>NC_140579.1:847698958-848898958 GCF_964204655.1 Triturus cristatus | reverse complement strand
TATATATATATATATATATATATATATATATATATATATATATATATATATATATATATATATATATATATATAAAAGTTCTTTGAAGAAAAAACGCACTCTCGGAGGTTAATCGTTATTTAACCCCTTCGCTGCTAGGCCTTTTCCCCTCCTGTGCTAAGCCCTTTTTGGGCTATTTGAGGTAGTGCGCGCTTAGGCCCCTGTAACTTTTTGACCACATTAGGTATCCACGCCAAATTTGCGTCCTTTTCTTCCAACATCTTGGGGATTCTAAAGGTACCCAGGGTTTGTGGATTCTCCTAGAGGGTTCCCAGAAATTAGTCAAAATACAGCAATTTTTTTTTTTTTTTGTGAAAAATGTGAAAAATGGGCTGCAAATGAAAGCTTCTGGGTTTTTCTCTGCAAATGGTATCAAAAAAGGGTTTGTGGGGCTGAAATCACAATTTCTCCAGCTTTTAGGGAATGACAGACTTTTGTTAGAAAACCAACATTTTTTACACAGTTTTGGCATTTTTCTGGGACATACCCTATTTTTGCTATTTTTTGTGCTTTCAACCTCCTTCCAGTTAACGGTAGAAAAGGGTAACAAAACAATAATGGATCCTGGAAAGCTATACATTTTTGAAAAGTAGACAAAATTCTGAATTCAGCAAGGGGTCATTTGCGTAGATCCATCAAGGTTTCTTTATAGAAATTTACAGGCAAATATATGAGAAATTAAAAATTTGTTGAAAAAAGCAGCCTCTTGAGTCAACGTTTTTACCTGTAACTTCTTCGAATTATGACATCTCTTTGAAAGCAATGTACCGTTACATCCGGTAGACCTTCCTGGTTGTGTGGACATATAGGACTTGTAGGTTCATCAAGAGCCCAACGAACCCAGAGTAGAAAAATGAGCAGCATTTTGTAATGTTTTTTTTTTTTGGTCCGGGTATATAGCAATTATTGTGGGAAAATGTATACTTGGAAAAATCGGTATGAAAGTCACCTATGTATTTCTGAAATGGGAACAAATTACAGAGTTCAGAAACAGTGCATATTTGCACATTTTCGAAATTGGGAATACTCATATTTGCATGACAATTATTGGTCATTTTTCAAAATGACTTTTTTTTTACACAATGTCTTTCATTTGGAAGGGAGAAATGCATCAAAAATCAACAGGTAATAACAGTAGCTTTACAAATTTGAACTACCCTAAGTCTCCCGAGAAAAATGGTACCTCACTTGTGTGGGTAGGCATAGTGCCCACGACAGGAAGTGGCTCAAAACCTAAGGTGAACACACCACATTTTCACACTGAAAATTTACACTTTTTTTGCAAAGAGTCTAGCTGTAGTTTTTGAACCCTAGCCCTGCCGGCACCTAGGGAAACCTAGCAAACCTATACATTTTTGAAAACTAGACACCCAGGGGAATCCAGGATGGGGTGACTTGACTGCCTCCCACCATGGTCTGTTACCCAGAATCCCTTGCAAACGTAAAAAATTGAAAAAAAAACCACATTTTCCCCACATTTCTGTGATGCAAAGTTCTGGAATCTGCGTGGATCCACAAATTTCCACCCACCCCGCGTTCCCCAAAGTCCTACGAGAAAAATGGTACCTCACTTGTGCGGGTCGGCCTAGTGCCCGCGACAGGAAACGGCGCAAAACGCAACGTGGTTTTGGAGTGAAAAATGACCCTTTTTTTGGCAAAGTGACTAGCTGTAGATTTTGTACCCTAGCCCTGCCGGCACCTAGGGAAACCTAGCAAACCTATACATTTCTGAAAACTAGACACCCAGGGGAATCCAGGATGGGGTGACTTGACTGCCTCCCACCATGGTCTGTTACCCAGAATCCCTTGCAAACGTAAAAAATTGAAAAAAAACCCACATTTTCCCCACATTTCTGTGATGCAAAGTTCTGGAATCTGCGTGGATCCACAAATTTCCACCCACCCCGCGTTCCCCAAAGTCCTACGAGAAAAATGGTACCTCACTTGTGCGGGTCGGCCTAGTGCCCGCGACAGGAAACGGCGCAAAACGCAACGTGGTTTTGGAGTGAAAAATGACCCTTTTTTTGGAAAAGTGACTAGCTGTAGATTTTGTACCCTAGCCCTGCCGGCACCTAGGGAAACCTAGCAAACCTATACATTTCTGAAAACTAGACACCCAGGGGAATCCAGGATGGGGTGACTTGACTGCCTCCCACCATGGTCTGTTACCCAGAATCCCTTGCAAACGTAAAAAATTGAAAAAAAAACCACATTTTCCCCACATTTCTGTGATGCAAAGTTCTGGAATCTGCGTGGATCCACAAATTTCCACCCACCCCGCGTTCCCCAAAGTCCTACGAGAAAAATGGTACCTCACTTGTGCGGGTCGGCCTAGTGCCCGCGACAGGAAACGGCGCAAAACGCAACGTGGTTTTGGAGTGAAAAATGACCCTTTTTTTGGCAAAGTGACTAGCTGTAGATTTTGTACCCTAGCCCTGCCGGCACCTAGGGAAACCTAGCAAACCTATACATTTCTGAAAACTAGACACCCAGGGGAATCCAGGATGGGGTGACTTGACTGCCTCCCACCATGGTCTGTTACCCAGAATCCCTTGCAAACGTAAAAAATTGACAAAAAAAACACATTTTCCCCACATTTCTGTGATGGAAAGTTCTGGAATCTGCGTGGATCCACAAATTTCCACCCACCCCGCGTTCCCCAAAGTCCTACGAGAAAAATGGTACCTCACTTGTGCGGGTCGGCCTAGTGCCCGCGACAGGAAACGGCGCAAAACGCAACATGGTTTTGGAGTGAAAAATGACCCTTTTTTTGGCAAAGTGACTAGCTGTAGATTTTGTACCCTAGCCCTGCCGGCACCTAGGGAAACCTAGCAAACCTATACATTTCTGAAAACTAGACACCCAGGGGAATCCAGGATGGGGTGACTTGACTGCCTCCCACCATGGTCTGTTACCCAGAATCCCTTGCAAACGTAAAAAATTGACAAAAAAAACACATTTTCCCCACATTTCTGTGATGGAAAGTTCTGGAATCTGTGTGGATCCACAAATTTCCACCCACCCCGCGTTCCCCAAAGTCCTACGAGAAAAATGGTACCTCACTTGTGCGGGTCGGCCTAGTGCCCGCGACAGGAAACGGCGCAAAACGCAACATGGTTTTGGAGTGAAAAATGACCCTTTTTTTGGCAAAGTGACTAGCTGTAGATTTTGTACCCTAGCCCTGCCGGCACCTAGGGAAACCTAGCAAACCTATACATTTCTGAAAACTAGACACCCAGGGGAATCCAGGATGGGGTGACTTGACTGCCTCCCACCATGGTCTGTTACCCAGAATCCCTTGCAAACGTAAAAAATTGACAAAAAAAACACATTTTCCCCACATTTCTGTGATGGAAAGTTCTGGAATCTGCGTGGATCCACAAATTTCCACCCACCCCGCGTTCCCCAAAGTCCTACGAGAAAAATGGTACCTCACTTGTGCGGGTCGGCCTAGTGCCCGCGACAGGAAACGGCGCAAAACGCAACGTGGTTTTGGAGTGAAAAATGACCCTTTTTTTGGCAAAGTGACTAGCTGTAGATTTTGTACCCTAGCCCTGCCGGCACCTAGGGAAACCTAGCAAACCTATACATTTCTGAAAACTAGACACCCAGGGGAATCCAGGATGGGGTGACTTGACTGCCTCCCACCATGGTCTGTTACCCAGAATCCCTTGCAAACGTAAAAAATTGACAAAAAAAACACATTTTCCCCACATTTCTGTGATGGAAAGTTCTGGAATCTGCGTGGATCCACAAATTTCCACCCACCCCGCGTTCCCCAAAGTCCTACGAGAAAAATGGTACCTCACTTGTGCGGGTCGGCCTAGTGCCCGCGACAGGAAACGGCGCAAAACGCAACATGGTTTTGGAGTGAAAAATGACCCTTTTTTTGGCAAAGTGACTAGCTGTAGATTTTGTACCCTAGCCCTGCCGGCACCTAGGGAAACCTAGCAAACCTATACATTTCTGAAAACTAGACACCCAGGGGAATCCAGGATGGGGTGACTTGACTGCCTCCCACCATGGTCTGTTACCCAGAATCCCTTGCAAACATAAAAAATTGACAAAAAAAACACATTTTCCCCACATTTCTGTGATGGAAAGTTCTGGAATCTGCGTGGATCCACAAATTTCCACCCACCCCGCGTTCCCCAAAGTCCTACGAGAAAAATGGTACCTCACTTGTGCGGGTCGGCCTAGTGCCCGCGACAGGAAACGGCGCAAAACGCAACATGGTTTTGGAGTGAAAAATGACCCTTTTTTTGGCAAAGTGACTAGCTGTAGATTTTGTACCCTAGCCCTGCCGGCACCTAGGGAAACCTAGCAAACCTATACATTTCTGAAAACTAGACACCCAGGGGAATCCAGGATGGGGTGACTTGACTGCCTCCCACCATGGTCTGTTACCCAGAATCCCTTGCAAACGTAAAAAATTGACAAAAAAAACACATTTTCCCCACATTTCTGTGATGGAAAGTTCTGGAATCTGCGTGGATCCACAAATTTCCACCCACCCCGCGTTCCCCAAAGTCCTACGAGAAAAATGGTACCTCACTTGTGCGGGTCGGCCTAGTGCCCGCGACAGGAAACGGCGCAAAACGCAACGTGGTTTTGGAGTGAAAAATGACCCTTTTTTTGGCAAAGTGACTAGCTGTAGATTTTGTACCCTAGCCCTGCCGGCACCTAGGGAAACCTAGCAAACCTATACATTTCTGAAAACTAGACACCCAGGGGAATCCAGGATGGGGTGACTTGACTGCCTCCCACCATGGTCTGTTACCCAGAATCCCTTGCAAACGTAAAAAATTGACAAAAAAAACACATTTTCCCCACATTTCTGTGATGGAAAGTTCTGGAATCTGCGTGGATCCACAAATTTCCACCCACCCCGCGTTCCCCAAAGTCCTACGAGAAAAATGGTACCTCACTTGTGCGGGTCGGCCTAGTGCCCGCGACAGGAAACGGCGCAAAACGCAACGTGGTTTTGGAGTGAAAAATGACCCTTTTTTTGGCAAAGTGACTAGCTGTAGATTTTGTACCCTAGCCCTGCCGGCACCTAGGGAAACCTAGCAAACCTATACATTTCTGAAAACTAGACACCCAGGGGAATCCAGGATGGGGTGACTTGACTGCCTCCCACCATGGTCTGTTACCCAGAATCCCTTGCAAACGTAAAAAATTGACAAAAAAAACACATTTTCCCCACATTTCTGTGATGGAAAGTTCTGGAATCTGCGTGGATCCACAAATTTCCACCCACCCCGCGTTCCCCAAAGTCCTACGAGAAAAATGGTACCTCACTTGTGCGGGTCGGCCTAGTGCCCGCGACAGGAAACGGCGCAAAACGCAACGTGGTTTTGGAGTGAAAAATGACCCTTTTTTTGGCAAAGTGACTAGCTGTAGATTTTGTACCCTAGCCCTGCCGGCACCTAGGGAAACCTAGCAAACCTATACATTTCTGAAAACTAGACACCCAGGGGAATCCAGGATGGGGTGACTTGACTGCCTCCCACCATGGTCTGTTACCCAGAATCCCTTGCAAACGTAAAAAATTGACAAAAAAAACACATTTTCCCCACATTTCTGTGATGGAAAGTTCTGGAATCTGCGTGGATCCACAAATTTCCACCCACCCCGCGTTCCCCAAAGTCCTACGAGAAAAATGGTACCTCACTTGTGCGGGTCGGCCTAGTGCCCGCGACAGGAAACGGCGCAAAACGCAACGTGGTTTTGGAGTGAAAAATGACCCTTTTTTTTGGCAAAGTGACTAGCTGTAGATTTTGTACCCTAGCCCTGCCGGCACCTAGGGAAACCTAGCAAACCTATACATTTCTGAAAACTAGACACCCAGGGGAATCCAGGATGGGGTGACTTGACTGCCTCCCACCATGGTCTGTTACCCAGAATCCCTTGCAAACGTAAAAAATTGACAAAAAAAACACATTTTCCCCACATTTCTGTGATGGAAAGTTCTGGAATCTGCGTGGATCCACAAATTTCCACCCACCCCGCGTTCCCCAAAGTCCTACGAGAAAAATGGTACCTCACTTGTGCGGGTCGGCCTAGTGCCCGCGACAGGAAACGGCGCAAAACGCAACGTGGTTTTGGAGTGAAAAATGACCCTTTTTTTGGCAAAGTGACTAGCTGTAGATTTTGTACCCTAGCCCTGCCGGCACCTAGGGAAACCTACCAAACCTATACATTTCTGAAAACTAGACACCCGGCGGTTTCCAGGGAGGTATGGCTTGCGTGGATCCCCCAACGTTTCCTTACCCAGAATCCCCTGCAAACCTCAATTTTTGCTCAAAAAATCACTTTTTTAACACATTTTGGGGTGGGAAAGTAGTGGCATCACCGGGCTCACACAAATTTACCACCACCCAGCGTTCCCCCAGGTCTCCCGGTAAAAATGGTGCCTCACTTGTGTGGGAGGCCCAAGTACCCGCGGCAGGCAAGGGCCCCAAAGGTAGTGAGGCCACCTCAAGATGGCCTATCGCCAAACCACCTGGTTTTGCAAGGGGGGTCACTTTGGTTTTTGGCCCGGTGCGCGGCGGCCATCTAGGGAAACCTACCAAACCCAGGCATTTTTGAAAACTAGACACCCGGCGGCTTCCAGGGAGGTATGGCTTGCGTGGATCCCCCAACGTTTCCTTACCCAGAATCCCCTGCAAACCTCAATTTTTGCTCAAAAAATCACTTTTTTCACACATTTTGGGGTGGGAAAGTAGTGGCATCACCGGGCTCACACAAATTTACCACCACCCAGCGTTCCCCCAGGTCTCCCGGTAAAAATGGTGCCTCACTTGTGTGGGAGGCCCAAGTACCCGCGGCAGGCAAGGGCCCCAAACGTAGTGAGGCCACCTCAAGATGGCCTATCGCCAAACCACCTGGTTTTGCAAGGGGGGTCACTTTGGTTTTTGGCCCGGTGCGCGGCGGCCATCTAGGGAAACCTACCAAACCCAGGCATTTTTGAAAACTAGACACCCGGCGGCTTCCAGGGAGGTATGGCTTGCGTGGATCCCCCAACGTTTCCTTACCCAGAATCCCCTGCAAACCTCAATTTTTGCTCAAAAAATCACTTTTTTCACACATTTTGGGGTGGGAAAGTAGTGGCATCACCGGGCTCACACAAATTTACCACCACCCAGCGTTCCCCCAGGTCTCCCGGTAAAAATGGTGCCTCACTTGTGTGGGAGGCCCAAGTACCCGCGGCAGGCAAGGGCCCCAAACGTAGTGAGGCGACCTCAAGATGGCCTATCGCCAAACCACCTGGTTTTGCAAGGGGGGTCACTTTGGTTTTTGGCCCGGTGCGCGGCGGCCATCTAGGGAAACCTACCAAACCCAGGCATTTTTGAAAACTAGACACCCGGCGGCTTCCAGGGAGGTATGGCTTGCGTGGATCCCCCAACGTTTCCTTACCCAGAATCCCCTGCAAACCTCAATTTTTGCTCAAAAAATCACTTTTTTCACACATTTTGGGGTGGGAAAGTAGTGGCATCACCGGGCTCACACAAATTTACCACCACCCAGCGTTCCCCCAGGTCTCCCGGTAAAAATGGTGCCTCACTTGTGTGGGAGGCCCAAGTACCCGCGGCAGGCAAGGGCCCCAAACGTAGTGAGGCCACCTCAAGATGGCCTATCGCCAAACCACCTGGTTTTGCAAGGGGGGTCACTTTGGTTTTTGGCCCGGTGCGCGGCGGCCATCTAGGGAAACCTACCAAACCCAGGCATTTTTGAAAACTAGACACCCGGCGGCTTCCAGGGAGGTATGGCTTGCGTGGATCCCCCAACGTTTCCTTACCCAGAATCCCCTGCAAACCTCAATTTTTGCTCAAAAAATCACTTTTTTCACACATTTTGGGGTGGGAAAGTAGTGGCATCACCGGGCTCACACAAATTTACCACCACCCAGCGTTCCCCCAGGTCTCCCGGTAAAAATGGTGCCTCACTTGTGTGGGAGGCCCAAGTACCCGCGGCAGGCAAGGGCCCCAAAGGTAGTGAGGCCACCTCAAGATGGCCTATCGCCAAACCACCTGGTTTTGCAAGGGGGGTCACTTTGGTTTTTGGCCCGGTGCGCGGCGGCCATCTAGGGAAACCTACCAAACCCAGGCATTTTTGAAAACTAGACACCCGGCGGCTTCCAGGGAGGTATGGCTTGCGTGGATCCCCCAACGTTTCCTTACCCAGAATCCCCTGCAAACCTCAATTTTTGCTCAAAAAATCACTTTTTTCACACATTTTGGGGTGGGAAAGTAGTGGCATCACCGGGCTCACACAAATTTACCACCACCCAGCGTTCCCCCAGGTCTCCCGGTAAAAATGGTGCCTCACTTGTGTGGGAGGCCCAAGTACCCGCGGCAGGCAAGGGCCCCAAACGTAGTGAGGCCACCTCAAGATGGCCTATCGCCAAACCACCTGGTTTTGCAAGGGGGGTCACTTTGGTTTTTGGCCCGGTGCGCGGCGGCCATCTAGGGAAACCTACCAAACCCAGGCATTTTTGAAAACTAGACACCCGGCGGCTTCCAGGGAGGTATGGCTTGCGTGGATCCCCCAACGTTTCCTTACCCAGAATCCCCTGCAAACCTCAATTTTTGCTCAAAAAATCACTTTTTTCACACATTTTGGGGTGGGAAAGTAGTGGCATCACCGGGCTCACACAAATTTACCACCACCCAGCGTTCCCCCAGGTCTCCCGGTAAAAATGGTGCCTCACTTGTGTGGGAGGCCCAAGTACCCGCGGCAGGCAAGGGCCCCAAACGTAGTGAGGCCACCTCAAGATGGCCTATCGCCAAACCACCTGGTTTTGCAAGGGGGGTCACTTTGGTTTTTGGCCCGGTGCGCGGCGGCCATCTAGGGAAACCTACCAAACCCAGGCATTTTTGAAAACTAGACACCCGGCGGCTTCCAGGGAGGTATGGCTTGCGTGGATCCCCCAACGTTTCCTTACCCAGAATCCCCTGCAAACCTCAATTTTTGCTCAAAAAATCACATTTTTAACACATTTGGGGGTGGGAAAGTAGTGGCATCACCGGGCTCACACAAATTTACCACCACCCAGCGTTCCCCCAGGTCTCCCGGTAAAAATGGTGCCTCACTTGTGTGGGAGGCCCAAGTACCCGCGGCAGGCAAGGGCCCCAAACGTAGTGAGGCAACATCAACATTGCCTATCCCAAAGGTCGCCTCACTACGTTTGGGGCCCTTGCCTGCCGCGGGTACTTGGGCCTCCCACACAAGTGAGGCACCATTTTTACCGGGAGACCTGGGGGAACGCTGGGTGGTGGTAAATTTGTGTGAGCCCGGTGATGCCACTACTTTCCCACCCCAAAATGTGTGAAAAAAGTGATTTTTTGAGCAAAAATTGAGGTTTGCAGGGGATTCTGGGTAAGGAAACGTTGGGGGATCCACGCAAGCCATACCTCCCTGGAAGCCGCCGGGTGTCTAGTTTTCAAAAATGCCTGGGTTTGGTAGGTTTCCCTAGATGGCCGCCGCGCACCGGGCCAAAAACCAAAGTGACCCCCCTTGCAAAACCAGGTGGTTTGGCGATAGGCCATCTTGAGGTGGCCTCACTACGTTTGGGGCCCTTGCCTGCCGCGGGTACTTGGGCCTCCCACACAAGTGAGGCACCATTTTTACCGGGAGACCTGGGGGAACGCTGGGTGGTGGTAAATTTGTGTGAGCCCGGTGATGCCACTACTTTCCCACCCCAAAATGTGTGAAAAAAGTGATTTTTTGAGCAAAAATTGAGGTTTGCAGGGGATTCTGGGTAAGGAAACGTTGGGGGATCCACGCAAGCCATACCTCCCTGGAAGCCGCCGGGTGTCTAGTTTTCAAAAATGCCTGGGTTTGGTAGGTTTCCCTAGATGGCCGCCGCGCACCGGGCCAAAAACCAAAGTGACCCCCCTTGCAAAACCAGGTGGTTTGGCGATAGGCCATCTTGAGGTGGCCTCACTACGTTTGGGGCCCTTGCCTGCCGCGGGTACTTGGGCCTCCCACACAAGTGAGGCACCATTTTTACCGGGAGACCTGGGGGAACGCTGGGTGGTGGTAAATTTGTGTGAGCCCGGTGATGCCACTACTTTCCCACCCCAAAATGTGTGAAAAAAGTGATTTTTTGAGCAAAAATTGAGGTTTGCAGGGGATTCTGGGTAAGGAAACGTTGGGGGATCCACGCAAGCCATACCTCCCTGGAAGCCGCCGGGTGTCTAGTTTTCAAAAATGCCTGGGTTTGGTAGGTTTCCCTAGATGGCCGCCGCGCACCGGGCCAAAAACCAAAGTGACCCCCCTTGCAAAACCAGGTGGTTTGGCGATAGGCCATCTTGAGGTGGCCTCACTACGTTTGGGGCCCTTGCCTGCCGCGGGTACTTGGGCCTCCCACACAAGTGAGGCACCATTTTTACCGGGAGACCTGGGGGAACGCTGGGTGGTGGTAAATTTGTGTGAGCCCGGTGATGCCACTACTTTCCCACCCCAAAATGTGTGAAAAAAGTGATTTTTTGAGCAAATATTGAGGTTTGCAGGGGATTCTGGGTAAGGAAACGTTGGGGGATCCACGCAAGCCATACCTCCCTGGAAGCCGCCGGGTGTCTAGTTTTCAAAAATGCCTGGGTTTGGTAGGTTTCCCTAGATGGCCGCCGCGCACCGGGCCAAAAACCAAAGTGACCCCCCTTGCAAAACCAGGTGGTTTGGCGATAGGCCATCTTGAGGTGGCCTCACTACCTTTGGGGCCCTTGCCTGCCGCGGGTACTTGGGCCTCCCACACAAGTGAGGCACCATTTTTACCGGGAGACCTGGGGGAACGCTGGGTGGTGGTAAATTTGTGTGAGCCCGGTGATGCCACTACTTTCCCACCCCAAAATGTGTGAAAAAAGTGATTTTTTGAGCAAAAATTGAGGTTTGCAGGGGATTCTGGGTAAGGAAACGTTGGGGGATCCACGCAAGCCATACCTCCCTGGAAGCCGCCGGGTGTCTAGTTTTCAAAAATGCCTGGGTTTGGTAGGTTTCCCTAGATGGCCGCCGCGCACCGGGCCAAAAACCAAAGTGACCCCCCTTGCAAAACCAGGTGGTTTGGCGATAGGCCATCTTGAGGTGGCCTCACTACGTTTGGGGCCCTTGCCTGCCGCGGGTACTTGGGCCTCCCACACAAGTGAGGCACCATTTTTACCGGGAGACCTGGGGGAACGCTGGGTGGTGGTAAATTTGTGTGAGCCCGGTGATGCCACTACTTTCCCACCCCAAAATGTGTGAAAAAAGTGATTTTTTGAGCAAAAATTGAGGTTTGCAGGGGATTCTGGGTAAGGAAACGTTGGGGGATCCACGCAAGCCATACCTCCCTGGAAGCCGCCGGGTGTCTAGTTTTCAAAAATGCCTGGGTTTGGTAGGTTTCCCTAGATGGCCGCCGCGCACCGGGCCAAAAACCAAAGTGACCCCCCTTGCAAAACCAGGTGGTTTGGCGATAGGCCATCTTGAGGTGGCCTCACTACGTTTGGGGCCCTTGCCTGCCGCGGGTACTTGGGCCTCCCACACAAGTGAGGCACCATTTTTACCGGGAGACCTGGGGGAACGCTGGGTGGTGGTAAATTTGTGTGAGCCCGGTGATGCCACTACTTTCCCACCCCAAAATGTGTGAAAAAAGTGATTTTTTGAGCAAAAATTGAGGTTTGCAGGGGATTCTGGGTAAGGAAACGTTGGGGGATCCACGCAAGCCATACCTCCCTGGAAGCCGCCGGGTGTCTAGTTTTCAAAAATGCCTGGGTTTGGTAGGTTTCCCTAGATGGCCGCCGCGCACCGGGCCAAAAACCAAAGTGACCCCCCTTGCAAAACCAGGTGGTTTGGCGATAGGCCATCTTGAGGTGGCCTCACTACCTTTGGGGCCCTTGCCTGCCGCGGGTACTTGGGCCTCCCACACAAGTGAGGCACCATTTTTACCGGGAGACCTGGGGGAACGCTGGGTGGTGGTAAATTTGTGTGAGCCCGGTGATGCCACTACTTTCCCACCCCAAAATGTGTGAAAAAAGTGATTTTTTGGGCAAAAATTGAGGTTTGCAGGGGATTCTGGGTAAGGAAACGTTGGGGGATCCACGCAAGCCATACCTCCCTGGAAGCCGCCGGGTGTCTAGTTTTCAAAAATGCCTGGGTTTGGTAGGTTTCCCTAGATGGCCGCCGAGCCCTGGGCAAAAAACAAAAGTAACCCCCCTTGCATAACCAGATTACCTATTGTTACTACAGCGTGAGAATTTAGGAATAATACTGCAAAGAAAATGTGGCAGACAATTTGAGGTTTACAGGACAATGGGGATAAAAAATATTTTTCAAATCACTAGAGAGACATCACCATGAACTCCCAAAGGTTTTCGACAATATCTACAGTTGGTGGGTTATTCTTACATGGAAAGTGTACCTTGGCAGAGAAACAAAAAAAAAAGATTCCTGCACAACCATCTATTCCTCAAACACACACACATACTGGTTGGATTTGGCACGAGGGCAAGTCATGGTTCAGTGTATTAAATTTTATTAACAAGAGATTTCACAAATATGAAATGCACTGTCAATAATTAAATTCACAAAAATCCAAACCAATGACTTGCAGCTCGTGAGCTGTAAAGCCACGTCAAGGCACCAACCGCTTTACAGGCCATTCACACACCTTTCATACGTGATACAAACAAGACCATTCGCACCACCAGGTACAAAAGCAACACAGTACAAAAATCACCAAAAAGGGACAAGGTACACCCTGCTTCAAAAAAACAAATATTACTGCACAGTCATCTAACCCGCAAGCACACGCACATACTGGTTGGATTTGGCACGAGGGTGAGTGATGGTTCAGTAGATAAAATTGTATTACCAAGTGATTTCACAAAAAATGAAATGCACTGGTAATAATTGAAAGGGCAAGAAACTGAACCATTGACTCACAGCTCGTGAGCTGTAAAGCCACGACAAGGCACCAACCTCTTTACAGGCCATTCATACACCTTTCATACGTGTGAGACATACAAAACCATTCACACCGCCAGCCGCGGGCCCATCACATAACAAAACTCACACCGGCACACAGCGCCATTCAAGGGCCCATCACTTTCACACGCCCACAATCCAGACACAGCAACTACACAGGCAGAAGGATTGCGTGGAGTGGCACTCAGCTAGCAGTGTGTGTAGTGACCAGCAGAAAGTCACTACTCACACACAGCCAGCCAAGCACCGGTCGACACACACCGCTAGCCAAACGCCAGTCCACGCACACCGCTAGCCAAGCGCCAGTCCAGGCACACCACCATCCAATCGCCAGTCCAGGCACACCGGCAGCCAATCGCCAATCCACCTACACCGCCAGCCAAGCTCCAGTCCACGGACACCACCAGACAAGCACCATTCCACACACACCGCCAGCCAAGCTCCAGTCCACACACACCACCAGACAAGCTCCAGTCCACGGACACCACCAGCCAAGCTCCAGTCCACGGACACCACCAGCCAAACACCAGTCCGCACACACCACCAGTCCACACACACTGCCAGCCAAGAACCAGTCCACGCACAGCGCCAGCCAAGCACCATTCCACGCACACCACCAGCCAAGCACCATTCCACGCACACCGCCAGCCAAGCACCATTCCACGCACACCACCAGCCACGCACACCACCAGCCACGCACCAGTCCACGCACACCGCCAGTCCATGCACACCGCCAGTCCACGCACACCGTCAGCCAAGCACCATTCCACGCACACCACCAACCAAGTGCCAGTCCACACACACCAACAGCCAAGCGCAAGCCTACACACACCGCCATCACATTTTGGATTTTTTTAGAAAAAAATAAAAACACAAACAAATCGCAAATAGATACAAATTTTCTAACAGAAAATCAGCAACTAAATACATTGCACTAACACCAACCTTGAAACAGAATCAAATTATCCAAAGAATACAGACCAGCCAGTTCACTTTACCACTCAAGAATCCTCCCAAAAATTTTTTCGCGTGTGGTACGCTCTAAAACAAGCAGAGAGACACAGTGCAGGATGAGAGGGACAATCGGGGCAGTACATACGACACTCCTTCCGCGTACCTCTTCGCCAACAGACTCTACATCTCCTACTGGGAAAATCTTTTGCGGGTGTGGGAGGAATGTGATCTGGAAAGTGGCGTTCTTTCAATCTAGCAACATCCTCCACCAGTCCAACTCTAGGAACACTTGCCTGTTCCACTACAACAAGGCTGCCTATTACAGACTCCTGAAACTTAACAAAAGTCATCGTTGACTCAGGGCAAGAATCCTGGAACACAACAAAAGCATTAAACATTGCCAAGTGGAAAAGATGGATAGCCAACTTCTTGTACCAAATGTAAGCCTTACGAAGAGCAGTGTAAGGTTCCAACCTCTGATCTACTCTGTCAACACCACCCATGTACCTATTATAGTCTAAAACACATACAGGTTTGCGCGCTTCAGCGACCTGACCCCAAACAGTCACAGGTGCAGTGCTTTCATCATGGATGGAAGTCAGCATGTAGACATCTCTCCTGTCTGTAAACTTCACAGCAAGAAGCTCCTGGCAACGCAACGCACTGCACTGTCCCCGCACAAGCTTTTGACAAACAAGTTCTTTCGGAAAACCTTTACGGTTACAGCGGACTGTGCCACAAGCAAAAGTGTCCACTTTGGCCAATTCCCTGAACAACCGTACACCAGTGTAGAAGTTATCTACATATAAATGGTGGCCTTTGTTAAAAAATCCTCTTCCAAGTTCCCAAACAATTTTCTCAGTCACTCCAAAAGTGGACGGACAACCAGGGAGGTTAAACCTAGATTCCTTACCGGTGTACACCCTGAAATTGGAGACATATCCAGTCCTACTGTCACACAGCATATACAGCTTTATTCCATAGCGTGCCCTCTTACTAGGAATGTATTGCCTAAAAACCAAGCGGCCCTTGAACAACACCAAAGACTCATCCACTGCAATTTCTCTACCAGGGGCATAAATCTCAGAAAATCGATCAACAAAGTGATCAAGGACAGGCCTAATCTTAAAAAGACGGTCACAATCAGGGTGATCTCGTGGCAACGCTAAACCATTATCTACAAAGTGCATCATCCGAAGCAGAAGCAAATACCTGTCACGACTCATGACTGCCGGAAAAATAGACGTTGCCATCAAGGGACTGCTAGACCAATATGAAGCCAATGATGGCTTCCTTAGCAAGCCCATCAAAAAAGTTAAACCCAAGAACTTCTTCATCTCTTCAACATTTGTGGGAGTCCACCGGGTAGCTCTAGAGTGTGGCTTAAGACTGGCACTGTTGTCCCTCAAAAACTGTTCGGCATACAAATTAGTCTGCTCAACAATCTCTGCCAAAAACACATCGTCCATAAACAACTGAAAAAAATTTACAGGCAAAAAGTTCTCGGTATTCACTCTAGACCCTGGAACACCAGTAAACTCAGGAAATTCCGGCTGCACCATGCCAGGGGCAACCCAGAGGTCATCACTTTCAACGGGAAGACTTGCAGCCCCAGCCTGCAGCCCAGATGTCTCTTGCCGCACTACACCAACGGAAAGGCTTGCAGCCCCAGCCTGCAGCCCAGATGTCTCTTGCCGCACTACACCAACGGGAAGCCTTGCAGTCCCAGCCTGCAGCCCAGATGTCTCTTGCCGCACTACACCAACGGGAAGCCTTGCAGCCGCAGGCTGCAGCCCAGATGCCTCTTGCCGCACTATCGGCACATCAGTCTCCTCCTCTAACACAGGCACTTCATCCGCACTAAGAGTATCTTCATCATCCGATGACCCCATACGGAGAGAAAACTCACTGCCAGAATCTTCCCCTGCCCCCTCTCCCTCAGAAGCAGAGTCAGTCTCTGACCCAATATCAGAGGAAGACTCAAACAGCAAACCAACAACCTGCTGAGCAGTCATCCTGCGGCTAGCCATTATACCTACTAAGATGGAAGACTGCACAAACAAGTCAACAACAACCAACAATGTGCACACCAAGTAAGTAAAGAATTGTGTACCTTTATCACAAAGATCAATGTACTCAAAAACTATACAATCCAATTACAAGAGACAGCTGCACTCACCAGAAATAAACTCTGCAGTGACACAGCAAAGACCAACGATATCAAACTAGAAAGAAGAAAAAAAAACAAATTACTCACAAGACAACAAAATACACATCGAGCACCAATGCAAAAAGTTTTTGACACTCAAAAACCAAACATACTGCTATTATTACACCATTTGCAAAAAAAAAACAGGCAGAGAAATCAAACACATTTACATTGTACAAAAATAAGTCTCTTACCAAACTACACAAACAGCAGAACCACCAGCCACAAAACGGCAACGTGAAAAGAAGAAAAGCCTTCACCTAGAACAAAAAAGTAAACAAAAAAAAAACATTACAATTGGAAATCACAAAAAATATAACAATAAACATTCTAACATGCTATGTCACTACCCAAATGGTCAATCGGGTTGTGTGCCAGGTGGGGCAGAAAACAAATTGCACCCTGGAAGCGAGGGGTCACTTCTATTTTTATTTGAACTAATTCCCTGGGGTCTAGTGGGCTTTTCTGCCCCCCGTGGGAGCAGAAACGGCGAAAAAATAAAACCGATCCCCCGGGCAGAAAAGTCTTCAAAAAATTTAGGGGCCCAAGGAAGCGACCCTTGCCCAAGGGGTCGCTTCCTACAATAATATTTATATCCCTGGTGTCTAGTGGGCTTTTCTGCCCCCCCCCCCCAGGAGCAGAAATGGCAAAAAAATAACACCGATCTGCCCCCAGAGGGGGCAGAAAAGTCTTCCAAATATTTAGGGGCCCTAGGAAGCGACCCTTGCCCAAGGGGTCGCTTCCTTCATAAATACTGATATCCCTAGTGTCTAGTGGGCTTTTCTGCCCCCCCCTGGGAGCAGAAACGGCGAAAAAAAAACACCGATCTGCCCCCAGAGGGGGCAGAAAAGTCTTCAAATAATAAATGGCCCCAAGGAAGCGACCCTTACCCAAGGGGTCGCTTCCTACATAAATACTAATATCCCTGGTGTCTAGTGGGCTTTTCTGCCCCCCCCTGGGAGCAGAAACGGCGAAAAAAAAACACCGATCTGCCCCCAGAGGGGGCAGAAAAGTCTTCAGATATAAATTGGCCCCAAGGAAGCGACCCTTACCCAAGGGGTCGCTTCCAACATAAATACTAATATCCCTGGTGTCTAGTGGGCTTTTCTGCCCCCCCTGGGAGCAGAAACGGCGAAAAAAAAACACCGATCTGCCCCCAGAGGGGGCAGAAAAGTCTACAGAATAATAATTGGCCCCAGGAAGCGACCCTTACCCAAGGGGTCGCTTCCAACATAAATACTAATATCCCTGGTGTCTAGTGGGCTTTTCTGCCCCCCCTGGGAGCAGAAACGGTGAAAAAAAAACACCGATCTGCCCCCAGAGGGGGCAGAAAAGTCTACAGATAATAATTGGCCCCAGGAAGCGACCCTTACCCAAGGGGTCGCTTCCAAAATAAAAAAAAACACATCCCTGGTGTCTAGTGGGGCATCCCTGCTCCACGATCGCGACGCTGTGCGCGATCGTGGAGCAGGAATGCCCTGTATTGAGACATCAGGGGAGAGGAAATACTCTTTCCTCTCCCCCGACGCCTCAATACACTCTACAAGGCCCCCGCCACCCCACCGGAGCAAACACCACTCACCTTCCTCTATGGACGCCTGGAAGCAAATGGCTTCCAGGCGTCCGAGCACTTCCTGATGACGCCAGCGCGCGCTGTGCGCGCTGACGTCACCAGGAAGCGTGGGGGGGCTCGGGGGTGGCAGCGGAAACTCTTCCGCTGCCATCCCCGTCTGTGGGGGCACGATCGGTGCCCCAGGGGGGGAGCGCCAGCGCTTCCCCCAGGGGCTGTCCTCATGACGGAGCGGTTCCGTCATGAGCACAGCCCAACTGATGCTCATGACGGAACCGCTCCGTCATGAGCATCCAAGGGGTTAATAAACATTCGCTACGCGTTTCGACACAACAGTGTCTTGATCACACGATGTCTGCAATGTTTTCAAACGTACATATATGCACACAAACATAAAAGAAGTACTGGCGTATTCCTCGATCTACAATGTTGAAAGTAGCCGCCATTTTGGAACGGGTTACAAACTTATACTCGTGAGTCAGTACATGCATATCACCTTGGTGATTGGTATGCACAAAAATGTAAGACAAGGTAATAATTACTTCTTGTAGTAATGTTGCAAGTTTACATTAATACATTAATACAAAGATGAACAAACAGTCCGAGTTTTCACAACATAGTACCCCGTATGATGCATGTGAGAGCTAATTAACTTTGCAAAACTTTATCGATTGCATACCAGCACACACAGAGTTGCAAGCCAGGGTTTTACAGCCTCATACTCGGCTTATACAAAGAACCAGGCGGACTAGTGCCGCATATGGATTTACGTGCTGCTATGTCAGGGTGAATATCATGAAAGCATGCTTGTAAGACATGAAAACAACACCCTAGAGGGGTTCTCGGACTCCGTACCTGAATAGTGACTCGTATTAGGACTAGTGCCCCTACATCTCTTGCCAGCATGTAGAATCAGGGAATACCTCTGCATAAATTCCTTAGAATGCCGAATGGCAAAGTAAAACTAGGAGCAGGTAGTACTTCTAACTTAGGGCCATATTGTGCCACACTAGAAGGAATAGGCAGTACAGGTAATCCATTTGGCACAAACAAAATAATAATCAGTGCAATTAAAGATAAAGAGCAGTGAACAACAGATGTGCAGTTCTTATCTTATTGAGCGTGTGGTGGCATCCTCATGAAGAAAGGGGTAGGGAACCGGTGTTGTGTCTTTGAAAAGTGAATGGTCCCTTCCTTTCCTCCTGGATATTAAAAGAAACAAGTTAAAATTACAAACAGCTCAAAAAAATTGCTCAAAATTCATCATCCTTACAAAACATGAAATTACTTGGGCTACCATGCAATAACATGAAGAATCTACAATAAATGGCAATAAACATGGTACACAGGTTCAGTCATCATGTAAATGAGTTGCCAGTTCCTCGTCAAGATTGTGTCCCCCTGGAAACTTAGTTTCCAATTCCATTATCCATTTCGATTCCCTCTTTCTGAGGGCTAACTCTCTGTTCCCCCCTCTTTTGGATGTATTCACCTGTTCTATGGCAAAGTATTTGAGAAGAGAGTTATTGGACTGATGTCTATCCTGGAAGTGTCGTGCAATGGGATAGTTTTGATCCATGTTGGTGATGGCTCTAAGGTGTTCCTGTATCCGTTTTTTAACCATACATGTTGTACTCCCAACATACCAGAGTCTGCACGGACATTCCAGAATGTACACCACAAAGTTAGTACTGCATGTAAGGAACTGTGTTATAGTTTTACTTTGACCTGATCCTGCAATCTCAAATTCTTTAACCATGTGGCTAAATTTGCATGCTTTGCAATGGCCACATGGATAGAAACCCTTGAGATTGAATGGGTTCCTATTCGGGGTTTCCGTAATATCCCCCCTGACCAGCATATCCTTCAAATTCTTCCCTCTTCTGTATGTAATCAGGGGTCTGTCACTAATGTTACCACCAATGATGGAATCAGATTTTAAGATTCTCCAATTGTCAGCCAGGATTTTCTGGACATGTTTGGATTCATGGTTAAATGTAGTTATAACCCTCATAGGTGTTTCCTCTTGGTCATCTTTGGCAGAATATTCAAGGGCTTGGGATCTACTGATATTCTTAATCTTGTCCTTGGCATTAGTTAGCACCCATTCTGGGTAACCTCGCTCCTTGAATCTACGCAGCATGGTACTTTGTTCCTGCTGAAAATCGTCCTCAGTACTGCAATTTCTCCGTGCCCTGAGTAGCTCTCCAAATGGGATGCTCCATTTCAGTGACTCTGGATGAGCACTGCGGGCATGTATTAAGCTATTCCCGGAAGTTTCCTTCCGGTGTAGACTTGATACCATGTTGCCATCCTGTATTGTAATGAGAGTATCTAGGAATCTAATTTTGTTTCTACTTATACTCGAAGCAAGCTGTATACTGTAACCGTTGTTATTCAGTTTATTGATGAACTCCCTAGCTTCCCCTTCACTACCTTTCCATATGACGAAGAGGTCGTCAATATACCTCAACCATATTAGGACCTTCCTGAAGTCCGAGTCCATATCGCTGTTTTCGCGGAGCTCCTCCTCCCACTTGCCCAGGAAGAGGTTCGCAAAACTAGGTGCGAAACACGTTCCCATAGCCGTGCCTCGCACCTGTTTGTACAACTCACCATTAAACAAAAAGATGTTATTGTTGAGGCATAACTTCATCATGTCAACTAGCATGTTAGTGTGTTCAAGATAGCAGATGTTTCTTGCCCTAAGAAAGTGTAGACAGGCCTCTATGCCCTGGGTGTGATCAATGATGGTATTTAGTGAACTCACATCCAGGGCAATGAGTAGATATTCCTCCACCCATACGATGTCTGCAATTTTGTTCAGAAAATCTTTAGTGTCCCTGAGGTATGATGGTAATTGAATGACATATTCCCTAAGGAAAAAGTCAACGTACTTAGATACATTCTCGTTGACATTACCCAAAGACGAAACTATGGGTCTCCCTGGTGGCACTTCTGAATTTTTATGTACTTTCGGGAGTAAATACAAAATGGGTTGTTTAGGAAAATCTTTTTTAAGAAAACAGTATTCTTGCCAAGAGATGAGCCCTTCCTTTTGCCAATTTGTTAATTTCTCCCACGTTGTTCTTATGCTGCAATTGTAAACATCAGTGGTACATTTACAATAAAAGTTGACATCAGATAATTGCTTTAGTGCTTCCTCGATGTACATGCGTTTATCCCACAGGACGATGTTACCCCCTTTATCTGAAGGTCTGATTACCATTCTATTGTCTTGTGCTAGTGAGAGAATAAAGGTTCTTTGCTGTTTAGATAAATTAGAATCTATGTTGTTGCGTGTACCAATCCTGTGTTTACCTTTTATCATTTCTTTCGTAACCACATCATAGAAGGTGTCTATTGAGTCATGTGGCAGAGTCGGAAAAAAGGTTGACTTAGGTTTAAAGGTAGTTCATGCAGCTCTGTGAGTGTTGACACTGTCCTGATCTTCCAATGTTAGAGTGTCCCCAGTGTCAGATAAGGGATCTGCCAGTACATACATTGTTTCAAGAACATCAACATCCTCAACATTGAGGTTAGGTTGGGACCAAGTATCAGATTGCCGTACAGCACTTTCAGGTGGTCTAGTATTCCTCAGACTATGCCATTTTTTCAACTTCAGTTTCCTTATAAACTTAAAAATATCCACCCTAGTGTTGGCATAGTTGTACAGTTCGGTTGGACAGAAAGTTAGACCCAAGCACAGTGTAGTTTTTTCTGTGGGTGTTAGAGATCTTGAGGATAGGTTAATGATAGTTCTATTTACCATTTCTGCTGGCTGTAGTATCCGATAGATCTGCGTCTGACTCATCTGTTGGTAATACTTCAATTGCTGTTTCTATAGTTCAAGCCCTTGAATATTCTGCCAAAGATGACCAAGAGGAAACACCTATGAGGGTTATAACTACATTTAACCATGAATCCAAACATGTCCAGAAAATCCTGGCTGACAATTGGAGAATCTTAAAATCTGATTCCTTCATTGGTGGTAACATTAGTGACAGACCCCTGATTACATACAGAAGAGGGAAGAATTTGAAGGATATGCTGGTCAGGGGGGATATTACGGAAACCCCGAATAGGAACCCATTCAATCTCAAGGGTTTCTATCCATGTGGCCATTGCAAAGCATGCAAATTTAGCCACATGGTTAAAGAATTTGAGATTGCAGGATCAGGTCAAAGTAAAACTATAACACAGTTCCTTACATGCAGTACTAACTTTGTGGTGTACATTCTGGAATGTCCGTGCAGACTCTGGTATGTTGAGAGTACAACATGTATGGTTAAAAAACGGATACAGGAACACCTTAGAGCCATCACCAACATGGATCAAAACTATCCCATTGCACGACACTTCCAGGATAGACATCAGTCCAATAACTCTCTTCTCAAATACTTTGCCATAGAACAGGTGAATACATCCAAAAGAGGGGGGAACAGAGAGTTAGCCCTCAGAAAGAGGGAATCGAAATGGATAATGGAATTGGAAACTAAGTTTCCAGGGGGACACAATCTTGACGAGGAACTGGCAACTCATTTACATGATGACTGAACCTGTGTACCACGTTTATTGCCATTTACTGTAGATTCTTCATGTTATTGCATGGTAGCCCAAGTAATTTCATTTTTTGTAAGGATGATGAATTTTGAGCAATTTCTTTGAGCTGTTTGTAATTTTAACTTGTTTCTTTTATTATCCAGGAGGAAAGTAAGGGACCATTCACTTTTCAAAGACACGGCACCGGTTCCCTACCCTTTTCTTCATGAGGATGCCACCACACGCTCAATAAGATAAGAACTGCACATCTGTTGTTCACTGCTCTTTATCTTTAATTGCACTGATTATTATTTTGTTTGTGCCAAATGGATTACCTGTACTGCCTATTCCTTCTAGTGTGGCACAATATGGCCCTAAGTTAGAAGTACTACCTGCTCCTAGTTTTACTTTGCCATTCGGCATTCTAAGGAATTTATGCAGAGGTATTCCCTGATTCTACATGCTGGCAAGAGATGTAGGGGCACTAGTCCTAATACAAGTCACTATTCAGGTACGGAGTCCGAGAACCCCTCTAGGGTGTTGTTTTCATGTCTTACAAGCATGCTTTCATGATATTCACCCTGACATAGCAGCACGTAAATCCATATGCGGCACTAGTCCGCCTGGTTCTTTGTATAAGCCGAGTATGAGGCTGTAAAACCCTGACTTGCAACTCTGTGTGTGCTGGTATGCAATCGATAAAGTTTTGCAAAGTCAATTAGCTCTCACATGCATCATACGGGGTACTATGTTGTGAAAACTCGGACTGTTTGTTCATCTTTGTATTAATGTATTAATGTAAACTTGCAACATTACTACAAGAAGTAATTATTACCTTGTCTTACATTTTTGTGCATACCAATCACCAAGGTAATATGCATGCACTGACTCACGAGTATAAGTTTGTAACCCGTTCCAAAATGGCGGCTACTTTCAACATTGTAGATCGAGGAATACGCCAGTACTTCTTTTATGTTTGTGTGCATATATGTACGTTTGAAAACATTGCAGACATCGTGTGATCAAGACACTGTTGTGTCGAAACGCGTAGCGAATGTTTATTAAATAACGATTAACCTCCGAGAGTGCGTTTTTTCTTCAAAGAACTTTTATTGGATTATCCGGCTTTGGGTTCGCCGGACAGCGCACCACCTGACAAGGGCTTCATCCCGGAAGGACCCGACTGTGACTGTTAATATATATCTATATCTATATATATATATATATCTATAGATATATATATATATATATATATATAAATATTGTTTTTTACTATATATGTCATTTAAATAAGTAAACTCCAAATATTTTAACATATAACATTAATCAAGTGTTTAAATAATATTATGGAATATCTATAAATATTTACTAATTTAAACAAACACACACACATATATATCAAATTGTTTATGTTTATATACACATATATAATGTAAAACAATTGTAAAAAATGTTAATTTTAACTTATATTATAATTTTGCAATTATTTCTAAATTTACCAATATAATAATTATATATATATATATATATTCATCTCTCTCTCTCTATATATATATATATACATATATTACCTACTGGCGGTCGCCAGTAGGTAGTTATAGTTAGGACCACGTTTCCATAGGAAAACCTCAACATTCTATTTTGAATAACTTTGGCGCCGGTCGACGAATCCTCGCGAATTTTTCAAAATAGGTGGGGCGCTACGCTCCGCTCCTACCCTGAAAGTCTCGGGGGGATTCGTCAAGCGGGGGCTGAGATAAAAGGGGGGTCCCAAAACGCGTTTTTCCCATGCATTTTTCCATAGGACCTTTAGAACGAGCTACAGCCCGAACGGCTGAACAGAATTACTCAAAATTTGGCAGAGAGGTAGTCCCTAGGTCAAGGAAGTGCCTTTTGTAGGTTTGGTGTAAATCTGTTCAGTAGATTCTGAGAAAATAGCCTTTGAATCAATATATATATCTGTATGCGCGCAGAGTGCGCGCTGGGTGCGCGCACCTTGCCGTGCGCGAGCGCAATTCTGATTGGTTGTTAGATCTTAGTAAACATTCGAATCGGTGGAAGTCAGGAAGCGGCGGCCGCCATTTTGTCTATCGCATAAAGAGGGGGTGATAAACAAAGGGGGAGCACTTGAAAAGGGGGCAGAGTGGGTAGAAATAGACCCAGTAGGCATTGTAAGGGGGTCAAAGTAGGACCTTGTAGGGCAAAAAAAAAGAATAATATTTTGAAAAAAAATATCGCCGAGTGCGCGCACCCTGCGCGCACCCGGAAAAAAAAATAATAAAAGAAATTTTTAAAAAATTGCATTTAAGTGTTTAGATATAAGGTGGCTCTAAAAAGAGCCCTTGTGTTTATTGTTTGTTTTTCGGTACCTACAAGTAAGTACCAACGCAGAGTCTGAGGTTCAAGAGGAAGACTCTGTTCCCTTCATCATTGAAGTGCACACCATCTCCTCTATAAATGTCTTGCATGTCGTAACGCAAGTTGTTGTGGTAAATGGAACCCATACCATAGTCACGGAGGAAAGCAGAAACAGATTTGTTGACGTGCTTCCTTGCTTTGTCAATCTGCGGACAAAATTGGTTGGACCAGTTCCACTTTTGCCTTTGGCATATGTTAGAATATACAAAGGCAGATTGAGGAAAAAGCGACATTAATTGCACAAAGGTGTCCTTAATAAGCATTTCCAAACCTACCCCAGTTAAAGTGCCTAGATCATTACCACCACAGTGCACAATAATAAGGTTAGGCTGTGGGAGATGTAGAAAGGTTTTCACCAAAGGCATTAATTGGTGCCACTTTAACCCTCTCTGACCAATCCACTTGATGTCTACATTTGGCAAAGCAAGGTCTCTCACCATACCTCTTTTCTCTGCAAATTTTTCACTCCAGAAGACATAGCTGTGTCCTACAATCCACACTGTGAACATCTTCAAAGGAGATCTGGATGCACTCAGGAGGTGTAATTCAGTAGAATGGTAAAAAGAAATGAAAGACAGTTTGGAAATGGAGGCATCCATATTTTTTATAAAAAAAAAAGAACTGATTGGCTGTTTCATACCATTCTACACTAAAAACTAGGCTGTATGTGTAAATTAATAGAAGCATGTTTTGTATTGGTTCAGAAAAATGTGTTACCAAAGAACAGTACTATGGATTTGCTGTAAGGTTTGAAAAGTCAAGCACTCTTGCTCTGTGGAATTGAAACATTGTGTGGCGAACTTCTGACCTAACTCCACACAGCAGTGTTCCATGAGCTGTTGCTATGGTAGCAGGCAGAAGTCAAGTTGGGGGAAGGGTACTAGGCAGAAGTCAAGTTGGGGGAAGGGTACATTTGGAAAAGGGTTGGTTTTCAAGCAATAGAAATGTGTGATTACATTTGAAAAAAAGGGGGAAGCAGTGTGATTTGAAATTAACATCTATATGTGTGGAAAAATAGAGGGAAAGATTGCCATTATCTGGTTCTGCTGAGTGGAGAGAGGTGTAGAGAACAAAGGTCCTGGCTCTGATAATGTGCTGTGGGGTTTTGAGGTTTCAGTCTGTAATGCAAATACATTCAGCATCACTAAGGCTGGTTGCCCTTGCTGGAGTGTAGGCAGTCACCCAGCATACACATGGTTTGTGGTCTGAAAATGCAGTCTGGACATGTGCATTTAAAAAAATCTGAAAAGTGGATTCATAATGTGTCATTCTGTAAAAGTAATTTTCACTTGCCAACAAAAAAGAGCAGTAAGTGTGCATTCAAATTGGCAAAGATTTTTCGTTTTGTGACTAATGTGAAAACATGACTCTGTGTGCAAATAGGAATTACAGGAAGAGATTTGTTGCGTTTTCCTCTGGTGATTTCACAGTTGCATTAGTAGGAAAAAGGGGGAGTCTCTCAAAAAAAAAAAAAAAAAAAATTAAAAAAACCTTGGGTGCGCGCAGGGTGCGCGCACCTCAAAAAAATTTCCCAAAAAAATTTCAAAAAAAAAATTTTTTGGGTTAAGTTTATAAGTGGCTCTTAAAAGAGCCCTTGAGTTAATGGAGGGAAACAGGAAGAGAAAAACGCAAAAAATGAAAAAAAATCTATGGCCTAGTGCATGAATGCGCATCAAATTTTCTCTGAAGGAGATCAAGACTGGTCTCCCCCACAGAAATAAGTGAACCGCAATCAGTGCACCGTGTAGACAACCTCGCCAAACAAGGTGGACCAACAAGAGGTAAAGAAACAGGTGAAGGCACCATCGCAGCTGAAGTGCTCCCCTGAGCTGCCGAAGATGTGCTCGGCTGAGCTGCTGCTGATGTCGTCGGCTGAGCAGGTGGAGAGTTTTCTTCAGAAGCTCGACGAAAAGATACTGGGTGCATTTTGTCAACATGTCTTAACATAGTGTGAATGCTAAAAGAATATTTCTTGTTAGGATTCCCACGAGATAAGACTTTGTTACAAAGTACACATGTAACTTTTGGTGCATTTACCTTTTTCTCATTCTCTGGAAAAGTGAAAAACTGCCATATAAAGCTGTCTTTCTGCTTCCTGTTCCTCTGCCTCTCAAGAGTGTCCTGGTCACTGTCTGAAGTAGGTTGCTGTTCAGCCATTGTCTCTCAACAACAGAATAGCTCCTTCTCCAAAGGAATCAGAACTAATAATGAGGGGAGTAGGTGTGGTTTGGGAAGAATCTGGAACAGAAAGTACTTCAAACCAATCAAAAGTGATGATTCTTGATCACATGACTTGCCATGAGGGGATTGGGTGTGGTATTGAAACAATTAGAAACTGAAAGTAATGATAACCAATAAGAAATGTTGTTTTCTTATGTATAAACCCGAGGTGCGCGCACTGAGCAAGCTCCGAGCGCGCACCCCGTGATGACGTATGCACGAACGCGTAAACGCGCAGGTGCATACGTCATATACGCGCACCTAGCGCGCATACGTTTAACACGCGTATACGCGACCGTTATTGCGCGTAATTTTAGCGTATGCGGAAGTAAACCGCGTCGAGGGCGTAGGACGCATGCGTGCGTACGTACGTACGCATACGTACTGGGTGCGCGCTCCCAGCGCGCACCAACAAGTATATTTGCATACGTAAATAACGTACGCCGGAATTCATAAAAAACATACGAAATAGTACTAGGTGCGCGCTCAGAGCGCGCACCCCAAGAAATTATAAATAAAAAAAAAAAGAGGACATTAAATAATTTAAAAAATTATAAAAAAAAAATATCCAAATTGAATTATTTAAAAAAATAATTTATAAAAAAATACAGATAATATATAAATGAATATAAAGTAATTTTATTTAAATAAAAAAAAATATCTTTAATTAAAAATACATAACTTAGCATATAAAAAACCATACAAATTCTCAGAAAAAAACATAGGTTTCAAAAACGAAATATTTAGGGATTAGCATTTAAAAAACCTTGCAAATTCACTGAAAAAACCATAGGTTTCACACACGTTATAGTTAGGAATTAGCATTTAAAAAACCTTGCAAATTCACTGAAAAAACCATGGGTTTCACACACGTTATAGTTAGGAATTAGCATTTAAAAAACCTTAGAAATTCAGTGAAAAAACCATAGGTTTCACACATGTTATAGTTAGCTGGACATTTTACTCGTAAAAAACCAATGAAATTGCCCCGTTATAGTTAGTTCAGCTAACTATAACTCGCACGCGCCCGCAATGCACTGCTGATGACGTCACATATTACATCACTCATGACATGGTCAGTGACATCACTCATGACATCACTGATGACATCTCAAATGACATCACTGATGACATCATCCTTGTGATAGAGTGGCAGACCTCCTCTCACCCTAATATAACCTTTGATACACACATTGAATAATAGAGACTAAAATTTTTAAAACAATGGACATACCAATACCAGTTACAACAACCTCTTCAGTAATTCTAAGATCCACATACACATCCACTCATTCACCAACAGTCCTATACAGTCACTCATACATGTACTCACTCATCATATGTACTCATACACCTATACATCCTGTTACACAATGCCACTCATCCATAGAGTTACTCACACACATAGTCACTCATGCTAATAAAGAATCAAACATACATTTACTTGCATACACAGTTATACACACACCACCACACTTACTTCTACAGAAACTTAAACATACTTAGTCATTTAATCAATCACTTATAGAAACACATACTTATTCATACAGGAACTCTTTCAATCTCTCACTCTCACATATACTCACTTATATACACCAATAGTCACATATACTAGTTTAAAACATATGTAGTTACTCATAAAGTCACTATTGAGACAGTCATTCACTCACTAACACAGCCATACACACACTCATCCACCCATATAGTCCTGCACACATGCTGTCTTCAACACATACAAACAGTGAGTGACTCATTCATGTTCCTATGCACTACATAATACCCCCCACCGAACCATGCAGATACTCAGACTGACACTCAAAAAACCAACTAATAACCTATATAGACACCCATGTAGCTACTCACCAACCCATGCAGCCACTTATACAAGTGAGAGACTGATACAGATATTTACATATTTAAACATTACTCACTAAGCCATGTATTCACTATGATACACTTAATCAGTCAGTTACACAATCAATTTTTAAAAAACAAATCATCCATTTAGACACTTATATACCCATTTATTCTTCCATCAACCTTGAGATATACATATATAAAACATATTTAATTTTCAGAAAAACACACATTCACTGGATGATGTCATCAGTGATGTCATTTGAGATGTCATCAGTGATGTCATGAGTGATGTCACTGACCATGTCATGAGTGATGTAATATGTGACGTCATCAGCAGTGCATTGCGGGCGCGTGCGAGTTATAGTTAGCTGAACTAACTATAACGGGGCAATTTCATTGGTTTTTTACGAGTAAAATGTCCAGCTAACTATAACATGTGTGAAACCTATGGTTTTTTCACTGAATATATATATATTTATGTATATATATATATATATATATATATATATATAAATAGACTGAACGTTAAGAACTACAACATAAATTTAACTACCAACATGAGCAGGAATCAAATTGAGTTCCTTGATCTCTTGATAACAGTACATCAGCGTACTTTGCTTACCAGTCTATTTAGGAAGGCTACCACAGGTAATACTCTCCTCCACGCTCTCAGCAGTCACCCGGATATTCTCAAGTGGAGTATTCCCTACAGTGAATCGCTGAAAGCGAAAAGAAACTGTAGTACTGAATCTGCTTTCATTAAGGAACAGGACATCATGATCAACAGATTTCTTGACACAGGTTACCCCATGTGGGTACTTAAACAAGCACTCAATAGGGTCAACAAAATTGACCGAGTACAGACATTGATGACACCAACTGATGACATTGAGGAAGGCGAAACATCTAAACCCGAAGAGAGCAGAGTCATTATGACATTTAATGGGAATTTCAAGCAAATACAAAAAATCCTTGTGTATAAGTGGGATATTCTCACCTGTGATCCTATTATTGGCCACACCTTACACCACAGACCTAGTATTACATACAGGAAGGGTCGTAGCCGTAGGGACATCCTTGTACGTAATGACATCACCCAAGTACTGCTGGAGCGGGTTATGCAAAATTTTGTTTACCCACCCCATTTTTGCATGTCATTTTATTAATTAGATTAATTAATTAATTATAATCGTACTAATGGTTTGGAGTGATATGAAAATAACTAACCAACCTTATTAATGACCAAAATACATGTGGGATTTGCATCTGCATGGCTTAATTAATTAAGTGAACTACATTTCGTACTCATACTAATGATAGATAATTAGAACATCGCATGATATATGTTGCTATAGTGATGTAATTGTGATTTGTGCTTTATTTTGTAAGTATAACCCGCAATGAGTGTTGCTTTTGCTAGATAAATACACACACATATGGGTATTAGCTAGGGAATAACATTTAATTAGTCATTTCTATGTAATAATTACGTTTTTGTGTTTCTTTGCTTAAGTTGTCCATTTTGGCCTGCCAAAAGATGGCTGCTTGTGGTGCCTAACCCGACTGCCAACGCTGAACAAGGCTTGGGTGAAGTGCGCCTGCGCTGACAACAGATACACAGTGGCCTGGACCTGACCCCAGATGAACATATACCTTCCAAGGACAGTCTGGGATGCCGTCCAAATATTCCAAACAAAGACTGTTGTGTGAACCGGAACTGGCAAGGGTCATAACCCAAAAGACACTTTTGTGAGAACCCAAAAGGATGATACCTGATTGTCCAATCAGCGAACACGGATGCCCAAAATGTGTTACTTTTTATCATCAATTTTACTATAAATTATGGTAGAATAGAGAGGTAATGAGATTCGACGTCGCGCTTTTCGATTTCCTGATGATATGCTGATGGAGAGGACGGTGACACTGCAGGACAGCTGTTAGCCCGAATCTCTGACGGACTGAATTAATGCTCAAATTCCTGATGAACTTAACCTGCTAAATTGATGGGCATAGAATTGCGAGACTACCAGATTTGACATAGAGGACGACTTTAGCCAGAATAGATAAATATGAATGGCAACTTGATCAAATGAATGATTTAATCTGCAATATTAATATAAATTTGGATTTGAATAACTTCAGAAATGAGTCGGGTTGTTTATTCATTGAAATGTGTTAATGTAAAGGTTAATTAGAGATCCATCCCGGTCTTTGGGAGGATAATACTAAATGAGGGGTCTAGGGCCTAGTGAGTATTAGAAGGATTTTTAGGTGAATTACTCATTAGGGTGAAATGGTATCTTCCTCCCTCATTTATCCAGTGCTTGGAAGGATAGATCGCCTCTCGCACGGACTAATGGTAAGTGTGCGTTGGTGTTATGGGCCCCACCAGGGAATGTATAGATGGTGTGCGTGTGTGAGATCTTTTAGTCCGTGACAGTAGGGAGAGATTTTGCACTCTGCGCTGGATCAGTTTTTCTGGTAGCAGAATGATGTTTTCTTATTGTTTGGTTTAGTGATTATTGCCTGTACATTGCTTATTGATTTTGGTTATTGATTGGTATTGATTTATGTACTAACACTCTATGTTGAGTTACATTGAGTTATACGTTGTATGTACGGCTTCTGGGATGTAGGAAGTCGGAAGTTTGTAACGGTTCCGTAGTAGGGCAGAGGTAAGCGCTGCTCTCGGGAAAGACGGAATTGTTGTTGCCCTGTAGGTACACAGGGGAAACGTGTGACAAGTGAAGTTGCACGGCGCATTGTCTGGGTTCGATTCGGTGACATCGTCGTGTGTTGCCATTAGAGACATTTTCTGTGTGAAAGAAGTGTGTATGATAGCGAAGGATACCTGTGAAATTCTGGTCTTAGGTACCAGGGATCCAACTGGCATTCCGATAACGCTTATCACTGGAAAGGTAATAGGTACTCTCTGAGCTTGTTAGAAGGACAAAGGAGAGGTAAGCGCTGCTTTGTTAACGTATGTCATAATTCTGTAGTAGGACAGACTGTTCGCTGTTCTCGGGAAAGACAGGATTCTGTGTGAATGTACTACATTTTCTGGTGTGAACGAGTGTGAATGTAAAGGCATTTGGGTTGATTGCGAAACTCTAGGTTTATTTCTCAGGAGCATTGGGTCTCTAACTATGTGTCTTAAATCCTAGAGGAAACAATTAGCTAATGCTCGTTAGAAGGGTGAAGTAGAGGGATGTGCTACTTTATCAACGGAAGTAATGATTCCGTAGTAGGGCAGAGGTAAGCGCTGCTCTCGGGAAAGACGGAATTCTCGTGAGAAAGGTCTTTTGCTGTTCTTTGGTTAGCGAAGCGGACAATGGAGATGTTTCTATGTTGTTACTAACAGAAGTGTAGAAAATTGAAACAAAAATGTACTGAGCGGTTTTGTAAAGGAGGGGTAGACAGAAGCAGGAGCAGGAGCTGCCGCAGCGGCTGCTGGCGTCAGAACGACCGCGCTGGGATTGGACAGTCGGTCAGAACTGTGAAACGCTCCGGATTGGTACGTTAGTGTACGCCGCGCTAGGATTGAAGAAGAAACAGGGTGAAGTAGACGCTCCTTATTGGTGCGTTAGTGTGAGTCGCGCTAGTATTCGAGGACTGTGACAGTGACGAGGACGCTCGGAATAGGTGTGTTTAGTGTGAAGTCGCGCTGTGATTGGATAAACTAGCGGTACAGTTGTAAAGAGGGACTAGCGTTGCGCGAAAGACAAGAAAATGTATTACGATCCACCAGAAAAGGAGAAGAAGACCTGGTTAGGGAGAATTAAGAAGTGGTTTAAGAAAGACAAACCAGTTAAGACTTGGGAAGGACAGTTACTTCCTCCACCGAAAACCCCTGCATCCTTTATGATTGCGAAATATGGGTATCATACTTGTATTTGGTTGGATAACTGGGTGAGATACACCAAGGACGACGGAGTATTAGCTTTTCCAGAGCATGGTTCATTTAATTTGGCTGTTTTAAGAAACTTGAGGGAAGGAATGACAAATGTAGAGCCAAGACCTAGACCGACACAGTTTGAGGCTCTCACCGAATGGGAAGACGAGATGCATGAACGAGAAAGAAACAGAAGTGGTAGAGGCTATAGGTACTGGTTTGGAAGACCATACGGACATAGCGATTGAATGAAAAGATGGCGAGATGCGAGCATGACTGAGGGTGTGTTCCCTGTAAGAACTGTAGGAGAGAATGAAGGTCGAAAGTGTGCAGAAAAGAGGCATAATTTGGAGTCGAAAGAGTATGGAGCGAATGAGTCTGAGGATGATGTTCTTGATGATATGTTTTACAAAAATCCACCACCGTATAGACCACAACCAGAAATATTAAGTCCAAGTGCCCCAATGAGAGAAACAGTACGAATTATAAAAACTGAACCAGAATCCCTAAGCTTGAGAAAAAACAGTGATACCGGGGAAATGGAAAGAAGATCAGAAGGAAGAAAAGATGGAGAAAATTCCGTAGAATTAGCAAAAACAACCCTGGAATTAACTGAGAAAATAAGAGAATTGACCAAAAATCTAGAAGCAGTAACCGTTCCAGTAACAATAGGTCCAGTAATGCCTATTTTTGAAAAACAGAAGGACAGTGAGCATTGTTTGACAGTCCCATTCAGAAATAGTAACCCAGTAGAACAACCAAGAGTGAGACAGAATGAGAATCCATGGAGACAGACTCTAAGTGTAATGGAACCGAATGTTACAAATAATCCATTTGTATATCAGAATTGTGCAGAAAGACGTATGACAATGATTGAGACAGTGTTAGAAACACAAAAGGATTTTGGACACGGAAGTGTAGAAAAACCAGTAGGACCATCAACCGATGAGTTAAGTGGATGGTTAAAAAGCTTGCAGAGGAAAGACAAAGAAACCCAATCAATTGATGTGGCTAAGTTACGAATGGTATTGGAAGAGTTAATTGTAGGGACTATCCCGACAGAAAAATTGAAAACCTATCAGGATGAAGAGTTGTTATTTTTATGTAAAAGTGCAACCTGGCGAGCGAAAAATTTGCGTGAAAGGCTAGAAGAAGTAGCAAATGAAATGGGTATTGATATGGAAAAAATAAAAGCTTTGTAGAAACCGTATCGAGTAGAATTCACTGAAAAGGACATTGAAAACATGAACACCACAGAACGAATAGGTCAAATTAAGGACATAATCATTTTACTGAGAAAATGGGGAGACGTGGATAAATGGAGAAGCAGGTGGTATAGAAAACGTGATGATGCCTCAGATAAGACATTTTCAGCCTTTCCTGTAAGAGAAAAGGAGAAGGTAGTGACAGAGTACCCTATGAGAGAGATTCCAGGAGGAGGATATGTACATGTAAAAAAAAAATAAACAAAGAAGGGGGTATCCTTAAATGAGAGAAGGTAAAGACCTTCTGTCTGTTAGAGAGTTCTCAGAGAAGTAAAAAGAGAAATTATTTCTTTTTTATGAAACCCCTCACTCACCAACCTAGTTGGTGACATGCTTCATCATCGGGGTCCACCCGAGCAGTCGAATACCACTCGGGTGTGCTTCAACGCCTGATTACAGCGGAGCAGGTTTGTTATTATATCAGTACGTGTAAGTGACGTGTGTGAGTGAGTGAAATAAAGTTAAAAATAATCCTACTGTACTCCCTAACAAATTTAATATGGAGCAGCAGGGTCACGGTTAAAAAAGTGGTGAAGTGTAATACTAATGTAGGTTTAATTTGACCTAAAGTATTATCCAAATATTGACGGTCTACATGTTTCAACCTTTTAGTGTAATCACAGGTTTTCGTCAGGACCTATCGACACACCGGGCGGTCTACACGCACTAAGGTGCATCCAACCCTGGAGCGTCTGTGTGCCACCTACATATACTTGCGAAGGTGGTAAAAAGGGTTCAGGGAGTCCTCTGTGTACAGATGAACCTGAAAAAAGCACAAACAGTTCTGGGCAATCAGAAAATGATCTATTTAGAATTAGAATGAACAGTGCCCATTTCCGTGTGAACTCTCATTTTTGCGCATATAATCACCTCATTCTGAGTTATGCGCCCCATGTAATTACCATTGGTTGTTGGAACCGAGCATTCGTTCCATATTATGCGAAATTAGCATCAACCCACTAAATCATTGTGGAAATCGTGGGTGTCTTACGGCTACACAGCAATTGTGAGTATACTTGATGTGTGATTCTATAAAGCGGACAAAGACGCACGTGAAAAAGACTCTATTTGTGACATGCGTGCGCTAAGGAAATTATTTAAAAACAGAACACGGTGGAGAAAAGGAAACGACTCAAGACTCACTCGCGATTCTTACTCGAATCGTGTCATGGGCTCAGAAGGGAGACAGACGGTGCTGCATTACTGTTGGACAAGAAACACAAAACACGGGCGGCAATGGTCAGAACACTTAACTCTAAGTGCCTCACGTGTGCGTGGCCACCAGCTCTTCTCTACATACTCTTACCTCAGCTCACCGACTGCCTGCCACAAACCTGCGGTGCTTCCCCCAGGCGCCCGGATGTTACTGAATGGGCATCAAGGCTTCAACTAAATACTCCTCACTTCCTGGTTATACATCACATGACTAGTGGGCGTGGCCTGGAGTGAGGAGACAATTCTTAAAGCGACAGGTCGATTTCTGCCGGTGAATGGCTAGTCATAGGTGAGAAAATAAAAGGAGTCAAGAGTGATTATTAAAAATATATTTACATGGAATAGGACCTTCCACACGTAGGAGGAATGCTACAGAAAGGAAAACAGTAGTTCAGTTAAAATTACATGGCACAATGAGGTTATTTGTTCAGCACAGAGTTCCAAGGTATGCAATCGTTCATACCATGTTTGTGGGTGGACAATCTGTGTATCCAGCGTTGTTCTTTTTCATACAGATATTTCTGTGTGTTAGTACCAGTCACAGTTTCAATTATCGTCCAACGCATATCGTTGGGTGTATGATTGTGTTGAAGAAAGTGTTCTGTTAGACGCGTGGTTTGTTTTTTGCATCTAATAGTGCTCCTGTGCTCACAGATCCTCTGCTTCACTTTCCTTGTTGTCATCCCTATGTAACGAAGTTCACACGGGCAGGTAATTAAATATACTGCATTAGTGGTGTTACAGTTTGTATGTTTTCTTTGTGACCATTCTCTGCCAGGTTCTAGGGATAGTGTTTTTGTGGCTGTGGTGAGATGGCACACGCTACAGTCACCGCATGGAAAATGACCTGTAATGTTAGGTAGTCCCCATGAATTAAGGACAGTACATCTTGTTGGTGTTTCTGGTTGTTTTGGTCTGGTGTGTACCAATGCATCTTTAATACTCCTTGCTCTCTTGAAAGAGAACAAGGGTTTTTCCCATTTTAGATTGCCTGTATTCAGGATGTTCCAGTGTTTGTTAATTGTCCTTGTGACCTGGTTAGAGATAGTACTGTATGTGGTGACGCACGTAAGAGGCGTGTCCGTCACTTGTTTCGGATTGGGTTCCAACAGTGCCTCACGGTTCTGATTAGCAGCCCGTTTTTTGCAAGTTGCCAATATCTTTTCGGGATATCCTCTGTCTGACAATTTGAGTGACAGGTCATTAGCTTGGGAGCGGAAGTCAGAGCTCTTGCTACAGTTTCTCCTAATTCTGAGATATTGTCCAAAAGGGAGGTTTTCCCTGAGGGGCCTAGGGTGGAAGCTATCAAACCTAAGTAGATTGTTTTTCGCAGTCGGTTTGTAGTGTGTGCGGGTTTCAAGGGCCCCGTTCTCTATAGTGATCACAACGTCCAGAAAGACTAAGGACTGGGTGTCACTACAGTGAGTAAATCTGAGATGGTCATCGCAGGTATTTATCCATAAGAAAAATTCATTTAGAACATTCTGGGGTCCATTCCATACTAGGAGTACATCATCGATGTACCTGCACCATAGTGTTATGTTTCTAGAGAAGGGGTTGGATGTGGTCAGGATGAACTTCTTCTCAAAGTCATAGACATAGAGTCCTGCCACACTAGGAGCGAAGGTACTACCCATAGAAGTACCGCCCGTTTGTAAATACAGGGTACCCTCGAACTCAAAAAAAATTCGTTTCAGGGCTAGAGTGGCGCAATCGATGATAAACCACTTGGGGGTTCTATGGGACCATTCTGAGTTCTCGAGTGACTGCTTAAGCACGTTTAGGGTCGCATCCTGAGGGATGCTGGTGTAGAGACTTTCAATATCCAGGCTGACGAGGATGGTGTGTTCGTCATCCTGGATTGTTTTAAGCAGTGACAGAAGACTTTTGGTATCCTGGAGATATGTTTCCGATTGTTGGACCATAGTCTTGAAAAATAAGTCACAAAATCGTGATAGTGGCTCCAGGAGTGAACCAATCCCAGAAACAATGGGCCTCCCTGGTGGTGGGGACTTATTTTTGTGCATTTTGGGGAGGATGTAAAAGTAAGGAATTTTGCCTTCCGTGGTTGTCAAGTAATCTGCCTCCATTTTGGAGATCTCATTGTTACAGGCTGCTGAGTTAACCGATGAACTGATGTCACATTTTAGGTCATTAGATGGATCAGAGGGGAGTGGGAGGTAATTTCTCCTGTCAGATAACAGTCTCAAACATTCTGCTTGATACATTGCTTTATCCAGTATGACCACCCCTCCACCCTTGTCAGCTTGTTTTATTACGATGTCCTCACAGTTCTTGAGACCCTCTAAAGCAATCTTGCAATCTTTGTTGAGATTGAAAAACGGCTTCTTGTCTGGTAGTCTCTCGATTTCGTTGAAGACCGCTTGTTCAAAGGTGCTTATTTCACCAGGGACCATGTGTGGTGGTGGTGTAAAACTAGATTTGAGTCGTAGTCCCGTCTCATTAGTGTCAACAATTGGTGTGTCGTTACTTTTAGTTGCAAAGAACGCTTTTAGTCTTAGTTTACGGAAGAAAGTGGCAAGTTCACAGTGTAGATTGAACTTATCTAGTTTAGGTGTCGGGACAAAGCCCAGTCCCTTTTCCAAAACTTGTTTTTCTGCCGATGTGAGCTCTTTTTTCGACAGGTTTGTGACTAGGCTCTGTTGCTGCTCGTCCCTGCCTGGGGTTCCTTGGTCCTGCTCCTCGTGTTGTGTCCCACTGCCCCCTCGTCTTCTTCCCAATGAACCTGTTGTTGATTTTGCGGCTTCCTTCGTCCTCTTCCCCTCCTGCCTCTCCCCAAAAAAGGCGGCCTGAACATATTTTGTGGGAAAAAGGGTTGCATGAAAGGTGGTTGCCAACCGTACATGGGATATTGCTGATGTGGATTGAAAAGGCCGGGTGGTCTCCCCATCATTGGTGGATTTACGGTGGGCCAACCACTGAATGGTCTTGATCTGCCCTTGTTTCTGTACCTCCCACTGTTTGGAAAAGGGACTGGGCTTTGTCCCGACACCTAAACTAGATAAGTTCAATCTACACTGTGAACTTGCCACTTTCTTCCATAAACTAAGACTAAAAGCGTTCTTTGCAACTAAAAGTAACGACACACCAATTGTTGACACTAATGAGACGGGACTACGACTCAAATCTAGTTTTACACCACCACCACACATGGTCTCTGGTGAAATAAGCACCTTTGAACAAGCGGTCTTCAACGAAATCGAGAGACTACCAGACAAGAAGCCGTTTTTCAATCTCAACAAAGATTGCAAGATTGCTTTAGAGTGTCTCAAGAACTGTGAGGACATCGTAATAAAACAAGCTGACAAGGGTGGAGGGGTGGTCATACTGGATAAAGCAATGTATCAAGCAGAATGTTTGAGACTGTTATCTGACAGGAGAAATTACCTCCGACTCCCCTCTGATCCATCTAATGACCTAAAATGTGACATCAGTTCATTGGTTAACTCAGCAGCCTGTAACAATGAGATCTCCAAAATGGAGGCAGATTACTTGACAACCTTACTTTTACATCCTCCCCAAAATGCACAAAAATAAGTCCCCACCACCAGGGAGGCCCATTGTTTCTGGGATTGGTTCACTCCTGGAGCCACTATCACGATTTTGTGACTTCTTTTTCAAGACTATGGTCCAACAATCGGAAACATATCTCCAGGATACCAAAAGTCTTCTGTCACTACTTAAAACAATCCAGGTTGACGAACACACCATCCTCGTCAGCCTGGATATTGAAAGTCTCTACACCAGCATCCCTCAGGATGCGACCCTAAACGTGCTGGAGCAGTCACTCGAGAACTCAGAATGGTCCCATAGAACCCCCAAGGGGTTTATCATCGATTGCGCCACTCTAGCCCTGAAACGGAATTTTTTTGAGTTCGAGGGTACCCTGTATTTACAAACGGGCGGTACTTCTATGGGTAGTACCTTCGCTCCTAGTGTGGCAGAACTCTATGTCTATGACTTTGAGAAGAAGTTCATCCTGATCACATCCAACCCCTTCTCTAGAAACATAACACTATGGCGCAGGTACATCGATGATGTACTCCTAGTATGGAATGGACCCCAGAATGTTCTAAATGAATTTTTCTTATGGATAAATACCTGCGATGACCATCTCAGATTTACTCACTGTAGTGACACCCAGTCCTTAGTCTTTCTGGACGTTGTGATCACTATAGAGAACGGGGCCCTTGAAACCCGCACACACTACAAACCGACTGTGAAAAACAATCTACTTAGGTTTGATAGCTTCCACCCTAGGCCCCTCAGGGAAAACCTCCCTTTCGGACAATATCTCAGAATTAGGAGAAACTGTAGCAAGAGCTCTGACTTCCGCTCCCAAGCTAATGACCTGTCACTCAAATTGTCAGACAGAGGATATCCCGAAAAGATATTGGCAACTTGCAAAAAACGGGCTGCTAATCAGAACCGTGAGGCACTGTTGGAACCCAATCCGAAACAAGTGACGGACACGCCTCTTACGTGCGTCACCACATACAGTACTATCTCTAACCAGGTCACAAGGACAATTAACAAACACTGCAACATCCTGAATACAGGCAATCTAAAATGGGAAAAACCCTTATTCTCTTTCAAGAGAGCAAGGAGTATTAAAGATGCATTGGTACACACCAGACCAAAACAACCAGAAACACCAACAAGATGTACTGTCCTTAATTCATGGGGACTACCTAACATTTCAGGTCATTTTCCATGCGGTGACTGTAGCGTGTGCCATCTCACCACAGCCACAAAAACACTATCCCTAGAACCTGGCAGAGAATGGTTACAAAGAAAACATACAAACTGTAACACCACTAATGCAGTATATTTAATTACCTGCCCGTGTGAACTTCGTTACATAGGGATGACAACAAGGAAAGTGAAGCAGAGGATCTGTGAGCACAGGAGCACTATTAGATGCAAATAACAAACCACGCGTCTAACAGAACACTTTCTTCAACACAATCATACACCCAGCGATATGCGTTGGACGATAATTGCAACTGTGACTGGTACTAACACACAGAAATATCTGTATGAAAAAGAACAACGCTGGATACACAGATTGTCCACCCCCAAACATGGTATGAACGATTGCATACCTTGGAACTCTGTGCTGAACAAATAACCTCATTGTGCCATGTAATTTTAACTGAACCACTGTTTTCCTTTCTGTAGCATTCCTCCTACGTGTGGAAGGTCCTATTCCATGTAAATATATTTTTAATAATCACTCTTGACTCCTTTTATTTTCTCACCTATGACTAGCCATTCACCGGCAGAAATCGACCTGTCGCTTTAAGAATTGTCTCCTCACTCCAGGCCACGCCCACTAGTCATGTGACGTATAACCAGGAAGTGAGGAGTATTTAGTTGAAGCCTTGCTGCCCATTCAGTAACATCCGGGCACCTGGGGGAAGCACCGCAGGTTTGTGGCAGGCAGTCGGTGAGCTGAGGTAAGAGTATGTAGGGAAGAGCTGGTGGCCACGCACACGTGAGGCACTTAGAGTTAAGTGTTCTGACCATTGCCGCCCGTGTTTTGTGTTTCTTATCCAACAGTAATGCAGCACCGTCTGTCTCCCTTCTGAGCCCATGACACGATTCGAGTAAGAATCGCGAGTGAGTCCTGAGTCGTTTCCTTTTCTCCACCGTGTTCTGTTTTTAAATAATTTCCTTAGCGCGCGCATGTCACAAATAGAGTCTTTTTCACGTGCGTCTTTGTCCGCTTTATAGAATCACACATCAAGTATACTCACAATTGCTGTGTAGCCGTAAGACACCCACGATTTCCACAATGATTTAGTGGGTTGATGCTAATTTCGCATAATATGGAACGAATGCTCGGTTCCAACAACCAATGGTAATTACATGGGGCGCATAACTCAGAATGAGGTGATTATATGCGCAAAAATGAGAGTTCACACGGAAATGGGCACTGTTCATTCTAATTCTAAATAGATCATTTTCTGATTGCCCAGAACTGTATGTGCTTTTTTCAGGTTCATCTGTACACAGAGGACTCCCTGAACCCTTTTTACCACCTTCGCAAGTATATGTAGGTGGCACACAGACGCTCCAGGGTTGGATGCACCTTAGTGCGTGTAGACCGCCCGGTGTGTCGATAGGTCCTGACGAAAACACGTGATTACACTAAAAGGTTGAAACATGTAGACCGTCAATATTTGGATAATACTTTAGGTCAAATTAAACCTACATTAGTATTACACTTCACCACTTTTTTAACCGTGACCCTGCTGCTCCATATTAAATTTGTTAGGGAGTACAGTAGGATTACTTTTAACTTTATTTCACTCACTCACACACGTCACTTACACGTACTGATATAATAACAAACCTGCTCCGCTGTAATCAGGTGTTGAAGCACACCCGAGTGGTATTCGACTGCTCGGTTGGACCCCGATGATGAAGCATGTCACCAACTAGGTTGGTGAGTGAGGGGTTTCATAAAAAAGAAATAATTTCTCTTTTAACTTCTCTGAGAACTCTCTAACAGACAGAAGGTCTTTACCTTCTCTCATTTAAGGATACCCCCTTCTTTGTTTATTTTGTATACCTCAGGGGACTGGGAGTACCCCTTACAACTTAGTTGTGAAATCCCTTTCTCTCTCTTTTGTTATATTGGATATGTACATGTCCCATGGACGAGACAGGATATTTTGTCATTTACGAATGACTTCCCTCGACTACGCGAAAAGCCAGTCGAGTGGTACAGACAGGTAGACAGATTTGTAAAACTGTCTAAAGTACTGTGGATTGATTTGAATAGTCTATTTGACATAATAGTACCAGCAGATCTATGGTCAGAATGTAAACTGATGATAAACTTGCCAACCAAGGAATATCCAAGGGATCCTAAAACAGGAGCACCAGACCCCGAGGTAATGAAGAAGTATGAGCAGGTTATGGTATTTTTGAAAAATAAAGTGCCCCCTAAAGAAACAGACTGGGTAAAAATTGATCGAACACACCAGGAAAATAAAGAGTCAGTACATGCATACTATGAGAGGCTAATACAAACTTTTAAGCAGTTTAGCGGAGACGAGAATCTGAGTGAAAAGGATTTGAGCCATTTTGTATACAGATTTGTATATGGTTTACGACCAGAAATTGGTGATATGATTAAACAGCATACGGTAGATTGGCAAAACAAGAAAATAGATGAAGTATTGAGACATGCTAAATACTTCAGTGATGAAATTGAAGCAAAACAGCGAAAGTTAAAGGAGAAGGCGATGTGGGCACAGGTAAAGGTAGCGGAGAGACAGGAAGCACAATTGGTGGACCAAGCAGGGACCAAGCCAAAATTTAATAATGGGAAGTACAAAGGGAACATTGAAGAAGCTAAGAAGAAATTTCCGTGTCATAATTGCGGCAGGATAGGGCATTGGAAATCCGAGTGTAAGCTTCCTCCGAGTACTAAAAATGAAAATCCATCATTGAACCCACAGGTGCAGCATGAGGTGAGTGGTCAACTGCAGCAACAGCAGCAAGTTGTTCCCCCACAGAATCAGGTGCCAAAGCCGCCTTTTCCACACAGCAGAAACACACAGAAGTATAGTAGTGAATCGGGATTCTACAATGAAGAACAGGTAAATAAACTGCCGCACGCTAGCGCTGTCTCGCAGTATTGGCTGCAACGTGATAAGAGTGACGCAGAAGAGAGCTATTGACGGTGCCGAAGGGAGGAAGAAGAGTGCGTACTTGGCGCAACTCTAGAAGTAGACCAGACAGGAACTTTTGTAGATGGGAGGGTTAATGATGAAAATATTACTTTCCTAGTGGATACTGGTGCTACTCGATCAACTGTTAGATCAGCTGATGTTAAGAATCTTCCTCTCTCGTATGAAACGATCCAAGTAGTTGGTGTGTCCAACAGGCAAATTAAGACCTACCTTACAGAACCAATGAAAGTTAGCATAGGGAAATTTTCAGAAATGCACCGATTTGTGGTGTGTGACACCAGTCCTGTAAATTTATTAGGTAGGGACCTGTTGTGCAAAATGAATTGCACTATATTTTGTACTCCGGATGGAATAGCTTTTGAAAAACCAGACGATGATGTATTGTATAAGATGACCCTAATTAACAGAGAAAGTGAAGTTACTGAAACTTATGCTGTATTCAACCCTGATGAATTACCAAAAGAACTGAGAATCTCTGTAAAAGCAGAGGTTTGGGATTTCACTGGAGAAGATGTAGGGTTGATGAGAAATGTAGATCCAGTTAAAATAACTGTAAAAGAAGGAGTAACGTATCCAAATGTTCCACAGTACAGATTGACACCTGAAATAATTGAAGGTGTAACTCCTATAATAGAGAAAATGATCAGACAAGGAATCTTGAGAGAAATAATGAGTAGTCCATGTAATTCACCGATAATGGGACTGGAAAAGCCTAATGGGAAATTCAGGATAGGGCAAGATTTGAGAAAGGTGAACAAAATTGTGGTATCATGTTGTCGCATTGTACCAAATCCATCAGTGATTTTGTATCAGATTCCTCATGATGCAGAATGGTACACAGTAATTGATCTGTGTCACGCTTTTTTTTCCATCCCATTGCACCATGACAGTCAGCAAATTTTTGCATTTCGGTTTGGTGAGCGTATTTTGGCATGGTGCCGAATCCCACAGGGGTATACAGAGAGCCCTTCAATATTCAATCAGTTGTTAAAAAGATCTTTGGAGAGTCTAGAAATGCCAGAAAATTCTGTATTAGTGCAGTATATTGACTACCTTTTGGTGGCGTCAAAGACACGTGAAGCCTGTGAGGTAGATACAATAGCCTTACTGAATCATTTGGCAGATGGAGGACTTAAAGTGTCACCTGCAAAACTACAGTTTTGCAAGAAGGAAGTGCAGTATCTGGGACACAACATTGAGAAAGGACTAAGGAAAATAACCATAGACAGAATCAGAATAATAAAAGGAATGAGGGCTCCCATGACTCAAAGAGAAGTAAGAATGTTTTTGGGAATGGTAGGGTATTGCCTTCGGTGGATAGGGAACTTTTCCTTGATCGCAAAGCCTTTGGTGCGATTAACGAGAAGTGATGTAAAAGACCCCCTTGAATTAAGCAGAGAAGAATTGGCAGCATTTAGACAATTGAGAGATGGTTTGTGTGAAGCACCTGCATTAGGTATGCCTGACTATGAAAAATAATTTGAGTTGTACTGCAGTGAGAGAAATGGATGTGCACTTTCCGTGTTGACCCAGAAACATGTAAAGCTGTAGGTTTACCTTGATATCTGAAAGCAGTGGCTGCAACATGTCGAAGTTTGGAGCAGAGTGAAGGAATTGTGATGGGTTATCCATTGAAAGTGTTTGTGCCCCATGATGTAGCAATTCTGTTGACAAGGAGTCGTACTCAGTATATGACACACAGTCGGCTGACTAAGTATGAGAAGGTCATATTGGGTGCAACTAATGTGAGTCTTGCGAGATGTGTGAATGTGAATCCAGCAACATTGTTGCCTGATAATGAGATTGTGGAGGTAAGAGATGAAGTTGATCATGATTGTCTGGATGTACTTGATTTTTGCACCAAACCCCGACCAGACATAAAAGATGTACCTTTGTCAGAAAGTGATTTTGTGATGTTCGTTGATGGATCATGTCTGAGAACAGATGAAGGAGTGCTGAGTGCAGCGTATGCAGTATGCACAGTTGCAGCAGTAATTGAAGCCTCATATTTGAAAGGAGTGAAATCAGCCCAGGTAGCTGAACTTGTGGCTTTGACTAGAGCATGCAAGATTGGGAAGAGTGTGAGAGTGACTGTGATAACTGACAGCCAGTATGGCTTTGGAGTCGTCCACGACTTTGGCCAACTATGGCTACAGAGAGGTTTCCTGACCTCGAGTGGAACTCCCATTAAGAATGCAGAAGTGGTTGGAAAATTGCTTGAGGCGATACAGCTGCCTAAACAATTGGCTGTTGTAAAATGTGCTGCACATAGTCAAGGTGGTGATTATATTGCCACTGGGAACAGGTACGCCAATGACATGGCGCAGTATTGTGCACGAAATCAGAATTCGGTCAATCGGGCTAAGGAAAGAGAAATGTCTTCTTGCTCATTGATGTTCACTAACATTGTGGGAACTTGGGAAGAGGTAAAACAATTGCAGGATGAGGCAGGAGATGAGGAAATGAGACAGTGGGTAAAAGCAGGATGTGCCCCAAGGGAAAAGGATCCTGTGTGGGTCTATCGAGATGGAAGACCAGTTATGCCTGGTAGCATGATGTCTACCATGGCACGGATGTATCATGGCCAGGGACATATTGGACGGGATGCTATGATCAGGTCATTTAAACAGACCTGGTACAATGCAAAATTCAGACTTGTGGCAGAGAGTCTTTGTCAGAAATGCTTAATATGTCAGCAGTACAATCCCGGCAGGAAGACAGTAGTGAGTCTGGGAACAATAGGTCGAGAAGGAGGGCCTTTCACCAGAATGCAAGTAGATTTCATTGAGATGCCTCCTTGTAACAGATTGAGGTATGTTTTGGTAGTGGTCTACCTATTCTCCAGGTGGGTGGAAGCATTCCCAACAAGAAGAAATGATGGGTTGACAGTAGCCAAGCTACTGTTGAGAGAATTCATCCCCAGGTTCGGGTTCCCAGTGACAATTGAGTCAGACCGAGGAGGACACTTCCAGAATGAGATTGTAGGATTAATTTGTGAAGCAATGAATGTACAACAAAAACTACATTGTGCCTACCGACCCGAGTCTTCTGGTGTGGTTGAACAGATGAATGGTACTATCAAAAATAGAATAGGGAAAATGTGTTTGGCCACAGGTATGAAGTGGCCTGATCTCTTGCCTCTTGTACTCATGACAATTAGGGCCATTCCAGACAGAACCACAGGATTGAGTCCTCATGAAATAATCATGGGACGTGCACTGAGACATGTGTTTATACCAGTCAACAAGCTGATGACAATTTCTGATGACATGGTGTTGGAATACTGTAAAGGCCTGGCTAACGCAGTTCATTCTGTGATTCATCAGGTTGGACCAGATGACACCACACTTGAAAAGAAGCAAGCCCATGATCTGAGCCCAGGTGATTGGGTAAGGATAAAGGTCCACAGAAGAAGAAATTGTCTGGTTCCAACGTGGGGAAAACCACGACAAGTCATTTTGATCACAACCACAGCTGTGAAGTGTGCTGGACTGAAAAACTGGATCCATGCCAGTCATACATTGAGAATTCCAAATCCAGTGGACAGCACGGGAAAAGAATACTTTGATGAATCAGAATCAAGCACTGAATCAGATGACGAAGGGTCAAAGACACAAGGAAACTCTGAAAGGGGGGAAACAGAACAAAGATCAGCTTTAGTCCCCAGAAGTGTCGCTCTGAGAAGAAGATTGCAGATTTCCGAATCCAGCGATTCTGGAAACGAGCAAGAAGCGCAAGGTTCCAAGAAGGAACACAGGAAGAAAAGAGGAAAGAGTACCGAAGATGCAACATTAGAAATACGTGAACAGGAAGTACCAGATGAGAGACTGAGAGAAATTCCACCTGAAGTAACAAATCTAAGTGAACAAGGGACAGGTACAGAGAGAGAGAGAGACAGATTGCGGAAGACCCCCGAGGAGGTGTAGGGAACTGCAACATCCAGTTAGGTGAAGGGACAAGTAGTCAGCAGGAAAATTGCGTGCTGGAGACCCGAGGAGGGACAGAAGTAGGGAAAACAAAACAAGTGGTGGAAAAGGAAGTTGCTGAAGTTGCCGAAAAGACAAAGCAAGTTGAGACAGAGTCTGAAGAGAGTGAAAACGAAATACCTGAAGGTCGAGTTCTAAGGAAGAGAGCTTGGAGGAATGAAAAGAATGATAAAGGAAGTAAAGTAAAAAAAGTTGCAAGAGATGATGTTTGGCCCAATAAAATAAGGAAACTGAGATACAGACTGACACGAGTGAATTCACCAAGAGCTGAACAAGTGAATGAAGTGACAAGTCAAGAAAAACCAAAAGAAGACGAATTAACTGAAGACAAAGAGAGTAGAAGAACAAGAAAACCTAACTAGAAGTATAAGTCACCAGAATGGACGTACGTGACTCTGCCTGAAAAGGGAAAAGAGGCAGATAGTCAAGGAAATCCAGAGGAGGCTGTACTGAAAGTGGTTGAGGATGAAATAGAATCGGAAATCCTGAGAGTTCTCTTGTCCGACATTGGAGAAGAAGAAACGGAAGTTCAGGAAAATCCATATTTGGATGACGAGAGGAGAGTGAAGAACGATGAGATGCCAAATTGAATAAGTTAAGAAAATTATTGATGAAGAAAACAAGATATTGAATTGCAAATAGTGACTGGTAGAACCAAATAGGTTTTAGAGCCTTAGGTTAGAAAAAACTAGTTGTGAAGTGAAAGAGGCTAAGTCAAAAGACACGGTCCATTTTAACAAGATGGCTAACATAGAAAGTAGTAAATGTAGATGTACATTCATGAAAAGATGGTGTAAAATGAGTTGTTGTTGTACAGGATTGTTAATGCTTTTATGGAGCATTCTTGCTCTTGTCATTTCTTTTAAATCCACTATAGACACTTTAGAAGGACATAGTGAGAACAAAACTAACATTGGGAAAATTTCAAAGGTAGTTCCAACTAGAATAGATAAAAATTATTTGCATAAAGACAGGCCAATAACAGATTTTTCTAATAATGTGTTTTCAAAATTTTTGTATGAATATGTAAAGACAATGGACGTACGGGACTGCTACGTATGTATGCAGTTACCTGCATCTGTTTCTGAGGGAGTGACATATCATCACCTTCCAGCAACGTATGGTATAACATGTAGTGTAATAGCTAGTTTGTTTTATGAGACAGGGAAATTAGAATATTATTTTTCAGATGTAGATAACATTTTTGCGCAAGTGCCTTCTTATAATAAGTTGAACAAAGTAAAACCTGCTAAGGTATAAGGTGAATTCTTTTTAGAAACAAATGAATTAACATTAGAGTATATTTTTAGAAACAATTTAACATGCAGTTTGAAGAAGGAGGAAAAGACATTCCTAGACATGGTTGAGGAAAGGAGATTGAAAATGCAAAAGAAAGCAGCAGAAGGGAAAGTGGAGAAAACAATCTGGGAATAGAGAAAGAAAAACGTTTGAAAGGAGAAGCTAGTCCAACTATAGCTTTAGATTGGCCTCAGAAAGGCAAATTTTGCATTCGAAGGAATCAGACTACGTATGATAATTATTTTCTAGGTAATAGTGAGTGCCATGATACATACCGAATCATGGGTGGATGGGGATTCAAAGGTGGAAGAGAATCAGTCTTTCCTGGATTATATTTTATTTGTGGGAACAGGGCATATTATCGTTTGCCAGACCATTGGTATGGCACATGTTACGTAGGCCTGGTCTTTCCAAAAATCTTTCATATGGATAGAGGAGAAGATGGTGTACATAGCTTAAGTAATCATTTAGCTAGGACCAAGAGAGAATCTTGGTCAGAAATTGTAGGTGATATTTTTCAGGCATTGATACCAGCAGTGGGAATAACTCTGAATGCAAACAAAATTAGAAAATTGTCAACAGTAGTGGATCGCTTGTCAACAAGCACCGCTGGAGGATTTTTATTGGTTAATACTGAAATGGTTGCCATGCGTGCTATGGTAATGCAAAATCGACTTGCCCTTGATATTTTATTGGCAAAAGAGGGTGGAGTCTGTGGAATGCTGAAAGTTCAACATTGTTGTACTTACATTCCTGACGAAAGCAAAGATCTGAAAACTTATATTAAGAATATTACTGAATTGCATGATGAACTTGCACCACTGGAGGTTGAAAGTGTTTGGAATAGAATTGGAAAGAAAATAGCTGCTATTAAGAATTTCTTAGTGAAAATAGGTAGTACATTTATAGGTAAAATATTATTTCCATTAACATGTGTAATCTGCATAGTTTTAATGATAAGATTATGTTGTATCTGCTGTAGAAACAAGAAAAATAAGAAAAGAATAAAAAGAGAAAATTCAAAAAGAAAAGATAAGAAACAAGAAAGAGAAATTGAAGAAATAGAATTGGAGGAGTGGAAGGAGAGTATGTATGAATCAATAAAAAGAGAAGACGAAGGTGAAACTGAATTATGATAAGAGCAAGAAAACATTTTAAAGATTCCGTAAAGACAGAACAAAATTTTGGGTGGTGTGGTGATAAAATCACCAAAGGGGGGATTGCTGGAGCGGGTTATGCTAAATTTTGTATACCCACCCCATTTTTGCATGTCATTTTATTAATTAGATTAATTAATTGATTATAATCGTACTAATGGTTTGGAGTGATATGAAAATAACTAACCAACCTTATTAATGACCAAAATACACGTGGGATTTGCATCTGCATGGCTTAATTAATTAAGTGAACTAAATTTCGTACGCATACTAATGATAGATAATTAGAACATCGCATGATATATGTTGCTATAGTGATGTAATTGTGATTTGTGCTTTATTTTGTAAGTATAACCCGCAATGAGTGTTGCTTTTGCTAGATAAATACACACACATATGGGTATTAGCGAGGGAATAACATTTAATTAGTCATTTCTATGTATTAATTACGTTTTTGTGTTTCTTTGCTTAAGTTGTCCATTTTGGCCTGCCAAAAGATGGCTGCTTGTGGTGCCTATACCGACTGCCAACGCTGAACAAGGCTTGGGTGAAGTGCGCCTGCGCTGACAACAGATACACAGTGGCCTGGACCTGACCCCAGATGAACATGTACCTTCCAAGGACAGTCTGGGACGTCGTCCAAATATTCCAAACAAAGACTGTTGTGTGAACCGGAACTGGCAAGGGCCATAACCCAAAAGACACTTTTGTGAGAACCCAAAAGGATGATCCCTCATTGTCCAAAATGTGTTACTTTTTATCATCAATTTTACTATATATTATGGTAGAATAGAGAGGTAATGAGATTCGACGTCGCGCTTTTCGATTTCCTGATGATATGCTGAGGGAGAGGACGGTGACACTGCAGGACAGCTGTTAGCCCAAATCTCTGACAGACTGAATTAATGCTCAAATTCCTGATGAACTTAACCTGCTAAATTGATGGGCATAGAATTACGAGACTACCAGATTTGACATAGAGGACAACTTTAGCCAGAATAGGTAAATATGAATGGCAACTTGATCAAATGAATGATTTAATCTGCAATATTAACATAAATTTGGATTTGAATAACTTCAGAAATGAGTCGGGTTGTTTATTCATTGAAATGTGTTAATGTAAAGGTTAATTAGAGAATTAGGGTTTCACTAAATACATCAACTAACAGATCCATCCCGGTCTTTGGGAGGATAATACTAAATGAGGGGTCTAGGGCCTAGTGAGTATTAGAAGGATTTGTAGGTGAATTACTCATTAGGGTGAAGTGGTATCTTCCTCCCTCATTTATCCAGCGCTTGGAAGGATAGATCGCCTCTCACACGGACTAATGGTAAGTGTGCGTTGGTGTTATGGGCCCCACCAGCGAATGTATAGATGGTGTGCGTGTGTGTGAGATCTTTTAGTCCGTGACAGTAGGGAGAGATTTTGCACTCTGCGCTGGATCAGTACCATCTCGAGGTGAACACAACCTCAAAGGCTGTTTTCCTTGTGGGCATTGTAAGGCCTGCCGCAATAGCTACATGACAAAAGGATTCGCTATACCAGGACAGAACAAACTCAAGAAAATTAACCAATTCTTAACATGTAGTACCCCTTTCATTGGGTACGTATTGGAATGCCCATGTATGTTGAGGTACGTGGGTAGAACTACATTCATAGCTAAAATAAGAGTGCTGGAGCACATGCTGCCATAAACAAAAAAGATATTCACTGCCCTATAGCTAGGACTTTCAAGAATTCCATGTCTCTAATAGTTTTCTTTTGAGTTACTTCATTATTGAACAGGTACATACCGGCCCTAGAGGCGGCAATAGAGTTCTAAAACTGCATAAACGAGAATCCAAATGGACATTAGAACTCGAGACTAAGTACCCGAAGGGACACAATATGGAGGAGGAATTAAATACACACTTACAAGAGGAATGATATCTGTGTGTTTATATTTTTCGAATTCTTTTTCCTGCTATACAGTTATGATAATTTTTAATTGTCCGTGTTACTATGAGTATTGTGTTACAATAGTAATTCAGGTTATTTTTAACATCACTCTCTCTGTTTTCTCTTTGCACAGGAGGAAAGGAAGGGACTCACCGCCTCCGGACTGTCTCAACCGACTGAGGCTCCCTACCCTTTTCATCCCCGTCTCCTGGGTCCACTCTACATAAAGTTAAGATCTCTTGTATATAATTATTTTCTCTAATTCTATTTTCACCTCACTCTGTTCTCTGGTGCCGGTTGACGAATCTTCGCGAAATTTTAAAAACTGGTGGGGCGCTCCGGTCCGTTCCTATCCTGAAAGTCTCGGGGTGATTCGTCAAGCGGGGGCCGAGAAAAAAGGGGGGTCCCAAAACGTGTTTTCCCCATGCAATTTTCCATAGGAACCGTTAATCGCAGTTGCAGCCCGAACTGCTGAACGGAATTACACGAAATTTGGCAAAGAGGTAGCCCTTGGTTCATACTCGTGCCTTTTGGTTAAATGGTGTAAATCCGTTCAGTAGTTGCTGAGAAAATCAAAAGTAAAATCATAGATATATCTGGGCGGAGCCTAATCACACATCTCATCCTGAGATCTGATTGGCTGTCAGCACTTCATCCAAGAAGTGTTGGCAGCCATCTTGGGATCAATATACATGATAGCACCTCATTAGAAAGCATTGCAGTTAATAGAAGGTTTTAAGACTTTGGTTACATTATAAATCATTTGTTGATGGTACCATACTCATTTTAGGAATTGTGTTGTGTTCTAAGGTGATTTTACCATGTGAAAAAGCCTTCTGCTGGAATATCATGAATCATGTTTGAGAGAAACCTATTTTTTCATGCTTTTCACACAGAGGTTTGGAAGGTGATCTATAAGCTAAACTGAGAGCATATTTTCTGTAAATTCACATTATCTTTCTCAGTCATGTGAGAATGAAGTCTGACATTCTCAGTAAAACATGTACATCCAACAAGGGCAGAGACTGTCAGTTGATTCCTTTGTGTTCTACTGCAGCTTCCCAGAGTGTTCTAAAGAACAACTAGAGTGCTAACAGTCCTACTTATGACAAACGTATGGCACATCTGAAGCCATCTTGATTGGAATAGAGTGGTAACTCTTAAAACATTTAATTTAAAAAAGAACAAAATGAGGGGGTTCATTTTACCATAGAAAGTACGATTAGTGCTGCAGAAAGAAAAATTAGGGCACATTTTGAGTGACTTCTCAAATCCTCTTCTATTTCATTAAAAAATTCTGACATGCAGACTGAAACATGCACTTTCAAAACCAGCAGCAGACTTCCCTGGTGAGCAGTAGCTTTACTACAATGATCTAATGAGCAACTAGAGTGCTAACATTCTGAATTCATGGCAAATGTGTGACACATCTGAATGTCTTCTTGATGGAATCAAAGTAAAAAAAATGAAAGTATTTCCTACTGAGGAGACTGTAGTAAATGAGGAAATTAGGAAACTTCATAAAAAATAAGTCTCCCAAGATGGCCACCAGAGACAAAAGAGACCAAATGTAGCACAAATATCACCCAGATGTAACCCAAGTATGGCCCAATGACAGAATGTCCCAGAGTGTTCTAAAGAACAACTAGAGCGCTAACAGTCTTACTTATGACAAAAGTATGGCACACCTGAAGCCATCTTGATTGGAATAAAGTGGTAACACTTAAAACATTTAATTTAAAAAGGAACAAAATGAGGGGGTTCATTTTGCCATAGAAATTATGATTAGTGCTGCAGAAAGAAAAATTAGGGCACATTTTGACTTCTCAAATCCTCTTCTATTTCATTAAAAAATTCTGACATGCAGACTGAAACATGCACTTTGAATACCAGCAGCAGACTTCCCTGATGAGCAGTAGCTTTACTACAGTGATCTAATGAGCGACTAGAGTGCTAACATTCAGAATTTATGGCAAATGTGAGACACATCTGAATGCCTTCTTGATGGAACCAAAGTAAACAAGCATTGAAAATGCAATAGGTCTCGCCCTCGTTTAAGTTAAAGCAATTCTGTTTGTAATTAGGTGGCTTTTTAGCTTTGCTTGTATTAGTGTTTTTCAAACTTTCATGTACATAACATGCATATGTATCCATATATGTATATGTATGCATACATTTATATTTCTATTGTTATAGATATGCAGATTATATATATGTTTACATATGTATGTATATATATACATACATATACATAAATGCATATGCATATATATATGTGTGCGTGTAGAGAGAGGTAGAGAGGTAGAGGTGTAGAGGTAGAGGTGTAGAGGTAGAGAGGTAGAGGTAGAGAGGTAGAGGTAGAGAGGTTGAGTTGTAGAGAGGTAGAGGTGTAGATAGGTAGAGAGTAGTAGAGAGAGAGGTAGAGAGAGGTAGAGAGGTAGAGAGTAGAGAGTGGTTAGTAGCAAGTAGTAGAGAGAGTAGCAGAGAGTGAGTAGTAGAGAGTAGTAGAGAGTAGTAGAGAGTAATAGAGAGTGAGTAGTAGAGTGAGTAGTAGAGAGTAGTAGAGAGTGAGTAGTAGAGAGTAGTAGAGAGTGAGTAGTAGAGAGTGAGTAGCAGAGAGAGAGTAGTAGAGGGTAGTAGAGAGTGGGTAGTAGAGAGTAGTAGAGAGTGAGTAGTAGAGAGTAGTAGAAACTGAGTAATAGAGAGTGAGCAGAGAGTGAGTAGTAGAGAGTGAGTAGTAGAGAGTGAGTAGCAGAGAGAGAGTAGTAGAGAGTAGTAGTGAGTAGTAGAGTGAGTAGTAGAGAGAAGTAGAGAGAGAGTAGTAGAGAGCAGAAGAGAGTGAGTAGTAGAGAGTGAGTAGTAGAGAGTGAGTAGTAGAGAGTTAGCAGAGAGTAGTAGAGTAGTAGAGAGTGAGTAGTAGAGAGAGAGTAGTTGAGAGTGAGTAGTAGAGAGTAGTAGAGAGTGAGTAGTAGAGAGTGATTAGTAGAGAGTAGTGGAGTAGTAGAGAGTGAGTAGTAGAGAGTAGTAGAGAGTGACTAGTAGAGAGTGAGTAGAGAGTGAGTAGTAGAGAGAGTAGTAGCGAGTGAGAAGAAGAGAGAGTAGTAGAGAGCAAGTAGTAGAGAGTGTGTAGTAGACAGTGAGTAGTAGAGTAGTAGAGAGTGAGTGGTAAAGAGAAGTAGAGAGTAGTAGAGTGAGTAGTAGAGAGCGAGTAGTTGAGAGCAAGTAGTAGAGAGTGTGTAGTAGAGAGTGAGTAGTAGCGAGTGAGAAGAAGAGAGAGTAGTAGAGAGCAAGAAGTAGAGAGTGTGTAGTAGAGAGTGAGTAGTAGAGCAGTAGAGAGTGAGTGGTAGATAGAAGTAGAGAGTAGTAGAGTGAGTAGTAGAGAGTAGTAGAGATTGAGTAGTAGAGAGTAGTAGAGAGCGAGTAGTAGAGAGTGAGTAGTGGAAAGTGAGTAGTAGAGAGTAGTAGAGAGTGAGTAGTAGAGAGTGAGTAGTAGAGAGTGAATAGTAGAGAGAGTAGTAGAGAGAGAGTAGCAGAGAGTAGTAGAGTGAGTAGTAGAGAGTAGTAGAGAGAGAGTAGTAGAGAGTAGTACAGAGAGAGTAGTAGAGAGCGAGTGGTAGAGAGTAGTAGAGTGAGTAGTAGAGAGTGAGTAGTAGAGAGTGAGTAGTATTTTAGTGGAAACAGAGGTTCCAAGACTAGTTCATCATTCACTCACAATACCCAGGAAAGAGGAAGGATATATTAACATCACATATTGGAATATATGGGGCTTACATTCTAAAATTCACAACGACCTTTTCCTTGATTTTGTTAAAAATTTGGACATTTTATGTCTGCAGGAGACTTGGTCATTAAACGAAATCAATATTAACGGCTTCAAAACTTATCATATTCCAGCCTCTCCCTCCTCTCATGGAAGACCAAAGGGAGGCCTATGTATATATATATCTAATCTTGTGATAATAAAAAAACTGACATTAGAGTATTCGAACCCCTACTATCAAATTCTTACTCTCACAATGGATAGGAATGACGTCTTAATACTCGTCAATTTCTATAACAACATCCCAAAAGAGAATGAACTTAAAGTTATTGATCAACTCAGACAAGTTGTACAAAACATTCAGATGGTTAGCTCAGGAAACGCCCAAATCATCTGGGGAGGGGATTCTAACATTAATTTGTGCCCCAATAGTAATAACAGGATTTGTGGTATGATCGATGAGGATAACTACAACCTCACTCACTTTCCCCACAATATTCTTGGGGGTGCTTTGAATGAAACCATATTCATGTTGAATTTGAGTTTTGCAAACGAATTAGTGATCCCTCCAATTGCATTCTCACCTACTTATAACGGGAGAGGAACAGGCTCTGTAATAGATTATATTTTGACATCAAATAATCTTGGAAACAGGGTAAAGCAATTTATTACCCACAAGATCGCTATCAGCGATCACTTCCCACAGACTGTAATCATCAAGAGGAAAAGTTCCAACTCCCACAATAAACGCAAAACGAATACATTCTGCCACATTTGCCCTAACCTTGCTATTGACAGCATGAATGGTTTCTCTTTAAAATGGGAACTAGTAGATCCAGAAACCATTACATCTTTAGTCGTGGCTAAGGCCCTACCCCATATCCTATCTTGTCTGGAAGAGAATTCTTCTCCATCGACTATCTTAGACAGTTTTATCTCCATTACAGCCATTATAAAAAGCACACTGTCTGTAAACAGGAAAAAGAGTGACCCTAAGAAAATAAAATGGTTCGATACAAACTGTACAAATGCTTACCGTGGCCTAAAAAAAGCGATCCATAATAGGGACAAGGACGGATTAGCAGTCCAGCAAGCAAGGAAAACATATAATCAGGCTATCGCGACCAGAAAAAAGGCAATAAAAAAATCACTGTGGGAAGATCTACACAGGGCAAGCAGCCAGAATGATGTTAAAACATTTTGGAAAGTAATTAGGTCCCCGTTTCTTTCAACTGATAACCCTCCTTCAATAGAGATAGCGATAGACGAGGCTCAATGGGTGAATCATTTCACAAGAATCTTTGGCTATTCAGAGTCGATAAATAGCATTGCCGCAACATCGGCACCCCAACATGAACTTTCTATTCCTCATACCATTGAGTTATCTTTTTCACTTGAGGAAGTCCTGGTTGCACTTAATGAAAGCAAAGGCTCTAAGGCCCCTGGTCCTGATGGGGTCCCGGTAGACATTTATAAACACAACAAAGATCTCTGGGCTCCAATATTAACCCGCGTTCTCAATGCAACCTCCTCGCAGGGCCTCATTAATAGCTGGACGGAATCCATCATGGTCCCTATTTACAAAAAGGGTAACAGACAGGACCCTTCCTGCTACAGACCAATCTCACTCCTAGATTCGCTAGGAAAAGTAGCAGGAAGGATCCTTCTCACGAGGCTGCAAACTTGGGCCACAGACAAGAACATACTGTCTGATTTACAGTTTGGTTTTAGAGAAGGCTTGGGGACAATAGACCAGGGACTTAACCTTGCCATTCTGCTGGGCAAATACACGAGGGCGAAGAGAGGAAAACTTTACCTTGCGTTTGTTGACCTCTCTTCGGCCTTCGATTGCGTCGCTCATGGTAAATTGTGGCATATCCTAAAAGAAATGAAAGTAGAGGAACCCTTAATAGATTTTTTGAAAGCCCTCTACAGCAATGCCTCAGCGAGAGTTCGATTTGGAAGTGCGGGAGAATGTACTTCATCATTTAAAGTACTTAGAGGGGTAAGACAGGGGTGCGTCCTGGCTCCATTCCTCTTTACTTTATACACAAATGGCCTTGAGAAGGCCCTATTGGATGGAACCCAGGACGTTCCCCAGGTACAACAAATTCCGACCCCTAGACGCATACCAGCATTATTGTATGCGGATGATGCTGTGATCCTAGCTAGGACGCCCATAGCTCTCCAGAAGGCACTAGAATTGTACAATAAATATATGCAAGGCATCGATTTAAATATTAATATTTCAAAAACGTTTGTGATGAACTGTGGCAAAGGTAGTAAAAAGAGTAAAGATATCTACCTAAATTGGAACAAATTGGCTACTACATCTACTTACTCATACTTGGGAATACTTGTAGATGATAAGGGCACATGGAATCAAGCAATTACACTAAGAAAACTCCTTTTTACGAGAGCCACCACTGCCCTTGTCAATTTCTCCCAAAAATTAGGAAAAAGACCACCATTGGAATTGATCAAAATATATAAAGCAAAATGTATAAGTGTAGCAACATACGGGGCAGGGATTTGGGGACACCGGAATGTCTCTGAACTGCAGAAAGTGGAAAACGCATTTTTAAGATATTTATTAGCGGTTCCGGCTTCAACATCCACTTTCGTCTGCCACGCTGAGTTGGGAGTCCCTTACATTACGGACATCATAAAAATTCAACCCATAACTTTATGGCACCGTATTTGGAAGTCAGAAATAAACCACTTTAATCAGTTAGTGCTTCAAGACGTTCTCAAACTGGACCACTGCCTCGAAATAAAATGGATTAAGTATGTGAAGGATTTTATGACAGACATTGGTAATCCTGAATATTTTAACAATCCTTTTTCCATGTCAGTAATTGCAAGGAAAGATTTTAAGAAACGCTGCATGAATCACATGGAGAGTCTGAGACTAACTAGCGAAGCCACAAAATTATCAGTGAGCCATAACCTAATGATATCCACTTCACTTGGCATGCAACTGTATCTTCAAAAAACAGATAAAAGTTACGATAGATGTGTGCTCACCCGCTTCCGTTTGAACGTTTTCCATAGGCTGGTGACTTTTCCAACTGTCAACAATTGGTCAAACAAATTATCACACTGCCCATGTGATTCCGTTTCTGAGCAAACAACAATTCATGTCATTTTATTTTGTAAATTTTATGAAGAACTGAGAAGGAAATGGTTGAAACCAATTTTTAAACTATGGGGAATTCGTCAATGTCGACCAGCATTCTTGGCTCTTCAATGTCTCGATAACGACAGTATAAACTATAATGTTATCGCCTTCCTAAAAAATCTGATTAAATACAGAAATAGCACTTTTCTAGATTCATCGTGAATAGAGTAAACTTCAGAAGAACGGTAGATATCTGTCACCAAACGTTGTTTTGGATTTATCCCCCAACGCATCCTAATAATGCAGTAGGGGGCATATGTATGTTTCTTCTTTTTTGCTCCAAAAGCTGTTAACTTATTTTAGCATTTTTATATATAGATTTTTAAACTTGGTAACACTGTTTTGTATATCTGTTGGGTGGATTACCTCTATCATCTACACATTATACTTAAATGTTTTTTTTAGTGAAAATGAAATGTTCCTTTTACTATGCACATACGCACAATGTTTTTGCACGCATTTGATGATACAAAGTAATAGTTCCTAGTCAGGCTCCAGGTGAACAGAGGGATAAATACTACCATTGATATAAAGATATAGTTCCATACGTTGCTTTGGACTTATCCCCCAATCGCATCTTAATAACGCAGTAGGGGGCGTATATTATATCGTTCTTGATCCACAGTTTCACCTAATTTTAACAATTTAATAATCGGTTAGATAAATTCGAAATAATGACCTGCATATTTCTGAGCTGTAATGTTGTCATCGCTCTTCATAATCTTGTACCGTCTATCTCTAAGTTTTACTTTTGTGGACCCATTTGTTACTTTCTATATAAATCAGGGAAATGAGTTATTTTTGAATTATATTGTGTACTTATAGTTTTTTTTACAAATCTTCTTTGTGTTTTATGTATTAAGTATGTTATGTTATTATGTATATGCTTTTATGGATTGAAATTAACTTTCCGAATAAAGCTTATTTTGATTTGATTTGAGTGAGTAGTGGAGAGTGAGTAGTAGAGAGTAGTAGAGAGTGAGTAGTAGAGAGTGAGTAGTAGAGAGTGAATAGTAGAGAGAGTAGTAGAGAGAGAGTAGCAGAGAGTAGTAGAGTGAGTAGTAGAGAGAAGTAGAGAGAGAGTAGTAGAGAGCAGTACAGAGAGAGTAGTAGAGAGCGAGTGGTAGAGAGTAGTAGAGTGAGTAGTAGAGAGTAGTAGAGAGTGAGTAGTAAAGAGTAGTGGTCGAGAGTGAGTAGTAGAGATTAGTAGAGAGTGAGTAGTAGAGAGTGAGTAGTAGAGAGAGAGTAGTAAGGTGTAATTAGTAGAGAGTAGTGGAGTAGTAGAGAGTGAGTAGTAGAGAGTAGTAGAGGGTGAGTAGTAGAGAGTGAGTAGTAGAGAGTAGTAGAGAGTGAGTAGTAGAGAGTAGTGGAGTAGTAGAGAGTGAGTAGTAGAGAGTAGTAGAGAGTGACTAGTAGAGAGTGAGTAGAGAGTGAGTAGTAGAGAGAGTAGTAGCGAGTGAGAAGAAGAGAGAGTAGTAGAGAGCAAGTAGTAGAGAGTGTGTAGTAGACAGTGAGTAGTAGAGTAGTAGAGAGTGAGTGTTAAAGAGAAGTAGAGAGTAGTAGAGTGAGTAGTACAGAGCGAGTAGTAGAGAGCAAGTAGTAGAGAGTGTGTAGTAGAGAGTGAGTAGTAGCGAGTGAGAAGAAGAGAGAGTAGTAGAGAGCAAGTAGTAGAGAGTGTGTAGTAGAGAGTGAGTAGTAGAGCAGTAGAGAGTGAGTGGTAGAGAGAAGTAGAGAGTAGTAGAGTGAGTAGTAGAGAGTAGTAGAGATTGAGTAGTAGAGAGTAGTAAAGAGCGAGTAGTGGAGAGTGAGTAGTGGAGAGTGAGTAGTAGAGAGTAGTAGAGAGTGAGTAGTAGAGAGTGAGTAGTAGAGAGTGAATAGTAGAGAGAGTAGTAGAGAGAGAGTAGCAGAGAGTAGTAGAGAGAGAGTAGTAGAGAGTAGTACAGAGAGAGTAGTAGAGAGCGAGTGGTAGAGAGTAGTAGAGTGAGTAGTAGAGAGTAGTAGAGAGTGAGTAGTAGAGAGTGAGTAGTAGAGAGTAGTGGTCGAGAGTGAGTAGTAGAGATTAGTAGAGAGTGAGTAGTAGAGAGTGAGTAGTAGAGAGAGAGTAGTAGAGAGTAGTTGAGTGTGAGTAGTAGAGAGTGAGTAGTAGAGTGAGTAGTAGAGAGCGAGTAGTAGAGAGCAAGTATTAAAGAGTATGTAGTAGAGAGTGAGTAGTAGAGAGTAGTAGACAGTGAGTAGTAGAGAGTAGTAGAGAGTGAGAAGAAGAGAGAGTAGTAGAGAGCAAGTAGTAGAGAGTGTGTAGTAGAGAGTGAGTAGTAGAGTAGTAGAGAGTGAGTGGTAGAGAGAAGTAGAGAGTAGTAGAGTGAGTAGTAGAGAGTGAGTAGTAGAGAGAGTAGTAGAGAGTAGTAGAGTAGTAGAGAGTGAGTAGTAGAGAGTAGTAGAGAGCGAGTACTGGAGAGTGAGTAGTAGAGAGTGAGTAGTAGAGAGTGAGTAGTAGAGAGTGAATAGTAGAGAGAGTAGTAGAGAGAGAGTAGCAGAGAGTAGTAGAGTGAGTAGTAGAGAGTAGTAGAGTGTGAGTAGTAGAGAGTAGTGGAGTAGTAGAGAGTGAGTAGTAGAGAGTAGTAGAGGGTGAGTAGTAGAGAGTGAGTAGTAGAGTGAGTAGTAGAGAGCGAGTAGTAGAGAGCAAGTATTAGAGAGTATGTAGTAGAGAGTGAGTAGTAGAGAGTGGTAGAGAGTGAGTAGTAGAGAGTAGTAGAGAGTGAGTAGTAGAGAGAGTAGTAGAGAGTGAGAAGAAGAGAGAGTAGTAGAGAGCAAGTAGTAGAGAGTGTGTAGTAGAGAGTGAGTAGTAGAGTAGTAGAGAGTGAGTGGTAGAGAGAAGTAGAGAGTAGTAGAGTGAGTAGTAGAGAGTGAGTAGTAGAGAGTGAATAGTAGAGAGAGTAGTAGAGAGAGAGTAGCAGAGAGTAGTAGAGTGAGTAGTAGAGAGAGTAGTAGAGAGTGAGAAGAAGAGAGAGTAGTAGAGAGCAAGAGTAGTAGAGAGTGTGTAGTAGAGAGTGAGTAGTAGAGTAGTAGAGAGTGAGTGGTAGAGAGAAGTAGAGAGTAGTAGAGTGAGTAGTAGAGAGTAAGTAGTAGAGAGTGAATAGTAGAGAGAGTAGTAGAGAGAGAGTAGCAGAGAGTAGTAGAGTGAGTAGTAGAGAGTAGTAGAGAGAGAGTAGTAGAGAGTAGTAGAGAGAGTAGTAGAACGCGAGTGGTAGAGAGTAGTAGAGTGAGTAGTGGAGGGTAGTAGAGAGTGAGTAGTAGAGAGTGAGTAGTAGAGAGTAGTGGTCGAGAGTAGTAGTAGAGAGTAGTAGAGAGTGAGTAGTAGAGAGTGAGTAGTAGAGAGTAGTGGTCGAGAGTAGTAGTAGAGAGTAGTAGAGAGTGAGTAGTAGAGAGTGAGTAGTAGAGAGTGAGTAGTAGAGAGAGAGTGGTAGAGAGTAGTAGAGTGTGAGTAGTAGAGAGTAGTGGAGTAGTAGAGAGTGAGTAGTAGAGAGTGAGTAGTAGAGAGTGAGTAGTAGAGTGAGTAGTAGAGAGCGAGTAGTGGAGAGCAAGTATTAGAGAGTATGTAGTAGAGAGTGAGTAGTAGAGAATAGTAGAGAGTGAGTAGTAGAGAGAGTAGTAGAGAGTGAGAAGAAGAGAGAGTAGTAGAGAGCAAGTAGTAGAGAGTGTGTAGTAGAGAGTGAGTAGCAGAGTAGTAGAGAGTGAGTGGTAGAGAGAAGTAGAGAGTAGTAGAGTGAGTAGTAGAGAGTGAGTAGTAGAGAGAGTAGTAGAGTAGTAGAGAGTAGTAGAGAGTGAGTAGTAGAGAGTGAGTAGTGGAGAGTGAGTAGTAGAGAGTAGTAGAGAGTGAGTAGTAGAGAGTGAGCAAAAGAGAGTGAATAGTAGAGAGAGTAGTAGAGAGAGAGTAGTAGAGAGTAGTAGAGTGAGTAGTAGACAGTAGTAGAGAGAGATTAGTAGAGAGTAGTAGAGAGTGAGCAGTAGAGTAGTAGAGAGCGAGTGGTAGAGAGTAGTAGAGTGAGTAGTAGAGAGTAGTAGAGAGTGAGTAGTAGAGAGTGAGAAGTAGAGTAGTAGTAGAGAGTAGTAGTAGAGAGTAGTAGTAGAGAATGAGTAGTAGAGAGTGAGTAGTAGAGAGTAGTAGCGAGTGAGTAGTAGAGAGAGCAGTAGAGAGTGAGAAGAAGAGAGAGTAGTAGAGAGCAAGTAGTAGAGAGTGTGTAGTAGAGAGTGAGTAGCAGAGTAGTAGAGAGTGAGTGGTAGAGAGAAGTAGAGAGTAGTAGAGTGAGTAGTAGAGAGAGTAGTAGAGAGTAGTAGAGTAGTAGAGAGTGAGTAGTAGAGAGTAGTAGAGAGCGAGTAGTAGAGAGTGAGTAGTGGAGAGTGAGTAGTAGAGAGTAGTAGAGAGTGAGTAGTAGAGAGTGAGTAAAAGAGAGTGAATAGTAGAGAGAGTAGTAGAGAGAGAGAGTAGTAGAGAGTAGTAGAGTGAGTAGTAGACAGTAGTAGAGAGAGAGTAGTAGAGAGTAGTAGAGGGTGAGTAGTAGATTAGTAGAGAGCGAGTGGTAGATAGTAGTAGAGTGAGTAGTAGAGAGTAGTAGAGAGTGAGTAGTAGAGAGTGAGTAGTAGAGTAGTAGTAGAGAGTAGTAGTAGAGAGTAGTAGTAGAGAATGAGTAGTAGAGAGTAGTAGCGAGTGAGTAGTAGAGAGTGAGTAGTAGAGAGAGAGTAGTAGAGAGTAGTAGAGAATGAGTAGTAGAGAGTGAGTAGTAGAGAGTAGTAGAGTGAGTAATAGAGAGTGAGTAGTAGAGAGAGAGTAGTAGAGAGTGAATAGTAGAGTAGTAGAGAGTAGTCAGTCAGTGTCCGTCTGTGTCATTCTGTGTCAGTCAGTCAGTGTCAGTCAGTCAGTGTCAGTCAGTATCAGTCAGTCAGTCAGTGTCAGTCAATCAGTGTCAGTCAGTGTCAGTCAATCAGTGTCAGTCAGTGTGTCAGACAGTGTCAGTCAGTGTCAGTGTCAGTCAATCAGTGTCAGTCAGTGTCAATCAGTCAGTGTCAGTCAGTGTCAGTCAGTCAGTGTCAGCTAGAGCAGCTCTGCTGACCTGGTTCTCTGGCTCTAAAGCAGCTCTGCTGACCTGGTTCTCTCCCTCTAAAGCAGCTCTGCTGACCTGGTTTCTCTGGCTCTACAGCAGGTCTGCTGACCTGGTTCTCTGGCTCTAGAGCTGCTCTACTGACCTAGTTCTTAGGCTACAGAGCAGCTCTGCTGATCTGGTTCTCTGGCTCTACAACAGCTCTGCTGACCTGGTTCTCTGGCTCTAAAGCAGCTCTGCTAACCCGGTTCTATGGCTCTAAAGCAGTTCTGCTGACATGGTTCTCCGGCTCTAGAGCAGCTCTGCTGACGTGGTTCTCTCCCTCTAGAGCAGCTCTGCTGACCTGGTTCTCTCCCTCTAAAGCAGCTCTACTGACCTGGTTTCTCTGCCTCTACAGCAGCTCTGCTAACCTGGTTCTCTGGCTCAAGAGCAGCTCTGTTGACCTGGTTCTTAGGCTCTAGAGCAGCTCTGCTGGCCTGGTTCTCTGGCTCTAAAGCAGCTCTGCTGACCTGGTTCAATGGCTATAAAGCAGTTCTGCTGGCTTGGTTCTCTGGCTCTAGAGCAGCTCTGCTGACCTGGTTCTCTGGCTCTAAAGCAGCTCTGCTGGCCTGGTTCTCTGGCTCTAAAGCAGCTCTGCTGGCCTGATTCTCTGGCTCTAAAGCAGCTCTGCTGACCTGGTTCTCTCCCTCTAAAGCAGCTCTGCTGACCTGCTTTCTCTGGCTCTACAGCAGCTCTGCTGACCTGGTTCTCTGGCTCTAGAGAAGCTCTGCTGACCTAGTTCTTAGGCTCTACAGCAGCTCTGCTGACCTGGTTCTCTGGTTTTAGAGCAGCTCTGCTGACCTAGTTCTTAGGCTCTACAGCAGCTCTGCTGACCTGGTTCTCTGGCTCTAAAGCAGCTCTGCTGACCTGGTTCTATGGCTCTAAAGCAGCTCTGCTGACCTGGTTCTCTGGCTCTAGAGCAGCTCTGCTGATCTGGTTCTCTGGCTCTAAAGCAGCTCTGCTGACCTGGTTCTCTCCCTCTAAATCTGCTCTGCTGACCTGGTTCTATGGCTCTAAAGCAGCTCTGCTGACCTGGTTCTCTGGCTCTAGAGCAGCTCTGCTGACCTGGTTCTCTGGCTCTAAAGCAGTTCTGCTGACCTGGTTCTCTACCTCTAAAGAGCTCTGATGACCTGGTTCTCTGGCTCTAAAGCAGTTCTGCTGACCTGGTTTCTCTGGCTCTAGAGCAGATCTGCTGACCTGGTTCTATGGCTCTAAAGCATCTCTGCTGACCAGGTTCTCTGGCTCTAGAGCAGCTCTGCTGACCTGGTTCTCTGACTTTAGAGCAGTTCTGCTGACCTTGTTCTCTCCCGCTAAAGCAGCTCTGCTGACCTGGTTTCTCTGGCTCTACAGCAGGTCTGCTGACCTGGTTCTCCGCCTCTAGAGCAGCTCTGCTGACCTGGGCTCCGGCTCTAGAGCAGCTCTGCTGACCTGGGTCTCTGGTTCTAGAGCAGCTCTGCTGACCTGCTTCTTAGGCTCTAGAGCAGCTCTGCTGACCTGGTTCTCTGCCTCTACAGCAGCTCTGCTGATCTGGGTCTCTGCGCTCACGATGCACGCACCCGACTTTGTAAAAATGTATTTAAAAATAATATATGTTTATTATAAGTACAAATATATTATTTTTATGAATATCTTAGATAATCTCTATTTTAAAGACACATACATATCATTTTGGAACATAATTTGTTTTTTGCGGGAGTCGCGCACCCAGCTCGCCCCAGCATGTATATGACGTCACACGGGATCCGCCACCGCGCAAGCATCTTGTACCGTAATGCGCATGTGTCACGAATGTGCAGGAGTCGCGGACTGGTCGCATACCAATCGCGCACATCACGTAATATTAAATGTATATGATGTAACTGAAAAACACACAGCCGTCGCACACTGTAAGCGTATCCTTCACAACTTTTCTAAAATGGCGGGTAGAATCCGAGCACCCACCGTGATGTGTACGCTTTGAGTGCGCGACTCCGAAAAAAATGTTGGACTTTTTTTAAAAAAAAAGAAAATAATATAAATATATTAAAATAAAAAATGAAAACAAAACAATTAATCAATATTTCAGTTTTCAGAAAAATTTATAGGTGCCGATTCCGATCGGGTAAAAAAACATTCCCGTACGACTCGTATCCGTATATTTTTACGTACAAATCGTACAAGTCCCGTCCCACCGGTGAAGTACAAATCGTACGTGAAAAATTCATACGAATCGCTTTGGGAAAAGGTCTACGAGACGTACCCGGACAGTTTTACGTACAAATCGTAAAACTGAAGTCCGAGTGCACAAGTACGATCCGTACCGCCCTTCCGAATACACAAGCGTATGTAAAACGTCCCGTACGGAGCGAACTCTATACCACTCGTATCCCGGGTAAACTTGTGCCCGGGATACGAGTCATACAGCCCCCCCTCACCCCGCGTATGTCCGCACGTACCCCCGTATGTCAGCACCGTACCCCCCGTATGTCAGCACCGTACCCCCCCATGTCCGCTGTGGACCCCTGTCCCGTACATGTACGTACCGTACCCCACCACCGTACCCCAGCCCCGTACTTGGACGCACCGTACCCCAGCACCGTGCCCCAGCCCCGTACTTGGACGCACCGTACCCCAGCACCGTACCCCAGCCCCGTACTTGGACGCACCATACCCCAGCACCGTACCCCAGCCCCGTACTTGTACGCACCATACCCCAGCACCGTACCCCAGCCCCGTACTTGGACGCACCGTACCCCAGCACAGTACCCCATCCCCGTACTTGGACGCACCGTACCCCAGCCCCGTACTTGGATGCACCGTACCCCAGCACCGTACCCCAGCCCTGTACTTGGACGCACCGTACCCCAGCCCCGTACTTGGACGCACCGTACCCCAGCACCGTACCACAGCCCCGTACTTGGACGCACCGTACCCCAGGACCGTAGCCCAGCTCCGTACTTGGACGCACCGTACCCCAGCACGATCCCCCAGCATCGCGTATGTACGGACCTTACAGCAACATTGCGTACGCGAGTACGGTACAACAACATCGCATATGTACGCACCTTACATACGCGAAAACGACTCGTACTGAACCAGGACACTGTAAAACAGCACAAGGAGGCTCAATTCGACTCGCACAACACCACAAAACACGTCTACAGTAGAAAATACATCAAAATGACTGACCTGGCACATCCAAACAGGCAAACAGAAGCCCAAACTCACAACCACCTCTTATAACACTCCCACACAAATTTCAAACTCAGGCACACCCACAAATGGACCAATAAAAAGGGCCCACACACACAAACCATGAGCCTTTGCATACACCTTCACACACACTCCTTCACACATACCCCCTCTTCACATTCCCACACACACCTTCACATTCACACCCACAACCATCTACACCCTAACCCCACACCATGCCCACAGACAAGAATCCAAAGTTCACAAGGGAGGAGCTGGACATCCTTGTCAACGAAGTCATCAGAGTCGAGCCACAGCTCTTTGGAACATTGGTCAGACAGACTAGCATAGCCGAAAAATCACGCCTGTGGCAGAGGATCGTCGATAGGGTGAATGCTGTTGCGCCCATCAGAAGGACCAGGAATGAATGCCAAGCCAGGTGGTACGATCTGCGGAGGGCAGTCAAGCGGAAAATGAACGAGGACTACGCCCAGAGCAACATCACTGGAGGTGGGCTACCCCGCAGACCGGTTCATTACCATCCCTGGGAGGAGAAGGTGATGGCCCTGCTTCCGCCGGTGGGAGTACACGGAGTCGAAGGAGTTGCAGAGCCTGGTGAGTACACAAACAATTTACGTAACATGGGGGTAATGGCATCCACACCCCAACTACACCAAATACACGCAACTACCCCCAAGCCCTCACCGGACACAACCACACTCAAAAACAACGCTCATGCCACTAACATGTGTATGCTCCATTCACAAAGCAAGGCCATGCCATGTCCCAGGCTACACGAACCACACACCCAAGACTGGATGTCCGGGATGCTGGGAGGGTGGGGCTCACAAAACACATTGTTCAACTCAGAATCAGACACCATTGCCCTCAGCCCATATGGCCCAGATACATACCCATGCACCTTGCTCAATGCACAGGGACTGGCAAAGTACTGACAAGGTAGCTGACACTTGTCCCTGCTGTAGGCAGCACAAGGCCCTCCTGTGACCACTGTAAACTCAAACACCAACACCACAAGCTCAGATATCCAGGACAGGAACTCACACTCACTGTCATGGCAGCATGCTCCATGAGGGGACAGATACATCACCTGGGAGACCCACTGCCAAATCACACTACACCCACCAGCAGGCCCTGTCACACACACCCCTTACACAAGCACACACCCCCGGGGCAGGCAATGGATTTACCCACTCTCACAATGGACATGTGACACAACAAGATCAATCCATAGCCAAAGAAGCATCCAAGCCAAAAATCTACATGTCAAACACTCAGGAGAACATATCAATCTATCCCCCGCAACATACCCATCCACAAGTGAACATTGAGGGGAATGCTAGGCACATACAACTACCTGGAGGAACTGTGCCAACTTGAATATGTATGAAACATGGATGTCGCATGAAACAGCATTAACATTGTCTCTCTCTCACACACAGGGCAACGTCATGGATCTCCCCCCAACAATGGGGGGGAAGAATCACAGTCCCAGGCTCGGGAGGAACCTGATCCCACCGGCAGCGATGCCTCTCAACACTCCGCGGATGACCCCAACCCACCTGGACCCTCTGGTGTCCAAGCCCCTGCAGCACCTGCCTCAGGTACATCTGTGCCAACCACCACCCTCATTCCTGCCACATCCCAGGAGACACCCAGGAGCCCTGCCCGCACTGAACAACTGAGCCAGTCTGACCTGGAGGGACAAGGTTCGCCGGGCACCCAGGAGGAGGCAGACAACCCCGCAACTGCCATCCCTCAGGGGTCCCGTAGACCCGATGTGCCCACAATGGCAGGCCAGGCTCGTGTGGGCAGGGGTGGTGGGAGTGGAGGCAGGCGGAGGCGAGAACCTGACCAGCCAGCTGAAGGGACCGGTATGTCACACATATGCAACATCATGGACGCATACCGACGTGACACCAGGGCCATCAGCCAGGTAGTGGATACCCTCACAGAGATTAAGAACCAGCAGGCCGAGCAACACGCCAGTCAACAAGAACACCAAGGTTGTATGCACGGAGTTGGCCCAACGGGGTCTTGGATGACAGACGTCCAAGGTTGGTTTGGGGTCTGGGGTTGTGGACTGCCTCCTGAGTGTGGGTGAGGAGTGTGAAGATCATCCTGCAGCAGACAGTGATCCATTGCAGCTATCTCAGGTGGACGGTGATGTGGCTGGGGTGCGGGATGTTGAAGCTGAGGTGTGCAGATGTACCCTGGATGTGGACAAGTTTTCCGGGAGTTTGGCTGTACTTGCTCCATAGAGGGCGGGGCTGTAGTTGACACGGCTGGTTTCGTGGACCTGGGGGACGGTCTGTCTTGCCTTGGAGTGGATCTATCTGTGGATCATGTGCATCATGCGGAGGGTGTTGCAGCATGAGGTACAGATGCTGGTGAGTTGCATGGCAATTGTGAGCGACGAGTACATGATGCACACCATCTTGTGTGCGTGGCCACTGGGTGCTGGTGCAGTGCCCTGGCGGGTGGGACACAAGGAGTTGACCCAGCTGTAAGGGGACAATCCTCAGATGATTTCCTCAGTCCTGTACAAGTTCAGCCTCAGGTGGCTGATGTTCAGCCATTCATCAACGGACCTCATGCCTTCTTGAAGGTTGGAACTGGCAATGGCTGTGTCTTTGGTCAGGGTGAGGAGCAGCTGGCTGTCAATGGCATACGAGATGATGATGAGGTTGTGTGCACATGTGATGGTGGAGAGGGGGGTCCTGGACACATTGAAGATTGACACGCTGAGAGACGAGCCCTGGGCCATGTGCCAGATGACGCCACTGTACTACATGCTGAAGGCTTGAGTTCCACTCCCATGGCCTTGCTGGTGAGCTACTTGGTGATTTCATCCTGGTCCATCCCCTGGATACCAGTGTTGGAGATGTGTGAGCTGACAGTGTGTGAGCACATCGTGCATAATGCTGTGGAGAGGTCAAGGGGGGTGGCCTCACCATTGTTGAGCAGGCCAAAGTTGTCGGTGTTGGTGGCAATGATGATGGTTGCAGTGGGGTGATTACTGTGGAAGACGGTCTTGTGCAGGTTGCCTGGAGCTCTTTGCATGGAGGAAGTTTGTCAGTTGCTCATTGACTGTCTTCCTGATGACATTAGCTGGCTAGGGAAGCACGGTGATGTTCCTTGAGAGCCAGCGTTCCTGCCGTCCATTGTCTAAGAAGGGCCTGGGTCACTGCATGCCTCTATCTACCATTTAATGTGGCTAACTCCAATGATACATACATGACGTGCTGGACGGGGGATACAAGGATGTGGAATGATGTGGTTGAGATGTTGTGTGGGAAGGTGCCTGATGGAGATCCCCAGGAGATGTTGCACATGAACCGGGTGTTGTATCTGCTGATGATGGAAGTCCAAAACCTGAGGGTGGTTGGTCCCGCGTATAATAGTGCGTTCTGCCTCTGTGTGCCAAGGCTTGCGTGTATGTCCATGAGCTTGCAGTGGTAGAAAGTTGCAAGGGATTGGCTCAGCCTTGCAAGGGTGGGGTGTCTTTTGGATGGAGAGCTGATGTCAGTGCACTCACGATGCTGATGAGCTCCTTGATGTTGTTTGGCCTCGGCCCCATCTGAAGGATCTCCAATTGTCCTTGCTGATGATATGGTGAAGGCTGTGTGTGCCGTTTTCCAGGGTTGTAAGGCCACTGATGGTTATTTGTGTTGCAAGCTGTGCACAAGAGTCCTGCTAGACGTGTATGAGTCCAGTAGGTCTGCCTTGTCTCAGGTGGCTTAATTGTTGATGTGCATCACAGGAAAGTCCGTCAACGTGGCTAGATTGTTGGATCAGTTGCTGATCCAGTGTGTGAGGTTGCAGGGTGTGGCGGTGGTGTTGGTTCCAGTGTCCCACACAGCATGTCTGCGTTGACTTACATCAAGCATCTTTGGGGGATTGGTAGCGGGGTGTGTGGCAGTGTGTTGCTCGTCGGAGACGTGGATGCTAACGTGGATGGACCAATGATGGATGCTGGTGTGTTTCTCATCCAGCCAGAAGTTCCTGGCCCACAGCCACATGTATCCTGTGGATGTGAGCGCGGGCGTGACGATGGACGTGTTGATGGCTTTGCGGAATTGTGGATGTAGGCCTGGAGATCTGTAGATGAGTGTTACTCTGAGGGTTTGTCAGGGGGGTTTGTGCTATACCGGATTTGTGACCCTGAGTGCGTACTTGGGAATAGATATCAATTCATCCTCTGGGATTGTTAGTGCCGTCCCTGCGGGTGCTCTTGAATCCGTCTGAGATGGCAATGAAGAAGTTGTGTGCTGAGGATGCTTTCATCCAGGTCACTGTCATGAAGGTGATGTGTGGGCCTGTTGTGTTGAGGAGGTAACAGAGTCCCATGGCGTGCTGGTGGATGGAGCCGGTGTAGAGTAGGAGGGACATGACCTGGTTGGTGTGACAGGGCCTGGAAGGCGGGGCAGCGCTGTGTAGGCAGTTGGAGTTGCACACTCAGCATGCAAAGGTGTCTTGTGTGCGCTTAGGTTATGCCTGAGAGCAGGCGGTTGATTTTCGGTTGGACATTGCTTGGAGGGTGGCTGCAACATGAGACTGTTGTGTGATGTGGGTCATGCAAGGACATGAGGGTCATGCAATGTGCACGTTGCATGCGCTGACGGTCTTGCCTTTGGCACCGCGTGGCCGCAACAGTGGCACAGGCAAGCTGATGACAGCCTAGGGAATGGGTGGAGGGAGGAAGGGAGGAGCATCTTGGATGTCAGAAAGGACAACTGCAACAGGCGTATGTAAAGGAAGGAGTGTCAGGTTACTCATGGCTCACCCAGAGAAAATAGATGAACAATCACCAAAGATGACTGACACAGGATCAGGAAACAGAAGGCCGAGCTGCGCACAGGAGACACACCCTCAGCAGGCGTTGACGGCCCGTTGGGGGGAGCAACCTGCCCAAATACATACACAACCATGGACTTCATGCACAATAGAGATTATAATCCATGAAGAACTGCATGCATGTTGCCAAACTACACATAGACTCATATGCACAATCTTTGACAACTATGCCAGAGATGACGCATGCAAAGTGGCAAGAGACCTGCATTGACAGAGATGAGGCACTTTGGAGGGTGAGGAACACCTTTATTACTCAAGCTCACACTAAGGGAAATGCATCAATATGAACAGACTCACAGGTCATTTGACTGAACATGTGGGACCTACTCTGGACACCCCCTTCACAACACAGATGTTGTAAATCCAAATGAACTGGCACACAAGTTAAGGGGATGAGCTAAACACCTCCTGCTGCACACGGAGAGGCTGCAATTCCCCATTGAGCCTGTTATGGGGATGTCCCACACTATGTCCACCCGTAGCATCCCGTATGTTTCAGAGGGAAGTTTTACACACATTGATGCCTTCATCAGAATCCAAAAACCATTACAGATGACTGTCACGAAGGGTGACTATCAATTCATGAGAGTCATGCTACATGTTATGTGCCCCATGGTGAGTCGACATGTATGCATGGTAACACAACATGCACAGAAGCAGTCCCCACACATTCCAAACACGTACCACACCCAAAATGCCTTGCTGCAATCCTTACCCAAAATGAAATTTCCCCATGTCCGTGCATGGAACGCTGATTCAGCACACGTTGCAATACTCATAAGGAATAGCAGGAGGACAACGATGACACGAGCAGACAACATGCGCAAGAACCTGGTAATGACAGACACACAAGAAGTCAGCTAAAATATTTTTCTCCGCATACATGGTCATTTACTAAACAGGAACAATGTGGTCCCCATGCTAATTTAAAAGAAAGTGTCTCAGCTAAAATGTGTGGAATCACATCATCACTCGAGTGACACATCAGAACACACATCTAAGTCACTTAGCATACAGTCAGCTGGACACACACATTGCAACACATGCCACCCAAGGCTCCAAGCGTGCACACTCAGACCCAGTGACTCACCATTATGAGAAGAAGTTGCGTATGAGCTTACTCCGGATATCCTCCTCCTCCTCTTCCTCCTCCTCACTTGCCTCGTGACCAAGCCCTTCATCCTCCACGGGTGGATGTTCCTGCTCATCCTGCTCCAGGATGAGTGGCACTGCCTTCTCCACTGCCATGTTGTGCAGCATGCAGCACACGAGGAAGATTTTGCAGACCTTCGCCGGTGCATATGGGAGGGACCCGCCTGTCTTGTGAAGGCACTGGAATCGGCTCTTCAGGAGGCCAAACGTCCTCTCAATCACTCGCCTGGTCTGCCCGTGTGCATTGCTGTACCGGTGATCTGCAGCTGATCTTGGGTTGCAGAGAGGCGTCATCAGCCATGGCATGTTGGGATAGCCAGAGTCCCCTACATGGAAACATCATGTAAATAAGTGGGTCAGGAGATGCCGTAAGAGCCAAAGATACTGCAACACACAGGACAAACAGAGTATACCCACCAACAAGACATGCTCGTTCGTTGTGCAGCCGCAGCATCATTTGTGGCACCCTGCTACGCCTCATGATGTAGGCATCGTGTGCCGACCCTGGAAAACGTGCACAGACATGGGAAATCAGCATGTTAGCAAGACACACCACAAGGGCATTTATATAGTGGTAATGTTTACGGTTGCGATAGGCTACCTCCTGTGCCTGTGGTGGTACCAAAGCCATATGTGTCCCATCAATGGACCCAATGACATGGGGCATCCCTCCCAGGGCATAGAAATCACCCTTGACACCTGTCAACTCCTCAGGAGTCGGAAAATGGATGAATTCATCAAGGTGATCCAACATGACTGCCAAAACATCACGCAGGACATGGCTGAACATTGTCTGTGACATGCCACCAACATCAGCTATGGTGAAATAAAACGTACCTGTGGCAAAAAAATGTAGGGCTGCCATCACCTTCATCTTGAGGGTCAGCGCAGTAGGATACCTGTGTCGCGGTTGAAGGTGTGGTGCCACCTTGGCGGTCAAGTCTTCAATCAACTGTTGAGTGAATCTCTAACGTCGCATGCAGGCACGTTCCCTCATGGCACCCAAGTCTGGCATTGGTCGGGGGACAGGCGGTGCCCTGCAGAAAATTTTAATGAATAACGAAGATTGAGAGCATAACAACATCAATGTCAATGAACAGAGCACATGCTCAACTGCTACTACACATCTGCTAAATACAGAGTCTGGTCTGTGCAATACATCCAGGACACGTATCCCAGCTTGGTGATACTCCTACGAAAAGCCAGATACACCCGTTGATTGGCAAGTCTACATGACATGCCCTGAAACGAGCTGGGGGCCAGTCTGAGTGAACAGCCAGAGACATCATAGGAGTGACATACATCCACATAGCTGCATTTGAAGGATGTCATCTCATACAGACAGCTGACGGCAAGCTAGACGCACAGGTCACATGGAATGTCAAATGTACAGATCACACACATTGCAATGAAGGGGTACACGTGAAAACAGAAAACACAGACATTGAGACGACGCAGATATGTCCTCATGTCAAAATATCATGTTCGATGCATACAGACCCCGTTTACGTGGGAATCCGCATGTGGCATGGTGTGCGTAGATGTGTGCCATGCCCATCTCCACACAGACACATGTTGGATGCAGCAACAGCAGATGTAGTTGACGGAACACCAACAGCAAGCTCATGGGAACACATGACACATACATGACATAGTCACATCGGGGCACGCTGATCATGAAATGTCAGTTGTTAGTGTCCCTGTCCCTGGCATCAGGGGACAGTTGCGGGTGGTGGTGACTGTGCCATACCAGTGAGGCTGTGCTTGACACGTTTATACTACAGGCACACATGTGCAAAGTGTGAAGGGGAAGTGTGCCACATAGTGCCCCATCACACATGACATGTGTACACAGGTCATCACACATCAATTGTGCAACTACAAAGACATGTGCAATATCACTGCCTGACACACCTAGGCCCTGCACATGAAAGTCTGCAATGACAATGACTTGATGTACAGCCTTGTGCGAGTCGGAGACTTCCATTCCTTTCATGTGCGCCTCCTATCACCAGTGTAAGCGTGTGAAACGCACCGTACACACACTCTGAGAGCGTGTGTATGGTCTGTATCACTATAGTAGTGGTGCCGTAGGAGTACGTGTGGTACGGACCGTACACACGTCGTGTGTACGGTCCGTATCACTATAGTAGTGTTGCCGTAGGAGTACGTGTGGTACGGACTGTACACACGTCGTGTGTACGGTCTGTATCACTATAGTAGTGTTGCCGTAGGAGTACGCGTGGTACGGACCGTACACATGTCGTGTGTACGGTCCGTATCACTATAGTAGTGGTGCCATAGGAGTACGCGTGGTACGGACCTACACACATGCGTACTCCTACGGCACCACTACTATAGTGATACGGACCGTACACACACTCTCAGATCGTGTGTACGGTCTGTATCACTATTGTAGTGGTGCCGTACGTGTACGGGTACGTGTGAAACGCACCGTACATGTTTTTTGGAATAAAAATGACATAGGGGACAAGTATTAGGCCCAAAATGCATGCCGGTTGTCATGGATACAGAGATTTCAGTTGCAATGTGGCCATCATGTGGGATTGAAAAGTCAGTTGGCCCAAAAATTACAATGTTGCAAAGTGGTGTTTGCCTTGCTATGATGCTCAAAATTTGAACCATGCAAATTCGTGTCATTGGTGTATGTTTAAAGGGATTGGAGGAAACGTAGGATGCAAATGAGTCTGACCAATCACTCGGTACTCCTGTAAATGAAAGCCCCCAGCAAGACAGATATAAGTCAGCCAGAACCCATGAGAGGGCACTTGCCTGCACAACTTTCCTGTCGACCACACTGCTAATGTCTGTGCTTCCTCTGGCACCATGTCGCGGACTGTGGAGAGGGCCCAGCCATTCACACTTGAGGAGAATGAGGCATTGCTGAATGTCCTCCTCCCACAGTACCCCAGCCTGTATGGGAGACCAGGGGAGCAGGTGAGTGCTGACTCCACTACTTTTGACTGTGCACCTTTTTTGTGACTGTCACTTCGGGCATTGTGTCCAGGTGTGACAGACATGCAATGTGGTTTAGAGTGGGTCCCAGGGGGAGGGGAAGGCTTATGTCTGTCATGCAGAGCATGATGTAGTTCCTGTGTGCACTCCTCACTTGCATTGTGCTTACTGTGACATTCACTGCATAGTGCATGACGCATTCAGCCTGGCAAATCCTTGGTGGCATTTTTTGGCTATTGTCCTGAGGTGATTCAATGTTCCCCCCGGTGTGACAGGTGACTGTACCCACAGATGTGTATGAGTTGAGTGGAGCTGTGGTGAGAGTGTCCAAGTGATGTGTACGCCCTCCTGGACATTGATGTGTGTGAAGGTTCCTTGTCATGTGGGTGAGTGTCTATGTGAAGTGTTGCACCACAGCTGCATGGAGGAGGCAACAGCTCTACCCATCTGATGTGAGAAGTAAGCCGTGCTGTGTGTCTGACTTGCTGAGCTAGCCCAACACCTGTGACACCCCACAGGCAAGTGGCACATGTGCAGAGTGAGGTATGTATCCGCTGTTGTCAATGGCAGGTGATTGATCTGTGCCTGTGTGTGTCTTTGTACTCTGCTGAGGTTGCGTCAGTGGCCTGGGGCATGTAACTGCTTTGAGGTGCTGTCCATCAGCCTGGTGTTGCATGTGATGCACAGTGTGGGCCATGATCAGGGAGTGTGTCGCACCCCTCCTGCCACCTGTGTACTTTCAATGCCATGTAGTGCATTGGGGCTTCCACAGAGGCCAATGTCTATATGAGTAAGATGCTATTACTTGGCAGCATCCTATGCCCTGTTCAACATATCATCGATGTTCAAATGTGTGTCTCTGTGACATGGAGCAGGTGTAGTGATGTTGTCTCACTTTGTCATCCTCACATGTAACTGCCTACGAGAAGGGGGGATCTGGAAGGAGATCGTCAGGGCCGTGAGAGTGGCGGGGGGTCGCAGTCGGCGCCTAGCCCAAGTCCAAAAACGATGGCAGGAAATCCGGTGCTGGACCCGGAGGATCGCCAGGGTCCACCTGGGGCTCTCACCTCCACGCCCCCACGGCGGGCGCCGACGCCTGACCACCCACATGATGCGTGTCCTGGCGGTGGTCTTCCCTGACCTGGATAGGCAGTTACAGGAGGGACAGCAGCAAGGAGGGGGTAGGTATATGTCTGTTTGTTGTGTTGTGTGTCCCCAGCTTTTGGAAGTGCTCTGTAGCCTGAGTACACTGCCAGGGTTTATATGTGCAGTGCATATTCTGTTCCCCAAAGTCAACCGTTGCTCTTATTCGTCCCTTCCCCTGCTTGACATGTGTCCCCTGGTCTGTGTGTAATCACACTTTGTAATCATTAAAGGACCCCTTGACCCCATCATGCCCTATACACTATCCACTACGTAGTGACATACCCCTCTCCAAGATGGCACCCATGTTTACCTTGGAAACTAGACTGCCTGTTTATTCTTTCCGGCGGTGTCCGGTGACCAATCAGTACCCGCCTAGCCTCACAGGATTTACTCTTAACTGAGCAGCGGGAAGCAGACTTCACTTCCCGGTTTCGGCGGAGCGGGGTAGGTCTACAAACCACCCTTGGGCGACAAAACTGTGAGTAGTTGCATCCTGTTCTTTAAGACTCCACCTCTTGAGCTGAGACTCTCTCGGTCTCGGTGATCGGCGCACCGCGGCTGTGGAAGCTACCCGGTCCCTAGTCTCCTTTCTGTCTCTCCTTGAGACGCCTGGGACGGGGGGACGGGGCGTTCCGCGGTCGTTGGTTCTCCTGTCACGGGCCCCACGGGGTAATTTGCCACCTTTTGTCCTGATTGGACACAGCGATTAGGCAGTATGCATCTTACTCGAGCATGTGCCCCTTCGCTTGTCACGGGACCTGAGGGCTATCTTGCCACCCTTTTTTGTACATAGCGAATAGGGAGTATGCATCTCCCTTTAGCATGAGCCTCTCGCCTCTTCACTCTGTACCATTATTTACAGTAGGCAATCTCGCATCCCCAAGAGGCTCGCCAAGTACCGACTGGAGTGGCACTTTCTAATACGTTAGGTGAGCATTACCGCACTCAACGTAAGATTCTGAGCGTTTTTAATTTTTAATTTTATATTTTAGATTTGATCACCTGACACGTACCTGCACCATGCATCCACCTGTGCATGATCACCAGTATGTAACGCAAATTGTTTGTCTAGTGAAGATGCATAGGAGGAGTCTCTGGCTCCTTTTCTTATTTTTAATGTATAATTTTGACTAAGTGTGCGTCTTAATGTACGCTGGTGCCTGTTTTGTTTCCTTTTTCCCTTTTCTATAGGCCGGTCCAGCATGTAAGAGTCTAGTTTTTCCGACACTTACTTAGGGTAGTTTTATACATCACTGTAAATAATTAGCATCACACCCTCACAATTTTGTAGATAGTTGTTATCACTGGTCCTGATGAATTGCCGCTGGATCCCCCTGACCTTGTAGGCATGAAACATGTTGACCACCGGAGCAGAGTAGAGTAGTCCCTGACCCATTTAGTCAAGACTACCGCCTCTCATTTCATTTTTAACAGGGTGGTTTACTGACCGAATAAAACCATTTATCCAGACTAACCAACCCCTTTTTAACCACACTCACAAACATCTACACCTTCCTGGCCCTCACTTGCACTCACCCTCGGCAAGGAACAAAAGATCTCCGCCAAAGAGCCCCATCCCTGGGTGCCCGTCGGGAATTGCAGTGCCGACCCGACGAGGAGCAAAACCCAGATGATGAAGCATGACACCTAGCTTGCTGGGTGTGTGAGGGTTTTAGTTCCACCAATGTGGGTTCCCCCACCCCACACAGTCCTATACCCTTCAGGCTTACCGAACATTACCCCCCACTTAGTCTAATTCCAAGGAGAGTGTGCTCCACACTCTCCTTTACCAATAGAGGAACTGTATACCCTTTCCGTTTAACTGTAATCACAATTGCACATGGTCATCTAGCCTGCCAGTTGATCCAAGTGCACACTGCTTTCTGCATCATGTGGGAGGATGGTCTGTGACATGTGTTGGTACCTTGCCTGTGCCCTGTCCTGTTCACTCTGTTGGGGGTCCATATTTGTTGGCACTGATGATGAGTCTCAACATGGGAGTGTGAGGTTTCATATGAACACACTTGCAGCCCAATGTTGCATGACCAATGTTTTGGCCTCAGACATGATGTGCATGAGTGGGAGATATGCATAGTGCCAGGACGGTTGCTCATGTTACAGTCAGATCATTCCAGGTACAAGGAGCAGTGTGCCCACTACAGTACCCTGAGAAACCCTTGCCTCGTAATCATGTGTGTCATCCAACACTGTGTCCATTCTCAGTGTGTTCAGCATATGTTTGCCTCTGTGGCATTGTTCCCTGGCCTCATTTGTATTTATCCAAAGTGTGCTACATGTGTCGACTGGACAGGGAAACCCCATTTGGCTTGTGCATACTCACACTGGGCAGTGCCTGTGTGTCTATTCACGACTATCTGTCGATGGTTGTTTGTCCCAAATATGTGTTGGCAGCCTTAAGAGGTGATGTGGAGTACATTTGGGAATTCTTGCTGCACATTTTTGTAAACCCTGATTAAGAGGTGTCACTTCTTGATCTGTCTCAATCACATTGTCTCAGGTATGGGGGATTTGTGCAGGCGAGGCCTACATGGCCAAACCTTATGTCGCCTTGCCAGGTCTGACCTGTGTGTGATAATTGGCTGGACAGAGACTCAACGTTCAGTGACCCAGTGATGTTGTGCAGGGTTTAATGTGTCAATTAATGTGTCAATTGTTTAAATACATGATTCCTACTCATACATATTTTGCACCAGTGTGTGGTCCAGATGCTACGTAGTTTGGTCTTTGTGTGCTGACATCTGTGTGGAAATTCTGGCTTGCCATGAGGGTGTCTCCTCAGTGCAGGTATGCCTTTTTACCACACAATTGCAGGCCCATTAGCTCCTGTATTGTCCTGGGTTTGGACATGTGTGCCAATCCACATGACAGGCAGTGGGTCAGATGTGTTGGCAACTGTGTCATCAGGTAACGGATGGCCATGTGACAACTGACATGATTCAAGTTGTTAGTCACAAGGTATTGTACCTTGGCACTCACAACACTTGTCAACAGGTCTTCAGGTTTTAAATGCTTTAGTTTGATGTTTTGTTGTTAAGAACAATAATGTGCCTGCATGACAGATGTCTCCCAAGGAAGTGCACAACAAACCACCTTTACACTTTCAGTGAACACGCTGGCACAATTTAAAAGAAGGCACTGTTCTAATGAGACTGTTTTTCAGATTATACATATACATGTTCCCCCAGTGTTGTGGAAATTGGGTAAGTCCTTGGTTGTTGGTGATACCAACTTACGAGTGAAGTCATCAAGACCTCCGTGGGCCCATGTATATGTACTTTCTGCAACAACATTTCTTTCTAACAGTGGCTTCTTTAAAGAAGGCTGCCAGCTTCTTCAATGACTGGGTAAATGTAGTTTTGTGTGCACCTCCTTGGGAGCCATCTGTTATGAAGGCACATGTGTGTTCTGTTCCCAAAATGGCACATTCCCACATTCTGACCATGTCGATTGTGTAAAGTATTGTGATTCCCAAGGGACCAACATTTTTTCGTTTTGTGTTCCAAAGTACTTACAGGTCTCTGAGTGTGGGGACACCTTTGGTATTGAGGTGTGTTACTTTGCCTTGGGTGCACCAGTACTGTTTCTTTCAGGGTAAACAAGAGGTGGCATGACTTCATTGTATTGCTGTGCTCACCTGTTCCCAGACACTAGCTCCTCAGTGTATTTCTCATTCAGGTTTTGGGCTGGTGTGTCCTATTTGTCCTTGTGTCCAAGTGGCATGGTGGGTCTACCAACTGGGGAGTACAGGGCTTACATATGTGCGGAGTAATCTAGCTGTTACTCATGATGCATTGCCTGATATGCACTGTGACCTATTGGTTTTGTACTCATGTGTCAGATGTATACAGATGACTGATGTTTTTCTGTATCTTCACCTTGCCCACAGCATCATCATTGGAAACCGAGGGAGACACCTGCACGGACCTGGATGAGGGACCCAGCACCAGTGCCACCAGTGCTGGCGAGTCTGCGGGAGCCAGTGGCACGGAGGGTGAAGGGAGTCAGTCGGAGGACCTGTCTGGTGGCGATTCCAACTACGACGCAGACGGGTCCGTAGCTGACCTCATCGAGGGGGCGGAGGCTGCTACAACACCTGGCAGCAGCCCAACATCTGTCCCCGCCTCCTCCATTCCCATCACCGCCCTCCCAGTTGCTCCGGTCCCTTCTGTCCATGCAGGGCACCACCATGTCTCCTTTGGGACAGGCACCACACCCCATGCCCCTGTCCCCCCTGCTGCCCTCAGTTCAGAGTCTGTGGACATACTGTGGCAGTTGCAGGTTGGGCAGGCATCGGTGCTGACTGTCCTCCATGGCCACACCACACTGCTGACACAGATGGTGTCGTTCATGGAGGGCATGTCAGCAGCGATGTCTGAACAACGCAGGTTTCTGCGGTCCCTGGACTCTTCCCTGACGGCAGCAGTGAGTCTCCTGCAGCGCTTTGTCCTTCCCCTACCCCAGCCCCATCCACACTTCCCTCTCCCATACCTGTCCCATGCACACCCAGACATTCCCAAGCACGCACTCCACCAGACACAGGCAGAACACCACCAAGTAAGGGCAAGCACACACCTCCTGGCACGCACACTCAGGGGGATGTAGGCACACCCACTGGGTCTGGGGCAAAAAGACATACACGTAGCCACAGTCTGAGTCCGCAGTCCTCACAACCCAGTCCCTCCAAAAGCACTCCCCTTGGCTCCCCTGCCAAACTGACACCCAAAGAGGTCGACATGAGTGAGCTGCCCTTCACCACCACTGTGACACCACCCCGCAAGCAGGCGAGGAAGTCCCCAGGCAGGGTAGTTGAATCCCACCCCCTGTCCACCCCCTCCCCCAAGAGCGCTGCACCCCATCCCTCGGCCACCCCCCCCCTCCGTTGGCCCTGGGGATTCTTCCGGTGCAGGACTTACCCTGGACGCACTGGCAGCAGTGTGCAGCGACGTGCTCACATCCCCTTTGGCGCTGCCCCACCCCCTGTGGTGGAGACGTCCACCCCTGCACCCACCACACCTACCCTTCCCCCTCCTGTCCCTGTGGTGCCTGGTCCTTCCCCACATGATGCCCCCCCCCGGTCGACGAACCTGAGGGTTCCACTGTGCAGGCAAGCTAGGGGAGACGCATGCCCATGTGTCCCCCCAAGGACTTCTATTATGGACTGGCCATTGGCCTTTGTATATAGTGTCATTTCATTATTTGTTTTTCATGCTGAATAAAGCATTTTATTTTTACTTTGAACACTATTGCATTTCAGGTATTGATGTTGGTGCAGAGGCTTCAGGAGTTGGTGTTGTGGTAATGTGTTATGGTTCTGAGAAATGTTCTAGTCTGATGGTCATGAGGTGGACCATGGTATCTGCGTGCCATCACAAGGTCTCTGCAAAGAATCATTGGTAGTGTGTGTTATTTTGGTTTTGAAACATTGTCCCAAGGAGTGTTCCTTCCTCTGTGGCACCTGACATCTTCCCTGCAAAGAGTTGCACAATTGTTGTGCTGACCTGTGTCTACATTTCCTTTGTTGGTGACGGATCCCTTCAACTATGGCCATGCCTGCTCAGCAATGTCTCCGGCTGCATCGTCTGTGCCATCCTTGCTAGTCACTGTACTTGTGTATTGAGTATGTCGAAATGCCTTCATGGAGAAATTCTCCCTTTTCAGCACTATGCATGTGTGTACTCCCGGCCCAGCACACATATGGTACTTGTTCTGCAGGGTATTTGGGCACATGACTCACAATTGTGGGCATTGTATCTGTGGGAACTCCACCCTAGTCCTTCCATGAGAGACAACATCTTGGTGGCTGGCCCAGCACCTGAACATTCCTATCAGTCCTGGGATGTGCGTGACAGTGTGTGTTCCCTTTGCCTCTCTTAGTTTAGTAGGCAGTAACATGACTATACAGTCTTGTGGCATGATCTCAGTGTGTGTATTGTGCTGCATCCACCAGGGGTGGGTATGCATGTGTTATTTGTCCTCACACCCACATGTGGTGTGTCATGCAGTGGGGGACAGTCATCCATCCTCCTGGGAGTGGGACACTGCTGTCAGTGATGTGTTGTTATGGCACTATCATCATTGTCCAAAGTTAGGGATGCGTACATACACCCATGGAGTTGTGGTCATCTGATAATGATGTACACCCCCCCATGTCTCTGTCCACTGCTGGGAGTCCTCTGCACCCACCCATATATGTCTGTCCACTGCTGGGAGTCCTCTGCACCCACCCCATGTCTCTGTCCACTGCTGGTGTTGATATGCACCCACCCCCAATGTGTCTATCCACTGCTGGGAGTCCTCTGCACCCACCCCATTGTCTCTGTCCACTGCTGGTGTTGATATGCACCCACCCCCATTTCTCTGTCCACTGCTGGGAGTCCTCTGCACCCACCCCTCACATGTCTGTCCACTGCTGGGAGTGATATGCACCCACCCCTCATATTGCAGGCCACTGCTGGGAGTCCTCTGCACCCACCCTCCATGTCTCTGTCCACTGCTGGGAGTCCTCTGCACCCACCCCCATGTCTCTGTCCACTGCTGGTAGTCCTCTGCACCCACCCCTCACATGTCTGTCCACTGCTGGGAGTGATATGCACCCACCCCCATGTCTCTGTCCACTGCTGGGAGTCCTCTGCACCCACCCCCATGTCTCTGTCCACTGCTGGTGTTGATATGCACCCACCCCCATGTATCTGTCCACTGCTGGGAGTCCTCTGCACCCACCCCCATGTCTCTGTCCACTGCTGGTGTTGATATGCACCCTCCCCCATGTCTCTGTCCACTGCTGGGAGTCCTCTGCACCCACCCCTCACATGTCTGTCCACTGCTGGGAGTGATATCCACCCACCCCTAATATTGCAGGCCACTCCTGGAAGTCCTCTGCACCCACCCCTATGTCTCTGTCCACTGCTGGGAGTCCTCTGCACCCACCCCCATGTCTCTGTCCACTGCTGGGAGTCCTCTGCACCCACCCCTATGTCTCTGTCCACTGCTGGGGGTCCTCTGCACCCACCCCTCACATGTCTGTCCACTGCTGGGAATGATATGCACCCACCCCTCATATTGCAGGCCACTGCTGGGAGTCCTCTGCACCCACCCCCATGTCTCTGTCCACTGCTGGGAGTCCTCTGCACCCACCCCATGTCTCTGTTCACTGCTGGGAGTCCTCTGCACCCACCCCCATGTCTCTGTCCACTGCTGGGAGTCCTCTGCACCCACCCCTCACATGTCTGTCCACTGCTGGGAATGATATGCACCCACCCCTCATATTGCAGGCCACTGCTGGGAGTCCTCTGCACCCACCCCCATGTCTCTGTCCACTGCTGGGAGTCCTCTGCACCCACCCCCATGTCTCTGTCCACTGCTGGGAGTCCTCTGCACCCACCCCTCACATGTCTGTCCACTGCTGGGAATGATATGCACCCCTCATATTGCAGGCCACTGATGGGAGTCCTCTGCACCCACCCCCATGTCTCTGTCCACTGCTGGGAGTCCTCTGCACCCACCCCTATGTCTCTCTCCACTGCTGGGACTCCTCTGCACCCACCCCCATGTCTCTGTCCACTGCTGGGAGTCCTCTGCACCCACCCCTCACATGTCTGTCCACTGCTGGGAGTGATATGCTCCCACCCCTCATATTGCAGGCCACTGCTGGGAGTCCTCTGCACCCACCCCCATGTCTCTGTCTACTGCTGGGAGTCCTCTGCACCCACCCCCATGTCTCTGTCCACTGCTGGGAGTCCTCTGCACCCACACCCATGTCTCTGTCCACTGCTGGGAGTCCTCTGCACCCACCCCCATGTCTCTGTCCACTGCTGGGAGTCCTCTGCACCCACACACATGTGTCTGTCCACTGCTGGGAGTCCTCTGCACCCACCCCTCACATGTCTGTCCATTGCTGGGAATCCTATGCAGTCACCCGCCCCCTTGGTGCAGTACACTGCTGTCCTGGGCCTACACACACACCAATATAAAGGTAACATGCTGCACCAGGCCGTAGGCCAACATTCGTGGCGTGTGTACGCCTTGCATCCCAAATGTACTGGTGTCGTAGGGGTACGTGTGATACGGACCGTACCCCGCATTCATAGGGTGTGTACGGTCCGTACCACGCGTACCCCTACGGCCCAAATCCAATGGTGATACGGCCGTACCCACGCTATGTATGTGTGGGTGCAGTCCGTATCACTATAGTAGTGTTGCCGTAGGAGTACGCATGGTACGGCCCGTACACACGCTCTGAGAGCGTGTGTAAGGTCCATACCACGCATACCCCTACGGCACCACTACAATGGTGTTACAGACCGTACACACGCTCTGAGGGCGTGTGTACGGTCCGTATCAAGCGTACCCCTACGGCACCACTACAATGGTGTTACGGCCCGTCGCTCTGAGTGCGTGTGTACGGTCCGTACCATGCGTACCCCCACGGCACCACTAATATAGTGCTACGGACCGTACCCACGCTATGGATGTGTGAGTACGGTATGTATCACTATTGTAGTGTTGCCGTAGGGGTACGCGTACACATCCACTTCTGTTGTTGCGTGACGCAGGGATTGGTGGACACGCCCCCCGGAGTGACCAGACCCTGGAGGTAATGTTTGTCCTCAATATTGTAGGTTTTAATTTGGCCCCTGGGTGTTGTTCTCACCTTCTGCGGCGTGTGCGTCGGGTTCAGTGCACCAGGTCGTAGGCTAAGAGGGCCGGGATGACACGTAGGATGGGGTCCATGGCTGTCCGTCCACTGCTGGGAGTCCTCTGCACCCACCCCCATGTCTCTGTCCACTGCTGGTGTTGATATGCACCCACCCCCATGTCTCTGTCCACTGCTGGGAGTCCTCTGCACCCACCCCCATGTCTCTGTCCACTGCTGGTGTTGATATGCACCCTCCCCCATGTTTCTGTCCACTGCTGGGAGTCCTCTGCACCCACCCCTCACATGTCTGTCCACTGCTGGGAGTGATATGCACCCACCCCTCATATTGCAGGCCACTGCTGGGAGTCCTCTGCACCCACCCCCATGTCTCTGTCCACTGCTGGGAGTCCTCTGCACCCACCCCCATGTCTCTGTCCACTGCTGGGAGTCCTCTGCACCCACCCCTCACATGTCTGTCCACTGCTGGGAGTGATATGCACCCACTCCTTACATGTCTGTCCACTGCTGGGAGTGATATGCACCCACCCCCATGTCTCTGTCCACTGCTGGGAGTCCTCTGCACCCACCCCCATGTCTCTGTCCACTGCTGGGAGTCCTCTGCACCCACCCCTCACATGTCTGTCCACTGCTGGGAGTGATATGCACCCACCCCTCATTTGCAGGCCACTGCTGGGAGTCCTCTGCACCCACCCCCATGTCTCTGTCCACTGCTGGGAGTCCTTTGCACCCACCCCCATGTCTCTGTCCACTGCTGGGAGTCCTCTGCACCCACCCATATATGTCTGTCCACTGGTGGGAGTCCTCTGCACCCACCCCTCACATGTCTGGCCACTGTTGGGAGTGATATGCACCCACCCCCATGTCTCTATCCACTGCTGGGAGCCCTCTGCACCCACCACATGTCTCTGTCCACTGCTGGGAGTGATATCCACCCACCCCTAATATTGCAGGCCACTCCTGGGAGTCCTCTGCACCCACCCCTATGTCTCTGTCCACTGCTGGGAGTCCTCTGCACCCACCCCAATGTCACTGTCCACTGCTGGGAGTCCTCTGCACCCACCCCCATGTCTCTGTCCACTGCTGGGGGTCCTCTGCACCCACCCCTCACATGTCTGTCCACTGCTGGGAATGATATGCACCCACCCCTCATATTGCAGGCCACTGCTGGGAGTCGTCTGCACCCACCCCCATGTCTCTGTCCACTGCTGGGAGTCCTCTGCACCCACCCCATGTCTCTGTTCACTGCTGGGAGTCCTCTGCACCCACCCCCATGTCTCTGTCCACTGCTGGGAGTCCTCTGCACCCACCCCTCACATGTCTGTCCACTGCTGGGAATGATATGCACCCACCCCTCATATTGCAGGCCACTGCTGGGAGTCCTCTGCACCCACCCCCATGTCTCTGTCCACTGCTGGGAGTCCTCTGCACCCACCCCCATGTCTCTGTCCACTGCTGGGAGTCCTCTGCACCCACCCCTCACATGTCTGTCCACTGCTGGGAATGATATGCACCCCTCATATTGCAGGCCACTGATGGGAGTCCTCTGCACCCACCCCCATGTCTCTGTCCACTGCTGGGAGTCCTCTGCACCCACCCCTATGTCTCTCTCCACTGCTGGGACTCCTCTGCACCCACCCCCATGTCTCTGTCCACTGCTGGGAGTCCTCTACACCCACCCCTCACATGTCTGTCCACTGCTGGGAGTGATATGCTCCCACCCCTCATATTGCAGGCCACTGCTGGGAGTCCTCTGCACCCACCCCCATGTCTCTGTCTACTGCTGGGAGTCCTCTGCACCCACCCCCATGTCTCTGTCCACTGCTGGGAGTCCTCTGCACCCACCCCCATGTCTCTGTCCACTGCTGGGAGTCCTCTGCACCCACACCCATGTCTCTGTCCACTGCTGGGAGTCCTCTGCACCCACCCCCATGTCTCTGTCCACTGCTGGGAGTCCTCTGCACCCACACACATGTGTCTGTCCACTGCTGGGAGTCCTCTGCACCCACCCCTCACATGTCTGTCCATTGCTGGGAATCCTATGCAGTCACCCGCCCCCCTTGGTGCAGTACACTGCTGTCCTGGGCCTACACACACACCAATATAAAGGTAACATGCTGCACCAGGCCGTAGGCCAACATTCGTGGCGTGTGTACGCCTTGCATCCCAAATGTACTGGTGTCGTAGGGGTACGTGTGATACGGACCGTACCCCGCATTCATAGGGTGTGTACGGTCCGTACCACGCGTACCCCTACGGCCCAAATCCAATGGTGATACGGCCGTACCCACGCTATGTATGTGTGGGTGCAGTCCGTATCACTATAGTAGTGTTGCCGTAGGAGTACGCATGGTACGGCCCGTACACACGCTCTGAGAGCGTGTGTAAGGTCCATACCACGCATACCCCTACGGCACCACTACAATAGTGTTACAGACCGTACACACGCTCTGAGGGCGTGTGTACGGTCCGTATCAAGCGTACCCCTACGGCACCACTACAATGGTGTTACGGCCCGTCGCTCTGAGTGCGTGTGTACGGTCCGTACCATGCGTACCCCCACGGCACCACTAATATAGTGCTACGGACCGTACCCACGCTATGGATGTGTGAGTACGGTATGTATCACTATTGTAGTGTTGCCGTAGGGGTACACGTACACATCCACTTCTGTTGTTGCGTGACGCAGGGATTGGTGGACACGCCCCCCGGAGTGACCAGACCCTGGAGGTAATGTTTGTCCTCAATATTGTAGGTTTTAATTTGGCCCCTGGGTGTTGTTCTCACCTTCTGCGGCGTGTGCGTCGGGTTCAGTGCACCAGGTCGTAGGCTAAGAGGGCCGGTATGACATGTAGGATGGGGTCCATGGCTGTCCGTCCACTGCTGGGAGTCCTCTGCACCCACCCCCATGTCTCTGTCCACTGCTGGTGTTGATATGCACCCACCCCCATGTCTCTGTCCACTGCTGGGAGTCCTCTGCACCCACCCCCATGTCTCTGTCCACTGCTGGTGTTGATATGCACCCTCCCCCATGTTTCTGTCCACTGCTGGGAGTCCTCTGCACCCACCCCTCACATGTCTGTCCACTGCTGGGAGTGATATGCACCCACCCCTCATATTGCAGGCCACTGCTGGGAGTCCTCTGCACCCACCCCCATGTCTCTGTCCACTGCTGGGAGTCCTCTGCACCCACCCCCATGTCTCTGTCCACTGCTGGGAGTCCTCTGCACCCACCCCTCACATGTCTGTCCACTGCTGGGAGTGATATGCACCCACTCCTCACATGTCTGTCCACTGCTGGGAGTGATATGCACCCACCCCCATGTCTCTGTCCACTGCTGGGAGTCCTCTGCACCCACCCCTATGTCTCTGTCCACTGCTGGGAGTCCTCTGCACCCACCCCTCACATGTCTGTCCACTGCTGGGAGTGATATGCACCCACCCCTCATTTGCAGGCCACTGCTGGGAGTCCTCTGCACCCACCCCCATGTCTCTGTCCACTGCTGGGAGTCCTCTGCACCCACCCCCATGTCTCTGTCCACTGCTGGGAGTCCTCTGCACCCACCCCTCACATGTCTGTCCACTGCTGGGAGTGATATGCACCCACTCCTCACATGTCTGTCCACTGCTGGGAGTGATATGCACCCACCCCCATGTCTCTGTCCACTGCTGGGAGTCCTCTGCACCCACCCCTATGTCTCTGTCCACTGCTGGGAGTCCTCTGCACCCACCCCTCACATGTCTGTCCACTGCTGGGAGTGATATGCACCCACCCCTCATTTGCAGGCCACTGCTGGGAGTCCTCTGCACCCACCCCCATGTCTCTGTCCACTGCTGGGAGTCCTTTGCACCCACCCCCATGTCTCTGTCCACTGCTGGGAGTCCTCTGCACCCACCCATATATGTCTGTCCACTGGTGGGAGTCCTCTGCACCCACCCCTGACATGTCTGGCCACTGTTGGGAGTGATATGCACCCACCCCCATGTCTCTATCCACTGCTGGGAGCCCTCTGCACCCACCACATGTCTCTGTCCACTGCTGGGAGTGATATCCACCCACCCCTAATATTGCAGGCCACTCCTGGGAGTCCTCTGCACCCACCCCTATGTCTCTGTCCACTGCTGGGAGTCCTCTGCACCCACCCCCATGTCTCTGTCCACTGCTGGGAGTCCTCTGCACCCACCCCTATGTCTCTGTCCACTGCTGGGGGTCCTCTGCACCCACCCCTCACATGTCTGTCCACTGCTGGGAATGATATGCACCCACCCCTCATATTGCAGGCCACTGCTGGGAGTCCTCTGCACCCACCCCCATGTCTCTGTCCACTGCTGGGAGTCCTCTGCACCCACCCCATGTCTCTGTCCACTGCTGGGAGTCCTCTGCACCCACCCCTCACATGTCTGTCCACTGCTGGGAATGATATGCACCCACCCCTCATATTGCAGGCCACTGCTGGGAGTCCTCTGCACCCACCCCCATGTCTCTGTCCACTGCTGGGAGTCCTCTGCACCCACCCCCATGTCTCTGTCCACTGCTGGGAGTCCTCTGCACCCACCCCTCACATGTCTGTCCACTGCTGGGAATGATATGCACCCCTCATATTGCAGGCCACTGATGGGAGTCCTCTGCACCCACCCCCATGTCTCTGTCCACTGCTGGGAGTCCTCTGCACCCACCCCTATGTCTCTCTCCACTGCTGGGACTCCTCTGCACCCACCCCCATGTCTCTGTCCACTGCTGGGAGTCCTCTGCACCCACCCCTCACATGTCTGTCCACTGCTGGGAGTGATATGCTCCCACCCCTCATATTGCAGGCCACTGCTGGGAGTCCTCTGCACCCACCCCCATGTCTCTGTCTACTGCTGGGAGTCCTCTGCACCCACCCCCATGTCTCTGTCCACTGCTGGGAGTCCTCTGCACCCACACCCATGTCTCTGTCCACTGCTGGGAGTCCTCTGCACCCACCCCCATGTCTCTGTCCACTGCTGGGAGTCCTCTGCACCCACACACATGTGTCTGTCCACTGCTGGGAGTCCTCTGCACCCACCCCTCACATGTCTGTCCATTGCTGGGAATCCTATGCAGTCACCCGCCCCCTTGGTGCAGTACACTGCTGTCCTGGGCCTACACACACACCAATATAAAGGTAACATGCTGCACCAGGCCGTAGGCCAACATTCGTGGCGTGTGTACGCCTTGCATCCCAAATGTACTGGTGTCGTAGGGGTACGTGTGATACGGACCGTACCCCGCATTCATAGGGTGTGTACGGTCCGTACCACGCGTACCCCTACGGCCCAAATCCAATGGTGATACGGCCGTACCCACGCTATGTATGTGTGGGTGCAGTCCGTATCACTATAGTAGTGTTGCCGTAGGAGTACGCATGGTACGGCCCGTACACACGCTCTGAGAGCGTGTGTAAGGTCCATACCACGCATACCCCTACGGCACCACTACAATGGTGTTACAGACCGTACACACGCTCTGAGGGCGTGTGTACGGTCCGTATCAAGCGTACCCCTACGGCACCACTACAATGGTGTTACGGCCCGTCGCTCTGAGTGCGTGTGTACGGTCCGTACCATGCGTACCCCCACGGCACCACTAATATAGTGCTACGGACCGTACCCACGCTATGGATGTGTGAGTACGGTATGTATCACTATTGTAGTGTTGCCGTAGGGGTACGCGTACACATCCACTTCTGTTGTTGCGTGACGCAGGGATTGGTGGACACGCCCCCCGGAGTGACCAGACCCTGGAGGTAATGTTTGTCCTCAATATTGTAGGTTTTAATTTGGCCCCTGGGTGTTGTTCTCACCTTCTGCGGCGTGTGCGTCGGGTTCAGTGCACCAGGTCGTAGGCTAAGAGGGCCGGGATGACACGTAGGATGGGGTCCATGGCTGTCCGTCCACTGCTGGGAGTCCTCTGCACCCACCCCCATGTCTCTGTCCACTGCTGGTGTTGATATGCACCCACCCCCATGTCTCTGTCCACTGCTGGGAGTCCTCTGCACCCACCCCCATGTCTCTGTCCACTGCTGGTGTTGATATGCACCCTCCCCCATGTTTCTGTCCACTGCTGGGAGTCCTCTGCACCCACCCCTCACATGTCTGTCCACTGCTGGGAGTGATATGCACCCACCCCTCATATTGCAGGCCACTGCTGGGAGTCCTCTGCACCCACCCCCATGTCTCTGTCCACTGCTGGGAGTCCTCTGCACCCACCCCCATGTCTCTGTCCACTGCTGGGAGTCCTCTGCACCCACCCCTCACATGTCTGTCCACTGCTGGGAGTGATATGCACCCACTCCTTACATGTCTGTCCACTGCTGGGAGTGATATGCACCCACCCCCATGTCTCTGTCCACTGCTGGGAGTCCTCTGCACCCACCCCCATGTCTCTGTCCACTGCTGGGAGTCCTCTGCACCCACCCCTCACATGTCTGTCCACTGCTGGGAGTGATATGCACCCACCCCTCATTTGCAGGCCACTGCTGGGAGTCCTCTGCACCCACCCCCATGTCTCTGTCCACTGCTGGGAGTCCTTTGCACCCACCCCCATGTCTCTGTCCACTGCTGGGAGTCCTCTGCACCCACCCATATATGTCTGTCCACTGGTGGGAGTCCTCTGCACCCACCCCTCACATGTCTGGCCACTGTTGGGAGTGATATGCACCCACCCCCATGTCTCTATCCACTGCTGGGAGCCCTCTGCACCCACCACATGTCTCTGTCCACTGCTGGGAGTGATATCCACCCACCCCTTATATTGCAGGCCACTCCTGGGAGTCCTCTGCACCCACCCCTATGTCTCTGTCCACTGCTGGGAGTCCTCTGCACCCACCCCCATGTCACTGTCCACTGCTGGGAGTCCTCTGCACCCACCCCCATGTCTCTGTCCACTGCTGGGGGTCCTCTGCACCCACCCCTCACATGTCTGTCCACTGCTGGGAATGATATGCACCCACCCCTCATATTGCAGGCCACTGCTGGGAGTCCTCTGCACCCACCCCCATGTCTCTGTCCACTGCTGGGAGTCCTCTGCACCCACCCCATGTCTCTGTTCACTGCTGGGAGTCCTCTGCACCCACCCCCATGTCTCTGTCCACTGCTGGGAGTCCTCTGCACCCACCCCTCACATGTCTGTCCACTGCTGGGAATGATATGCACCCACCCCTCATATTGCAGGCCACTGCTGGGAGTCCTCTGCACCCACCCCCATGTCTCTGTCCACTGCTGGGAGTCCTCTGCACCCACCCCCATGTCTCTGTCCACTGCTGGGAGTCCTCTGCACCCACCCCTCACATGTCTGTCCACTGCTGGGAATGATATGCACCCCTCATATTGCAGGCCACTGATGGGAGTCCTCTGCACCCACCCCCATGTCTCTGTCCACTGCTGGGAGTCCTCTGCACCCACCCCTATGTCTCTCTCCACTGCTGGGACTCCTCTGCACCCACCCCCATGTCTCTGTCCACTGCTGGGAGTCCTCTACACCCACCCCTCACATGTCTGTCCACTGCTGGGAGTGATATGCTCCCACCCCTCATATTGCAGGCCACTGCTGGGAGTCCTCTGCACCCACCCCCATGTCTCTGTCTACTGCTGGGAGTCCTCTGCACCCACCCCCATGTCTCTGTCCACTGCTGGGAGTCCTCTGCACCCACCCCCATGTCTCTGTCCACTGCTGGGAGTCCTCTGCACCCACACCCATGTCTCTGTCCACTGCTGGGAGTCCTCTGCACCCACCCCCATGTCTCTGTCCACTGCTGGGAGTCCTCTGCACCCACACACATGTGTCTGTCCACTGCTGGGAGTCCTCTGCACCCACCCCTCACATGTCTGTCCATTGCTGGGAATCCTATGCAGTCACCCGCCCCCCTTGGTGCAGTACACTGCTGTCCTGGGCCTACACACACACCAATATAAAGGTAACATGCTGCACCAGGCCGTAGGCCAACATTCGTGGCGTGTGTACGCCTTGCATCCCAAATGTACTGGTGTCGTAGGGGTACGTGTGATACGGACCGTACCCCGCATTCATAGGGTGTGTACGGTCCGTACCACGCGTACCCCTACGGCCCAAATCCAATGGTGATACGGCCGTACCCACGCTATGTATGTGTGGGTGCAGTCCGTATCACTATAGTAGTGTTGCCGTAGGAGTACGCATGGTACGGCCCGTACACACGCTCTGAGAGCGTGTGTAAGGTCCATACCACGCATACCCCTACGGCACCACTACAATAGTGTTACAGACCGTACACACGCTCTGAGGGCGTGTGTACGGTCCGTATCAAGCGTACCCCTACGGCACCACTACAATGGTGTTACGGCCCGTCGCTCTGAGTGCGTGTGTACGGTCCGTACCATGCGTACCCCCACGGCACCACTAATATAGTGCTACGGACCGTACCCACGCTATGGATGTGTGAGTACGGTATGTATCACTATTGTAGTGTTGCCGTAGGGGTACGCGTACACATCCACTTCTGTTGTTGCGTGACGCAGGGATTGGTGGACACGCCCCCCGGAGTGACCAGACCCTGGAGGTAATGTTTGTCCTCAATATTGTAGGTTTTAATTTGGCCCCTGGGTGTTGTTCTCACCTTCTGCGGCGTGTGCGTCGGGTTCAGTGCACCAGGTCGTAGGCTAAGAGGGCCGGTATGACACGTAGGATGGGGTCCATGGCTGTCCGTCCACTGCTGGGAGTCCTCTGCACCCACCCCCATGTCTCTGTCCACTGCTGGTGTTGATATGCACCCACCCCCATGTCTCTGTCCACTGCTGGGAGTCCTCTGCACCCACCCCCATGTCTCTGTCCACTGCTGGTGTTGATATGCACCCTCCCCCATGTTTCTGTCCACTGCTGGGAGTCCTCTGCACCCACCCCTCACATGTCTGTCCACTGCTGGGAGTGATATGCACCCACCCCTCATATTGCAGGCCACTGCTGGGAGTCCTCTGCACCCACCCCCATGTCTCTGTCCACTGCTGGGAGTCCTCTGCACCCACCCCCATGTCTCTGTCCACTGCTGGGAGTCCTCTGCACCCACCCCTCACATGTCTGTCCACTGCTGGGAGTGATATGCACCCACTCCTCACATGTCTGTCCACTGCTGGGAGTGATATGCACCCACCCCCATGTCTCTGTCCACTGCTGGGAGTCCTCTGCACCCACCCCCATGTCTCTGTCCACTGCTGGTGTTGATATGCACCCACCCCCATGTCTCTGTCCACTGCTGGGAGTCCTCTGCACCCACCCCCATGTCTCTGTCCACTGCTGGGAGTCCTCTGCACCCACCCCTCACATGTCTGTCCACTGCTGGGAGTGATATGCACCCACCCCTCATTTGCAGGCCACTGCTGGGAGTCCTCTGCACCCACCCCCATGTCTCTGTCCACTGCTGGGAGTCCTTTGCACCCACCCCCATGTCTCTGTCCACTGCTGGGAGTCCTCTGCACCCACCCATATATGTCTGTCCACTGGTGGGAGTCCTCTGCACCCACCCCTCACATGTCTGGCCACTGTTGGGAGTGATAAGCACCCACCCCCATGTCTCTATCCACTGCTGGGAGCCCTCTGCACCCACCCCATGTCTCTGTCCACTGCTGGGAGTGATATGCACCCACCCCTCATATTGCAGGCCACTGCTGGGAGTCCTCTGCACCCACCCCTATGTCTCTGTCCACTGCTGGGAGTCCTCTGCACCCACCCCAATGTCTCTGTCCACTGCTGGGAGTCCTCTGCACCCACCCCCATGTCTCTGTCCACTGCTGGGGGTCCTCTGCACCCACCCCTCACATGTCTGTCCACTGCTGGGAATGATATGCACCCACCCCTCATATTGCAGGCCACTGCTGGGAGTCCTCTGCACCCACCCCCATGTCTCTGTCCACTGCTGGGAGTCCTCTGCACCCACCCCCATGTCTCTGTTCACTGCTGGGAGTCCTCTGCACCCACCCCTATGTCTCTGTCCACTGCTGGGAGTCCTCTGCACCCATCCCTCACATGTCTGTCAACTGCTGGGAATGATATGCACCCACCCCTCATATTGCTGCCACTGCTGGGAGTCCTCTGCACCCGCCCCCATGTCTCTGTCCACTGCTGGGAGTCATCTGCACCCACCCCCATGTCTCTGTCCACTGCTGGGAGTCCTCTACACCAACCCCTCACATTTCTGTCCACTGATTGGTAATGATATGCACCCCTCATATTGCAGGCCACTGATGGGAGTCCTCTGCAGCCACCCCCATGTCTCTGTCCACTGCTGGGAGTCCTCTGCACCCACCCCCATGTCTCTCTCCACTGCTGGGACTCCTCTGCACCCACCCCCATGTCTCTGTCCACTGCTGGGAGTCCTCTGCACCCACCCCTCACATGTCTGTCCACTGCTGGGAGAGATATGCTCCCACCCCTCATATTGCAGGCCACTGCTGGGAGTCCTCTGCACCCACCCCCATGTCTCTGTCTACTGCTGGGAGTCCTCTGCACCCACCCCCATGTCTCTGTCCACTGCTGGGAGTCCTCTGCACCCACACCCATGTCTCTGTCCACTGCTGGGAGTCCTCTGCACCCACCCTCATGTCTCTGTCCACTGCTGGGAGTCCTCTGCACCCACACACATGTGTCTGTCCACTGCTGGGAGTCCTCTGCACCCACCCCTCACATGTCTGTCCATTGCTGGGAATCCTATGCAGTCACCCGCCCCCTTGGTGCAGTACACTGCTGTCCTGGGCCTACACATGCACCATTATAAAGGTAATATGCTGCACCAGGCCGTAGGCCAACATTCGTGGCGTGTGTACGCCTTGCATCCCAAATGTACTGGTGCCGTAGGGGTACGTGTGATACGGACCGTACCCCGCATTCATAGGGTGTGTATGGTCCGTACCACGCGTACCCCTACGGCCCAAATCCAATGGTGATATGGCCGTACCCACGCTATGTATGTGTGGGTGCGGTCCGTATCACTATAGTAGTGTTGCCGTAGGAGTACGCATGGTACGGCCCGTACACACGCTCTGAGAGCGTGTGTAAGGTCCATACCACGCGTACCCCTACGGCACCACTACAATGGTTTTACGGACCGTACACACGCTCTGAGGGCGTGTGTACGGTCCGTACTACGCGTACCCCTACGGCACCACTACAATGGTGTTACGGACCATACACACGCTCTGAGGGCGTGTGTACGGTCCGTACTACGCGTACCCCTACGGCACCACTACAATGGTGATACGGACCGTACACACGCTCTGAGGGCGTGTGTACGGTCCGTATCACGCGTACCCCTACGGCACCACTACAATGGTGTTACGGCCCGTCGCTCTGAGTGCGTGTGTACGGTCCGTACCATGCGTACCCCCACGGCACCACTCATATAGTGCTACGGACTGTACCCACGCTATGGATGTGTGAGTACGGTACGTATCACTATTGTAGTGTTGCCGTAGGGGTATGCGTACACATCCACTTCTGTTGTTGCGTGACGCAGGGATTGGTGGACACGCCCCCCGGAGTGACCAGACCCTGGAGGTAATGTTTGTCCTCAATATTGTAGGTTTTAATTTGGCCCCTGGGTGTTGTTCTCACCTTCTGCGGCGTGTGCGTCGGGTTCAGTGCACCAGGTCGTAGGCTAAGAGGGCCGGGATGACACGTAGGATGGGGTCCATGGCTGTCCGCCGCGTACCGGGGCTCCGTTTTCGCGTCGGACTCAGTTTTCGGGCTTTTTTTGGCTGCCGTAAAAAAATAGCTGTGCGGAGTGACGTAGGGACGAATCGTACTTGCTGGTCCGTAAAACGCTGTCTGACTCCGTACGGATGTCGCGTATGCGCTGTCCAGGATCAGACTCGTAGGTATTTTTTAGCCATACGGTGTTTTGTACAAATCGTACGGAAATGCTATTTCTGTACGACTCATGCTTGCTGGATTGTACGGTGGATTTCCCGGGTACGAGTCGTATGGAGAATATGCTCCGTACGATGAATCGTACTCGGGTTTTACAGGATTGGAATTGGCACCTTAATGTTATTTAATGAATAAAATAGCTAAAAAACTGTAGAAAATCAGCACACTTAAAAAATAGCATTTAAAAAACCTTTGAAATTCACTGAAAAAAAACATAGGTTTCAGAGACGTTATAGTTAGAAATTAGCATTTAAAAAACCTTAAAAATTCACAGAAAAAACCATAGGTTTCAGGGGTGTTATAGTTAGCTGGCCATTTCACTCATACAAAACCAGAGAAATTGACCTGTCATAGTTAGTTGAGCTAACTATAACTCGCGAGCCCATAATGCACTGCTGATGATGTCACATATTACATCACTCATGACATGGTCAGTGACATCACTGATGACATCTCAAATGACATCACTCATGACATCATCCTGTGAATGTGTGTTTCTATAAAATGTAAATATGATTTATATATATATGCCAAGGTGTATTGAAGAATGAATGCATTTACAAGTGCCTAAAGGAATTATTTCGTATGTATGTGACTGACTATAAGTGAGTGATTGAATGTGTCTAACTGAATGCATGGGTTACTGACTAAACTGTGTAAAAGTCTGTATTAGTCTCTCCATTGGTGTGTAAGCAACTGCATGGGTTGCTGAATACCTACATGAGTGTCTATATAGGTTATTGATTTGTTGTCTGAGTATCTGTATGGGTCCCTGAGTGTCTGTGTGGGTGGGTGGGTGTATGAGTCTGTGCATAGATGTCTGAGTGGGTGATTCAGTGGTTGTATGGATTAAAAAGTGCACCTGGAAAGGGCTCTATGGGTGAGTGAGTGTGTCTATGGGTGTGTTGGTGAGTGAATAAATGTCTCAGTGGTATATCTGTGACTAACTACATATGTTTTAAGCCACTATATGTGAGTGTTGGAGTATATAAATGAGTATACGTGAGACTAAGTTATTTCAAGAGTGGGTGTATAAATAAGTGTCTGCTTCTATCAGTGATTGTATAAGACAGTAAATATGTGTTAGTATCTGTATAAATAAGTGATGTGGTATGTCTAAAAATAACGAAGTTGGTGTGTATACATGATTAAATGGGTATGTGATTCCTTGTTTGTATTACTGACTAGGCGTGTGAGTAACTCTATGGATGAGTGACAGCGTATGACTGCATGTATAGATGTATGAGTGCATATTATAGTCCTCTATTGATGAGCAACTACATGTATAAGTGACTGGATGTGTGTGTAGACCTAGGAAATAGTGAGTGCTATGTAGTATATGGCATTCTTCCGTGTATGGTTTCAAAAATAGTAGTCAGCATTTTAGAATGGGTGTATCAAAGTTTATATTAGAGCATCAGTATGTGCATCAGATTGTCACATGGATGATGTCATGAGTGATGTCATTTGAGATGTCATCAGTGATGTCATCAGTGATGTCACTGACCATGTCATGAGTGATGTAATATGTGACATCATCAGCAGTGCATTGTGGGCACGCGAGTTATAGTTAGCTCAACTAACTATAACAGGCGAACTTCTCTGGTTTTATATGAGTCAAATGTTCAACTAACTATAACGTCCCTGAAACCTATGGTTTTTCAGTGAATATATATATATATATGTTCACTAAAAAAACAAAGATTACAGGGACGTTATAGTTAGGCTGACATTTCATTCGTACAAAGCCAGAGAATTTCAGCAGTTACGCTCACACAATGCACTGCTTATGACCTCACATATTACATCACTCATGACATGGTCAGTCACATCACTGATGACATCTCAAATTACATCACTGATGACATCACTGATTTCATCATCCAGTGATTGTGAGTGTTTTCTAAATGTTACTGAGCGTTAAACATATATACTAAGGTATGTGGCTGTGTGAGTGCCTGTATGGGTGAGGGAGTGGGTGTGTATGTGGTGTACAGAAGAGTGAGTGGGTACGTATGAGACAGTATACATGAGTGAGTGGGTGTGTGTTTCCATGGGTCAGCGAGCTGGTGTGTCAATATGAGTAAGTTAATGGCTGTGTGAGTTAACTATAAAAATAATAAATATACTATTCCCTCTCAAATTTATACAACTGTAGAGAAAGTGTTTAACACAGGAGGGGTAGAATGTACTATTCTCACTCCAGTCTGTGCAACAGTAGAGAAAGTGTTGGACTCAGGAGGGGCAGAATTTACTAATCCCACTCCAGTCTGTGCAATAGTAGGGAAAGTGTTGGACTCAGGCGTGATAAAATTTGCTATTCCCACTCCAGTCTGTGCAACAGTAAGGAAAGCGTTGGACTCAGGAGGGATTAGATTTACTATTTCCACTCCAGTCTGTGCAACAGTAGGGAAAGCATTGGGCTCAGGAGGAGTAGAATTTACTATTCCCACTACATTATATGGAACAGTAGGGAAAACATTGGACTCAGAAAGTGTAAAATGTACTATTCCCAGTCTGTGTAGCAGTAGGGAAAGCGTTGGTCTGAGGAGAGATAACATGTACTATTACCGTTCCAGTCTGCAAAATGTACTTTTCCCTACTCCAGTGGGGGAAACAGTAGGGAAAGCGTTGGACTCATGAAGGGTAAAATTTACTATTCTCACTCCAGTCGGTGCAATAACAGAGAAACCGTTAAACTCAGGAGGAGTTAAATTTACTATTCCCACTCCAGTCTGTGCAACAGTAGGGAAAGCATTGGACTCAGGAGGAGCAAAATTTACTATTCCCACTCCAATCTATACAACAGTAGGGAAAGCGTTGGACTCTGGAGGGGTAACATTTACTTTTCCCACTCCAATCTGTGCAACAGTTGGGAAAGGGTTGGACTCAGGAGGGATCAAATGTACTATTCCCACTCAGGTTGGTGCAACAGTAGAGAGAGAGCAGTCTCTTCAATCAAATAACATATTTTAAAAACTCTATTAAAGAACAAGAAATATAAATATTCAAATTGCTAAATTATATGTCTAAATGTTAACAAAAATTAAACAAATTACATAATCATTACATGTTTTAATAATCAATTAAAACCAATAATATTACTTTAATTAAAATACCACACTATGTTCTCACAATCATAACAGCCAATAACAGAAATGTAACTGAAATTGAAAAGCATAACACAATTAATATATTACAAAATAAATGACACATTTTTTAATAAATGGATAAATAATTTTAAATTAATTTTTACTTAAATACCTTCCCACCCTATACCTTTACAAACTAAAAAACACCCCTCCAAATATAACTTAACAAATATGATAATTTCACAATGTACATAATTATCAAATACATGTTTAACAACAAATTATTAATTATTAAAAACTATTTCTTAATTAACTTCCCACTCTGTATCCCTAAACACCAAATAACCCACACCTAAAATACATTAATAATTAATAATAGTTAACTGCTAATTAATTAATTATTTTAATTAACTTTCTACCGTTTACCCCTACAAACACAACAACCCGCCCTGAAATATAACTTAAAAGTAGCTTAATTGATTCCTTTGTTTCTCGGGGGCATTTTCGTTCAAGCCAGCAACACCCTGGTGGGATTCTCATCCCAGGGTGCACCACAAGCCTCCCGTACTCCCCGCAGGGCCGCAACAGACTGTGGTGGGACTCCAAGCCTCAGGGTGCCATGCGAGCACACGCCGCTGCTCCAGGTGTGGGGGAGGCACCCAAACCGTGCTTAAAAGCGCTGACATTCCTCCCACTGCGCGGGACAGAGCACGTTGATTCCTTTGTTTATCGGGGGCGTGTTCGTTCAAGCCAGTAACATCCTGGTGGGATTCTCATCCCAGGGGGCACCACAAGCCTCCCATACTCCCTGCAGGGCCGCAACAAACCCTGGTGCGACTCCAAGTCCCAGGGTGCCCTGTGAGCACACGCCGCTGCTCCAGGTGTGGGGGAGGCACCATAACCGTGCTTAAAAGCGCTGACATTCCTCCCAAGGCGTGGGGCGCGTGCGGGCCATGCCCGGTCGAGCCCGGGCCAAGGGTGGGCCCATCCTTGCCCGTCATTGCCAGGAAGAGGCAGGGCAGGGCCACCCCCCTTGACTTTGAACTTTCAGCAGTCTCAAGTTGGTAAGACTTTTTCTGGACTTTCATACTAACTGTTTGCACCCTGCATCTTCCCACCGTCTAGTTGCCAATATTCTCCAGGAACCAGGAAACTGTAACCCAGTGTCCCACATCAACAACTTGTGAATTCATCGAAGATTCGTACTACGTGGGGCATTAGCTGAGTCATTTTCACCGTGTCCACTGACTTCTTGACTTCCTCTTTCTAATTATTTATCTGTGTTTTTTTTTCCAAATAGCCTATTTGACTGTATCTTTTTCCCCAATTGCAACCCCAGTCTTGTGCCCAAGTCTACCCTATCCATATTTGGCCTACACTGGGGGTGAGGTGGTATTATAGCCTTCCTTGATCTGAACATGGGCAAGGGTGCTTGTGCAGTAAAAGACACCTCCAAGTGTCCATTCCTGCTCCTCTGCCCCAAACCTCAATAAACAGGATGCTCCAGAGAGCTATAGGGGTGGTAATGATCAAAATAGAGTTGACGAAGAGGCGCCTGCCTTTAACCCCAGATATCTTCTGTCAGGTGTCTGAGCCATCTACCTCCCAAACTACAACCCCTGGATCTGCATCTAGGCTAATAGAATCTACATCTGGGCCAATAGAGTCCCTTCCACCTTCACCCCAAGAATTGCCAGTGAAGCCAGCAACTCGCGAAGGCGGCACCACCACTAGCTCATCTAAGAACGGGAAACGCAAAACAGGAACTGGGGCAGGAGCTAAGAGAAAGAAGAACATGGAGAAAACACCCAGCGAAGAGGAACTAGCTAGCACTGGGAGAGTGACAGAAAACCCCACTAACCCTCAGACAGTTTCTGATTGTCCTTCTTGGGTGAGGAATTTGATAGCGGATCTAGAGACCCAGATGAGAGCTATTGTAAAAGAAGATCTTGCTCACTTACTCAACCATATAGGCACAGGACATCTAATGGGTCATAGCAGTCAGGCCAACTCTACTGATAGCACTACCCATGCCCTAGGCAAGAGGAAAGACTGTAGCTCCCAGACCAATCCCCCCCAGGTAAACGAGGTCCCCCGAGGGCTGTACCTCCTCAGTGTGCCAATGGGCGCCAGTAGGGCAGAGGATCCTAGCACCGATGCAGCTGAAACTACTCTGTCTCACTCAGCAAAGCCAGGTGTTCAGCCGGCCCAAGATATGAGGACAGCAATTGGCCCCAGGAGCCTCACCAATGCGAAAGGGAGCCACAACCCTGCTTCCAATAAGGTGGATTTAAACAGAAGAAGGCCCACCCCTTTAGAGCACAGGTTAGGCCGGGAAAGGGTGGACCCTGTAGAGGTAGGTGACAGTGGATCAGGAGTATTGACTCCCCCAACTAAAAATTTACCCCCAGCCTCACTTCCTTATGTTATTATACTGACACGAGTACCCAAGATCAAAAATGGCCAGAAGGAAATGCAGCTGGACCTAAGGAACAAGTGCCTCTTTTGTAGTAGTAGAGAGTGAGTAGTAGAGAGTGAATAGGAGAGTAGTAGAGAGAGAGTAGTAGAGTGAGTAGTAGAGAGTAGACGAGAGAGAGTAGTAGAGAGTAGTAGAGAGTGAGTAGTAGAGTAGTAGAGAGCGAGTGGTAGAGAGTAGTAGATTGAGTAGTAGAGAGTAGTAGAGAGTGAGTAGTAGAGAGTGAGTAGTAGAGAGTAGTGGTAGAGAGTAGTAGTAGAGAGTAGTAGAGAGTGAGTAGTAGAGAGTAGTAGAGAGTGAGTAGTAGAGAGTGAGTAGTAGAGAGAGAGTAGTAGAGAGTAGTTGAGTGTGAGTAGTAGAGAGTAGTGGAGTAGTAGAGAGTGAGTAGTAGAGAGTAGTAGAGAGTGAGTAGTAGAGAGTGAGTAGTAGAGTGAGTAGTGGAGAGCGAGTAGTAGAGAGCAAGTATTAGAGAGTGTGTAGTAGAGAGTGAGTAGTAGAGAGTAGTAGAGAGTGAGTAGTAGAGAGAGTAGTAGAGAGTGAGAAGAAGAGAGAGTAGTAGAGAGCAAGTAGTAGAGAGTGTGTAGTAGAGAGTGAGTAGTAGAGTAGTAGAGAGTGAGTGGTAGAGAGAAGTAGAGAGTAGTAGAGTGAGTAGTAGAGAGTGAGTAGTAGAGAGAGTAGTAGAGAGTGAGTAGTAGAGAGTGAGTAGTAGAGAGTGAGTAGTAGAGAGTGAGTAGTAGAGTGAGTAGTAGAGAGCGAGTAGTAGAGAGCAAGTATTAGAGAGTGTGTAGTAGAGAGTGAGTAGTAGAGAATAGTAGAGAGTGAGTAGTAGAGAGAGTAGTAGAGAGTGAGAAGAAGAGAGAGTAGTAGAGAGCAAGCAGTAGAGAGTGAGTAGTAGAGAGAGTATTAGAGAGTGGTAGAGTAGTAGAGATTGAGTAGTAGAGAGTAGTAGAGAGCGAATAGTAGAGAGTGAGTAGTGGAGAGTGAGTAGTAGAGAGTAGTAGAGAGGGAGTAGTAGAGAGTGAGTAGTAGAGAGTGAATAGTAGAGAGAGTAGTAGAGAGAGAGAGTAGTAGAGAGTGAGTAGTAGAGAGTGAGTAGTAGAGAGTGAGTAGTAGAGTGAGTAGTAGAGAGCGAGTAGTAGAGAGCAAGTATTAGAGAGTGTGTAGTAGAGAGTGAGTAGTAGAGAATAGTAGAGAGTGAGTAGTAGAGAGAGTAGTAGAGAGTGAGAAGAAGAGAGAGTAGTAGAGAGCAAGCAGTAGAGAGTGAGTAGTAGAGAGAGTAGTAGAGAGTAGTAGAGTAGTAGAGAGTAGTAGTAGAGAGTGAGTAGTAGAGAGTAGTAGAGAATGAGTAGTAGAGAGTGAGTAGTAGAGAGAGAGTAGTAGAGAGTGAATAGTAGAGTAGTAGAGAAAGTCAGTCAGTGTCAGTCTGTGTCAGTCAGTGTCAGTCAGTCAGTCAGTGTCAGTCAATCAGTGTCAGTCAGTGTCAATCAGTGTCAGTTAGTGTGTCAGTCAGTGTCAGTCAGTCAGTGTCAGTCAATCAGTGTCAGTCAGTCAGTGTCAGTCAGTGTCAATGTCAGTCAATCAGTGTCAGTCAGTGTCAATCAGTCAGTGTCAGTCAGTCAGTGTCAGCTAGAGCAGCTCTGCTGACCTGGTTCTCTGGCTCTAAAGCAGCTCTGCTGACCTGGTTCTCTCCCTCTAAAGCAGCTCTGCTGACCTGGTTTCTCTGGCTCTACAGCAGGTCTGCTGACCTGGCTCTCTGGCTCTAGAGCTGCTCTGCTGACCTGGTTATCTCCCTCTAAAGCAGCTCTGCTGACCTGGTTTCTCTGGCTCTAAAGCAGCTCTGCTGACCTGGCTCTCTCCCTCTAAAGCAGCTCTGCTGATCTGGTTCTCTGGCTCTACAACAGCTCTGCTGACCTCGTTCTCTGGCTCTAAAGCAGCTCTGCTGACCCGGTTCTATGGCTCTAAAGCAGTTCTGCTGACATGGTTCTCCGGCTCTAGAGCAGCTCTGCTGACGTGGTTCTCTCCCTCTAGCGCAGCTCTGCTGACCTGGTTCTCTCCCTCTAAAGCAGCTCTACTGACCTGGTTTCTCTGGCTCTACAGCAGCTTTGCTGACCTGGTTCTCTGGCTCTATAGCAGCTCTGCTGACCTGGTTCTTAGGCTCTAGAGCAGCTCTGCTGACCTGGTTCTCTGGCTCTAAAGCAGCTCTGCTGGCCTGATTCTCTGGCTCTAAAGCAGCTCTGCTGACCTGGTTCTCTCCCTCTAAAGCAGCTCTGCTGACCTGGTTTCTCTGGCTCTACAGCAGCTCTGCTGACCTGGTTCTCTGGCTCGAGAGCAGCTCTGCTGACCTATTTCTTAGGCTCTAGAGCAGCTCTGCTGACCTGGTTCTCTGGCTCTAAAGCAGCTCCGCTGACCCGGTTCTATGGCTCTAAAGCAGTTCTGCTGACCTGGTTCTCTGGCTCTAAAGCAGCTCTGATGACCTGGTTCTCTCCCTCTAAAGAGCTCTGCTGACCTGGTTCCCTCCCTCTAAAGCATCTCTGCTGACCTGGTTTCTCTGGCTCTAGAGCAGATCTGCTGACCTGGTTCTATGGCTCTAAAGCAGCTCTGCTGACCTGTTTCTCTGGCTCTAGAGCAGCTCTGCTGACCTGGTTCTCTGGCTCTAGAGCAGTTCTGCTGACCTGGTTCTCTTCCTCTAAAGCAACTCTGCTGACCTGGTTTCTCTGGCTCTACAGCAGCTCTGCTGACCTGGTTCGCGGCCTCTAGAGCAGCTCTGCTGACCTGGGCTCTGGCTCTAGAGCAGCTCTGCTGACCTGGGTCTCTGGTTCTAGAGCAGCTCTGCTGACCTGCTTCTTAGGCTCTAGAGCAGCTCTGCTGACCTGGTTTTCTGGCTCTACAACGGCTCTGCTGACCAAGTTTCTCTGGCTCTACAGCAGCTCTGCTGACCTGGTTCTTAGGCTCTAGAGCAGCTATGCTGACCTGGTTCTCTGGCTCTAAAGCAGCTCTGCTGACCTGGTTCTATGGCTCTAAAGCAGTTCTGCTGACTTGGTTCTCTGGCTCTAGAGCAGCTCTGCTGACCTGGGTCTCTGGTTCTAGAGCAGCTCTGCTGACCTGCTTCTTAGGCTCTAGAGCAGCTCTGCTGACCTGGTTTTCTGGCTCTACAACGGCTCTGCTGACCAAGTTTCTCTGGCTCTACAGCAGCTCTGCTGACCTGGGTCTCGGCGCTCACGATGCACACACCCGGCTTCGTGAAAATATATTTAAAAATAATATAAGTTTATTATAAGTACAAATATATTATTTTTATGAATATCTTAGATAATCTCTTGCCCTAATATGTATATTAAAGACAAATACATATCATTTTGGAACATATTTTTTTTTTGCGGGATTCGCGCACCCAGCGCGCCCCAGCATGTATATGACGTCACACGAGACCCGCCACCGTGCAAGCATCTTGTACCTTAATGCGCATGTGTCACGAATGTGCAGGAGCAGGAGTCGCGGACTGGTCGCATACCAATCGCGCACATCACGTAATATTAAATGTATATGATGTAACTGAAAAACACACAGCCGTCGCACACTGTAAGCGGATCCTTCACAACTTCTCTAAAATGGCAGGCAGAATCCGCGCACCCACCGTGATGTGTACGCTTTGAGTGCGTGACTCCGAAAAAATGTTGGACATTTTAAAAAAAAAAAAAGAAAATAATATAAATATATTAAAATAAAAAATGGAAACAAAAAAATTAATCAATATTTCAGTTTTCAGAAAAATATATAATGTTATTTAATGAATAAAATAGTTTAAAAAACTGAAGAAAATCAGTACAAAAAAATAGGTATAACTACTATCACACTTAAAAATTATCATTTAAAAAACCTTTAAAATTCACTGAAAAAAACATAGGTTTCAGAAACGTTATAGTTAGAAATTAGCATTTAAAACACCTTAGAAATTCACAGAAAAAACCATAGGTTTCAGGGGTGTTATAGTTAGCTGGCCATTTCACTCGTACAAAACCATAGAAATTCCTCCGTTATAGTTAGTTCTGCTAACTATAATTTGCGCGCCCGCAATGCACTGCTGATGTCACATATTGCATCATTCATGACATGGTCAGCGACATCACTGATGACATCACTGATGACATCTCAAATGACATCACTGATGAAATCACTGATGACATTATCCACGTGACAATCTGATACACCTCATCTTACACTAGTATAACCTTTCATCACTCACTGTAAAATACAGAGTACCATATTTGAAACCACTGACACACCAATACTAGTTACTACATACCCACTCACTGATTCCTAAGTCTACACACACAACTCCCCATTCAACAACAGAATCATTTATACATGCAGTCACTAATTAATAGAACACTATCAAATGCACTTATACACATATATAGACATTGACACATCAGCAGTCATCTTAGTCAGTTATGCAGTCATCCTACTCACTCATGAAAAAAACTTAATCACACTTACATTTACTCACTTACACAATTATCCAACAACACCTCATTTATTCAAACAGATAGTAACTCATAGTTAATATGTTAAAAAATCACCATTACAATTATACACTCATTCATATAGTTACTCTCACAATCACTGACTCTTACACATACTTATTTATATACACCAACTCTCACATACAATGCCTTTTATTTTTTTACTTTGTTGAAGATGTACAACTAAAACATATATCCTCTCACCAACACACAAATAAATACACTCAGTCACCCAAACAACTGTTTCCACATGCACTCTTAAACCTATACACCTAGTCAATCAACCATTCACACATCTATGCATAGAGTTACACACACCCCATGCAACCACACACAAACTCAGTGTCCCATACAAATACTCACCCAACTAATCAATAACTAATATACACATTCATGTAGCTAGTGACCAACTGATGCAGCATGTTATACAACAACAGAGACAGTGAGTAGTAGAGAGAGTAGTAGAGAGTGAGAAGAAGAGAGAGTAGTAGAGAGCAAGTAGTAGAGAGTGTGTAGTAGAGAGTGAGTAGTAGAGTAGTAGAGAGTGAGTGGTAGAGAGAAGTAGAGAGTAGTAGAGTGAGTAGTAGAGAGTGAGTAGTAGAGAGAGTAGTAGAGAGTGAGTAGTAGAGAGTGAGTAGTAGAGAGTGAGTAGTAGAGAGTGAGTAGTAGAGTGAGTAGTAGAGAGCGAGTAGTAGAGAGCAAGTATTAGAGAGTGTGTAGTAGAGAGTGAGTAGTAGAGAATAGTAGAGAGTGAGTAGTAGAGAGAGTAGTAGAGAGTGAGAAGAAGAGAGAGTAGTAGAGAGCAAGCAGTAGAGAGTGAGTAGTAGAGAGAGTATTAGAGAGTAGTAGAGTAGTAGAGATTGAGTAGTAGAGAGTAGTAGAGAGCGAATAGTAGAGAGTGAGTAGTGGAGAGTGAGTAGTAGAGAGTAGTAGAGAGGGAGTAGTAGAGAGTGAGTAGTAGAGAGTGAATAGTAGAGAGAGTAGTAGAGAGAGAGAGTAGTAGAGAGTGAGTAGTAGAGAGTGAGTAGTAGAGAGTGAGTAGTAGAGTGAGTAGTAGAGAGCGAGTAGTAGAGAGCAAGTATTAGAGAGTGTGTAGTAGAGAGTGAGTAGTAGAGAATAGTAGAGAGTGAGTAGTAGAGAGAGTAGTAGAGAGTGAGAAGAAGAGAGAGTAGTAGAGAGCAAGCAGTAGAGAGTGAGTAGTAGAGAGAGTAGTAGAGAGTAGTAGAGTAGTAGAGAGTAGTAGTAGAGAGTGAGTAGTAGAGAGTAGTAGAGAATGAGTAGTAGAGAGTGAGTAGTAGAGAGAGAGTAGTAGAGAGTGAATAGTAGAGTAGTAGAGAAAGTCAGTCAGTGTCAGTCTGTGTCAGTCAGTGTCAGTCAGTCAGTCAGTGTCAGTCAATCAGTGTCAGTCAGTGTCAATCAGTGTCAGTTAGTGTGTCAGTCAGTGTCAGTCAGTCAGTGTCAGTCAATCAGTGTCAGTCAGTCAGTGTCAGTCAGTGTCAATGTCAGTCAATCAGTGTCAGTCAGTGTCAATCAGTCAGTGTCAGTCAGTCAGTGTCAGCTAGAGCAGCTCTGCTGACCTGGTTCTCTGGCTCTAAAGCAGCTCTGCTGACCTGGTTCTCTCCCTCTAAAGCAGCTCTGCTGACCTGGTTTCTCTGGCTCTACAGCAGGTCTGCTGACCTGGCTCTCTGGCTCTAGAGCTGCTCTGCTGACCTGGTTATCTCCCTCTAAAGCAGCTCTGCTGACCTGGTTTCTCTGGCTCTAAAGCAGCTCTGCTGACCTGGCTCTCTCCCTCTAAAGCAGCTCTGCTGATCTGGTTCTCTGGCTCTACAACAGCTCTGCTGACCTCGTTCTCTGGCTCTAAAGCAGCTCTGCTGACCCGGTTCTATGGCTCTAAAGCAGTTCTGCTGACATGGTTCTCCGGCTCTAGAGCAGCTCTGCTGACGTGGTTCTCTCCCTCTAGCGCAGCTCTGCTGACCTGGTTCTCTCCCTCTAAAGCAGCTCTACTGACCTGGTTTCTCTGGCTCTACAGCAGCTTTGCTGACCTGGTTCTCTGGCTCTATAGCAGCTCTGCTGACCTGGTTCTTAGGCTCTAGAGCAGCTCTGCTGACCTGGTTCTCTGGCTCTAAAGCAGCTCTGCTGGCCTGATTCTCTGGCTCTAAAGCAGCTCTGCTGACCTGGTTCTCTCCTCTAAAGCAGCTCTGCTGACCTGGTTTCTCTGGCTCTACAGCAGCTCTGCTGACCTGGTTCTCTGGCTCGAGAGCAGCTCTGCTGACCTATTTCTTAGGCTCTAGAGCAGCTCTGCTGACCTGGTTCTCTGGCTCTAAAGCAGCTCCGCTGACCCGGTTCTATGGCTCTAAAGCAGTTCTGCTGACCTGGTTCTCTGGCTCTAAAGCAGCTCTGCTGACCTGGTTCTCTCCCTCTAAAGAGCTCTGCTGACCTGGTTCCCTCCCTCTAAAGCATCTCTGCTGACCTGGTTTCTCTGGCTCTAGAGCAGATCTGCTGACCTGGTTCTATGGCTCTAAAGCAGCTCTGCTGACCTGTTTCTCTGGCTCTAGAGCAGCTCTGCTGACCTGGTTCTCTGGCTCTAGAGCAGTTCTGCTGACCTGGTTCTCTTCCTCTAAAGCAACTCTGCTGACCTGGTTTCTCTGGCTCTACAGCAGCTCTGCTGACCTGGTTCGCGGCCTCTAGAGCAGCTCTGCTGACCTGGGCTCTGGCTCTAGAGCAGCTCTGCTGACCTGGGTCTCTGGTTCTAGAGCAGCTCTGCTGACCTGCTTCTTAGGCTCTAGAGCAGCTCTGCTGACCTGGTTTTCTGGCTCTACAACGGCTCTGCTGACCAAGTTTCTCTGGCTCTACAGCAGCTCTGCTGACCTGGTTCTTAGGCTCTAGAGCAGCTATGCTGACCTGGTTCTCTGGCTCTAAAGCAGCTCCGCTGACCTGGTTCTATGGCTCTAAAGCAGTTCTGCTGACTTGGTTCTCTGGCTCTAGAGCAGCTCTGCTGACCTGGGTCTCTGGTTCTAGAGCAGCTCTGCTGACCTGCTTCTTAGGCTCTAGAGCAGCTCTGCTGACCTGGTTTTCTGGCTCTACAACGGCTCTGCTGACCAAGTTTCTCTGGCTCTACAGCAGCTCTGCTGACCTGGGTCTCGGCGCTCACGATGCACACACCCGGCTTCGTGAAAATATATTTAAAAATAATATAAGTTTATTATAAGTACAAATATATTATTTTTATGAATATCTTAGATAATCTCTTGCCCTAATATGTATATTAAAGACAAATACATATCATTTTGGAACATAATTTTTTTTTGCGGGATTCGCGCACCCAGCGCGCCCCAGCATGTATATGACGTCACACGAGACCCGCCACCGTGCAAGCATCTTGTACCTTAATGCGCATGTGTCACGAATGTGCAGGAGCAGGAGTCGCGGACTGGTCGCATACCAATCGCGCACATCACGTAATATTAAATGTATATGATGTAACTGAAAAACACACAGCCGTCGCACACTGTAAGCGGATCCTTCACAACTTCTCTAAAATGGCAGGCAGAATCCGCGCACCCACCGTGATGTGTACGCTTTGAGTGCGTGACTCCGAAAAAATGTTGGACATTTAAAAAAAAAAAAAAGAAAATAATATAAATATATTAAAATAAAAAATGGAAACAAAAAAATTAATCAATATTTCAGTTTTCAGAAAAATATATAATGTTATTTAATGAATAAAATAGTTTAAAAAACTGAAGAAAATCAGTACAAAAAAATAGGTATAACTACTATCACACTTAAAAATTATCATTTAAAAAACCTTTAAAATTCACTGAAAAAAACATAGGTTTCAGAAACGTTATAGTTAGAAATTAGCATTTAAAACACCTTAGAAATTCACAGAAAAAACCATAGGTTTCAGGGGTGTTATAGTTAGCTGGCCATTTCACTCGTACAAAACCATAGAAATTCCTCCGTTATAGTTAGTTCTGCTAACTATAATTTGCGCGCCCGCAATGCACTGCTGATGTCACATATTGCATCATTCATGACATGGTCAGCGACATCACTGATGACATCACTGATGACATCTCAAATGACATCACTGATGAAATCACTGATGACATTATCCACGTGACAATCTGATACACCTCATCTTACACTAGTATAACCTTTCATCACTCACTGTAAAATACAGAGTACCATATTTGAAACCACTGACACACCAATACTAGTTACTACATACCCACTCACTGATTCCTAAGTCTACACACACAACTCCCCATTCAACAACAGAATCATTTATACATGCAGTCACTAATTAATAGAACACTATCAAATGCACTTATACACATATATAGACATTGACACATCAGCAGTCATCTTAGTCAGTTATGCAGTCATCCTACTCACTCATGAAAAAAACTTAATCACACTTACATTTACTCACTTACACAATTATCCAACAACACCTCATTTATTCAAACAGATAGTAACTCATAGTTAATATGTTAAAAAATCACCATTACAATTATACACTCATTCATATAGTTACTCTCACAATCACTGACTCTTACACATACTTATTTATATACACCAACTCTCACATACAATGCCTTTTATTTTTTTACTTTGTTGAAGATGTACAACTAAAACATATATCCTCTCACCAACACACAAATAAATACACTCAGTCACCCAAACAACTGTTTCCACATGCACTCTTAAACCTATACACCTAGTCAATCAACCATTCACACATCTATGCATAGAGTTATACACACCCCATGCAACCACACACAAACTCAGTGTCCCATACAAATACTCACCCAACTAATCAATAACTAATATACACATTCATGTAGCTAGTGACCAACTGATGCAGCATGTTATACAACAACAGAGACAGTGAGTAGTAGAGTAGTAGAGAGTAGTCAGTCAGTGTCAGTCTGTGTCAGTCAGTGTCAGTCAGTCAGTCAGTGTCAGTCAGTCAGTGTCAGTCAGTCAGTGTCAGTCAATCAGTGTAAGTCAGTGTCAGTCAATCAATGTCAGTCAGTGTGTCAGTCAGTGTCAGTCAGTCAGTGTAAATCAGTGTCAGTCAGTCAGTGTCAGTCAGAGTCAGTGTCAGTCAATCAGTGTCAGTCAGTGTCAATCAGTCAGTGTCAGTCAGTCAGTGTCAGTCAGTCAGTGTCAGCTAGAGCAGCTCTGCTGACCTGGTTCTCTGCCTCTAAAGCAGCTCTGCTGACCTGGTTCTCTCCCTCTAAAGCAGCTCTGCTGACCTGGTTTCTCTGGCTCTACAGCAGGTCTGCTGACCTGGTTCTCTGGCTCTAGAGCTGCTCCGCTGACCTAGTTCTTAGTCTACAGAGCAGCTCTGCTGATCTGGTTCTCTGGCTCTACAACTGCTCTGCTGACCCGGTTCTATGGCTCTAAAGCAGTTCTGCTGACATGGTTCTCCGGCTCTAGAGCAGCTCTGCTGACGTGGTTCTCTCCGTCTAGAGCCGCTCTGCTGACCAGGTTCTCTCCCTCTAAAGCAGCTCTACTGACCTGGTTTATCTGGCTCTACAGCAGCTCTGCTGACCTGGTTCTCTGGCTCTAGAGCAGCTCTGCTGACCTGGTTCTTAGGCTCTAGAGCAGCTATGCTGACCTGGTTCTCTGGCTCTAAAGCAGCTCTGCTGACCTGGTTGTATGGCTCTAAAGCAGTTCTGCTGACTTGGTTCTCTGGCTCTAGAGCAGCTCTGCTGACCTGGTTCTCTGGCTCTAAAGCAGCTCTGCTGACCTGGTTCTCTGGCTCAAAGATAGCTATGCTGGCCTGATTCTCTGGCTCTAAAGCAGCTCTGCTGACCTGGTTCTCTCCCTCTAAAGCAGCTCTGCTGACCTGGTTTCTCTGGCTCTACAGCAGCTCTGCTGACCTGGTTCTCTGGCTCTAGAGCAGCACTGCTGACCTAGTTCTTAGGCTCTAGAGCAGCTCTGCTGACCTGGTTCTCTGGCTCTAGAGCAGCTCTGCTGACCTGGTTCTCTGGCACTAAAACAGCTCTGCTGACCCGGTTCTATGGTTTTAAAGCAGCTCTGCTGACCTGGATCTCTCCCTCTAAAGCAGCTCTAAATATGAGACAGTATACATGAGTGAGTGGGTGTGTGTTTCCATGGGTCAGCGAGCTGGTGTGTCAGTATGAGTAAGTTAATGGCTGTGTGAGTTAACTATAAAAATAATAAATATACTATTCCCTCTCAAATTTATACAACTGTAGAGAAAGCGTTTAACACAGGAGGGGTAGAATGTACTAATCTCACTCCAATCTGTGCAACAGTAGGGAAAGTGTTGGACTCAGGAGTGATAACATTTGCTATTCCCACTCCAGTCTGTGAAACAGTAGGGAAAGCATTGGGCTCAGGAGGAGTAGAATTTACTATTCCCACTACAGTATATGGAACAGTAGGGAAAACATTGGACTCAGAAGGGGTAAAATGTACTATTCCCAGTCTGTGTAGCAGTAGGGAAAGCGTTGGACTGAGGAGAGATAACATGTACTATTACCGTTCCAGTCTGCAAAATGTTCTTTTCCCTACTCCAGAGGGGGAAACAGTAGGGAAAGCATTGGACTCAGGAGGAGCAAAATTTACTATTCCCACTCCAATCTATACAACAGTAGGGAAAGCGTTGGACTCCGGAGGGGTAACATTTACTTTTCCCACTCCAATCTGTGCAACAGTTGGGAAAGGGTTGGACTCAGGAGGGATCAAATGTACTATTCCCACTCAGGTTGGTGCAACAGTAGAGAGAGAGCAGTCTCTTCAATCAAATAACATATTTTAACAACTCTATTAAATAACAAGAAATATAAATAAGCATAACACCATTAATATATTACAAAATAAATGTCACATTTTTTAATAAATGGATAAATAATTTTAAATTAATTTTTACTTAATTATCTTCCCACCCTATACCTTTACAAACTAAAAAACACCCCTCCAAATATAACGTAACAAGTATGATAATTTCACAATTTACATAATTATCAAATAAATGTTTAACAGCAAATCATTAATTATTAAAAACTAATTAACTTCCCAAATCTGTATCCCTAAACACCAAATAACCCACACCTAAAATACATCTTAAAAATTATAATAATCACACAATTTACATAATTATCAATTTAATAATTAATAATAGTTAACTGCTAATTAATTAATTATTTTAATTAACTTTCTACCCTTTACCCCTACAAACACCTGAAATATAACTTAAAAATAGCTTAATTGATTCCTTTGTTTCTCTGAGGCATTTTCGTTCAAGCCAGCAACACCCTGGTGGGATTCTCATCCCAGGGTGCACCACAAGCCTCCCGTACTCCCCGTAGGGCCACAACAGACCCTGGTGGGACTCCAAGCACCAGGGTGCCATGCGAGCTTCACAGAAAAAACCATAGGTTTCAGGGGTGTTATAGTTAGCTGGCCATTTCACTCGTACAAAACCATAGAAATTCCTCCGTTATAGTTAGTTCTGCTAACTATAATTTGCGCGCCCGCAATGCACTGCTGATGTCACATATTGCATCATTCATGACATGGTCAGCGACATCACTGATGACATCACTGATGACATCTCAAATGACATCACTGATGAAATCACTGATGACATTATCCACGTGACAATCTGATACACCTCATCTTACACTAGTATAACCTTTCATCACTCACTGTAAAATACAGAGTACCATATTTGAAACCACTGACACACCAATACTAGTTACTACATACCCACTCACTGATTCCTAAGTCTACACACACAACTCCCCATTCAACAACAGAATCATTTATACATGCAGTCACTAATTAATAGAACACTATCAAATGCACTTATACACATATATAGACATTGACACATCAGCAGTCATCTTAGTCAGTTATGCAGTCATCCTACTCACTCATGAAAAAAACTTAATCACACTTACATTTACTCACTTACACAATTATCCAACAACACCTCATTTATTCAAACAGATAGTAACTCATAGTTAATATGTTAAAAAATCACCATTACAATTATACACTCATTCATATAGTTACTCTCACAATCACTGACTCTTACACATACTTATTTATATACACCAACTCTCACATACAATGCCTTTTATTTTTTTACTTTGTTGAAGATGTACAACTAAAACATATATCCTCTCACCAACACACAAATAAATACACTCAGTCACCCAAACAACTGTTTCCACATGCACTCTTAAACCTATACACCTAGTCAATCAACCATTCACACATCTATGCATAGAGTTACACACACCCCATGCAACCACACACAAACTCAGTGTCCCATACAAATACTCACCCAACTAATCAATAACTAATATACACATTCATGTAGCTAGTGACCAACTGATGCAGCATGTTATACAACAACAGAGACAGTGAGTAGTAGAGAGAGTAGTAGAGAGTGAGAAGAAGAGAGAGTAGTAGAGAGCAAGTAGTAGAGAGTGTGTAGTAGAGAGTGAGTAGTAGAGTAGTAGAGAGTGAGTGGTAGAGAGAAGTAGAGAGTAGTAGAGTGAGTAGTAGAGAGTGAGTAGTAGAGAGAGTAGTAGAGAGTGAGTAGTAGAGAGTGAGTAGTAGAGAGTGAGTAGTAGAGAGTGAGTAGTAGAGTGAGTAGTAGAGAGCGAGTAGTAGAGAGCAAGTATTAGAGAGTGTGTAGTAGAGAGTGAGTAGTAGAGAATAGTAGAGAGTGAGTAGTAGAGAGAGTAGTAGAGAGTGAGAAGAAGAGAGAGTAGTAGAGAGCAAGCAGTAGAGAGTGAGTAGTAGAGAGAGTATTAGAGAGTAGTAGAGTAGTAGAGATTGAGTAGTAGAGAGTAGTAGAGAGCGAATAGTAGAGAGTGAGTAGTGGAGAGTGAGTAGTAGAGAGTAGTAGAGAGGGAGTAGTAGAGAGTGAGTAGTAGAGAGTGAATAGTAGAGAGAGTAGTAGAGAGAGAGAGTAGTAGAGAGTGAGTAGTAGAGAGTGAGTAGTAGAGAGTGAGTAGTAGAGTGAGTAGTAGAGAGCGAGTAGTAGAGAGCAAGTATTAGAGAGTGTGTAGTAGAGAGTGAGTAGTAGAGAATAGTAGAGAGTGAGTAGTAGAGAGAGTAGTAGAGAGTGAGAAGAAGAGAGAGTAGTAGAGAGCAAGCAGTAGAGAGTGAGTAGTAGAGAGAGTAGTAGAGAGTAGTAGAGTAGTAGAGAGTAGTAGTAGAGAGTGAGTAGTAGAGAGTAGTAGAGAATGAGTAGTAGAGAGTGAGTAGTAGAGAGAGAGTAGTAGAGAGTGAATAGTAGAGTAGTAGAGAAAGTCAGTCAGTGTCAGTCTGTGTCAGTCAGTGTCAGTCAGTCAGTCAGTGTCAGTCAATCAGTGTCAGTCAGTGTCAATCAGTGTCAGTTAGTGTGTCAGTCAGTGTCAGTCAGTCAGTGTCAGTCAATCAGTGTCAGTCAGTCAGTGTCAGTCAGTGTCAATGTCAGTCAATCAGTGTCAGTCAGTGTCAATCAGTCAGTGTCAGTCAGTCAGTGTCAGCTAGAGCAGCTCTGCTGACCTGGTTCTCTGGCTCTAAAGCAGCTCTGCTGACCTGGTTCTCTCCCTCTAAAGCAGCTCTGCTGACCTGGTTTCTCTGGCTCTACAGCAGGTCTGCTGACCTGGCTCTCTGGCTCTAGAGCTGCTCTGCTGACCTGGTTATCTCCCTCTAAAGCAGCTCTGCTGACCTGGTTTCTCTGGCTCTAAAGCAGCTCTGCTGACCTGGCTCTCTCCCTCTAAAGCAGCTCTGCTGATCTGGTTCTCTGGCTCTACAACAGCTCTGCTGACCTCGTTCTCTGGCTCTAAAGCAGCTCTGCTGACCCGGTTCTATGGCTCTAAAGCAGTTCTGCTGACATGGTTCTCCGGCTCTAGAGCAGCTCTGCTGACGTGGTTCTCTCCCTCTAGCGCAGCTCTGCTGACCTGGTTCTCTCCCTCTAAAGCAGCTCTACTGACCTGGTTTCTCTGGCTCTACAGCAGCTTTGCTGACCTGGTTCTCTGGCTCTATAGCAGCTCTGCTGACCTGGTTCTTAGGCTCTAGAGCAGCTCTGCTGACCTGGTTCTCTGGCTCTAAAGCAGCTCTGCTGGCCTGATTCTCTGGCTCTAAAGCAGCTCTGCTGACCTGGTTCTCTCCTCTAAAGCAGCTCTGCTGACCTGGTTTCTCTGGCTCTACAGCAGCTCTGCTGACCTGGTTCTCTGGCTCGAGAGCAGCTCTGCTGACCTATTTCTTAGGCTCTAGAGCAGCTCTGCTGACCTGGTTCTCTGGCTCTAAAGCAGCTCCGCTGACCCGGTTCTATGGCTCTAAAGCAGTTCTGCTGACCTGGTTCTCTGGCTCTAAAGCAGCTCTGCTGACCTGGTTCTCTCCCTCTAAAGAGCTCTGCTGACCTGGTTCCCTCCCTCTAAAGCATCTCTGCTGACCTGGTTTCTCTGGCTCTAGAGCAGATCTGCTGACCTGGTTCTATGGCTCTAAAGCAGCTCTGCTGACCTGTTTCTCTGGCTCTAGAGCAGCTCTGCTGACCTGGTTCTCTGGCTCTAGAGCAGTTCTGCTGACCTGGTTCTCTTCCTCTAAAGCAACTCTGCTGACCTGGTTTCTCTGGCTCTACAGCAGCTCTGCTGACCTGGTTCGCGGCCTCTAGAGCAGCTCTGCTGACCTGGGCTCTGGCTCTAGAGCAGCTCTGCTGACCTGGGTCTCTGGTTCTAGAGCAGCTCTGCTGACCTGCTTCTTAGGCTCTAGAGCAGCTCTGCTGACCTGGTTTTCTGGCTCTACAACGGCTCTGCTGACCAAGTTTCTCTGGCTCTACAGCAGCTCTGCTGACCTGGTTCTTAGGCTCTAGAGCAGCTATGCTGACCTGGTTCTCTGGCTCTAAAGCAGCTCCGCTGACCTGGTTCTATGGCTCTAAAGCAGTTCTGCTGACTTGGTTCTCTGGCTCTAGAGCAGCTCTGCTGACCTGGGTCTCTGGTTCTAGAGCAGCTCTGCTGACCTGCTTCTTAGGCTCTAGAGCAGCTCTGCTGACCTGGTTTTCTGGCTCTACAACGGCTCTGCTGACCAAGTTTCTCTGGCTCTACAGCAGCTCTGCTGACCTGGGTCTCGGCGCTCACGATGCACACACCCGGCTTCGTGAAAATATATTTAAAAATAATATAAGTTTATTATAAGTACAAATATATTATTTTTATGAATATCTTAGATAATCTCTTGCCCTAATATGTATATTAAAGACAAATACATATCATTTTGGAACATAATTTTTTTTTGCGGGATTCGCGCACCCAGCGCGCCCCAGCATGTATATGACGTCACACGAGACCCGCCACCGTGCAAGCATCTTGTACCTTAATGCGCATGTGTCACGAATGTGCAGGAGCAGGAGTCGCGGACTGGTCGCATACCAATCGCGCACATCACGTAATATTAAATGTATATGATGTAACTGAAAAACACACAGCCGTCGCACACTGTAAGCGGATCCTTCACAACTTCTCTAAAATGGCAGGCAGAATCCGCGCACCCACCGTGATGTGTACGCTTTGAGTGCGTGACTCCGAAAAAATGTTGGACATTTAAAAAAAAAAAAAAGAAAATAATATAAATATATTAAAATAAAAAATGGAAACAAAAAAATTAATCAATATTTCAGTTTTCAGAAAAATATATAATGTTATTTAATGAATAAAATAGTTTAAAAAACTGAAGAAAATCAGTACAAAAAAATAGGTATAACTACTATCACACTTAAAAATTATCATTTAAAAAACCTTTAAAATTCACTGAAAAAAACATAGGTTTCAGAAACGTTATAGTTAGAAATTAGCATTTAAAACACCTTAGAAATTCACAGAAAAAACCATAGGTTTCAGGGGTGTTATAGTTAGCTGGCCATTTCACTCGTACAAAACCATAGAAATTCCTCCGTTATAGTTAGTTCTGCTAACTATAATTTGCGCGCCCGCAATGCACTGCTGATGTCACATATTGCATCATTCATGACATGGTCAGCGACATCACTGATGACATCACTGATGACATCTCAAATGACATCACTGATGAAATCACTGATGACATTATCCACGTGACAATCTGATACACCTCATCTTACACTAGTATAACCTTTCATCACTCACTGTAAAATACAGAGTACCATATTTGAAACCACTGACACACCAATACTAGTTACTACATACCCACTCACTGATTCCTAAGTCTACACACACAACTCCCCATTCAACAACAGAATCATTTATACATGCAGTCACTAATTAATAGAACACTATCAAATGCACTTATACACATATATAGACATTGACACATCAGCAGTCATCTTAGTCAGTTATGCAGTCATCCTACTCACTCATGAAAAAAACTTAATCACACTTACATTTACTCACTTACACAATTATCCAACAACACCTCATTTATTCAAACAGATAGTAACTCATAGTTAATATGTTAAAAAATCACCATTACAATTATACACTCATTCATATAGTTACTCTCACAATCACTGACTCTTACACATACTTATTTATATACACCAACTCTCACATACAATGCCTTTTATTTTTTTACTTTGTTGAAGATGTACAACTAAAACATATATCCTCTCACCAACACACAAATAAATACACTCAGTCACCCAAACAACTGTTTCCACATGCACTCTTAAACCTATACACCTAGTCAATCAACCATTCACACATCTATGCATAGAGTTACACACACCCCATGCAACCACACACAAACTCAGTGTCCCATACAAATACTCACCCAACTAATCAATAACTAATATACACATTCATGTAGCTAGTGACCAACTGATGCAGCATGTTATACAACAACAGAGACAGTGAGTAGTAGAGTAGTAGAGAGTAGTCAGTCAGTGTCAGTCTGTGTCAGTCAGTGTCAGTCAGTCAGTCAGTGTCAGTCAGTCAGTGTCAGTCAGTCAGTGTCAGTCAATCAGTGTAAGTCAGTGTCAGTCAATCAATGTCAGTCAGTGTGTCAGTCAGTGTCAGTCAGTCAGTGTAAATCAGTGTCAGTCAGTCAGTGTCAGTCAGAGTCAGTGTCAGTCAATCAGTGTCAGTCAGTGTCAATCAGTCAGTGTCAGTCAGTCAGTGTCAGTCAGTCAGTGTCAGCTAGAGCAGCTCTGCTGACCTGGTTCTCTGCCTCTAAAGCAGCTCTGCTGACCTGGTTCTCTCCCTCTAAAGCAGCTCTGCTGACCTGGTTTCTCTGGCTCTACAGCAGGTCTGCTGACCTGGTTCTCTGGCTCTAGAGCTGCTCCGCTGACCTAGTTCTTAGTCTACAGAGCAGCTCTGCTGATCTGGTTCTCTGGCTCTACAACTGCTCTGCTGACCCGGTTCTATGGCTCTAAAGCAGTTCTGCTGACATGGTTCTCCGGCTCTAGAGCAGCTCTGCTGACGTGGTTCTCTCCGTCTAGAGCCGCTCTGCTGACCAGGTTCTCTCCCTCTAAAGCAGCTCTACTGACCTGGTTTATCTGGCTCTACAGCAGCTCTGCTGACCTGGTTCTCTGGCTCTAGAGCAGCTCTGCTGACCTGGTTCTTAGGCTCTAGAGCAGCTATGCTGACCTGGTTCTCTGGCTCTAAAGCAGCTCTGCTGACCTGGTTGTATGGCTCTAAAGCAGTTCTGCTGACTTGGTTCTCTGGCTCTAGAGCAGCTCTGCTGACCTGGTTCTCTGGCTCTAAAGCAGCTCTGCTGACCTGGTTCTCTGGCTCAAAGATAGCTATGCTGGCCTGATTCTCTGGCTCTAAAGCAGCTCTGCTGACCTGGTTCTCTCCCTCTAAAGCAGCTCTGCTGACCTGGTTTCTCTGGCTCTACAGCAGCTCTGCTGACCTGGTTCTCTGGCTCTAGAGCAGCACTGCTGACCTAGTTCTTAGGCTCTAGAGCAGCTCTGCTGACCTGGTTCTCTGGCTCTAGAGCAGCTCTGCTGACCTGGTTCTCTGGCACTAAAACAGCTCTGCTGACCCGGTTCTATGGTTTTAAAGCAGCTCTGCTGACCTGGATCTCTCCCTCTAAAGCAGCTCTAAATATGAGACAGTATACATGAGTGAGTGGGTGTGTGTTTCCATGGGTCAGCGAGCTGGTGTGTCAGTATGAGTAAGTTAATGGCTGTGTGAGTTAACTATAAAAATAATAAATATACTATTCCCTCTCAAATTTATACAACTGTAGAGAAAGCGTTTAACACAGGAGGGGTAGAATGTACTAATCTCACTCCAATCTGTGCAACAGTAGGGAAAGTGTTGGACTCAGGAGTGATAACATTTGCTATTCCCACTCCAGTCTGTGAAACAGTAGGGAAAGCATTGGGCTCAGGAGGAGTAGAATTTACTATTCCCACTACAGTATATGGAACAGTAGGGAAAACATTGGACTCAGAAGGGGTAAAATGTACTATTCCCAGTCTGTGTAGCAGTAGGGAAAGCGTTGGACTGAGGAGAGATAACATGTACTATTACCGTTCCAGTCTGCAAAATGTTCTTTTCCCTACTCCAGAGGGGGAAACAGTAGGGAAAGCATTGGACTCAGGAGGAGCAAAATTTACTATTCCCACTCCAATCTATACAACAGTAGGGAAAGCGTTGGACTCCGGAGGGGTAACATTTACTTTTCCCACTCCAATCTGTGCAACAGTTGGGAAAGGGTTGGACTCAGGAGGGATCAAATGTACTATTCCCACTCAGGTTGGTGCAACAGTAGAGAGAGAGCAGTCTCTTCAATCAAATAACATATTTTAACAACTCTATTAAATAACAAGAAATATAAATAAGCATAACACCATTAATATATTACAAAATAAATGTCACATTTTTTAATAAATGGATAAATAATTTTAAATTAATTTTTACTTAATTATCTTCCCACCCTATACCTTTACAAACTAAAAAACACCCCTCCAAATATAACGTAACAAGTATGATAATTTCACAATTTACATAATTATCAAATAAATGTTTAACAGCAAATCATTAATTATTAAAAACTAATTAACTTCCCAAATCTGTATCCCTAAACACCAAATAACCCACACCTAAAATACATCTTAAAAATTATAATAATCACACAATTTACATAATTATCAATTTAATAATTAATAATAGTTAACTGCTAATTAATTAATTATTTTAATTAACTTTCTACCCTTTACCCCTACAAACACCTGAAATATAACTTAAAAATAGCTTAATTGATTCCTTTGTTTCTCTGAGGCATTTTCGTTCAAGCCAGCAACACCCTGGTGGGATTCTCATCCCAGGGTGCACCACAAGCCTCCCGTACTCCCCGTAGGGCCACAACAGACCCTGGTGGGACTCCAAGCACCAGGGTGCCATGCGAGCTCACGCCGCTGCTCCAGGTGTGGGGGAGATACCCAAACCGTGCTTAAAAGCGCTGACATTCCTCCCAAGGCGCAGGACGCGTGCGGGCCGTGCCCGGGCGAGCCCGGGCCAAGGGCGGGCCCATCCTTGCCCGTCATTACCAGGAAGAAGCAGGGCAGGGCCACCCTCCTTGACTTTGAACTTTCAGCAGTCTCAAGTTGGTAAGACTTTTTCTGGACTTTCATACTAACTGTTTGCACCCTGCATCTTCCCACCGTCTTATATAGTTGCCAATATTCACCAGGGAACTGTAACCCAGTGTCCCACATCAACAACTTGTGAATTCATCGAAGATTCGTATTACGTGGGGCATTAGCTTAGTCATTTTCACCGTGTCCACTGACTTCTTGACTTCCTCTTTCTAATTATTTATCTGTGTTTTTTTTTCCAAATGGCATATTTGACTGTATCTTTTTCCCCAATTGCAACCCCAGTCTTGCGGCCAAGTCTACCCTATCATATTTGGCCTACACTGGGGGTGAGGTGGTATTATAGCCTTCCTTGATCTGAACATGGGCAAGCGTGCTTGTGCAGTAAAAAAACACCTCCAAGTGTCCATTCCTGCTCCTCTGTCCCAAACCTCAATAGACAGGATGCTCCAGAGAGCTATAGGGGTGGTAACGATCGAAATAGAGTTGACGAAGAGGCGCCTGTCTTTAACCCCAGATATTTTCTGTCAGGTGTCTGAGCCATCTACCTCCCAAACTACAACCCCTGGATCTGCATCTAGGCTAATAGAATCTACATCTGGGCCAATAGAGTCCCTTCCACCTTCACCCCAAGAATTGCCAGTGAAGCCAGCAACTCGCTAAGGCGGCACCACCACTAGCTCGTCTAAGAACGAGAAACGCAAAACAAGAACTGGGGCAGGAGCTAAGAGAAAGAAAAACATGGAGAAAACACCCAGCGAAGAGGAACTAGCTAGCACTGGGAGAGTGACAGAAAACCCAACTAACCCTCAGACAGTTTCTGATTGTCCTTCTTGGGTGAGGAATTTGATAGCGGATCTAGAGACCCAGATGAGAGCTATTGTAAAAGAAGATCTTGCTCACTTACTCAACCATATAGGCACAGGACATCTAATGGGTCATAGCAGTCAGGCCATCTCTACTGATAGCACTACCCATGCCCTAGGCAAGAGGAAAGACTGTAGCTCCCAGACCAATCCCCCCCAGGTAAACGAGGTCCCCCGAGGGCTGTACCTCCTCAGTGTGCCAATGGGCGCCAGTAGGGCAGAGGATCCTAGCACCGAGGCAGCTGAAACTACTCTGTCTCACTCAGCAAAGCCAGGTGTTCAGCCGGCCCAAGATATGAGGACAGCAATTGGCCCCAGGAGCCTCACCAATGCGAAAGGGAGCCACAACCCTGCTTCCAATAAGGTGGATTTAAACAGAAGAAGGCCCACCCCTTTAGAGCACAGGGCAGGTCGGCGAAAGGGTGGACCCTGTAGAGGTAGGTGACAGTGGATCAGGAGTATTGACTCCCCCGACTATAAATTTACCCCCAGCCTCACTTCCTTATGTTATTATACTGACAGGAGTACCCAAGATCAAAAATGGCCAGAAGGAAATGCAGCTGGACCTAAGGAACAAGTGCCTCTTTTGGCTGGCCGGGCACAAGCAGTTCTCCTACGATAGGGCAGGATACATTTTAATGGTTCGTAGAGTTGGCTGGGTGGGTAAGAAACCAAAATCAACGCAAGGGGACTGCATAGTTATTAATTTCAGTAATACCCTGATTGTACATATCCTGTCCAGGTAGGAGTGGTCCCCAATTGGAAGTTGCAGAAGTAGTACCCATGGTTCAGCGGGAAATCTCTCAATGCCCCAACCTTAACAATCATAATGCCCCAGGTAACAACTCTAACCCCGGCCACAAACTGAGGGTCCTTTCAATTATTGAGACAGTTGTTGGGCCTACCGCCAAGAACACCCCTCATCCCCCTATGCCTGGATCTAGGAATAAGACACATTGCAGAGGAGATTGGACTCAGACCGTTAACCTTTTGGCGTAGATTGTGGGTGACAACGGAATTAGCAGTCTATTAGTCTGAACTAAAGGGGATTTTGGGACTCCCAGGGGCAGGGAAACTACCATGGTTTTTACATATAAGAGATGTATGCCTCAGAATAGGTATCCAAACCTATGAAGCAATCCCGAGATAGTGTGCCCGACAATCTCACGTCTATAACTAGTAAGAGCCTATAGATCACTCAAACTAGCTGATATCCAGGGGAACACTAAACTTGGTCACCTAACTGCTGACTTCCTTAATATTAAAGCAGAATACCTCATTGAGCCTTTTTTTGGATGATATACAACCTACCATGGCAAGGAAGCTATACATCCAGGTTAGAATAGGGACCTTGCCATTTCGTGCACTTACGAACAAATGGCTAAAAGCCCCTTCCCTTGGGTGCCCTGCCTGCAACTGCACAGTTGAGTCAGACATTTATGTCCTCTTTTTTTGCCCTGGCAATAAAACAGCCAGATGGCGTTGGCTTCTACCACTTTGTAGAAATTTGGGGTGCAGGCAGTGTTCGGAGGCATATAGAATTCTGAGAACTAATACCCACCCAACTATTGTCTTCGCTGTGTCCCGATTCCTGAATTCCATGTGACATAGTCGTAGGGTGTTCTTAAACTCATCACTGCAAGTACAAATATCTCTCTCTGTACACTCTGTCATACTTTAATTATTTGTAACTTTTTAAACTCTTTTTTAACTTGTTTTTTATCATCTTTTCCTTTCAAAAATATTGATGAAATGATACCTGGGTTGCGAAGAAGTTATTTATTTCTATTTTAACTCTGCCTCTGATGAAAATGTAATATTGTTAAAAATCAAGTCTTGTTTGTATCTGATTCATCTACTTTTTATGGTCTATACTGACCGAAATAAGTTGATTTAAATGGAATTATTAATTAACCTTAATTATTAATGTATTATAATTAATTTACTTCCCAACCTAACCTATACACATTCAAACCCCACAACCTGCACCTAAAACATAACTTGAAAAATTATTTAATTACACAATTAGCATAATTAATTACCAAATGAATAATTGACAAATACATTATTATTAATAATCAGAATGAGCTTATTAGCTTACGCTGTACCCCTACAAACTTCAAAAACCGCACCTAAAACATAATTTAACAAATACATTCATTGCACAATTTACATACTTAATTATCAAGTAATTAATTTATATTAACTAGAAATTAATTAATTATAACTAATTTAATTCCCACCCAGTTTAACTACAAACCCCACAACCCGCAGCTAAAACTTAACTTAAAAAAAAAGTAATTGTCCAATTTACATGATTATCAATTAAATAATTTATAATGAATAAAAATGTATTGTTAATTATTTATAAATAATTCACTTCCCACCCTGTACCCCTACAAACCCTACAACCCACTGTGATACAAAAAATTACAATGAACTGTAAAATTAAATTTAAATGCAACTAAAATGTACCAACTATATTAAAAAACATTAACAATAAATATACAAACAATTTATAACACAAAATTAAAACCTATGCTAAAATACATTAAAATAAATAAAATATGATATTATAAACGGAAGTTTTTGTAAACGATATTTACAACATATATTTTATTGCAAATTATTTTAATAGAAGATATTTTGGACATCGATATTACTTACCTTATAAAATTGATATTTCTGGCAACCAAATTTCTACATCACGATATTTGTGGAATACAATATTAAAAATTCAATATTTCTGCATCTTGATATTGTTTACTCGAAAGTTTGTCCGAATACCGTTGGCAGCTGCAAGTTACTGGAAATAGAAGTGAGATACGTTGCACAATTGTACTTGTGCATGAGGTTTCGTTGCGCTTTTAAGTGCCACATGTATTGAAGACTTTGGCCCTCATTAGGATGTAGGTGGCACTGCAACCGACAAGCCATCGGTATCAGTCCCACCAACATCCAGCACAGCAGTCCAACATCCGCATTACGATGCAGTCAGTCTGATGTAGCGGGTGGAGGAACAGACTGACATCTCTGACAGGCTCAAGGAGCCCCTCGGAGCATCGGTCAGAGTGTAATCCCTACATTGGGGTCGGTGCCTATGGAGGCACCACCGGAGGGTTTATGATGTCCCTTTTCCCTCTGCCTTTACATGGCAGTCCAACCGCTATGTAAAGGCAGATGGAATGGGACTTTGGGAGCCCCCTAGCAGGGCCCTGTCCTCTGTGGGCCTCCGCTATGAGGTCAGGGGGACACAAGTGGTGCCCCCCCAAACATCCATACACAGTGCGTGGCACACGGTGCATGGATGTTTAAACACATGCCTTTTTCAATTGTGGCACAAGCCGCAATTGAAAAAGGCACGCTTCTGACCGCCTTCACAGCTTCATGTGCGACTGTCTCCATCCCGATACGATGTGTCCGACCACCATCGTATTGAGGCCCGCTGTTTGAATTGTTACTTAGAAAACTGCATATAGGGAAGTTGGTAGAGTATGTAGAAGAAAGATGCTCATGAGAAAAAGGGGAACAATAGTGTTCATTGAATGCTTAGTTAATAATCCCTTGAAGATTCTTTTTAATAAGGTGATGTAAAGTTCCAACATAAGATAAGATATTGTACTATATGTGTTATGCTATTGCACATTCTAAGGGTTTGAATAAATAAAAGAGTGTAATACCTACAAAATATAGACATATACAAGGTGTCCATTTTAGGTACATGCTTTTATACTGTAATGTGTTAAGTACTTATTATTTTATTCAAAGTGTACTGTCTAGACCCTCGAGGCACCTTAGGTGGCAAACTGTGTAGTAGGTAGATATTTAATTCTATGTGAAACTGTTCACATGGGTACCCCTTTACACACTTAACTTCACTGACATGCTCTAGCCCCTCTAATGTAGAGATTTCGGGCCTTATTATGAGTTTGGCGGTTCTGTGACGATCCGAGAGCAGTGAGCTCAGCGGTCCGACAGCCGTATTATGAGGCCTGCACATCGGCTTTGGAAATACCACAGCTGGAATGCCAAGACCGCCAGCAGACTGCCGACCACCAGGTTTGCGATTGGGGAAAGGCAGCCGCTATAGGGTGGTAAAGGGGAGCTGCACCGTGGTGCGTATTAGGAGTTGTGTGTTTTACGAGCGGACCAAGGGGGTTCGACCATCCTGCTTCAAGGTGGCGGTGACAAAGGATTTGGGGTGCGTACCTTCCCCTTTCTTCTTCTCCCAGGCAGATTCCAACATGGATCCATTTCTCCAGGTCCCCCCTTCACAGTAGGATCTTCACCCCGAGGATTACGACTCAGTGTGCAGCGATATGCAGTTGAGTTCTTTTTGTACCATATACCCATTGCCAGGACTGCACACATATGGGCCAAACCCCGGTAATTGGTACATGGTATTGTCCCACATATATTATGCATAAGTGTGCATCCAACACATATGCAGTCGAAATGCACGCATAGGCACCGATATATTTGTTAATAGTACTCACCACCGCTGCAAGATCCCCGCCTTCACACTGCCAGCCCCGACTTGTAATACAGTGGTCTTTGGACCACCAGCACCATGGGCTGCTGGCAGGGGTGGACCTAGTCCTACGTCAATCGGACTGCCAAACTCGTAATAAGGCCATTAGCCTTTTACATAGTTACTCACAGAAAGGCTAGCCCATCACCGCAAACAAGTCCCATTACATGGGTATGCCTGTACTACTCATAGACTTTGCTCTCTACAGAGCTCTTCAACCGGCCAGTTTATCACCACACTCCATGCACATTATATGGCCAAGCTCCTAGTACCCAGTCTTTTATCGGTGTTGAGCTATTCATGTAGACCACGGCCCCTCAAAACACACAAGTTTCATTATGTGATCAAGCCTTTTCTACATACAGTGTTCACTCTGAACAGGATCCTCGATAGAGACGTCAGTCCCACATCACAACCAAACCCCGTTAAATGACTAAACATGTACTATGCACAGTCATCACCCTTGGCAGAGCTCTTAAGGAAAATGCTAGTCCCTCAGCCCACTCAACCACCATTATGGTGCAAAGCCTCTAGTACCAACAGGTTACACTCAGTACAGTGCTCTTCAAGTAGAGGCTAGACCTTTATCATACACACCCACCATTAGTTAGGCAAGCCCCTTCTATGAACAGCTATCCCCATGGACTGAGGTGTTCACAGAGAGGCCAGTTGTTTTCCACAGGCAAGCCCTATTTCATGGTTAAGTTTGTAATATGTACACCTGTGAATCTACATGGAGCTCTTCACAAAGATATCCAAGCCTCAGTATGTGACCAGTACCCTGCTATGCACAGGGTCCCGCTATTCGGTGCTTTTCATGGGGAGGCTAGTCCCTCATCACAGCCAAGCCTCATTATGTGGCAACACCTACTGCACACAGTGTTCACCCTGTACAGAGCTGTTAAATGACTCACCCGTCCCTCCCTACTCTTACACTTCATTATGTGTCCAAATCTCTATTGCATACAACTACAACTTCACCCAGTACTGATGTCTTCACGGAGAGGCCAGTCCCCCAGCACTGGCATCCCCCACTAGTTAGCCAAGCCCTTACTACATTCACTTTCTCCCTGCATGGAGCTTTTCAGAAAGAGGCCAGATCATTACCAAAACCAAGCCCAGTTATATGGCACACAGCTATTGCACTCGGTGTTTACCTTGTGTAGAACTCTTCACAAACATGCTAGTCTCTCAGCATAACTTTAGTAAAACCTCTGAGTAAACCAAAGGCACAAAAGCAGGTAAAGTGAAGCAAGAGGTGAGGAAAAAGTTAAAATTAGAAGTAGCACATGCCATGGTCGGATCACAGTTTTCAAATGTGTCTGAGGGAACTGTAACTGCAATGTGGAAGTAAATGTTCTATTTCAGTTACCTTCAGTAAATCAGGAAGTTGAAGAAAACAGCTACAAGCCAGTGTGCACAGCAGCGTCATGCAGTGCGATCTGAGAAGCCTGTGCATTTTACGAGGGGTCTACATCAGTGTGTGAGCATCTGTACTTGTATAACGCCATTTAAATTAAATGCTCAAGAAGATACTCAAGAATGTCTAATGGTAGTGATAGGTACTCTAGAAAATGAGCATATTTCAATAAATACATTTTAGGAATCAGCTACTCCTATCAGCATGAATGCAAAAATTGTCAGCATTCATCAACAACTCACATCCATTCAGAGCGAATTGTGTATCTAACCATACAAGATTGTAATTCTTTGCCATTTGAAATATGAATTAGGAAAGCTTTGCAGAATTTTACGCTTTCAAAGTGTAGAGCAGGAAGTTTAGATGTTTGCCGAAGCAGCACATATGTCATCTTAATGCTATAAAGGTGTAGAGCAGATGGCTCCTAAATAAATACACATATGTCTAACTTTAAAGCTGGTCAGATACCACTGACTGGAAAAACAAAAACTACTGTTGCCGTCATGTTTCATAAGGAACAGAGTGATAGATCAGGCTACTATGTAGTCCACTTAGAAATTAGATCTAACTGGACTGAATGTAATAACAATAGTCTTACCTTCACACACATATTACCATGGAAACTAACTAATTCCAGTCTCCTTTTTCTAGAACAATAGTTCTAGGAAAGGTGGAATTATTTCCATCAGACATATGTGTACAGTGAAACATATTGTAAATGTTGTGTATCTATGTCATCATGGGACCTAGTAAGGGTGGCGTCCCACTTAGGCTTAATTCTCTCTTGATGGACATATTAATTACTGTTGAATGCTATTGTAGGACACAGAACATAGAGCTCTTACATAAACGATCTGCTTTTTGCTACCTAGAAATTGAAGGAATTTATAGTGAACATTATGAGTGACTGAGAGCGATGTGCAGTATCTGCTCTTTACAATTTGTCTGACATACACAGTATTAATTTTTTTTCCGAAAATCTATGTAATTTTTTCCCCATATGTACAAGGATGACAAACATTTCTTTGATATGTTGCCAGTGCTGGGCACGTTCTAGTTCTTATATTTCATTTAAGAATCCACTCAGTGTAAGAGCATGGTCGGAGAACACACAAAAAAGAGGGTTTAAGTATTTTCAGTGTTTAAATATAATAGTTGTAAGTGATTTTGTAAAACATAATATTTTAAAACCCACATGATAGTATTTCATGTTTCTCACTGAACTACTAATTTCTGTAGATTGAAGGTAATCACGGGCACAGTGATTACCTAACTATAGTCAAACCCCATTAGGCAGTGAAGCCTCTACTACAGATAGACTTTACTGTCCAGAAAGCTCTTCGTATAAAGCCACATCTTCACGACATTCAAAGTATATTACATGCACAAGTCTATATTCTTTCTCCTACATACTGCTCTTCATGTAGAGACTATACTCTCATCAGAAGCGGGTCCTATTATATGTATAAGCCCCTACTATTTTACTGTTTACAGTCTTCACCCCTGTAAAGTATTTACTAGAGGTAGGCCAGTCCTTTACCACGCACAATCATCATTACATGCTTTAAAATCTACTACGCTCAGACTATACTCTGTTCTAAGCTCTTTACACAGAAGCTACTCCTTCACTACACCGAACCTCCATTATGTGGACAGGGGACCTCCAACCTTTTCTGTAATAGGAGCTACTTAAGTTCAATAAATATTATCCAGAGCTAATAATATTGGTTTGTCATAGTGACAGCATTATGCTAATGGGCACTGTATGCAATATTACGAGCAGTGATCACCATGGTTCTTCAACAGGCAGGGTTGTCAGCAGTAACATAAAAAATGTTTAGACATTTGCATTGGTAATGCATAACAGACTTTCGGGCCCCTTATTGCCAAAGTAAAAATATTAGTAATAAGTTTCCCCAGCACCACATGAATGTTCCCCAAGCATCAGCTAATGAGTTCTAAAAATGCATAGAGTGTTGTCTCAAATATATGCTTTTCAATGTTGATACACTTATACTAATTTAACCAATCAAAGTATCTAATATAGTAGGCTAGGCTGCACACAGGAGAGCTACTTACAGGTAACTGGAAAGCTACCAGTAAGTTACGAACTACTGGTCGGAGAAAGCTGATGGTGGAGCAGGTAAAGCAAAATTTTGTATACCTTCTCTATTTGCATGACAAAATACTAATTACGTAACTATTCTAAATATTAACCTGTATTAACTGTTTGGAGTGTTATTATTAATCAATATATACACCTTAATAAACAGAAATTACACGTGGGACTAAATTGCTAATTGCATGGCTAATAATTCTAATGATTTACTGTGGTATGCATATTAACCGTAGGATGTGTTGTAATAGAAATTGCATGATTTGTCTTGCTATTGTAATGGTTTGTGCTCCTGGTATTGCGGAAATGTTGCTATAAGCTAGGAGAATACTAATATATATTGGAATTAGTGTGGGTTTAAACATTAGAATCTTCATTTCCGTATATTAATTACTTTTATGTTTGTTATTGCTTAAGTTGGCATTCGGGCCTACTAGGCCGCAATATTCAAAATGGAGTTGGGAAATGGCCACCGTCATTTAGGCGCGATGTCTACTGCGCAGACTCAGGTGGCTCTGAAGATCTCCAGGCGACCTCCAACCACGAGACTACCTGTTCCTTGTCAAGGATAGGAATGTGGAGTATTGCCAAGACTAAGCAAGTGTGAATGGCTGAAATACAATGGCTGTAACCAGAGGTCTACATGTTGTTACTTCGGAACTTTTCGCATGAGAACTGGACAAAAGAATACAAATTAACGACATGTTCAATTTCTTGAGAATCAAGAAAACCTGGGAATGGACTTCAATATTTCAAAATTTTAAGGGATTAGCCAATCAGAACTTTTCTACTCCTAGAAAATGTTGCATATTATCCTAGAATTTATTATATAAGGGAAACTGTAGGAGAGGGTAGGTGCAAGTGCGTTCCAAATTTCCGTCGGTGACTGATGGTGAGGAGGGTCGATTTGCAAGTACGATTGCCTGGTCCTTTGGCTATCTTTGGGACTGTGTCGTGCCAAGCGAATGAACTTTTCTCGGACTTATTTGGGTCTTGACCTGCATTCAACTGGACGATTTGACCAGAAGGGATTATTGATTTATGCAGGGCTGACAGGTTCCGGGAAATGGTCACCGGTATCAAGATTTAGGTAAATATGATTGTATGTCAAATTGTGCCAAACATTCATTGAAAATTCTGGTTAGTTAAAATGCTGACTATGCCAATGAAAGTGAATTAATTAGATAAACTAAACATTGATTACCAGAAAATTGAGTTTGTGATTCTTTTAATAAGGTATTGATGAATCAAAGGTTCCGAAGCTTTAATGTGTTTTAGCTGGTTCTAACTCACCATCAACCAGTCCAAATAATTGGTCCATCGCCCAAGTGGTGGAGTGCCTTGATGTTACAGTTAGGATTCTATAGGTACTGATGTATATAATGTATATAATGTAAAATAATTTCCCTCCTATAGTTACTAAGGTACCCCCACATTGTCCAGCGCTTGTATTCTTCCTGTGTGCAGATTCGGGGTGAGACCAATAAATGCGTGTATGATTGAGTTAGTGCGATGACGGGTCTGTGACGCAGTGAGGATATGCAAATGTGCCCTTTTCCTCTGGAGCAGTTTTTCTGTTAGCAGAGTTATGGTTTTATTGCATTGGTTTGGTGATTATTAATGATTGATTATTGACATATGTACTAACTTTCTATGTTGAGTCGTGTTGCGTTCTATGTTGTTTTGAAGACTTCCGGGATGTAGGAAGTTGGATGCCCTGTAGGTGCACGGGGAAAAAAGTGTGGCAAGTGAAGTCGCACTGTGTATTGTCTGGTTGCACTGTAGGTACACGGGGAAATGTGTGGCAAGTGAAGTCGCACAACGCATTGTCTGGTTTCGAGTTGGTAACATCGTCGTGTGTTATCGTTACGGACATTTCTGTGTGAATGTGCATGAGTGCAATAGCAACAGGTTCTCTTGTGAAACTCTGGCCTTAATTCTCAGGAGCAGTGTAGTCTCCACATGTGTTTTATCCCCAGAGAAACGGTTAGCCTTTTTGCTTGTTAGAAGGGTAAGGTAGAGGGAAGTGCTACTTTATCGGCGAAACAGAATAATTCTGTGGTAGGGTAGAGGTAAGCACTGCCTACTGGAAATACAGAATTCTTGTGTAAATGAACAAAACTATCTCTTTGGTTTAGCGAACCAGGCATTGGTGGTGTTTTTATGTCATTACTAACAGTTTTGATTAAAAAAACGGAAGAAAAGTTTGTCGATACATTTTGTAAAGGAGGGGTCAGCAGAAGCAGGAGTAGCGAGTAAGACTGACGTCAGAAAGACCGTGCTGGGATTGGCCAGCTGTAGAGAGACGAAGCGTTCACGGATTGGTGCGTTGGTGTGAGCCGCGCTAGGATTGGAGAATTACAGAGTGACGTAGATGCACAGGATTGGTGTGTTAGTGTGAGTCGCGCTGGGATTGGACAGCAGACGGAATAGTCGTAAGGGAAGTGATTGGATAAGACTAGTGATTCGGAAATAAGAATAAGGAAAAATTATGTATTACGATCCACCAGAGAAGGAGAAAAAGTCATGGTTTGGGAAAATCAAGAACCTATTCAAAAAAGGTAAGCCAATTGTGACTAGGGAAGGACAGCTACTTCCTCCATCGAAATCACCCGCATCCTTTATGGTAGCGAAATATGGGTACCATACCTGTATTTGGCTAGATAATTGGGCATGGTATACAAAAGAAGACGGAGTAATAGCATTTCCAGAAAGTGGTTCATTTAGTCTAGCTGTATTAAGGAACTTGAGAGAAAGAATGATGAGGTTAGAACCGAGACCTAGACCTATTCAGTTTGAAGCTTTAATGGAATGGGAAGAAGAGATGTATGAAAGAGAACGGCAGCGGAGTGGCAGAAGGTATAATTACATGTTTGGTAGACGGTGTGGACAGGAACGTCATGATGACCGAATGAGGAGATGGCGGAGTGCAAACATGACTGATGGAATGTTTCCATTAAGAAGCGCTGAAGAGACTAGTGGCAGGAAATGTACAGGGAAGAGAAACAATAAAGGGTTAGAAGGTTACAAGTATGGTGTGAATGAGTCAGAGGATGATGTGCTAGAGGACATGTTTTATAAAAATCCTCCCCCTTATAAACCAAACTCCACGTTGCTGACGCCAAGTGCGCCAGTAAAAAAAACGCCGCGAAATAAAACTTTTGAGCAAATGCCTCCTGATTTAGGGAAAAATAATCCATTTAGAGACTCTGAAATAGCACAACCTGTCAGGACGGGAAATGAAAACTCAGCTGAACTGGCTAGAACTACCCTGGAATTAACTGAGAAACTTAGGGAATTACCCAAAAATATGGAAGCCGTAACTGTACCTGTAACTATAGGACCAGTGATGCCTGTCTTTGATAAACAAAAGGATAGTGAGCATTGTTTAACAGTTCCTTACAATAGTAATAAGCAAATCGAGACGGTGAAAAGTGATTCGGGAGAATATCCATGGGGAAAATTAGTAGGAACCTCAGGGTTAAGTACTCCTAAAAATCTGATGATGAATCAAAATCCAGCAAGTAAGACGCTGATGATGACAGAATCAGCATCAGAGACCCCAGAAAGAAGTATGGAGCGAATAAGAAATGAAACAATTCCTGTAGGTCCCACTTCTGATGAATTAAGCGATTGGTTAAGGAGTTTACAGCGAAAAGGTACAGAACCTCAATCTTTAGAAGTGGCAAAATTAAAAATAACGTCAGAAGAATTAATAGTAGGGACTATTCCAACTGAAAAATTAAAAGCATATCAGGAAGAAGAGTTAATGTTTTTTGTAAAAGTATAACTTGGAGAGCAAGGAGTTTGCATGAGAAACTTGAAGAAACAACGAGTGAAATGGGCATCGACTTCGAGAAAATAAGATCATTACAGAAGCCATATAGAGTAGATTTCTCTGAAAAGGATATTGAAAAATCTGAACACTGCCTTATTAAGAAAATGGGGTGACGTAGACAGATGGAAGAGTAGGTGGTTTCGAAAGAGAGATGATGCAACAGATAAGACCTTTTCAGCGTTCCCGGTAAGAGAAAAGGAGACGGTGGTAACGGAATGTCCCATGAGGGAGATCCAAGGAGGAGGTTATGTGCATGTTCCCTGAACTAGACAGGACATTTTATCATTTACAAATGATTTCCCCAGGCTCAGAGAAAAGCCTGTGGAATGGTATCGACAAGTGGAAAGGTTTGTTAAATTATCAAAGGTGCTGTGGATAGACTTGAATGGTCTGTTCGATATAATTGTGCCGGCAGATCTATGGACGGAATGTAAAATTACAGTAGGGGGTGCCCACTCAAGAGTATCCTTGGAATCCTAAGACGGGTGCCCCTGATCCAGAAGTAATGAGAAAGTATGAACCAGTAATTACCTTTTTGAAAAATAAAGTGCCTCCAAAGGAAACTGATTGGGTAAAAATTGATAGAACTCACCAGGAAGTTAAAGAATCTGTTCATGCCTATTATGAAAGGTTGCTGTTAGCTTTTAAACAATACAGTGGTGAAGAGAAATTGAGCGAAAAGGATTTAAGTAATTTTGTATATCGATTTGTTTATGGATTAAGACCTGAAGTGAGTGAAATGATTAAACAGCAACAAAGTGGATTGGCAAAATAAAAAGATAGATGAAGCATTGAGACATGCGAAATATTTTAGCGATGAAATTGAAGCAAAACAACGCAAGCTAAAAGAAAAGGCCACGTGGGCACAGGTTAAAGTAGCGGAAAGGCAAGAAGCTCAGCTGATTGAACAGGCAACTGGCATGGGCCAGGTGAGACAAAAACCTAATATTGGAAAAGGAAAGGGACAAATTAGTTTAGACGAAGCAAAAAAGAAGTGGCCATGTCCAATGTTCCCTCGAATTTTTCTTTCTTATGTGCGGCAATAGAATGTTGGTGTGCACTCTTTTATTGCTTGTGTGCGCAACTGAGTGATAAGATGTGCAACAAGGCAAGTCGATCCGCTACCACTTATAGGTAAATGACAAGCATTGGCACTGCCAATAAGCCTTGCTTTTAATTAAAAGTGACTTCTTGGTCACTGATTGGTTTAAGCACTGAATAAGTCATCACACATGCACCCTGTCAATCATCCTTGCACTTGTGCATCCATAAATCACTTATTCATTCTTGCATTCACCAACATACGCAACCACAATACAGCACATACACAAGTTGAGTCACATTTGCAAGATAAATTGAAAGAATAAAAGTAGAAAAATACAACATGGTATCGGCTAAAAATGGCAGACATATGTGTGCAATAATAAAGTTAAACAAAGCAGCTCATTTCTTGCCCTCTGTTTGTTCCTTCTCCGCTCATTTCTTGCACTCTGTTTGTGCCTTCTCTGCTCGTTTCTTGCCCTCTTTTTGCCTTTTCTGCCCATTTTTTGCCCTCTGTTTCTAACTTCACTGCTTGTATCTTGCCCTCTTTTTGCCTTTTCTGCTTGTTTCTTGCCCCTGGTTTGTGCCTCCTTCTCTGCTCATTTCTTGCCCTCTTTTTGCCTTTTCTGCTCAATTCTTGACCTCTGTTTATGCCTTCTCTGCTTGTTTCTTGCCCTCTTTTTGTCTTTTCTGCTTGTTTCTTGCCCTATTGTTGCCTTTTCTGTTCACTTCTTGCCCTCTGTTTCTGCCTTATCTGCTCATTTCACACCCTCTGTTTGCCTTTTCTGCTTACTTCTTGCTCTCTGTTTTTCTTTTTCTGCTCGTCTCTTGCCCTCTTCCTGCCGTTTTCCTCCGCCTGTTGCCCAGCGCCCCTACTTCCCCCCCAGAACACCTTCCCAGGCGGAGTTCAGAAACAAACTCTAAACTTGGCTTTTTGACGGAGGCCTTGCATCCCAGCACCCAGATATCCTTAGAGGTGACAGCGCTGCACACTAAAAATGCTGAGTGATTGATTGATTCAAATAAAGATACTTTAAAAAAGGTTATGATTGTTTGAAAAATGTTGATTTGCGACGTTTCTAATGGAGGTGAGTGGGAGAACTTGGTGAACTGGTTTGTGGGCAAAGGCAAAGGCCTATTGTTTGGGAAGTCCACTGCCAGTCCTTGCTTTCTGGTTCACATTCCAAAGTACTTGACGTTTGTTTTTATAATCAGATAAGTAATATTACTAAACCATTCCCCAAACGCCCCATAATGCCTCATGACCAGTACTTAGTGTCTGGGCAAGTATTTTCAGTGGCCACTTAGAGTGTATTCTCTGCTAAGCCTAAAATATTTGCCCTATTTGTTTATCTTTTGCTTTGTCATGTGTATACAGTTGGCAATAACCTGTTTCACTAATAAAAGATATGAAAAGGGCACTCACTTGTTCCTAATCTGTCTGAGGCCCCAAAAACCCTAGAACTAGCACTGCTGCTGTGTGTGTAATCGCTGCCTAAGTGTCAACGGCACATACTGCAGAACTCCTGGCAGTTTCGAGAAGTGGATTGAAAAACTAACATATTGAGCAGTTTGAGGTGGGAGACACAAATGTGAATGGCAGCATGCAGTAGGGAGCATTTTAGGAGTCACTGCATAGGTAACTGACTAACAATAACAGCTGAAGGTGCTGTATTGGATGGAAGCATCTTACAAACAGTAAAAGCACATGTGAAGCCAGTGACGCCACACAGTGCAAAAAAAAAAAGAACTGGAGAAATCAGTAGGTGGCCTGGTCGGAGGCAGTGAAGTAAGGTGCAGCACGCTGGTGAAGAGCGTTTAGCAAGTCACTGCAGAGGTGAATGGCCAGCAAAAATAGCAGAGGCTGCTGAATGGAGACCAACCAGCATACCGACTGATAAGGCCTCAGACAAGCATGTGTGATGCCACAGCCAGACACAGAAGGAGAAAGCAGAAAGGTGGAGGCAGCTCTGCCAAGTACCATGCATCAGGCGTTAGACTAACGCATTTCAGTGTGGTGATCCGCTTCACCACACTGAAATGCAAAGTCATGCATTTATATTGATATATCCTCATGGCCTGTGTTCCGCTGCGCCTTGGGTGTCTCTCTGTGGAGCCTCGGGAGAGCGGGTATCTGAAGCGGGTTGTGGCCTGTTTTATTTCTTGGTCAAGGAGTCCCACCCCCCGTTTCTTGACAGCGCCAGGTCTATCTTCCTCACATGCAGAGGCAAAAAAGTCAGAAGCCGCACATGAAGGTGGATTCTTCACTTAGTTAATCCAGAAACCCTCAGTCTGCCCGGCCGGCCAGATCAGCTATCACAGCACAGCAAACCATCTCCCATAGGGAACGAATATTTATTAGAGCGTTTTGTAAAATAGCGTAGGCTGTATCCGGTTTATTCTTGGTGCCCAATTAAATGGCACAGTTTACTTTCGATTTATGAGGGCATCTTCTTAAAATACAAAGAATCTCAAGCAATTATTCTAATGGAAACAGACAGTGCAAACAAAGGTGGACTGCTCACCCAGTTGTACATGTAAATTGTGGATCATGTCAATCACAGTGCCTTCCCATAAAGTACAGCTGCCTGCTTAGTTGTGACCTAAATGCACGCACCTTTCAGTGTGCCTTATCTTTTGTCTGCAATTTTGGCTAGAGTCTGATAAAGCAAAGTTGTTTATATTTCTTACGTTTTGCAGCAGTTAACTTAGTTTCTCGTTGCTCAAATTGGTGATCTTTCTGATATTTATGTGTTCCCCTTGTCTTCATTGCTTGATTTTGCTCGCGATAAACTGGATGCCATTAGTTTAGGAAACAATAACACCTGTTATATAGAGAAGTGAGAAGCCCCAAAAGTGCAGTAAAAAATGCTTTATAAAAATCAACGTATTATTATGGGTTCTCTAGTAAAGCACATTTTACTAGTTTCCTTTTCAGTGTTGTAGGATGCTATATTTTTTATTGGACCTAAAAAATAAGTATGCTGTCGCATCTTAAATACATGGGCTTTCACACCGCTCTCCTTCCTATGCCACACTAGTAAAATGAATCACATACGAAAACGAACATGCAGGCACCATTTTCAGATCAGTTGGGCGACAAAAAAATCTTATCTGACACAGCATGTAAGGCTATCGCTATCTGTTACATGAGAGAGATTTAGCAATACAAATGTTTTGGATCAATATATTTATTGGTATAGTGGATAAATATCTGTTGTTTTAGTTTCTGAATGTAATCGATTTCGGTTAAGGGCACCGCTCCCCTGATTAATGGCAGTCTAATTATATTTTACACCTCCTTTTACTTCACTCTAAAAGCTTGAAAGATTTCTCATATATTTCAGCAAAAAATATTCTCAATTTTATTTATAATGAAATTCTCAGTGTCACTCAGTCATTGAAATGCACTCATAATTACTCTAAAATCACGAAGATGTCACACATGGCAATCTGAAACCTTGGCAGCTATGTGAGGAGCTAGAGGTCCGTGGACTTTGCAAATGTGATTGTCTACTAAATACAACCAACCAGTTCAATGAATTTCCGTGGAAAGTTCAAGCTGAACGAGCATCTCGGTGTTAAGAAACCCTCGCTACAAATGAGAGGTTGGTGACCGCTCCGAGACAGGTAGGAGCTTCAATCATGACTTTGGGGAAGTGACAACACAGCTCAGCTACACACTCCTCAGTGGGAGCACCTCTGGGCACACTGCAAGCACAGAACCCGAGGCAAATCACGCAGATCGCCCCCACCGGGAATTTATTTTGCATTGTAATTTTATTTTTTCATCAAATTTGGCACTTTCACGATGCTTGGTAAACTAGACCGCTGCCTGGTTCATCTGTATATATGAACCCACCGCCCGGGCGTGCTCCCTAACACAAACTTAATTTATTCATATACCGTGCACTTGTGCCCCATTTCGGCAGCAACAACTGCGTGCTCATTGACATTCGGTAATGAAACAACGGGACTCTGGCTGTAGAGAAAGCTCTCGGAATTCTCTCCTGCTGTTTAATGACAGCGTTGCAGGCATTAAACGTCCCCTATTAGGATTTCTAAAGACGAAACACACGTCTTTAGAAATGCATTTGGAAGCGCAGCAGCATCGCCATGAGCCGCACTTCAAGGGCTCCAGTGAAGTATTTACTGGAATCCTTTGTAGTGCGCGCTCATTGTAGGTGTCTGCGCGGAGGGAAACCTAGGTGTACGCGCCAGCTCAGGCGCGCCGGTTAGAGGGAACCATGGCCATGTCATATTTGCGGAAAATTAGGGCATTGGAAATCCGAGTGTAAATTGCCCCCGAGTGCTAATGGCGATAATGCATCATTGAATCCACAGGTGCAGAATGAGGTGAGTTGTCAACCGCCGCAACAGCAACAGGTTGTTGCCCAACAGTGTCAGGTGCCAAAGCCACCTTTTCCACAGAACGTAAACCCTCAGAGAAGCAGTAATGAGACAGGATTCTACACCGAGGAACAAGCTACTGCGCGCTAGTGCTGTTTTGCAGTGTTGGCTACAGCGCGATGAGAGTGAGTCAGAAGAGAGTTTTTGACGGTGCCGAGGAGAGGAAGAGGAGTGCGTACTTGGCGCAACTCTAGAGGTAGACCAGTCAGGACCATTGTGGATGGAAAGGTAAATTATGAAAATATTACTTTCCTAGTTGATACTGGTGCTACTCGCTCAACTGTTAGATCAACTGACGTCAAAAATCTTCCTCTCTCGGATGACACAATCCAAGTAATTGGAGTCTCAGATAGACAGATAAAAACGTATCTTACTGAACCTGTTAAAATTAAAATAGGGAAATTTGCTGACATGCACCGATTTGTCGTGTGTGATACTAGCCCTGTAAATTTGTTAGGGAGGGATTTGTTGTGTAAAATGAATTGCACGATTTTCTGTACTCTGGATGGCATAGCTTTTGAAACTCCTGATGAGGATGTACTGTATAGAATCACCATGGCCAATCTGGAACCCGAAATTACTGAGGCATTTGTTGTATTTGACCCAGAGGAATTGCCTCAGGAATTGAAGAAAACAGTGAAACCCGAGGTGTGGGATTTCACGGGAGAAGATATGGGATTGATGAAAAAGGTAGACCCTGTGAAGATAACTGTAAAAGAAGGAATAAGTTACCCGAATATTCAACAATATAAATTGACACCAGAAATAATTGCAGGAGTGACTCCTGTAATAGACAAGATGATTGAACAGGGAATTTTGAGAGAGATAATGAGTAGTCCCTGTAATTCGCCAATCATGGGATTGAAAAAGCCTAACGGAACTTTCAGGATAGTGCAAGATCTGAGAAAAGTGAATACAATTGTTGTACCTTGTTGTCCCATTGTACCAAACCCTTCAGTGATCCTATATCAGATTCCCCATGATGCAGAATGGTACACAGTCATTGACCTGTGTCACGCTTTCTTTTCCATCCCATTGCAGCCTGACAGCCAACAGATTTTTGCGTTCCGGTTCGGCGAACGTACCATGGCATGGTGCCGAATCCCACAGGGCTATACAGAAAGTCCATTGATATTTAATCAGATTCTAAAGAAATCCCTGGAAGATTTAAAAATGCCCGAAAGTTCAGTACTAGTGCAGTACATCGATGACCTATTGGTGGCATCGAGGACACGAGAAGCCTGTGCGGTAGATACAGTTGCATTGCTGAATCATTTAGCGGATGGAGGACTTAAAGTATCCCCATCGAAATTACAATTTTGCAAAAAAGAAGTACAATATTTAGATCATAAAATTGAGAAAGGTCTGAGAAAGGTAACTGCAGACAGGATCAGAATAATAAAGGGAATGAGAGCACCAATGACTCAAAGAGAGGTGAGAATGTTTCTTGGAATGGTTGGGTACTGTCGTCAGAGGATCAGCAACTTTTCGCTGATTGCAAAACCTCTGGTACGCGTGACAAAGAGTGATGTGAAAGACCCCCTTGAACTGAACAAAGAGGAAATGAAGGCTTTTAAACAATTGAGAGACAGCTTGTGTGAAGCCCCGGCTGTTGGAATGCCTGACTATGAGAAAGAGTTTGAGCTCTATTGCAGCGAGAGAGATGGGTGTGCACTTTCTGTGTAAGTACAGAAGCATGGCAAATTAAGACGACGAATTGCATATTTCTCAGCTGTACTAGATCCTGTAGCTGTAGCGTTGCCTGGTTGTTTGAAAGCAGTGGCTGCTACCTGTAAGAGTTTGGAACAGAGTGTAGGAATTGTGATGGGATACCCTGTGAGAGTGTTTGTACCCCATGACGTTGCGATCCTTTTAACAAGGAGCCGCACACAGTTCATGACGCATAGTCGTCTAACTAAATATGAGAAAGTCATTCTGGGTGCTACGAATGTGAGCCTTGTGAGGTGTCTCAATGTAAACCCTTCAACATTGTTACCTGATGCTGTAAATGTGGAAGTGAAGGATGACGTGGATCATGATTGTTTGGAAGTGCTTGATTTTTGCACTAAGCCACACCCGGACATAAAAGATGTGCCTCTGAAAGAAAGTGACTATGTGATGTTTGTGGATGGGTCATGTCTGAGAACTGAAGAAGGAATTTTGAGTGCAGCGTATGCAGTATGTACTGTAGCGGCTGTATTGGAAGCGTCTTGTCTGAAAGGAGTGAGATCAGCCCAGGTTGCTGAATTGTTTGCATTGACAAGAGCATGTAAATTGGGGAAGAATCTGAGAGTCACTGTGATTACTGATAGTCAGTATGAATTTGGAGTGGTGCATGACTTTGGGCAGATTTGGTCCCAAAGAGGGTTCTTGACGTTGAGTGGAACTATAAGAAATGCTGAAGTGGTTGGCAAATTGCTTGAGGCGATACAGCTGCCTAAGCAATTGGCGGTAGTAAAATGCACAGCCCACTCAAAGGGTACTGACTATGTATCAGCTGGTAACGAGTTTGCGAATGACATAGCGCAATATTGTGCGCGCAACCAGAATTCAGTAAATCGGAACCGGGAAAAGGAAATGAACTCATGTCCCTTACTTTTTACTAACACTGTGAGTACTTGGGAAGAGGTGAGGCAGTTACAGGAAGAGGCAGGAGAAGAGGAAAAGAAACAGTAGATAAAATCAGGCTGTGCACCACGAGAGGCAGACAGAGTTTGTGTTTATTGGGATGGAAGACCAGTAATGCCTGATAGCATGATCTCTACCATGGCACGGATGTACCATGGGCAGGAACATGTAGGCAGGGATGCCATGATCAGACTTTTCAAGCAGACATGGTATAATGCCAAGTTCCGGCTTGTAGCTAAGAGCCTTTGCCAAAGATGCCTCATATGTCAGCAATACAATCCAGGAAGGAAAACAGTAGTGAGTTTGGGAACAATAGGACGGGAGGGAGGTCCTTTCACCAGAATGCAGATTGATGTCATCGAAATGCCCCCATGTAATCGGCTAAGGTATGTTCTGGTAGTTGTTTGTCTGTTTTCACGCTGGGTGGAAGCATACCCGACCAGAAGGAGTGATGGGGTGACCGTAGCGAAACCCCTATTGACAGAATTCATTCCTACGTTTGGTTTTCCAGTGGCGATTGAATCAGATAGAGGAAAGCATTTTCATAATGAAATCATAAAATTGATTTGTGAAGCATTGAATGTACAACAGAAACTACATTGTGCCTACCGTCCAGAGGCTTCTGGAGTAGTGGAACAGAAGAATGGCACCATTAAAAATAGATTGGGAAAAATGTGTTTGGCCACAGGTTTAAAATGGCCTGATGTCTTGCCTCTAGATCGATTCCTGATAGGAATACTGGACTGAGTCCCCATGAAATTGTTATGGGTAGAGCGATGAGACATATTTTCATTCCTGTCAACAGACTACTGCCTATTTCCGATGACTTCGTGTTGGATTATTGCAAGGGTTTGGCTGATTCCGTTCATTCTGTGTTTCATCAGGTTGGATCGGATGCAACCATCCTTGAAAAGAAGCCAGCTCATGATTTGAGTCCAGGAGACTGGGTTAGGATCAAAGTGCATAGAAGGAGGAATTGTCTGGTCCCACGTTGGGGAAAACCACGTCAGGTGATTTTGACCACGACGACGGCTGTGAAATGTGCCAGAGTAAAGAATTGGATTCATGCGAGTCATACTCCCCAAATCCCTAGTCCCGTAAATAGACCCGAGGAAGAATATTTGGGAGAGTCTGATTCCAGCTCTGAGTCAGAATCAGAAGAAACAAGACAAACTCCGAGAAGGGGAGAGTTGGAGCCGAGTCAGGTTGCGGAGCCAGAGAATTTGCCATTAAGGAGACGACTGGAAATTTCTGATACTAGCTCCGAATCAGATACTGAACAGGTGAGAGTACAGGAAAAGGTAAAAGCAAATATTGAGGAAACTGACAAAGAAATCCTTGATAAAGAAGCCCCACATGCAAGTACGAGAGAAATTCCACCTGAGGTCGTAGAACTAGAAGGTGAGGAAGTAGATACAGAGAGTAAGGGTAAGATTGTTGCGGAAGACCCCCGGAGAGGCGTAGGGAAAACAAACATCCATGTAGAAGAAGGGACAGTTAGTCAGCAGGAAGATTGCGTGGAAGAAACACGAGGAGGGACAATTGTAGATAGGGAACCGGAGGTCGTGAAGGGAAAATCCAAAGAAGGTAAAGGTCAAACCGATACCGAATCTGAAGAAAGCGAAGGAGAAGCGCAAGAAGGACGAGTTTTGAGGAAAAGAGCTTGGAAAACCGAACGAGGTGAGAAGGGAAATAAGTTGAAAAGGCCATCAAAAGAGGCGATTTGGTCAAACAACATAAAAAGACTGAGGTATCGATTGACAAGAGTGAAATCATCTAAAGCAGAACAAGTGAATGAAGTGTCTAGCCAAGAGAAATCAGAAGACACTGATCAGACACACTTGAAAGAAAAGCGAATTAAGAAACCCAACCAGAAGTATAAGTCACCAGAATGGACGTATGTGGCACTTCCTGATGTACAAGAGGAAGCAGACATCCAAGAAAGTCTAGGAGTGACTGTACCGGAAGTGGTTGAAGAAGAAGAAGAGTCGGAAATCCTGAGAGTTATCTTGTCTGATATCAGAGAAGAGACGGATGTTCAGAAAATTCTGAATCAAGATTGTGGAAACAAGGGCAAAGACCATCAAATGCCAGACTGAAGTGACAAGAGGAAGATGCAGAGAGATTGAAATACCGGATAAGACATATAACCAGAGGAACCAAGTAGGCACTTAGAGCCTTGGGTTTAGACAAAAGTTAGTTGTGAATAAAAGAGGCTAAGTCAAAAGACACTGATCATTTCCGAAATGGCAAACACAGAAGGTAGAAAACCTACATGTGGGTTTCTCCGAAGATGGTGCAAGGTGTGTTGTTGTTGTGCAGGATTACTAATGCTTCTATGGATTATATTAGCAATAATAATTTTGTTTAGAGTAATGTTCGAAAGGGTAGAGAATCACACTGAGAATAAGACTAATATAAAAAAGGTTTATCATGCTCATACAACTAGATTGGTAGATAGAACTAATCTACAAAAGGATAGGTCTATAACTGATTTTTCTAATAACGTTTTTTCAAAATTATTGTATGAATATGTAAAAACTATGGACTTTAGGGATTGTTATGTTTGCATGCAATTACCTGCATCAGTGTCAGAGGGTGTTACTTATCACCACCTTCCTGTGACATATGGAATAACATGTAGTGTATTAGCAAGTTTGTTTTATAAAACAGGGAAATTAGAATATTATTACTCTGATGTAGATAATGTTTTCTCACAAGTACCTGTAGTTCCTGAACTAAATAAGATAAAACCTGGTAAGACTTTAGGTGAATATTTCTTAGAAACTAGAGAATTAATTTTAGAAGAAGTGTTTAAGAACAATCTTACTTGTAGTCTGAGAAAGGAAGAGAAGACTGTAATGATGTAACATGGCTCCATGCCAGAACACTAGGCATGGAACCAGCTTGTTCTGAGGTTCTGTCATGTGAGGGTTCTATGATGGCAGTTGATATGCTGGCTGTTGGTTGAGGCTGTAATAAATACCTCTTACCACATATCTTCATCTGGTGTGGATTTATTAGTGTACACCTTGTCAAGCTAGTGATAAGGTGCTCAAACCAAGATATTCACCTATGGTTTGTAGAAGTTTACCAAAAAGTCCATGGGATGAATTAGCTATCGATATTGTGGGACCATTGCATGGAGAACATCAGACTCCTTACCTGTTGGTGTTGCTGGATTTGTATTCACGATGGGTGGAGGTGAGTTTGGTGAGAGAGATCACTTCTCTTTCTGTGATCAGTTTTTTAGAATCTGTGTTCAAACGCGAGAGTTTTCCTAACTCTATTCTTTCTGACAATGGTCAGCAGTTCTGTTCTGCTCAGATGGAGGAGTATTTTGTAAAATGTGGAATTGAACATAAAACAATTGCATTATATCATCCAGAGGTGAATGGTGCTTTGGAGAGATTTAACAGGACTTTAAAGGAGAGTATACAATTAGCAAAGGTAAACTGTTTAGATTGGAGAAAAGAACTGCAGTGTCGTATAACAGCCTACAGGTACACTCCTCATGCATCAACGGGGAAGACTCCTTTTGAACTGCTCAGGGGAAGGTCTCCAAATACTTGTTTGTGTCCTGGCTGGATGGTTGCTGGGAAGGGTTTGAAAAACAATGGTATTGGGGAATGGAGAGACAAAGAAGTGTCTCTGCAAAACAAAAGGAAGATTTATGTTGATAGAAGGAATAATGCGAAAGTTAAAAATTTTGAGGTTGGAGATAAAGTAAAGGTCAAAGCTCCTGTTGGTTGTCAAAATTGGTCAAAATATACCTCTCCAAAAACTATCATTAAGCTGTTTAAAAATGCTGTCAAGACGGATGATGGTCGCATCTGGAATCATAGTCGTGTAGCACATTTTCGGGGGTGTGGTGTGGCCGACAGGAGGGATGATACTTCTTATCGTTTTCCCTCAGACATTGATGTAAGGTCTGATAGTACTTGTAGGGGTGTCAGAACACGCAGGTTTCCTTTGCATATACGTGATTTTGTGTAGTTCTTTCTACCTTCTTTTTCTTGTTGTTCAAATGTGTTTATTGTTCTCATGTTACTTTTGTTCTAATGTAAAGAGGAAGAAGTGTAATGATGTAACATGGCTCCATGCCAGAACACTAGGCATGGAACCAGCTTGTTCTGAGGTTCTGTCATGTGAGGGTTCTATGATGACAGTTGATATGCTGGCTGTTGGTTGAGGCTGTAATAAATACCTCTTACCACATATCTTCATCTGGTGTGGATTTACTTTATTACAAAGACCTTCTTGGACATGGTGGAAGAGAGGAGAATTAAGATGCAAAGAAAGGTGCCTGAGGAAATGAGAGAGACAACAGTTTGGGATGTGGAGAAAGAAAACCATTTAAAGGGAGAAATGAGTCCCGCAATGGCTTTAGATTGGCCTCAGAGAGGGAAATTGTGTATCAGAAGAAATAAAACTGTGTATGATAATTATTTTGTATGTGCAAGTGAATGCCATGACGTATATAGAATCATGGGAGGATGGGGATTTAAAGGAGGAAATGATCTGGTATTCCCTGGGCTATATTTCATCTGTGGAAATAGGGCTTATTAACGGTTGCCAGACCATTGGTATGGGACATGCTACCTAGGCCTGGTCTTCCCAAAAATATTTCATGTGGGAAGGGGAAAGGATGGTGTGCACGAGATAGGTAGGCAACTAACACGGAGAAGGAAGGAAAGTTGGTCAGAAATTGTAGAGGATATTTTTGAAGCACTGATACCAGCCGTTGGAATATCTCTGAATGCACATAAAATTCGAAAATTGTCTACAGTAGTGGATCGCTTATCGACAAGCACTGCTGGAGGGTTCCTACTGGTAAATACCGAAATGGTTGCCATGAGAGCCATGGTAATGCAAAATCGACTTGCCCAAGATATTATTTTGGCAAACGAGGGAGGAGTCTGTGGAATGCTGAAGGTGCAACACTGTTGTACTTATATTCCTGACGAGAGTCAAAATTTAAAGAAATATATTGAAAACAGATTAGCATGTGGAAATTGTTCCACTGGAGGTTGAAAGGGTTTGGGAAAGGCTTGGTAAAGGGTTTTCTACTATGAAAAGCTTATTAATAAAATTAGGTAGTTCATTTGTAGTTACGATTCTAATGCCAGTGACCTGTGTGGTAATACTAATATTGGTTTTAAGACTAGGATGTGTATGTATAAAAAGAAGAAAGTTACAAAATAAAATAAAAAGAGAAGTTGCGAAGAGAAAAGAGGAAGAAATGAGGGAAAGAGAAAGGGGAGATATAGAATTGAAAGAATGGAAAGAAAATATGTATAAGAAAACAAGAGAGGATGAGATGGGGGAAACAATGATGTGACGTAACCAAATGTAAGAGAACTGAGAAATCATTTCCATAAAAATAACTTTAAATTTAGTGGGATTTGTGGTGATATTAAAAATCACCAAAGGGGAAATTGGTGGAGCAGGTAAAGCAAAATTTTGTATACCTTCTCTATTTGCATGACAAAATACTAATTACGTAACTATTCTAAATATTAACCTGTATTAACTGTTTGGAGTGTTATTATTAATCAATATATACACCTTAATAAACACAAATTACACGTGGGACTAAATTTCTAATTGCATGGCTAATAATTCTAATGATTTACTGTGGTATGCATATTAACCGTAGGATGTGTTGTAATAGAAATTGCATGATTTGTGTTGCTATTGTAATGGTGTGTGCTCCTGGTATTGCGGAAAGGTGAGTAATATTGCTTTAAATGTTGCTATAAACTAGGAAAATACTAATATATATTGGGATTAGGGTGGGTTTAAACATTAGAATGTTCATTTCCGTATATTAATTACTTTTATGTTTGTTTTTGCTTAAGTTGGTATTCGGGCCTACTAGGCCGCGATATTCAAAATGGAGTTGGGAAATGGCCACCGTCATTTGGGCGCGATGTCTACTGCGCAGACTTGGATGGCTCTGAAGATCTCCAGGCGACCTCCAACCACGAGACTACGTGTTCCTTGTCAAGGATAGGAGCGTGGAGGATTGTCAAGACTAAGCAAGTGTGAATGGCTGAAATACAATGGCGACCTGTAACCAGAGGTTTACATGTTGTTACTTCAGAACTTTTCGCATGAGAATTGGACAAAAGAATACAAATTAAGGATGACATGTTCAATTCCCTGAGAATCAAGAAAACCTGGGAACGGAATTCAATATTTCAAAATTTTAAGGGTTTGACCAATCAGAACTTTTCTACTCCTAGAAAATGTTGCATATTATCATAGAATTTATTATATAAGGGGAACTGTAAGAGAGGGTAAGTGCAAGTGCGTTCCAAATTTCCGTCGGTGACTGATGGTGAGGAGGGTCGATTTGCTAGTACGATTGCCTGGTCCTTTGGCTACCTTTGGGACTGTGTCATGCAGAGCGAAGAAACTTTTTTCGGAATTATTTGTGTCTTGACCTGCATTCGACTGGACAATTTGACTAGAATGGATTATTGATTTATGCAGGGCTGACAGGTTCCGGGAAATGGTCACCGGTATTAAAATTTAGGTAAATATGAATGTATATCAAATTGTGCCAAACATTCATTGAAAATTCTGGTTAGTTAAAATGCTGACTATGCCAATGAAAGTGAATTAATTAGATAAACTAAACATTGATTACCAGAAAATTGAGTTTGTGATTCTTTTAATAAGGTATTGATGAATCAAAGGTTCCGAAGCTTTAATGTGTTTTAGCTGGTTCTAAATCACCATCAACCAGTCCAACTAATTGGTCCATCGACTAAGTGGTGGATTGCCTTGATGTTACAGTTAGGATTGTATAGGTACTGATGTATATAATTTATATAATGTAAAATAATTTCCCTCCTATAGTTAATAAGGTACCCCCACATTGTCCAGCGCTTCTATTCCTCCTGTGTGCAGATTTGGGGTGAGATGTATGTGTGTTGGTGTTATGGGCCCCACCAATGAATGCGTGTATGATTGAGTTTGTGCGATGATGGGTCTGTGACGCAGTGAGGATATGCAAATTTGCCCTTTTCCGCTGGAGCACTGATGTGGGCAATCTTCATCATGTGGGCAATCTCCTACTACGCGCAATCTTCACCCTGAACTCAGGTCTTTATAGAGAAGTCAGTGCCTCAGTACACTGAATGACATTACATGCTCAAGCTGCGACTAAGTCCAGACTTTCTCGTGAACATAGTAATTTATACAGAGGCTACTCCTTCACCATAATGAAGTCTCATTATATCTGTAACTACCTAGTATATACAAGCTTGAACCTGCTCAAAGCACTTCAGTAAGAGCCCAGTAACTCTGAATATTTAAGGTCAATTATGTTTGTAAGATCCTACTGTGCACAGATGTACTTCAAACTATAAATACTAAGGGCCTGATTTATATCTTGGCGGAGAGGAAACTTTGTTGCGACAGAGGTCCCTCCCTACCAAGACTATGGCTTGCCCACCCGATTTAAATTCGGGGGAATCATTGTCTTATAATGGCAGAGACTACTCTGTCTCCGTCTCGGTCAAACTCCTTCAACTGAGTAAGTGTCGTTGGAGTTTGGCTATATGGCTGCCTGCCTGCCCAATTTAGATGGGCGAACATATAGCCGGTTTTCAATGACCGTCACCACCAGGAAAAATCTAGAAAGAACTTCTTATGACTAAAAGCCACCACAACTTCCCTGTGGACATTAGAAAATTGCACATTTTGTTGGAATGCACCTGACAGTACACTGCGTCCTGAGCATCATAAACAACTTTTATGTTAAATATTTATGTAAATTAATTTTATATACTCATTTTAAATTTAGAACAAAATAAAGAAAAATGACAGCACTTGTAAATTATTTTTGAATTAAAACCTTAATTAATGGAAAATTTAATAAAAAATATTTTTATGATGTTTAAATTAAAAATGTAATCCCCAACTAAAGAAGAAAATGTAATGTGCATTAACAATTCTTAAAAGTGATGTATAGAATGAATTAAAATGATGTGCTTACTTTTAATTACATTTTGTTACAATATTTTTAAATCCAAGGAAGGGTATTAAAAGATTACTATTTTATAATTAGATAATAAATATGTACTATATCTATATATATTTCTTAAAATGAATCTATATTTTAATTATTTTAAGTAATTTAATTTAATATTAATTTAACATTATTTCCTATGGGGCATTATTTTAAGGTCCTACCTCCATTACTTTTATTATAGGGTGTTGCAGTACCAGTGGCTGACCATGTCTAGTGCTGGACTTACTATAGTTTTTTTTTTTTGTAGTAACTTGTGGATAGCAAAAAGCAGTCAACTTACTCAAAAGTTTAAGTTACTTTTGTAAATCAGGCAGTATGTTTGTACAGGTCTCAACTTACAGGAAACCAGAAGATCTCTGACTGAGGACTTGGGAGGAGTCTAGTGACTGGGGACTTGGGAGGAGTCTGGTGACTGACTGGGAGGTGATATGTCCACATCAGCAAACACAATACCACGACACGCCTAAATAAATGGGTATTCTGGTATCACCTAGGAAACGAGTGTGTGGTTCTTCTACTCCTTACAACTGTGGTTGAATTGATGTGTTGCAAGCATGAGACATACTTGAATATTGTGGGGCTGTTCCATAAATTTGGGACCCCTAATGTAATTCTGCAGGATTCGTTGTGGTTGTACTTTTCAGGGGATCATCACTGTACAGTCAATCTGAGGCATCAAATCAAGGTTGTGTCTCAACAAGTGTTGAATATCCTAAATAGTGTGAAGAAATCTTTCTAACATAAAGATTAGCATTCTTTGGGGTTTGGAACACAGATGGTGTGAAAAGGTGTCAACCACTTTTAGTATAGAAAATCCCTGTTGGCACTGCCACAAGGAACTTCTGCCTTGGACAGAGATTGAGAACATGCAGATTTCCTCAGGATTAAGCCCACCTCACCCCAAATCTTCAATAAAAGAAGTTTTGTTACGGCAGTCCACTCAGGATCTAACAGCACAGCAGTGCTGGGTATGCAGGACCACTGCCTGCTCACCTTGAGGCCACCAAAATGATTGACAAGAACGAAGCTGTCCCAGGAAGGCATCTTCCCCTGTGCACATTAATGGCCACCCTAACTCAGGGGCCAGTAGCTGATCAATGGTGTGCGACCTCAAGTCAGTCACAAACCATTGATACACCCCTTTCTATCCATTGCAACTCAGAAGGGGTTGAAAAGCTCTTTTACAAATCAAAATGACATTTCTGACTAATAAATGGTCTTTTGTACCTTCTGAAAGGCATTTTGTGTTTGCCGACTCTGTGATTTTGTGAATCACAGGGTTTGGGTCTGGAAAAAGCAAATTTCGCCTTAGGTATTTTAAGAAGTACCTTTCCCTTTGTGAATCCTATTGGTGGCCTCCGTGGGAGCAGGCAGCGGGCTTTGTTCTTGAGCTGGCAGCTAATCAGAGGGGGTCACAAATTGTGACTGGCTTAATTTATATTTATTAGACACATTTTGCAAACTGCTGTAAATAGACAATTTGTGATGCCACCTAGTAGTACTTTTAGGTCTTGTTAGAGCTTTTGTGATTTTACTAAAAATCTGCATAAATTTCAGGTGAACTGTGCTTGATTCACTTACGTTCAGACTGACATAAGGTTATTATATTTGCCATTATGTGTAGAAGTGTGTTTTTTCTGGCTTAACTAGGCCTCAGTTAAGCCTCGACGTCATCTTGTTCAAAATGGATGCTTTATCATGAGGTTCATTTTGTGTTTATATTTCTGCCTGACACTTCGTGTTGCAAGGATGTGGTTTGTTTATTTCTGTATGAAACTTTTCTCCAAGGATTAGTTATAGGAAGCCCAATTGCTCGCACACTTCATTCATACACAATTGGTCTTATGTTGTTGTGAGAAGTTGGCCTGGTATATGATGCTCACTAGTTAAAGTGATCACCTTGTACCATGCCAAGCAACCCTTATGGTGTGGTTGTAAGTCAACCTTTTCGGACTAGCTGCCCTAGTGGTAGCGTAGGCTAAGCAGTCTTTGAGGCTAAACTCGTGAAGCGTGTTAAGCCAGCTGTTTTACCAAATGCAACCCCCTTTTATACCAATGAAAGGACACCACACAGATATATATTCAAAATATATATGTATTTATTTCTCAAAGTAACCCCTAGTCTCTTTATGAGCACAGGAGCACAAATCGTCAAACAAGATTACAGTAGAATACACAGAAGTTGCACTTTATATGGATAGGCCCTGGTGGCCACTCAAACCATATACTAAAATAGTGGTATAAGTACCACGAACAGAAAAGGGAAAAGGCCTAGGGCCTCTAGAATCGCTGGGCCTACAAGGAGCTAACGTCAGTTAGTGACCAGGAGGTCCACGGGTGGCGTGTGCAGAGCAAATAGTCACACGCGTGCTCCCATAGGTTTCAATGGGTGCGTAAAAAGTACAAAGTTACTGCAAAGAGGATCTTCCGGATGGACTAGGAACTCAAGATTTGGAACACAGGCACTAGAGATGTAATACTACACTTGGGCACAGGTGTGCCAGCTTTACCTCACCCACAGGAAGCGGGTGCATAGGCCTCGAAGTGCGTCGGGTTTCTTCTATCTGTTCCATGGAGCTTGAAGACAAAGATGCTGAAGGCGGTCGGTCCGGGAGAGATGCAGTGGATCCAAGAGTGGATCGGAGATGTTGAAGACCTGTAAGCAGAGGGGACAGTGTTCACAGTCACTAGCCAGTGACCGGCGTGGCACCAGGTGGGTACCAGGCAATGTCGGGTGCAAACAGGAAGAAAGGTGTAGCTTGTCTCTGCAGCCACGTGGTCCCTGGAGGTCGACGACGTCCAGGAGTCGAGTCACGAGCTGTCCCACGCAGGCTCTCGCTGTCGGCGGTGTCGGCGACTTGATCGAAGCAAACAAGCCTTGGCAAAACCAATTGTTGTAGGAAAAGGAAATAAGCTGATGGTTCTGACCAGCAAGGTCAGAAGGACTGCTCCTTTGGAGGGGAGCAAGGGCCAGTCTGGAGCAACCAGACCAGCGGTGTATTTCTTGAAGTTCGTCGCCAAGATGGCTACTAGCCAGCGGGCCAGCAACCGGTTAGGCGCGTCGAGTGGCAAAATGCAGAAGGGCCCCACGCAGATCGTGGAGATGCTGGAGGGCTCACCTTTGGTGCAGATGCTGCTCGGGTGTTGGGCTTCTCAGATCCCAAAGCACAACTTGGAGGAAGCCTCGGTTGTTGCACTTGTCAGCTTGTCGTAGTCGTTCCAAGATGGCCGGCTCCACGTGTCTCGGTGCCTCCACGGGTCTCCTCTTTTCAGGGACTGTGGATCGGGCGGTGAGAGGTCTGGAGGTCCAGGTCTTGTCAGTCTCTGGGCTCGGGCTCCGGCGGGAGGCGGCGGCAAAGCAGACGTTGATTCGCTGGATGGTGCTTGCGTTAGCAAGGTGGTCACTCCCTGACCACAGGGGAGATTGGCTTCAGTCCTCTGTGCAGCAGAGCGTCGAAGTTCCCGTCTTCTTCTTAGTATTAAGTTGATTCCAGGATGTCTGAAGTCTTAGGACACAGCTCCTACCTTTAAGCGGATTCTAGGGGCCGGACTACCTGCTAGGTCCCTCCCTATGGGTGGGACCAGGAAGGGGGGTGGTTACACCCCCAATCCTTTGTCCAGCTCGCCCCAGGCCCGGGACTGGTGTGCCCCAGGACCGGTTTGAACTGGCATATGCACCGAGGCTCCTTGTGAGCCACAGGCATGTCTGGTTTCTTTCAAGCCCTACCTGACCAATACACAAAATCCTGTCTGGGGTGGTGCACGCACCTCCCCTGGCAGGAAACCCTTTGTCCACACCTCCCAAGCTGGAAGGACTCCCAGCAGCAGGAGGGCAGACTTGTGTCTGTGGTGGCAGCATCCATTTTGTGGAGCTGAGGCTATGTCTGATTTTACCCGGGTTTCAGGTACTGTACATGTCGTGTCCCTCTAGAAGGGTGGAATGCTAACCCCGTCGCCAGAATTGGCGAGGGGTTAGTATTCCAATTCGTATGACACCTTACTCGACATGTTTTGATAAAGCCAAACCAAAGATAGCATTTAACCGCGAGGTTCATAATGCACTTTAGAGTATATGGTATGACGATATCTGGAAACAGTAGAAGGAAGTTGTTCCGACCACTGCAGACAGGCTCAGCTCATGCCAGAGCACCATCTCACATGGAACCAAGCACTCTGCCTTCAGGATTGTTAAGGCCTGCCATAGGAGTGACTTATAGGTTACCAGGTGTCCCATTTAAGGTTAGGTATAGATATACTACACCTAAGTAAGAGGTGATTACACCAACTTACCCCAGCCGAGTGATCAGCCAGTTGTGTCAAATTGTTAGGCCAAGCCTGGGGTGGCATAATACATGCTTCAGCCCCTGGCAGGCCTTGGGTACACCAATGCCCTGGGTACCTAGTGTACACTGGTACAGGGGCTGACAGGGTGATCCACTTCCAATTGGTTATGCACCTAGGGTGCATAGTTTTAATTTAGTAGAGAGAACAGCAGGCTGGGGGTCTGATTGGCAGGCCCACAGCCTCAATATGTCAAAAACCAGTGAAGCAAAAAGCAAAAATTTGGGGTGACCATAGGATAGCAGACCCTACTCTCCTACAGTTGTGTATGCAACTAGTTTGTTCTAGCATATCCAGATGACATAAGGTCAGAAGGGGCGAATCAATATTCATATAGTGGGTTAGTACTTAGGTGATAGGGCTATGTGACGTTTTCTAATGTAATAAAGTGATTTGCTGATGAAATGACCATATCTGACTTTTCAATTTCTGTACTTTTGTATACATGAAAACTGTATATAAATCCATGAATATGGGATTAAACCAGATATTTTTGAGAGACCTTTCCTATGCCTAGGGATAGTGTCAGATTTCTTCTTGATTTTGCTGATGACTGGAGACGTAGAACTTTGTGATGCTGCATTGTTTTTTTTTTACTCTTTGTATTTTGTAATAGCTCTTTGCGGTTTTCCTAAATTTCTGATTTTGAACTTCCTTTTTGAGTCCCTCCTTTCTTATTGATTGTATACTTATGAAAAACTGAAATGCTGTTTTGACTCTGGTTTCTTGGGACACTTTGTCTCATAGTTTTGAGGTAAACACTGTCCCTGATCCATACAATGTTTAAGTGCTTCACTGACATATAGATTTCCTATGGACCACATTAGAAAATGCGTTTCCATTTACTTTTCGAGTTTTTGTGAAAGGGTGGAGGGGGATTTAGGTGTATTGCTTTATTCAGTTATTATTTAACCGTTTTATTTAGCACACAGGCACTGAGCGGTATATGTGCGCTTTACATCAACATCGTCACAAACTTATTACAATGAATTAAGATTAGCCCTGCCAATCTAAAGCAAACATTGTGTGTTTGGAACTAGCAGATTGGTTTTGTCTGGACCTCGGTGAGAGCTAAGCAGCACCAGATAGGACAGACATTTCACCAGAATCTGGACCTTGTGCTGCTGATGCTGACTCAATCTAGGACTTGGAGACTGGAACACTCAAGAAGCCGATTGTGTTCTGCAGGGAACATGAGCTACCATACTACCTGTGAGGGGAAGCATTGCCAGACATAGAAGACAAGAATTATTTTTTAATACACACTCTAAGGTTTCATTGCCCAGCTGACCGAGACCTCCATGGAAGTTGAATTGAGGAATTGTGCTTGACAAGGAGTCTTGCACTTCTTCAGCCCTCTTCAACTGCATCACTTAACCCTCCAAGACATCCTGGAAGCTTCAGAGAAATAAACCTGTCCATGAGCCGGTATTGCTCCCTGATCCCTCCAACTTTCTCTAAGACGAAATAATCCTCACATTTGCTCCTTAGTCGTGCTTTCATTGGGTAAAGCTGCATGCCTGATTCTGGAAATGTTTTAACCATCATCCTGCAATGTGTGGCTCTTGAGATATCATGGAATAATTGGGACAAAGTACACCCCATTGTACATTATAAGGATATTGCAAGTCACAGAGGAGTACCATGACCATATAGAGGAACGAGGCTGAAGGCCAAGTTTCTTTATAAGGTCATGGAACTCCTTAAAATGTACGGCAGGGGTAGTACTTTATTCCTTATAATTCTTGACCACACCATTACCTTTTCCACACAACGCTAATATCCTGGTGCATTGCTTTTTCATATGTAAGATATATAATGCATGCAAAAAGAATAAAAGTAGACTCCCTAGTGCAGAAAGTAAACACACCAAAAAAGCAGTTAAAAATGTGTTGCAAAAAGATATTAGAATCAGTTTAATGCAAGTCACATTAAAAGAAAGCTCTGTATCTCGTAATCTGTAGAAACACGCAGAAAGATTCTATCTTTTCTATAATTACCTAAAGCATGCAAAAAATAAACATGTTACCCTGAACACCTCCTTTCTGCTGATCCCTGTTCATCTAGAAAAACAGAGCAGAGGTAGGAAAAGCCACATTTTGTTTCGCTTTTTTAAAATTGCAGCTTTCATTATGCTTAGCCTTTTATCCTGGCTCCTGGCTGTATCAGCAGACATTGCGCCATCAGAACTAATTTATAGTAAGTTATCACAGATGAGCAGCTACGTCATTTCTTTATTACAGATGACTCGGTGTGTCATAAGTCACCTGTATTAAGGAAATTAGTGACAGGTTGTTATACAGGTATTGCAGTCTCCCATGCATTATACATTTCTAATAGACCATAATCAAAAACAATGCTCCACTTTAGTTCTAAGTGAGGGCTAGCTAGCTCAGTGATGTTCTCCAGTCCGGTGGGTGGACCTGCAGCAGGGCAATGTTGCCTGCTATGTACGACATATCGGTGCCCTACGCCTGGTATTCCAGAAGCCTAGTACAGGTGTTGCTCTAGCTCTTCACAAGTGGCTATTTCCACATTGGCTTTTTGAAGAGTTTCGGCTAAAGGCTGGTCTCAATTGTGTCCATTCCTTGCTACATTGACCACCACATTTATGAGGCCATGATAACTGGATACTCAAGAACCAGAGTTACTATTTGTCAACAAGTGCACCTGTATTTGTGGGTGGTTAGCTTTATTTCTATCACTTGCACTAATAATTTGTACGTGCAAGAGGCACTTGTGGGGCAATACTTCAGTCACTAAAGGTGCAACAATGTTTTGTATTTCTTTGGTGTGCCTAACTGTCACCCCCGTGCCTTTCTGATGAAGTAGGTAGTATTCCTGCCTTTAGAAATGGTGCTTGGCTACTGCTCATGTCTACAACTCATGTTCTTGCCTGTTTGGCATCATTTCGAGAAGACCGTCAACAAGCAGCTGGCCGCCTTCCTCGAGACGAATGGATCCCTCGACCCCTCACAGTCTGGCTTCCGAGCCAACCACAGCACCGAGACCACCCTCATCGCCGCCACCGATGACATCCGAGCCCTGATGGACAACGGAGAAACAGCGGCCCTCATCCTCCTAGACCTCTCCGCGGCATTCGACACTGTCTGCCACCGCACCCTAGTACAGCGCCTCAGCAACGTCGGAATCCAGGACAAGGCTCTGGAATGGATCATCTCCTTCCTCGACGGAAGAACACAGAGAGTCCGCCTACCACCGTACAAGTCAGAGGCCACCGAAGTCATCTGCGGCGTCCCCCAAGGATCCTCGCTGAGCCCCACCCTCTTTAACGTCTACATGAGCCCCCTCGTGGCCATCGCACGCCAACACAACCTCAGCATAATCTCCTACGCCGACGACACCCAGCTGATCCTCTCCCTGACCAACGACCCCGCCGCCGCAAGAGCCAACCTGCACGAAGGGATGAAAGAGGTAGCCGAGTGGATGACGACCAGCCGCCTGAAACTGAACTCAGACAAGACGGAGGTCCTCATCCTGGGCTCTTCACCCTCCGCCTGGGACGACTCCTGGTGGCCTCCCGCCCTGGGCACCGCACCCAAACCGACAGACCATGCACGCAACCTGGGCTTCGTCCTGGACTCCTCCCTCTCCATGACCAGACAAGTCAACAACGTCTCCTCGGCGTGCTTCAACATCCTACGCATGCTACGGAAGATCTTCTGGTGGATCCCCACCGAGACCAGGAAGACAGTCACCCAGGCCCTCGTCACTAGCCGACTGGACTACGGCAACGCCCTCTACGCCGGTACCACCGCCAAGCTCCAGAAGAGACTCCAGCGGATCCAGAACGCCTCAGCCAGACTCATCCTCGACATCCCACGAACCAGCCACATCTCCGGACATCTGAGAGACCTACACTGGCTCCCCGTCAACAAAAGAATCACCTTCCGCCTCCTCACCCACGCACACAAAGCCCTACACGACCAAGGCCCGAGCTACCTCAACAGCCGAATCAACTTCTACGCTCCCAAACGCCACCTCCGTTCAGCCAACCACGCCCTCGCCGCGGTCCCCCGCATCCGAAGAGCGAATACAGGAGGAAGGTCCTTCTCCTACCTGGCCGCCAAGACCTGGAACTCCCTCCCGACCGACCTGCGCCTGACCCAAGACCACCTCTCCTTCAGGAAGAAGCTGAAGACCTGGCTGTTCGAGCAGTAGCGGCACCCCCCCTTCCCCCAGCGCCTTGAGACCCTACGGGTATGTAGTGCGCTTTAGAAATGTCTTTGATTGATTGATTGATTGATTGATTGATTTTATTAATCTGAAAGCATCTCTGCCTTGTGCATGTTGCAATGCAGATTACTGGGCCTTTTTAATGGCCCCTCCATCAAACTGCTTAGCGCTGAACCCCAAAACAAGGTAAGAACATCTCTCCGGTAACTCCTGCACAACACCAAAACTTTCAAGAACAACACCGCAGCAAATACAGCACTGCCAACCCTGCACTCCACCACGATGCAGCGTGCTTCCTGTCTGAAAAAGTGCTTCAGTGCCCGCGTAGGGATACAAAGCGTTATGTAAATGCTACAATAAAATGAGAAAATAAAGATGCATTTCCTTTAAAAACAATAAAAAGCGCGATTTTATTGTGTAGGATTACTGTGCCATATTCTTTGTAACTTTAGAATCGACTACCACTTCCTGTGTGGTAAGCCTTACAGGTTCAACTTAATTACCCTTGGAGACTTGAGTGGACAAGGGAGTTACTAGGTTATCTAAAATGAGATCAATGAGAAACTAGTGGTAATGGAGAGATGCTACCACCACAGATCCTGCTTAATATTCACTGACTGTCACAGGACGCATAGAAGAAGCAAGGGTAGCTGCTTTAGGGTTAGTCTGTGCTTCCTTCTCTCACACTGAGCCCCTCCACTGGGTAAGCACAGCTTCCAACCACACATCAGGCCCCCCTCCATCATCATATCTAAAACCTCTCGTTGCCATGTCATTGTGGCCTCCTCCCACTAATGCACCATTAGCTGTCCGACGCACCGCAGCCAGCTGCCCTGCGCCGAGCCTGCCTTGCACCGTGTACTCTGCCTGCACCCTGTCCTCTGTCTGCACCCTGCCCTGTGACACCATGTCTGGGTTTTTATCACACTGCACACATTCACTGATTAAAGGACAAATGTATATAAATGGCAGCAGGTCATACACCTCCATAGAGTCCCGCTCAATGGCCTCACCTGTCTCATGCACGTCAATAAAGCGTCACTCATTCCACGATAAATTGGCCTTATACATGTCAGAGCAGCCACACTCCTTCCCCCATCACTGGCCTCATAAATTTCAGCGAGGTCTTTCTGAAACTACATCACTGGCCTCTTACGTTCCGGTGGGTCTCACTCATTCTCCATCAGTGGGCATACACACTTAAATGACATCTCACTCATTCTTTATCAGTGCCCTCAGACACTGAAATGAGGCCTTATTCTCCACCACAGGCCTCTTATGCTCCAATGAGGTTTTACTCATTCGCCATAACTGGCTTCATACACTTCAAAGACGTCTCCCTCTTTCTTCATCACTGTCCTCAAGCACTTCAATGATGCCACAGGCATCCTCTCTGGCTTCACACATGTCAACAGTTTTTTGTTTGTTTTTTGCAGAGTTTTATATAGTTTTATATAGCGCGAACTTGACCCGAATCGGGTATCAGAGCGCTTTACATGAGCACCAGTTACGTTACATGAGGATGAAGGAGTTTAACTCCTTCCCCTATCACCGGCCTCATGAACATCACTGTGGTCCCTCTCATTCTCATCAATGATCTATTTTCTACAGTAAGTCCTAACTCATTCTCATCTCTGGCCTCATGCACTTTACTGAAGTCTTATTCATTCTCCGTCAATGGCCTCATAGATTTCAAGACGGTTTCACTCATTCATCAGTGCCTTCATGCATTTAAATAAGGCCTCACTCCATCTTCCTCACTGGCCTTTAAAGTTCTATTGAGATCTCACTCATTCACCATCACTGGCAGTATAATGAGGTCTCACTCTTTCACCATCACTGGCCTCGAACACTTCAGAGAGGTCTCACTCACTCCCGCTCAATGGCTTCCGACTCTTCAATGAGGATTCATTCATTCTCCATTAATGGCCTCATACACGTAAGTGAGGTCTCAGTCATTCTACATTACTGTCCTTATATGTGTCAATGGAACCACACTCATTCCCTTACCAGTAGAATCAAACACTGCAACTCCTTTCCCCATCATTGTCCTCATAAACTTGAATGAAGTTAAATTTTTCTCCAGTACTGGCCTCATTCTGCTCAGTGAAGTCTCCCTCAATATCTGTCAATCGCCTCATATACTTCAGTGAAGTCTCACTTGTTCTCCATTAAAGGCCTCATACATTTAAATTAGGTGTCATTTATTCTCAGTCACTGGCCTCAAATATTTCAAAGGAGCCACATTAATTCCTTTAGCATCGGCTTTACACAGTTCAACAGTTTCACTCCTCCCCCCATAACTGGCCTCATAAACTTCAATGAGATCTCACTCATTTTACATCACAGGCCTCATGCTCAAAGGAGGTTGCACTCATTCGCCATCACTGGCCTCATGCACTATAATAAGGTCTCACTCGTTCACCTTCACTGACCTTATGCACAAAAATTAGGTCTCACTCCGTTTTTTATCACTGGCCTCATGCACCTCAGTGAAGTCTTACCCATTCACCTTCACTGGCTTCACGCACTAAAATGATGTCTCACTCTTTTTCATCACTGGCCTCATACATCTTATTGAAGTCTCACCCATTCTTCGTCACTTGTCTCATGAATTTCAGTTAGGTCTCTTTTTCTCCATAACTGGTGTCATGAACCTTAATGAAGTCTCACTTATTCTCCATCAGTGGCCTCATATGCTTCAGTTAGGTCTCGCTCGTTCTCCATTAGTGGCCTCATACACTTCAATGAGGTCTCACTTCTACTCCATTATTGCCCTCATACACTTCAACGACGTCTGTCTCCTTCTACATCACTTGCCTCACATTTTGTAATGAAGCCACATTCATTCCCTTATTACTGGCTTAAGAAATTTCAACAGATTCTCTTCTTGCCTATCACAGGCATCATGAACGCCAATGAGGTCTCACTTATTCTCCATCAGTGACCTCGTACACTTTGTACTCTGGGCCCCTCGTGGCAACTACGACTAAAGCCCGAGCTCTAAGAACCAAAATTAGCTCACAGAGGCCTACAGTTCGGGACTGACCTTTTGCCCCATTTTGTATTGACTGCCCACACCTGGCATTAGTTAGTGGTTTGAGTTGTCAAAGTGGTGTAGAGTATTGTAGAGTGGAGTAGAGTGTCATGGACTGGAGTAGAGTGTCATAGAATAGAGTGGAGTAAAGTGGCATGGAGTGGCATAGAGTGGAGAAGCATAGAGTAGTGTGTCGTAGAGTGGAGTGTCATAGAGTGGCGTCGAGTAGAGTGGTATAGAGGGGAGCAACGCAAAATGGAGTGGCGTAGAGTGGAGTACAGTGTCATAGAGTGGAGTGGGGTAGAATGGAGTGGTGTAGAGTAGAATGGCATAGATTGGCATAAAGTGGCTTTGATTGGAGTAGAGTATCGCAAAGTGGAGTAGTTTAAAGTGGAGTATGGTAGAATGGAGTGTCAGAGTGGACTGGCGTAGAGTGGAGTAGAGTTGAGTGGCATAGAGTAGAGTGTTGTAGTGGATTGGCATAGAGTGGAGTGACGTAGTTGTGGAGCAGAGTGGAGTGCCATTGAGTGGCATGGAGTGAAGTGCCATAGAGTGTAGTGGAGTGTAGTGGAGTAGGAGGTGTAGAGTGGAGTGACCTACAGTGGAGTGGCCTAGAGTGGAGAAGAGTGTCGTATAGTGGAGTGGTCTGGAGTTGAGTGGAGTGGCATATAGTGAAGTGTCGTGGAGTGATGTAGAATGGAGTGGTGTGGAGTGGACGAGATAAGTCTACTATGGAGGGGTGTAGAGTGGCATAGATTGGAGTAGAGTGTTGTACAGTGGAGTGGCATGGAGTAGGGTGTTAGAGTTGTGTGCCATAGAGTTGAGTGGGGTAGAATGGAGTAGTGTAAGTAATGCTGGTGCACTGAGTAGTAAATTAGCAGACTGGGTTATATTTCACAGATCTGCAGCTCATTAACATCTCTTCTGATGTGGCACGTCTATTTGGTAATGATTTAGTACATTTATATGAATCATTGAGTCAGTGCAGATCAAATGCAGGTGAAGCATTAGGCAGAAAACAAAATACAGGTTTCAGCATGCAGGTCCTGCACGAATTGGACAAAGCCCAAATCTATTTATCGTTTACCTCTTCCTCACAAGGAACACCTCACATGAACACTGGTATACATCTGCCTCACAGCAAACCGCCACTGAATGGCCCTATGGTCTGAGGAAATATAATCTGGACCTGGATTGGCTATCCAATGTTCTTTTCTCGGATGGTTTATCTTTGCAGTGCAACAGTTCCATGCCTTACAGTTGAGTTTGGGGCGTAATAATGCAACGTCGCACTATATAGTGTCGAAGCGTGTCATTAAGCCAAGAAGGCTAACGACACACTTTGTCACTTCAGAAACGCAGGGCTGCACCATATTTACTAGAATATGGTGCAGACCTGCGTTTCCCCCTGCACTGGCGCTAACTTGAGCTGCCTAGCACAAATGCAGGCACCCGTGCACCATAGTGCAAGGGTGCCTGTGTTGAGGGAAAGATTGTTTATGTGCAGCCACTCTTGTAAATATGGTGCAGTGTCAAAATCAATGGGTGTTGCGGTGGAACACACCCATTGCCCTCCCCTTTCACGCTAAAAACAGCATGAAAGGGGGCCATGTATTCACAAGGCAGAGTTAAGCCTTGTTAATGCCTTGTAAAAATACCCCTGGATTTCTTCATTAAAACAGATTCCAGTCCTTCATTTCTAGAACACTACAGGTCGCTCAAGCTGGGCTCCTCTATTTTCCATCCTCGACATTGCCTATCACTTTAACTAATTCAAGGATATTCCTCCTGTTCCGTTGATGTTTTCCTCATCATTAGACCCTTTTAAGTTCTTTGTAGCCCATCTATGTAAATTGATTTGTTCATAACTACTACTGTCACTGCTGGAACTATTAAATATAGAACATTTGCAAGATCTCTCCACATACCCTAAGCAGTGCAGCTAAATTATTAATCACCTCTAGTGCTTATCAGACAAGGCTGCTGTAATATTCTGTAGATGAACCTCACTATACTCTTTTGTCCCACCAACAACAGTTTTAAACTTTGCCACAAGATATCTGCCGAGACACACAAACCTCATCATATCTCTCCCATACCTCTCTGACATCCTATCCCAATACATTATAGCCCAGAACCTAAAATCCCCTAGACTTTTTCCCCTAGTCTCACCCATGCTACCATGTGCTAGCACAAGGTTTGAGAGAATTCACGTTCTAGGACTTCTTCTCTGGCACTCTTTACAACCATACGTTTGTGCATGTTCCACTATCTAGGCTTTCAATGCAGCATTAAAATATCATCTCATGGGTTGGGAGGTGAATGGACCGAGTGGCAGGTCTGGAGTGATTCAAGGTTTGGTATAATATTGGCATATCCAGGCTGGGCGAAATCATCTGGGACGGCGACCACATGAAATCCTATCAGAACCTTCCTTCTCTCTCTATAAATCACAATTTTTCCATTACATTAAACTCTCAGGACCTACCGACCGAATTCTCTCTCGATTAATCGCAATTTTCCCATTACATTCAACTCTTTTAAGCCCTGTTCGATTACCGGGAGGCGCTAGCGACAACAGCAGACTGCAACCCCCTGGAAGTAAGATTACTGATGGGCCCCTGGACTAAAAGGAGAATTTCTCAGATCTACAGAACCCTGGTGAATCATTCCCTGGGCCCACTCGCGGCTTGAGAGAGTGATGGGAAGGGTGTTAGGTCCACTGGATGATGCAAAATGGAGAGAGGCTTGCATGGCTCCACACACCTTATATAAAAATAGAAAGATACCCCTTTAAAAGACAAAGGGACTGGAGTACTATTAAATAGTTATAAAGTCAGCTATCCCTTGGAGTATACTTAGAACACATACAACGATCCCATCATCTTATTCAATCATACAATAATTCTATCCTCTAAAGAACACCCTTACTTGCTTCTGATGATATGTAATTTTCAACTCCCAAATTTTGTCACAAAGGACTACTTTATTAAAAACATATTGTATACAAATGTAATGACATTAAAAATTTCATAAACTGTGTGCGACACAAGTTTATCTAAATAAAAACACAATATTACATAAAGTGCAATACAATTAAAACATCATACAAAACAACATTTCATATCCAAAACAGCATTTGTTGTGCAGAGAGAAAAAAAAAATTTGGCCAGCACAATTTGTCATTCAAAAAAGCATATCGATTGGGACAAATTTAAAGACTGGGCCTTAATGTACTTAATCTTTACACCATTTACAAGACCAAGAATTCCCATGGATTATGCTATTAGTTGTGTTGATGCGTTTCGATGGTTTCTTGTTAATAGTCCATCTTTTTCAAGACCGTATTAAATTCAAGACTCTCTGTGTATTTCATTATACAGTCGCTGTAAGCATTATAATCCTTGCAAATCCTGTGCCCCTGCTGCTATTTAGCACGAGTTGGGACCATATATCAGCCCTTCTTATATCTGCACAGTGTCCTTTTTATTCAATCGACCTCAATGTTAAATCAGCGCTCGCGGCTGCCTGACGTGATTTTCTTTCTATTCTGTATAGTTTGGAAACGTTATGGCCCCTTGGTGTTTTACTTAACCTTTAATTTAAACAGCAAAGAATCGTAGTATGTCTCAAATTCCACCTACGACCATAACCAAAGTTTGAGGGACTGAAGCTTACAAGCCTCCTCTTGCTTATTGCTGCAATTCACTCCTGTATCGACGGAATGTCCGGGCCTTACACGTGTTGTCTTTTGTTGGATCTGTGATTGACTTCACCAATTATGCCTGCAACATTGGTTCAGATATTGTTGACCTAGGTCGTAAATGTTTCATCTTGGCCAAATATCACCAAGGTGGATGAACAACAGAGTCACAGGACAGGGCTAGGTTCAGGTTTAGAGTTATGGTCGTGGCTAGTGTCAATGATAAACTTTGTCATGTCCTGCCTCCAGTTCACCAAATCAAACGCCCACTATAGTGACATGCGAAGGCCAAGAGGAGGTTTAATCCTCAAGTTATGAAAAATCATGGCGAAAAAGACTTTCAGACATTCACTCCATGCTCTCTGGTGAGAACATGAGAATGTGCACTACATTTCCCAGTGGACACAGCCGCTAGGTCTTTGTCCTCCTGCTAAATCGGTGATATTCTAGTGCCTTGCGGGACCACCAAGTCTCATTGTTTTGCTCTCAGTATAAATATCATGCACTCCTCCTAATGGCCAATAGTCTAAAGGTTTTTTCCCACCGACTTTGGACCACATAAGGTGACCAACACAGCAATGCTTATTATCAGCTTTTTGAATGCCTGATAGAACATAATAATTGAACGCTCGGCTAGAGAAAGCTCAGCAACTGTAGGACCGAAGCATGTATCGGCTTTGGCTACATATATATATATATTACATTACAAGATACTTTCTACTTTAAACTACATTAATTAACTAGGTTAAGGGTCTTACCGATTAGCTGTGTCTGGTGCACATATCTCTAGGAATACTTGAGAGCTGTGCTATCATCCGCTCAGACCCTCACAAACTGTCTATACTCTTCAGTGTTGCACGTCAAAATGTCTAGGAGGTGGTACAGATTAGAAACGCAGGAACCAGTGTACATAAGGCCATGTTGCCATGCATCAAGTGTTTGTGCACGCTGCCTAGATTGCGACCTGGCCTTTATTATGTGATGCGACTTATTTGCGAATCAGTGGCATTGCAAGATTTGGATTCAGAGGAGTCCCCCAACTTCCTACATTTAATAGCAATCATGTCCTATAAGGGGCAGGTACTGCATTTAAAAATGGTCTGCAGGCTCAACTGCTTAACTTCCAGTTCATGTCCTCATACCTTCATCCAGATGTAACTCAAGGGGTGGACGTAGCAGGGCATTCCTTGTGACACTGTCTTCCACATCAGCTTAAAGTATTGCAACTTTCTCATGCTTGAAGGCAGCCATGAAAACATATCTCTTTATGATCCCTCCAGAAGACTGGGCGAAGTCACCTTGTCCAAAGCAGTAAGAGCGACACAAACATAATTCCGCATGTATTCATTCATAAACCCAGGAGACATACTGCCGCCCTCACAAAGTAAAGTATGGAGATTCTTCAGGGTACTAAGAGCTTTGATGTGTGGTCAGTAGGCAACTCGGGATCCTCTAAATGGTTACTGGAAAACATAGTTACAAAGGGCAGTTAGCAAACCTATCTGCTCTTAGGGTTCTTCGATTAGAACAGCTATTGCAGTAGGGTAGCACCAACTATGACACTCCCTGTAATATCTAACTTTTGGAGCCCTGTCTCTAAAAAGGATGCTTGCAGTTAATATATTTTCGTACTGGGAGTATCAATGGGATTGGAGGCACCAACTGGGATTCACTAGTTCCAACGTGTAATTGAGGCGAGGGCCCATCTCTGGATTAAAATAATATCTCCAGCAACCATATAAGCTAGAAAAATTCATTGAATAGATCCCAAATCAGGCTCCACTCCTGACATCTCTCGCTTCATCATTGATTCTTTCCTAGCCCAGATTTTTGTGTCCCTGAACCTCTGCTCTTTCACCTACGTTGTGACCAACCACATGTCTGCATGTATCACACATAATAAAAATCCACTATATGAACTCATACATACATATGTATATATATATTCACTGAAAAAACCATAGGTTTCAGCCACGTTATAGTTAGGAATTGGCATTTAAAAAACCTTAGAAATTCACTGAAAAAAACCATAGGTTTCAGGGGTGTTATAGTTAGCTGGACATTTCCCTCGTACAAAACCCTAGAAATTTCCCTGTTATAGTTAGTTCAGCTAACTATAACTCGCGCCCCCGCAATGCACTGCTGATGACATCACATATTACATCACTCATGACATGGTCAGTGACATCACTGATGACATCACCGATGACATCTCAAATGACATCACTGATGACATCACTGATGACATCATCCATTGAGTATGTGTTTCTGAACAGTTTTAATATGTTTAATATATATAGGGAAAGGCCTGTTGAAGAATAAGTGGGTGTACAAGTGTGTGAATGGATGATTTTCTAGGTGCGTAACTGACTCTATAAGTGAGTCATTAAATGTATCTTACTGCAGACTAGTGACTAAACTGTGTGAATGTCTGTATGTGTCTGTGTGTTGGTGTATAAGTGGCTGCATGGTTTTGTGAATAGCTATATGAGTGTCTATATGGGTTATTGATTGGTTGTCTGAGTATCTGTATGGGTGCCTGAGTGTTTGTGTGGGTAGGGTGTGTGTGACTCTGTGACTAGATATGTGAGTGGGTGATTCAGTGGGTGCATGGTTTTAAGAGTGCATCTGTGATGGACTGTATGGTTGGGTGACTGTATGTAAGGGTGTGTTAGTGATTGAATGTATATCTCAGTTGTACATGTGTCAGTAACTACATATATGAAACGCAGTGTATATGTGTGTAAGAGTATATAACTACCTATATGTGAGAGTGTGTGATTTTGGGAGTGGCTGTATGCGCCATAGTGCAAGGATATCTGTGTCATGTGCTGTTTGTTCTTCTGCAGGAAGACACAGAATTTGTTAGTATTTTTATGAGTAAGTGAACTTGAGTGTGTTTAACTGTATAGGTGAGTAAATTGGACTGTGATTAATTATTTGCATGACTGACTAGATGTGTCAGTACCTCAATGGATGATTGGCGGTGTGTGAGTGTCTATATAGGTGTATAAATGCACAGAGTGACTGTAAGTATGAGTGACTGTACAGGTGAGTGATGGACATGTATGGAGACCTAAAAGTCAATGAGTGGGTGTGTAGTTATTGGTATTGGAGTATCTATGGTTGTCAAAATGGCCGTTTGAAATTTTGAGTCGGTGTATCAAAGGTTATATTAGGGTGTGAGAAGGTGCACTAATTTATCACATGGATGACGTCATCAGTGATGTCATCAGTGATGTCATCAGTGATGTCACTGACCATGTCATGAGTGATGTAATATGTGACGTCATCAGCAGTGCATTGCGGGGGCGTGAGTTATGGTTAGCTGAACTAACTATAACGGGAATTTCTAGGGTTTTGTACGAGGGAAATGTCCAGCTAACTATAACACCCCTGAAACCTATGTTTTTTTCAGTGAATTTCTAAGGTTTTTTAAATGCCAAATCCTAACTATAACGTGCCTGAAACCTATGGTTTTTTCAGTGAATTTCAAAGGTTTTTAAAATGCTAATTCCTAGCTATATCAGGCCTGAAACCTATGTTTTTTTCAGTGAATTTCAAAAGTTTTTTAAATGCTAATTCCTATCTATAACTTATCTCTGAAGATATCATGTTTAATGATTTTGATTGGATATCTATATTTTTCAAATTCAGTGTGTCATTTCATTAATTACATTTTTTAAAAATACTTTTTTATCACCATTTTTAAATGTATTTTTTCAATTAATTCTTTTAAAAATTAAAAAATATTATTTGAACTTAATGGGTTTTTCAAACATATTTTTTTATATTTTTCAAAATATTTTTTTAACTATATGTGCAAAACTTTATTTTATATATATTTTTTCCATGCTTTTGGATCCGCGCACCCTAAGCGCACCGTTCTCGATCCCTACGCGATAGCATCCGCGCATGGTATGTGTCGGGTACGTGGTTAGTGCGCGATTTCAATGCGACCGGTACGTGACTCCCAGCCTATACGCGACACGTTCGGTGTACGTAACACGACGTTTACGCGCTTGCGCGATGCGTCATCTGCGTCTATAACGCGGTGGGTGCGCGGATCCCGCGAAGTATTTAACATTTAAAAAAACATATTTATGTATTTCATGTGAATATTAATTGAAGACAAACTCTAAACTAGTCTTAAAACTAATATATTTTGACATCTAATCCTATATTTCTTTTGAATTCAATTTCGCGGATGTGCGCTGGGTGCGTGCTGCGTAAGCGCATGGTGTGCGGGTCCCATGTGACCAGCAAAAAAAAGAGATTTGATTGGTTCATTACACTTCCTGTTCTCATTCTTCTTTGAGCTTCTTTGGAGAACCACCTCTTTGGAGAGAAGAAGATTTTTTAGACTAAGTTTACACTTAGCCCTAACTTTTTTCAACCAAAAATGGCTTCAGGGCAGCAGGCATCACCTGCATCACCTCATACTGCTGAGGATGAATTTTTGCCGGAGTTACCACGCAAAGAACGTTTCTCTTCAGTGGTATGGAAAATGTTTACTTTTCCTGAGGGGCAGAATAAAACCAATGCCACCTTGGTCACATGCAAGATTTGCAAAAGAGTCCTATCGAGAGGGGATCCTAACAAGAAATACTCTTGCGGCACGGCAAGTATGATGAAGCACATGAGGACCCTTCATCCAAACAATCTTGCAAAAGAAGAGTGCCGACGGATGAGAAACGCTTCTGCTCCTGCGCCATCCACCTCATCGCAGCCGAGCACATCAAGAGTGCATCCATCAGACCAAACCTTGGACATCCGTCCTCAATTTAAATTTTTAAAAGTGTTCTGCACTAAGTGCAATAAGACTTTGTGCTATGGCGTGCAGTCGATCGATCTGATCTGCCGCCGCCAAGAAAGTCATATTTGCTAGTTTTTTTGTTGTTTTTTTTATTGTTCCCTGAAGTTCATTCTTTGGTTTCTCCTGTTTTGTTTTTGTTTTTTTGTTTTTCAGAAAAACCAAAAAAATCACAAAATTGTTAGAAAAACCAAAAAAAATATATAAAAGAAGAAAGAAGAAAAAAAAGTTATTGTAAGAACTAACTTTCCTGGTTTAAAAAAAGAGCTACATTTCTTTGTTAGTGTGTGAAAGTTTAGATGAATGCATGTGTAGTACGTAATTGACTGAATGAATGCATTAGTAGCGTATGGTGAATGTATAAGTGCAGAACTATAAGAAAGTGCTGCAGCATCACACAGTAACCTCTTTAACTGCAGTGTGCTGTAGTACTTCCGAAGCACAGGGATGCAACATATGTACATAAGTATGTTGCAAATCTATGCTTCTGTCTGCACGGCTGCTTAAACTGCAGCCATGTGGTGACACAGGCACCCTTGCACCATAGTGCAAGGATATCTGTGTCATGTGCTCTTTGTTTTTCTACAGGAAGACACACCTTCCTGCACAAAAACAATGAGAAAATGCATTTTTCTCCTTCAATGTATGCTGAACATTTCAGCATGCATTGAAGATATAAAAATGTGGAGAAATTAAAAGAATTCTCTTTGTTGTGCTTTCCTACACCAATTGTAGAATGGTGCACCATTCACACACATATCGAGATTTATGATTTCTGATAAATCTAGACATGTGTCTTGTTCTATGAGTATTAAGTGCAATCATGCACAACAACACTTATAGAACACCCTTTCAACACAAAGTGGTCTAAATGATGAGGTTGTATTTACATGGAGTATAAAAAGTGCACAGAATGCCTTTTCCTCTCTTTGTAAATATAAAAGAGTATCTTGCACAATAACTATGTTACAAAAAGTGACATATTTCCGTTTTTACATTTTCTTGCGAATGAGAAAAGTAAGCCCAGAGTTTTGTCTGCAAAGATGTTCAAAGAAGAATGATTGAAATGATTGCGGTCCTTCAACAGCTAAAAACGTGAAATATTATGAACATCCTCAAATCTCTTTTTTTGCAGGTCACATGATATCTGATTATGGTCAGATTTCAAAACTACATAAACAGAGTGTTTTTAGAATCGTGTTTCAACTTTGTAGCTTCTTGCAGGCCTCTTCATTCTGCATATTGAGACTTAGTTAAACTTATCTTCACAGTAATAGGAATAAAAAATGGTATTCATTTTTTGCTGTTTTTCATTCAGATATAAATTGTTAAAAATTGCTTATTTTAAAATTTGGATCTGTGAAAGAATTTTTTTTTTTATATAACATATAGGTGCCGATTCCGATCCTGTAAAACCCGGGTACGAATGGTCGTACGGAGCGAATTCTCCGTCCGACTCGTACCCGGGAAAACCACCTTACAAACCCGCAAGTACGATTCGTACAGAAATACGATTTCCGTACGAGTCGTACAAAACACCGACCGGCTAAAAAATACCCACAATTCCGATCCGGGACATCACGTACATGACGTCCGGACGGAGTCAGGCAGCGTTTTACGGACCAGCAAGTACGATTCGTGCCTACGTCACTCCGCACGGACCATTTTTTACGGCAGCCAAAAACTGCAGGGAAATTGAGGACGAAGCGAAGAAGGAGCACCAGTACGCGACGGACAGCCATGGACCCCATCCTACGTGTCATCCCGGCCCTCCGAGCCTACGACCTGGTGCACAGAAACCGACGCAGACGCCGCAGAAGGTCAGAACAACACCCAGGGGCAAAGGGGTGGGGCGAGGGGCAGGAAATTAAACCCCCCCCCAAGTTAAAACATATATATCCTGCACATAACTTACCCCCATGGTCTGGTCACTTCGGGGGGCGTGTCCACCAATCCCACGTACCGCCACAACGGAAGTGGACGTGGACGCGTACCCGTCACCACTACAATGGTGGTACGGGCCGTACCCACGCTCTGGGGGGCGTGTGTACGGGCCGTACCACCATTGTAGTGGTGATGGAGGGGTACCCGCCGTACCCACGCTGTGGGGGCGTGGGTACGGGCCGTACCACCATTGTTGTGGTGATGGAGGGGTACGCGCCGTACCCACGCCCTCACAGCGTGGGTACGGCGCGTACACCTCCATCACCACCCCAATGGTGGTACGGCCCGTACCCACGTCCCCAGAGCGTGGGTACGGCCCGTACCACCATTGTTGTGGTGATGGAGGGGTACGCGCCGTACCCACGCTGTGAGGGCATGGGTACGGCGCGTACCTCTCCATCACCACCCCAATGGTGGTACGGCCCGTACCCACGCCCCCAGAGCATGGGTACAACCCGTACCACCATTGTTGTGGTGATGGAGGGGTACGCGCCGTATCCACGCCCTCACAGCGTGGGTACAGCACGTACCCCTCCATCACCACAACAATGGTGGTACGGGCCGTACCCACGCCCCCCAGAGCGTGGGTACGGCCCGTACCACCATTGTAGTGGTGATGGAGGTGTACGCGCCGTACCCACACTGTGGGGGCGTGGGTACGGGCCGTACCACCATTGTTGTGGTGATGCAGGGGTACGCGCCGTACGCACGCCCTCACAGCGTGGGTACGGCGCATACACCTCCATCACCACCCCAATGGTGGTACGGCCCGTACCCACGCCCCCCAGAGCGTGGGTACGGCCCGTACCACCATTGTAGTGGTGATGGAGGTGTACGCGCCGTACCCACGCTGTGGGGGCGTGGGTACGGGCCGTACCACCATTGTTGTGGTGATGGAGGGGTACGCGCCGTACCCACGCTGTGAGGGCGTGGGTACGGCGCGTACCCCTCCATCACCACCCCAATGGTGGTACGGCCCGTACCCACGCCCCCCAGAGCATGGGTACGGCCCGTACACCCTATGAATGCGGGGTTAGGGTCCGTCCCACCTGTACCCCTACGGCACCAGTACAGAATGGATACAAGGCGTACACATGCCACGAATGTTGGCATAGGGCCTGTTGCAGCATATAAGCAGTATATTGGTGTGTGTGTATGCACAGGACAGCAGTGTACTGCACCAAGGGGGCGGGTGGGTGGCTGCAGAGGACTCCCAGCAGTGGACAGAGACATGGGGGAGGGTGCATATCACTCCCAGCAGTGCCCAGACATATGAGGGGTGGGTGCAGAGGACTCCCAGCAGTGCCCAGACATATGAGGGGTGGGTGCAGAGGACTCCCAGCAGTGCCCAGACATATGAGGGGGGGTGCATGTCACTCCCAGCAGTGCCCAGACATATGAGGGGTGGGTGCATATCACTCCCAGCAGTGCCTAGTCATATGAGGGGTGGGTGCAGAGGACTCCCAGCAGTGCCCAGACATATGAGGGGTGGGTGCAGAGGACTCCCAGCAGTGCCCAGACATATGAGGGGTGGGTGCAGAGGCCTCCCAGCAGTGCCCAGACATATGAGGGGTGGGTGCAGAGGACTCCCAGCAGTGCCCAGACATATGAGGGGTGGGTGCAGAGGCCTCCCAGCAGTGCCCAGACATATGAGGGGTGGGTGCAGAGGCCTCCCAGCAGTGCCTAGACATATGAGGGGTGGGTGCAGAGGCCTCCCAGCAGTGCCCAGACATATGAGGGGTGGGTGCATCATCCTCAGATGACCACAACTCCATGGGTCCATGAACGCATCCCCAATGTGCGACTATGTTGAGAGTGCCATATCAACACATCACTGACAGCAGTGTCCCACTCCCATGAGGATGGATGTCATTCCCCCACTGCATGACACACCACATGTGCGATGACAAATGACACATGCATACCCACCCCTTGCGGAGGCTGCACAAAACACACACTGAGATCATGTCACAAGACTGTTTTCATGTGAAACCCACTAAACTAAGAGAGCCAAAGGGAACACACACTGTCACGCACATTCCAGGACTGATAGGAATGTACAGGTGCTGGCACAGCCACCAAGTTGTTGTCTCCCATGGAAGGAATAGGGTGGACTTCCCACAGATACAATGCCCACAATTGTCAGTCAGGTGACCAAATACCCTGCAGAACAAGTACCATATGTGTGCTAGGCTGGGAGTACACACATGCATAGTGCGGAAAAGGGACCATTTCCCCATGGAGGCATGGCAACATACTCCATACACAAGTACAGTGACTACCAAGGATGGCACAGACGATGCAGCTGGACACATTGCTGAGCAGGCATGGACATAGTTGAAGGGATCCATCAACCACCAAGGGAATGTAGACACAGGTCAGCACAACAATGGTGCAACTCCCTGCAGGGAAGATGTCAGGTGCCACAGAGGAAGGAACACTCCTTGGGACAATGTCTCAAAACACAAAGAGCATACACGACCAAAGAATCATTGCAGAGACCTTGTGATGCCACGCAGATACCAGGGTCCACCCCATGAGCAGCAGACTACTACATTTCCCAGATACCCAACACATGATCACCACCCCAACTCATGGAGCATCAGCACCAACATCAATACCTGAAAAGCAATTGTGTGCAAAGGAAAAACAAAATGCTTTATTCAGCATGAAAACAAAAAGTAGAAAAGGACACTATTTACAAAGGCCATAGGCCAGTCCAGACACGAAGTCCTGGGGGGGGACACATGGCCATGTGTCTCCCCTAGCTTGCCTGCACATTAGATACCTCTGGTTGATCGACTGAGGTGGGGGCATCATGTGGGGAAGGACCAGGCACCAGGAGTGGGTAGGGCAGGTGTTGGGGGTGCAGGGACGGACGACTCCACCACAGGGGGTGGAGCAGCGCCAAAGGTGGAGGTCAGTACTGCGCTGCACACGTCCGCAATATCTTGCAGCGTCTCCCCTGCACCCGACGGAACCACAGGCCCCAAGGAGGGGGGGGGGTCGAAGGGATGGGTCGCAGTGCTACTGGGGGAGGTGGTGGACAGGGGGGGACTCTACTCCCCTACCCGTGGAGTGCCTTGCCCGTTTGCGCGCAGGTGAAACAGTGGGGCTGAGGCCCAGCACAGCCAAGTAGGTCTCATTCTCAGACTGTGGGGCAGGGGAGGCGAGGGGAGTGACATCGGAGGGACTGGGGAGTGAGGCATGCGGACTCCTACTGTGTCTGCGTGTCTGCCTGTGTGCCCTAGACCCAGTGGGTGTGCCTTCTTCCCCCTGAGTGTGCGTGACAGGAGGTGTGCGCTTGCCCTTCCCTGTTGGTGTGCTGCCTGTGTCTGGTGTGGTGCCTGCCTGGGAAGGTGTGTGTGTGCTTGGGACAGGAATGGGAGTGGGAAGTGTGGATGGCGCAGGGGTAGGTGGGGGGACGAAGCGCTGCAGGAGGCTCACTGCTGCCGTCAGTGACGAGTCCATGGACCTCAGCAACATCCGTTGGTCAGACATCGCTGATGACATGCCCTCCATGTATGACACCATCTGTGTCAGCAGTCTGGTGTGGCCATGGAGGACAGTCAGGATCGATGTCTGCCCAACCTGCAACTGCCGCTGAATGTCCACAGACTCGGCAGTGAGGGCAGCAGGGGAGACAGGGGCAGGGTGTGTGTTGCCAGGCACGAAGGAGACACGTTGTTGCCCTACACGGACAGAAGGGACCCAAGCAAGTGGGAGGGCAGTGATGGGAATGGAGGGGGCGGTGACAGTTGTAGTGCTGCTGCCAGCTGTTGGAGCCGCCTCCGCCCCCTCAGGGAGTTCAGCCTCAGACCCGTCTGCGTCGTAGTCGGTGGTGGTACTACCCAGGTCCTCCGCCGCACTCCCCTCGCCCTCCGTGCCACTTCATGCTGCCGACTCGCCAGGAGTGGTGGCACGTACGTGCAGGTGTCTCCCTCGGTGTCCCCCGATGATGCTGTGGGCAAGGTGAAGAGAAAGGAAATAATCAGTCACCTGTGTACATCTGACACATGAGTCAAAACTAAATAGGTCACAGTGCATATCATGAAAAGCATCATGAGGAGCATCTAGAATACCCAGCACATACATAAGCCCTGCACTCCCCAGTTGGTTCACCCAACATGCCCCCTGAAATAATGAAAATCAGGACACCACAGCAAATAACTGGATATCCAATTATACAGAGAAGCTAGTGTCTGTGAACAGTGGAGCACAGGCAGACCATGACGGCATGCCACCTCCTGGTCACTGTGAACGAAATAGTATTGGTGCACCCAATGCCAAATAACAGACGCCAATGCTGAAGGGGTCCCCACACTCATAGACCTGTGAGTACTGTAGAAAAGCAAATGTAATACTATCTGAGCCATTGGGAAGCACAAAAATGTACACAATTGACATATTTGGAATGTGTGAATGTCCCACCTGTGGAACAGAACACACATGTGCATGAATATCAGAAGTCACACAAGGAGGTGCACACAAAACTACATTTACACAGTCATAGTATGAGCTGCCCGCCTAATGCCAAGAAGCCAATGTTAAGAAGAAATGTGGTATCAGGAAGTACACATACATGGCACCACGGTGGTCGGGATGACTTGACACCGGTAAGTTGCCTTCAGCAACAACCAAGGACTAACCCAAATGCTAACACACTGTGGGAACATGGATATGTATAAATCCTAAACAACTTTTGGCCTGCAATGTGACCATGTTCTAATTGTGCCAGCGTGTTCCACAAAAGTGTAAAAGTGGTACTTGTGCCCTCCCTTGGGAGACATCTGTCATGCATGCACATCACTGTCCTTCACAAAAATCAAAGTGAAGCATATAAACTATTGGGACATTTTGACAAGTGTAGTGAGTGCCAGGGCACATGCCTTCTTGGATAACAACTTAAAACATGCCAACTGTCACACGGCCATCCGTACGATGATGACACAGTTGGCAACACATCTGACACACTACCTGTCATGTGGAGTGGCACACATGTCCAGACACAGGACAATGCATTAGCAAATGGCCCTGAAATTGTGTTGGAATAAGGAGCACCTGCACTGAGGAGACACCCTGATCTGAACGAAGAATGTCCACACAGATGTCAGCACACACAGACCAAACCACATAGCATCTGGAGCACACACCCGTGCCAATAATGGATGAGCAGGAAACATGTATTTTAACTTGTGACACATGCTGCAAAGCACAAACATGACACCCTGCACAACATGCCTGGGTCACTGCACGTTGAGTGCCTGTCCAGACAATCATCACACACTGGTCAGACCTTGCAAGGAGACATAAGGTATGGACATGTATTCCTTGCCCGCAAAAACAACCCATACCTGAGACAATGTGATTGAGACAGCTCAAAAAGTGACACCTCTCAATCTGGGTTTACTAAAAAGTGCATCAGGAAATCCTAAATGTACTCCATATCACCTCGTGAGGCTGCCAACACATATTTGTGACACAAAACCTCAACAGATTGTTGTACATAGACACACAGGCACTGGCCAGTGTGAGGATGCAGAAGCAAAATGGGGTCAGCCTGTACAATGGGCACATGTAGCACACTTTAGATAAATACATATGAGGCCAGGGAACAATGCCACAGAGGGAAAACTATGCTGAACACACAGAGAATGGGCACAGTGTTGGATGACACACATGATTCCGAGGCAAGGGTGTCTTAGGGGACTGTAGTGGGCACACTGCTCCATGGTCCTGGAATTATCTGACTGTAACATGAGCTACCGTCCCGGCACTATGCATATCTCCCACTCATGCACATCATGTCTGAGGCCACAACATCGGTCATGCATGCTGCAAGTCTGTTCATTTGAACACTCACACTCCTGTGTTGAGACTCAGCATCAGTGCCAACTGATATGGACCCCCAAATGACTGAACAGGACAGGGCACAGGCAAGGTAACAACACATGTCTCCGACCCCACCCCCACATGATGCAGACAGCAATGTGCACTTGGATTAACCGCCAGCCTAGATGACCATGTGCAATAGTGATTACACACAGACCAGGGAACACATGTCAAGGAGGGGAAAGGAGGAAGATCAGCAGCTGATGACTTTGGGGAACAGAAAATGCAATGCACATATTAACCCTGCCAGTGTATCCATGCGACTGGGCACTTCCCAAAGCTGGTGACACACAACAAACACACATGTACCTACCCCCTTGCTGCTGCTGCATCGCCTGTAACCGCCTATCCATGTCAGGGAAGACCACCGCCAGGACACGCTTCATTTGGTGGGGCAGGTGCCGGCACCCACCGTAGGGGCGTGGTGGTGAGTCCCCCAGCAGGACCCGGGCGATCCTCCTGGTCGGGCACCAGATGTCCTGCCAGCGTTTCCTCACCTGTGCCAGGTGCCGACTGCGACCCTCCACAGATCTCACGGCCCTGACGGCCCGCTTCCATATCTCCCCCTTGGCGTAGGCAGTTACCTGTGAGGATGACAAAGTGAAACAACATCACTACACCTGCTCCATGTCACAGAGACACACATTTGAACATCTTTGATATGTTGAACAGGGCATAGTATGCTGCCAACGAATAGCACCTTTGTCATAGGGACATTAGGCTCTGTGGAAGCCCCAATGCACTACATGGCATTGAAAGTACAAAGGTGGCATGAGGGGTGCGACACACTCCCTGATCATGGCACACACTGGACATCACAAGCAACACAAAGCTGATGGCCAGCACCTCCAAGCAGTCACATGCCCCAGGCCACTGACCCAACAACAGCAGACTACACAGACACACACAGGCACAGATCATTCACCTGCCAGTGGCAACAGCCGATACAAACCTCACTCTGCACATGTGCCACTTGCCTGTGGGGTGTCACAGGCCTGGGGCTAGCCCAGCAAGTCAGACACACAGCACGGATCACTTCTCACATCAGATGGGTCGAGCTGTTGCCTCCTCCATGCAGCTGTGGTGCAACACTCCACATAGACACTCACCCACATGACAAGGAACATTCACACACATCAATGTCCAGATCATTTGGACACTCTCACCACAGCTCCACTCAACTCACACACATCTGTGGGTACAGTCACCTGTCACACGGGGGGAACACAGAATCACCTCAGGACTATAGAACAAGAAGGGCCAAGAGGATTAGCTATGCTGAATGTGCCATGCAGCATGCAGTGAATGTCACAGTAAGCACAATGCAAGTGAGGAGTGCACACATGAACCACATCATGCTCTGCATGACAGACATGAGCCGTCCCCCCCCCCCCCCGGGACCCACTCTAAACAACATTTCATGTCTGTCACACCTGGACACAATGCCAGAAGTGCCAGTCACAAAACAGAAGGGGCACAGTCAAAGGTAGCGGAGTCAGCACTCACCTGCTCCCCTGGTCTACCATACAGGCTGGGATACTGTGGGAGGATGACGTGCAGCAACGCCTCATTCTCTTCCTGTGTGAATGGCTGGGCCCTCTCCACAGACCGCGACATGGTGCCAGAGGAATCACAAGCAGCAGCAGTGGTGTCAAATCAAAGGTTGTGAAGGCAAGTGCCCTCTCATGGGTTCTGCCTGACTTATATCTGCCTTGCTGGCCTATTTCAGTAACAGGAGTGCAGAGTGATTGGTCAGACTCCTTTGCATCCTACGTTTCCTCCAATCCCTTTAAACATACACCAGTGACAGCATTAGCATTTTTTCAAATTTGCAGCATCATGTCAAGTCAACAACCACTTTGCTTTTTCCAGGCCACATGATGGAAAAATGTGATCTTCAAACTGGGTATCCATGACAACCAGCATGCATGTAGGCCCTAATACTTGTCCCTTATGTGTCCCCATTGTAAATTTCAAATCCCCACACAGGTACGGTGCGTTTCACACCACACGTACCCCTAGTGCACCACTACTCTAGTGCTACGGGCCGTACACACGTGTGTACGGCCCGTAGCACTATGGTAGTGTTGCCGTAGGCATACGCCATAGTGCTACGGGCCATACACGCGTGTGTATGGCCCATAGCACTATGGTAGTGTTGCCGTAGGCATACGCCATAGTGCTACGGGCCGTACACGCATGTGCACGGCCCGTAGCACTATGGTAGTGTTGCTGTAGGCGTACGCCATAGTGCTACCGGCCGTACACGCGTGTGTAGGGGCCGTAGCACTATGGTAGTGTTGCCGTAGGTGTACGCCATAGTGCTACGGGCCGTACACGCGTGTGTAGGGGCCGTAGCACTATGGTAGTGTTGCCGTAGGCGTACGCCATAGTGCTACGGGCCGTACTCACGCGGGTACGGCCCGTATCTCTATGGCGTACGCCTACGGCAACATTACCATAGGGATACGACCCCTACACATGAGTATACGGCCCGTATCTCTGTGGCGTACGCCTACGCCAAAACTACCATAGTGCTACGGGCCTTACACACGTGTGTACGGGCCGTATCTCCATGGCGTACACCTACGGCGACACTCCCATAGGGATAGGACCAGTGTGTACACGTACGTGTGCACGGTCCGTACACACACACATACTCCTACCCAAACCCCATATAGTGATACGACCATACCCACGCCCTCAGAGCGTGTGTACGCTGCGTTTCATAGCTTACGCTGGTGATAGGAGGCGCACAGGAAAGGAATGGAGGTGTCTGACTTTCACAAGGATGAACATCAAGTCATTGTCAGTGCAGTGCTTCATGTGTAGGGCCTAGGTGTGTCAGGCAGTGAAGTGGCACATGTCTCCTCATGTTTTAACCCAATAGTTGTGTGATGACCTGTGTACACATGTCATGTGTGATGGGGCACTATGTGGCGCACTTCCCCTTCACACCTTTTACATATGTGCATGTAGTTCAAACTTGTCAAGCACTGCATCACTGGCATGGCACAGTCACCAACACCCGCAACTGTCCCCTGATGCCAGGTACACGGATGATGACACCTGACATCTCACTACCAGCGTGCCCCGATGTGACTATGTCATGTGTGTGTCATGTGTTCCCATGATCTTGCTGTTGGTGTTCCATCAACGGCATCTGCTGTAGCTGCATCCAACATGTGCCTGTGTGTAGATGCCCATGTCACACTATTACGCACACCAGGACACATGTGGAATAATACGTAACGTGTGTCTGTGTGCATCGAACAGGGACTTGCCAGCTTAGGACATATCTGCGTAGTCTCAATGTCTGTGTGACATGTACCCCTTCATGGCAAGGTGTGTGGTCTGTCCATTTTCCATGACATGTGACCTGTGCGTCTAGCTTGCCGGCAGCTGTCTGTATGAGATAACATCCTTCAAATGCACATATGTGGATGTATGTCACTCCTGTAATGTGTCTGGCTGTTCACTCACACTGGCCCACAGCTACTTTCATGGCATGTCCTGTAGACCTTGACAATCCACGTTTGTAGCTGGCTGTTGGTAGGAGTATCACCTGGCTGGCATACGTGTGCAGGATGTATTGCACAGACCAGACTCTGTATGTAGCATATGTGTATTAGCTGTTGAACATGTGCTCAGTTCATTGACATTGATGTAGTAATGTACTCAATCTTCGTTATTCCTTCCAAATTTCTGTAGGGCACCGCCTCTCCCCCGACCAATGCCAGACTTGGCTGCCATGAGAGAACGTGACTGCATACGCCGCTACAGATTCCCCCAACAGTTAATTGTGGACCTGACAAACAGGCTGGCCCCACACCTCCAACCGCGACACAGTTATCCGACTGCGCTGACCCCCAAGATGAAGGTGATGTCAGCCCTACATTTCTTTGCCACAGGTACGTTTCAATTGACCATAGCTGATGTGGGTGGCATGTCCCAGACCATGTTCAGCCGTGTCCTGCATGATGTTTTAGAAGCCATGTTGGAGCACCTGGATGAGTTCATCCATTTTCCAACTCCTGAGCAGTTGACAGGTATCAAGGGTGAGTTCTATGCCCTGGGAGGGATGCCCCATGTAATTGGGTCCATTGATGGGACACATGTGGCTTTGGTACCACCACAGGCACAGGAGGTAGCCTTTCAAAACCGTAAACATTACCACTCCATTAATGCCCTTGTGGTGTGTCTTGCTAACATGGTGATTTCCCATGTCTGTGCACGTTTTCCAGGGTCAGCACACGATGCCTACATCATGAGGCGTAGCAGGGTGCCAGAAATGATGCTGCAGCTGCACAACGAACGAGCATGTCTTGTTGGTGGGTAGACTCTGTTTGTCCAGTATTCAGCGGTATCTTAGTATGTGACGGCATCTCCTGACCCACTTCTTTAATGATGTTTCCATTTGGGGACTCTGGCTATCCCAACATGCCATGGCTGGTGACGCCTCTCCGCAACCCGAGAACAGCTGCAGATCACCGTTACAACAATGCCCATGGGCAGACCAGGCGAGTGATTGAGAGGACGTTTGGCCTCCTGAAGAGCCGATTCCGTTGCCTCCACAAGACCGGCGGGTCCCTCCCATATGCACCGGTGAAGGTCTGCAAAATCTTCCTCGTGTGCTGCATGCTGCACAACATGGCAGTGGAGAAAGCTGTGCCACTCATCCTGGATCCCGATGAGCAGGAACATCCACCCGTGGAGGATGACGGCCTTGGTCACGAGGCAAGTGAGGAGGAGGAGGAGGAGGAGGACATCCGGAGTCAGCTCATACGCAACTTCTTCTCATAATGGTGAGTCCCTGGGTCTGAGTGTGCACGCTTGGAGCCTTGTGTGGCATGTGTTGCGATGTGTGTGTCCAGCTGACTGTATGCTAAGTGACTTTGAGGTGTGTGCTGATGTGTCACTCGAGTGCTGATGTCATTCCACACATTTTAGCTGACACACTCAATTGACAACTAGCATGGTGTCAACCTTATTCATGTAGAGTACATGACCATGCATGCGGATGACTATGTTTTTCCTGACTTCTTGTGTGTCTCTCATCCCCAGGTGTTTGCGCATGCTGTCTGCTCGTGGCATCGTTGTGCTCCTGCTATTCCTCATGAGTAATGCAACGTGTGCTGAATCAGCGTTACATGCATGGACATGGTGAGAAGTCTCCTTTGGGTAAGGATTGCAGCAAGGCTTTTTGGGTGTGGTAGTTGTTTGTAATGTGTGGGCACTGCTCCTGTGCAGGTTTTGTTACTATGCATACATGTCGACTCACCATGGGGCACATGACATGTATCATGACTCACATGAATTGATAGTCACACTTCGTGACAGTCATCTGTTATGGGATTGTGGATTTTGATGAAGGCATCAATGTGTGTACAACTTCCCTCGGAAACATACGGGAGGCTACGGGTGGACATATTGCGGGACATCCCCATGAGAGGCTCAATGGGGAATTGCAGCCTCTCCGTGTGCAGCAGGGGATGTTTGGCTCACCCCCTTCACTTGTGTGCCACTCCCATGGATTGACAGCATCTGTGGTGCGAAGGGGGTGTCCAGTGTAGGTCCCACATGTTAATCCAAAAGACCTGTGAGTCTGTTAATATTGATGCATTTCCATAGGTGTGAGCCTGAGTAATAAAGGTGTTCCTCAGCCTCCAAGGTGCCTCATCTCTATCAATGCAGGTCTCTTGCCACTGTGCATGCCCCATCTCTGGCATGGTTGTCAAGGATTGTGCATATGAGTCTATGTGTAGATTAGCAACCTGCATGCTGTTCTACATGTATTTGATTCTCTATTGTGCATGAAGTCCATGGCTGTGTATGTGTTTTGGCATGTTGCTCCCAACAACGGGCCGTCAACACCTTCTGGGGTGTGTTTCCTGTGCGCAGCTCGGCCTTCAGTTTCATGATCCGGTGTCAGTCATCTTTGGTGATTGTGCATCCTTTGTCTCTGGGTGTGCCATTGAAAACCGGTCACTTCTTCCTTGACATACACCTGTTGCAGTAGTCCTTCCTGACATCCTAGTCTTTGTGTGGAAATTGTGGCATAGTTCCCAGGACATGCCACCTGCTGTTGCAGCCACTGCAGCAAGGGCACACAAAGTTTCCTGATTTGGCAACACACACACATCAAAGATGCTCCTCCCTTCCTCCATCAACCCATTCATTTGGCTGTCATCAGCTTGTCTGTGCCACAGTTGCGGCCACGCGGTGCCAAAGGCTGGACCGTCTGCACATGCAACGTGCACATTGCACGAGCCTCATGTCCTTGCATGACCCACATCACACTACAGTCTGATGTTGCAGCCACCCTCCAAGCAATGTCCATCCACACATCTGCCGCCAGCTCTCAGGCATACACTAAGCGCACACACAACACCTTTGCATGATGAGTGTGCAACTCCGACCCTGTCACACCCACCAGGTCATGTTCCTCCTACTCCCCACCGGCTCTGTACCCCGGCAAGGCAATGGGAGTGGGACTCAAGGCTTCTGCATGTAGTATGCTGTCGTTGTGAGGCACATGGCATAGGTATCATCTCTCAGCGTGTCAATCTACAATGTGTCCAGGACCCCCCTCTCCACCATCACATGCGCACACAACCTCATCATCAACTCGTATGCCATTGACAGCCAGGTGCTCCTCACCCTCACCAAGGACGCAGACATTGACAGTTCCAATATTCTAGATTGCATGAGATCCATTGATGGATGGCAGAACAGCAGACACCTGAGGCTGGACTTGTACAGGACTGAGGTCAACATCTGAGGATTGTCCCCTTACAGCTGGGTCAACTGCTTGTGTCCCACCCTCAGAAGCCCCGCACAAGCACCCAGTGTCCATGCACACAAGATGGTGTGCATCATGGATTGCTTGCTCACATTTGCCATGGTAATCACCAGCATCTGTGCCTCAGACTGCAACACCCTCTGCATTATGCACATGATCTCCAGATAGATCCACTCCAAGGAAAGACGGACCATCCCCCAGGTCCACGACAACATCTGTGTCAAATACTGCCCTGCCCTCTATGGGGCAGCCACATCCAAACTCCCAGGACACTTGTACACATCCAGGCTGCATCTGCACACCTCAGCTGCAACATCCCGCACCCCAGCCACATCACCGTCCAGTAGAGATAGCTGCAATGGATTACCGTGTGCTGCAGGATGACCTTCAGACTCCCCACCCACACTCAGGAAGCAGGCCACAACCCCAACCCAACACCAACCTTGTACCACTGTCATCTGAGAACCCGTAGTGCCATCTCCGTGCATCCAACCTTGACCTGGCCACCATTCTTCAGATCCACCGTACTCCAGCATGCAGGACATAGTTCTCCCACCTGGGAACACATACCTGGGACTCCCTCCCCGGGAACCTCCGAACGAGGCATGACCTCTACGCCTAAATGATACTCTTCCAAATAGGTCTGTTGGCACTATATTGCATGCACCCCCTCAGCAGCTTAAGGCCATCACAGGTGAGTATTGTGCTCCATGTCTGCATTGAATGATATATTGTGACCCATGTGTGTCCTGTACCAGACTCTGATCCCAGGGTATGGATGTGTGGAGTTAGTTCAACACTGAGGCATAGTTTGACATTTACACACACATATGTTGGGGAATAATGCCAAATGACAGCAACATCTCATGACAAAATAAAGTATTTATTTTTGGTGGGGTACGTCTTTTGGTAGATGAAGTAAGGTGCTGTACCGGGTGCATAGAATCCAAAGTTCACAGGGGGAGATGGCATCCTTGTCAGTTGGAGTCATCAGAGTCCAGACCACAGTGTTGGTCATCATTGGTCAGACTGTGACCAGCAAGTCCAGGTGGCAGAGAATGTCATTGGGTGAGGTGGTGCTGTTGCGCCAGAGGGCCAGGTGCCAGGCCAGGTGACCTGGGAGATGTGGATGGTCCGCTGACTCTCACGGTCTTTTCCGTGGACGACCCACCTTCCTGGGGGGACCCTCAGATGCAGGCCTTGACGATGTCTGTGATGCTCCGTCGGACGAATCCTCCTCCTCCTCCTCCCTCCCTGTGGCTGGTGCTGGTCTTCGCCTGGTGGCACAGGGAGGGTTGCCCATGTCGTCGGCGATCCGACGGAGTGAACGGCTCATGTCCGTTTGCACCGACAGGAGCTCAGCCAGTCTTGCCTCCATCCGTCCTTGGTGTTGTTGTTGACTGACATGTTGCTCGGCCTGCAGCTTCTTCATCTCGTCGAGGGTCCCCTTCATCTCTGTGAGGCTCGCCACTACCTGGCTGATGCCCCTGGTGTCACGCCGGTATGTGTCCAGGATGTGGCGTATGTGTGACATACCGGTTCCCTCAGCTGCCTGGTCAGGTTCTCGCCTCCGCCTGCCTCCACTCCTACCACCCCTGCCCACACGAGCCTGGCCTGCAGTTGTGGGAACATCGGGTCTACGGGACCCCTGAGGGATGGCATTAGCTGGGTTGTCTGCCTCCTCCTGGGTGCCCGGAGAACCTTGTCCCTCCTGGTCAGACTGGCTGTGTTGTTCAGTGCGAGCAGGGCTCCTGGGTGTCTCCTGGGATGTGGCAGGAATGAGGGTGGGGGTTGGCACAGATGTACCTGACGCAGGTGCTGCAGGGGCTTGGGCACCAGAGGGGCCAGGTTGGGCGGGGTCATCCACGGAGTGGTGAGAGTCGTCGCTGCCGGTGGGATCATCTTCACGCTGAGCCTGGGACTGTGATTGTTCCCCCCCATTGTTGGGGGGAGGGCGATGACGTTGCCCTGTGTGTGAGAGAGAGACAATGTTAATGCTGTTTCATGCCACATCCATGTTTCATACATATTCAAGTTGTCACAGTTTCCCCAGGTAGTTGGATGTGCCTAGCATTCGTCTCAATGTACACTTGTGGATGGGTATGTTGCGGGGGACAGATTGATATGTTCTCCTGAGTGTTTGACCAGTAGATTTTGGGCTAGGATGCTTATTTGGCTATGGATTGGTCTTGTAGTGTCACATGTCCATTGTGAGAGTGGGTAGATCCGTTGCCTGCCCCGGGGGTGTGTGCTTGTGTGAGGGGGGTGTGTGACCGGGCCTGCTGTTGTGTGTAGTGTGATTTGTCATTGGGTCTCCCAGGTGATGTGTCTGTCCCCTTATGGTGCATGCTGGCATGACAGTGAGTGTGAGTTCCTGTGCTAGATATCTGAGCGTGTGGAGTTGGTGTTTGAGTGTGCAGTGGTCACAGGACGGCCTTGTGCTGCATACAGCAGGGCCAAGTGTCAGCTACCTTGTCAGTACTTTGTCAGTCCCTGTGCATTGGGCATGGTGCATGGGTATGTACCTAGGCCATCTGGGCTGAGGGCATTGGTGTCTGCTTCTGAGTTGCACAATGTGTTGTGTGAGCCCCACCCTCCCAGCATCCCGGACATCCAGTCTTGGCTTTGTGGTTGGTGTGGCCTGGGACATGGCATTGCCTTTATTTGTGAATGGGGCATGGAGACGTTAGTGGCATGAGCGTGGTTTTGAGTGTGGTTGTGTGCGGTGTGGGCTTGGGGGAAGTTGCGAGCATTTGGTGTGTTTGTGGTGTGGATGGCATTCCCCCCATGTTACGTGAGTTGTTTGTGTACTCACCAGGCTCTGCGACTCCTTCGATTCTGTGTACTCCCACCGGCGGAAGCATGGCCATCACCTTCTCCTCCCAGGGATGGTAATGTACGGGTCTGCGGGGCAGCCCACCTCCAGTGATGTTACTCTGGGCGTATTCCTCGTTCATTTTCCTCTTGACTGCCCTGCGCAGATCGTACCACCTGGCTTGGCATTCATGCCTGGTTCTTCGGATGGGCGCAACAGCATTCACCTTATCGACAATCCTCTGCCACAGGCTTGTTTTTTGGGCTATGCTGGTCTGTCTGACCAATGTTCCAAACAGCTGTGGCTCGACTCTGATGACTTCGTTGATGAGGAGGTCCAGCTCCGCCCTTGTGAACTTTGGATTCTTGTTTGTGGGCATGGTGTGGGGTGTGGGTGTGGATGGTTGTGGGTGTCTGGGTGTGAATGTGACGGTGTGTGTGTGAATGTGAAGAGGGGGTGTTTGTGAATGAGGTTGTGTGAAGGTGTGTAAGTTAAGGTGTAGTTGTTTGTCTGTGGGGTCTGTCAGCAGTGGGTCTGTTGCAAAGGCTCATGGGTTGTGTGTGTGGGCCCTTTTTATTGGTCCATTTGTGGGTGTGGCTGGGTTTGAATTTGTGGTGGGTGTGTTATAAGAGGTGGTTGTGATTTAGGGCCTCTGTTTGCCTGTTTGGATGTGCCAGGTCAGTCATAGAGATGTATTTTGTCATGTTGACGTGTTTTGTGGTGTCGTGCGAGTCGAATTGACCCTCCTTGTGCTGTTTTACAGTGTCCTGGTTCTGTACGAGTATTTTTCGCATAGGTAAGGTCTGTACATATGCGATGCTGGGTGAGGGTGCTGGGGTACGGTGTTGGGGTACAGTGCGTACAGGTACGGGGCTGTGCTACGGTGTTGGGGTACGGTGCGTACAGGTACGGGGCTGGGAGACGGGCCTGGGGTGTGGCGCGTACAGGTGGGGGGCTGGGTAATGGTCCTGGGGTACGGGGCGTACAGGTGTGGGGCTGGGAAACGGGCCTGGGGTGCGGCGCGTACAGGTGTTGGGGTACGGTGCGGAGGGGGGTACGGTGCTGACATACGGGGGTACGGTGCTGACATGTGCGGGGCGAGGGGGGGCTGTACGACTCGTATCCGGGCACAAGTTTACCCGGGTACATGTGTGCTACAGCGTTCGCTCCGTACGGGGCCTTTTACATGCGGTTGTGTATTCGGACGGGCGGTACGGATCGTACTTGCGCGCTCGGACTTTTGTTTTACGATATGCACGTAAAGATGTCCGGCTCCCTATCGGACACTTTTCCCGACGCTATTTGGACGTAAAAATTTACAGCTCCCTCTCGGACCATTTTCCCGACGCAATTCGTATGTATTTTTCACGTACGAATCGTATTTCGCAGTTTGTACGGTACTTGTTTGATTCGTACGTGAAAATATACGGATACGAGTCGTACGCAAATTTTTTTACCCGGATCGGAATCGGCACCATAATAATACATTTTTTACAACACAACATAGTTTCCACAAAGTAATTTGTTTGCCTTTTTTGCTGTTCTCAGAATATATTGAATTTCACTAGAAATAGTGATTTCAATGGTACTCATCACTTAATAGCGGGCATAAAAAAAATCAGAAAGATTGTTAAAAAAAAAACAACATACTATTCTCAGTAAAATACCAGAAAATACAAATCATACATATATGAAATGCTTACAGATTACAAAATTTTATAACTTTAACTTATAAAAACTGTAAATGTTGCCGCATTAAAATAATCACCGAATAAATGACCACCAAAAAGTCCATAATTCAAAAATATACCTTTCCTTGAGGCCAAATGGTATTTTTGCACTTCTTCTTTATGTAAATTGTCCAATGGTAGTCCTATTAAATTATAATATTAAATTCCTCAGAGAGTGAATTATCTTCCTAAAACTTTGGCTTTAAAAATATTAGGTAGGAATTTTGTAATTCCCTAGGCAAACGTTGTTTGAAAACCAACTGGGCATCATTACAAGGGTGCCGATTCCGATCCGTTAAAAATAATTTGCGTACGACCCGTATCCGTATTTGTTTACGTACGAGTCGGAGAAGCACTGTACAAACGGCCAAGTACGATTCGTCCGTGAAAAATATCTACGAATAGCGTCGGGAAAAGTCTACGAGAGTGCATCGGAAAGTGTTCACGTCCGAATATCGTTGGGAAAAGTGTACGAGAGTGATCCGGACATTGTTACGTGCAAATCGTAAAACACAAGTCCGAGCGCGCAAGTACGATCCCGACCGTCCGTCCGAATACACAATCGCACGTAAAAAGTCCCGTACGGAGCCAACGCAGTAGCACACATGTACACGGGTAAACTCATGCCTGTGTACGAGGCGTACAGCTCCCCCCACCCCCAAATATGTCAGCACCGTACACCACCCTGTCCGCACTGTACCCCAGCCCCGCAACTGTACGCGCCGTACCCCCCCATGTACGTGCCGTACCACCCATGTACGCGGCTTACCCCCCTGTCCGCACTGTACCCCAGCCCCGCACCTGTACGTGCCGTACCCCCCCCTGTAGGGGCATCACCCCCGCATGTACGCGCCGTACCTCCGCATGTACGCGCCGCACCCCAGGGCCGCACGTGTATGCACCGTACCCCCACCGCATGTACGCGCCTTACCCCCCCATGTACGCGCCGTACCTCCGCATGTACGCGCCTTACCCCAGGGCCACACCTGTACGCACCGTACCCCCACCGCATGTACGCGCCCTCCCCCATGTACGCGCCCCCCTCCCCCATGTACGCGCCGTCCCCCTTCCTGTACATGCCGTACCTCCGCATGTACGCGCTGTACCCCAGGGCCGCACGTGTACGCACCGAACCCCCACCGCATGTACACGCCGCACTCCAACACCGTACCCCAGCACCCTCACTTAGCATCGCGTATGTACAGATCGTACCTACGCGAAAATGACTCTTACAGAACCAGGACACAGTAAAACAGCACAAGGAGGGTCAATTCGACTCGCACAACACCACAAAACACGTCTACATGACAAAATACATCTCAATGACTGACCTGGCACATCCAAACAGGCAAACAGAGGCCCCAAATCACAACCACCACTTATAACACACCCACCAAAATTCAAACACAGCCACACCCAAAAATGGACCAATAAAAAGGGCCCACACACACAACCCATGCGCCTTTGCAACAGACCCACTGATGCCAGACCCCACTGAGAAACAACTCCACATAGAAACTACTCCATATCACTCATACCTCCACTACACCTTCACTCACACACCTTCACACAACCTCCTCCACAAACATCCCCCTCTTCACATTCACACACACACCGTCACATTCACACCCACACACCCACAACCATCCACACCCACACCCAGACCACACACCATGCCCACAGACAAGAATGCAAAGTTCACAACGGCGGAGCTGGACCTCCTTGTCAATGAAGTCATCAGAGTCGAGCCACAGCTGTTTTGAACATTGGTCAGACAGACCAGCATAGCAGAAAAATCTGCCATGTGGCAGAGGATTGTCGACAAGGTGAATGCTGTTGCGCCCATCCGAAGGACCAGGCATGAATGCCAAGCCAGGTGGTACGATTTCCGCAGGGCGGTCAAGAGGAAAATGAATGAAGAATATGCCCAGACTAACATCACTGGAGGTGGGCCGCCCCGCAGACCCGTACACTACCATCCCTGGGAGGAGAAGGTGATGGCCCTGCTACCGCCGGTGGGAGTACACGGAGTCGAAGGAGTCGCAGAGCCTGGTGAGTACACAAACAACTTACGTAACATGGGGGCAATGGGGTCCACACCACATATACAGCAAATGCACCCAACTTCCCCCAAGCACTCACCGCAAACAACCACACTCAAAAACAACGCTCATGCCACTAACGTCACCATGCACCCTTCACAAATCAAGGCAAGGCCATGTCCAAGCCTACAACAACCACAAACACAAGACTGGATGTCCGGGAGGCTGGGAGGGTGGTCCCCACACAACACATTGTGAAAATGAGACGCAGACACCAATGCCCTCAGCCCATATGGCATAGGTACATAACCATGCACAATGCACAGGGACTGGCAAAGTACTGACAAGGTAGATGACACTTGGCCCTGCTGTATGCAGCACAAGGCCCTCCTGGGACCACTGTACACTCAAACACCAACTCCACAAGCACAGGTATCTAGCACAGGAACTCACACTCACTGTCATGCCAGCATGCACCATGAGGGGACACACACATCACCTGGGAGACCCAATGACAACTCACACTACACACAACAGCAGGCCCGGTCACAACCCCCCCCCCTAACACAAGCACACACACCCGGGGCAGGCAACGGATTTACACACTCCCACAATGGACATGTGACACAACAAGACCGATCCAGAGCCAAATGAGCATCAGAGCAAACAATCTACAGGTCAAACACTCAGGAGAACATCCCAATCTGTCCCCCGCAACATACCCATCCCCAAGTGGACGTTGAGAGGAATGCTAGGCACATCCAACTACCTGGAGGAAATGTGTCAACTTGAATATGTATGAAACATAGATGTCGCATGAAACACCAATAACATTGTCTCTCTCTCACACACAGGGCAACGTCGTCGATCTCCCCCCAACACTGGGGGGGAAGAATCTCAGTCCCAGGCACCGCGTGAAGACGATCCCACCGGCAGCGACGACTCTCACCATTCCGTGGATGACCCGACCAACCTGGACCCTCTGGTGCCCAAGCCCCTGCAGCACCTGCGTCAGGTACATCTGTGCCAACCACCACCCCCATTCCTGCCACATCCCAGGACACACCCAGGAGCCCTGCTCACACTGAACAACAGAGCCAGTCTGACCAGGAGGGACAAGGTTCTCCGGGCACCCAGGAGGAGGCAGGCAACCCTGCAAATGCCATCCCTCAGGGGTCCGGTAGACCCGATGTGCCCACAAGGGCAGGCCAGGCTCAAGTGGGCAGGGGTGGTGGGAGTGGAGGCAGGCAGAGGCGCGAACCTGACCATCCAGCTCAGGACCCCGGTATGTCACACATACGCAACATCCTGGACTCATACCGGCGTGACACCCGAGGCATCAACTAGGTCGTGTCAAGACTCTCCGAGATGCAGGGGACCCTCGATGACATTAAGAACCTGCAGGTCGAGCATCATGCCAGTCATCAACAACACCAAGGACGGATGGAGGCAAGACTGGCTTAGCTCCAGGCGGTGCACAGGGACGTGAGCCAATCACTCCGTCAGATCGCCCAAAGCATGGCCAACCCTCCATGTGCCACCAGGCGTAGACCAGCACCAGACACAGGGAGGGAGGAGGAGGATTCATCTGACGGAGCGTCCCTAGCATCGTCAAGGCCTGCATCTGAGGGTCCCCGGAGGAAGGTGGGTCGTCCACGGAAAAGACCGTGAGAGTCAGTGGACCATCCCCATCTCCCAGGTCACCTGGCCTGGCACCTGGCCCTCTGGCGCAACAGCAGCTCCTCATCCAATGACATTCTCTGCCACATGGACTTGCTGGTCACAGTTTGACCAATGATGACCAACACTGTGGTCTGGACTCTGATGACTTCCAATGCCAAGGATACCATCTCCCCCTGTGAACTTTGGATTCCATTCCCCCGGTACAGCACCCAATTGCATCTACCAAACCACTCACCCCACCGTAAATAAATATTTCACTTTGGACATGAGACGTTCTTGTCATTTTGCATCATTCAACGACATATGTGTGTGGAAATGTCAAACTATGGCTGAGTGTTGAACCAACTCCAGCCATCCATACCCTGGGATCAGAGTCTGGTACAGGACACACATGGGTCACAAGGTATCATTCAATGTAGACATGGAGCACAACACTCACCTGTGATGGCCTCTGGCTGCTGAGGGGGGGCTTGCTAAACTGTGCGGAGAGACCTATTTGGGAGATCATCATCAAGGCGTAGAGGTCATGGCTCATGTGGAGGTTCCCGGGGAGGGAGGCCCAGGTATGTGTGGCCAGGTGGGAGAACAATGTCCTGTATGCTGGAGTACGGTGGATGTGAAGAACGGTGGCCAGGGCAAGGTTGGATGCACGGAGATGGCCCAACGGGATCTAGGATGACAGACGTACAAGGTTGGTTGGGGTCGGGGTTGTGGACTGCCTCCTGAGTGTGGGTGGGGAGTGTGGAGGTCACCCTGCAGCAGACAGTGATCCATTGCAGCTATCCATGGTGGACGGTGAGGTGGCTGGGGCGCAGGGGGTTGAATCTGAGGTGTGCAGATGCCCCCTGGATGTGGACAAGTTTCCTGGGAGTTTGGAGGTACTTGCTCCGTAGAGGGCAGGGCAGTATTTTACATAGATGTTGTCATGGACCTGGGGGATGGTCTGTCTTTTCTTGGAGTGGATCTATCTGTGGATCATGTGCATAATGCAGAGGGCATTGCAGCATGAGGTACAGATGCTGTGGACTAGCATGGCAAATGTGAGCGAGCCAAACATGATGCACACCATCTTGTGTGTGTGGCCACTGGATGCTTGTGCAGGGCTCTTGCGGGTGGGACACAGGCACTTGACCCAGCTGGAAGGGGACAATCCTCAGATGTTCAGCTTAGTCCTGTCCAAGTCCAGCCTCAGGTGGCTCGTGTGCAGCCATTCATCAATAGATCTCATGCATACTTGAATGATGGAACTGCCAATGTCTGTGTCTTTGTTGAGGGTGAGGAGCACCTGGCTGTCAATGGCATACGAGCTGATGATGAGGTGCTGTGCGCATGTGATGGTGGAGAGGGGGGTCCTGGACACTCTGTAGATTGACATGCTGAGAGATGATACCTGTGCCATGTCCCAGACGATAACACCATACTACATGCTGAAGCCTTGAGTCCCACTCCCATGCCCTTGCTGGGCTACAGAGCTGGTGGGGAGTATTAGGGACGTGACCTGGTTGGTGTGACAGGGCCTGGAAGGTGGGGCAGCGCAGTGTAGGCCGTTGGAGTTTCACACTCAGCATGCAAAGCTGTCGTGTGTGTGCCCAGGGTATGTCTGACAGCAGGCGTTAGATGTGCGGATGGACATAGCTCAGAGTGTGGCTGATACATCAGACTGTAGTGTGATGTGGGTAATGCAAGGACAGGATGGTGGTGCAATGTGCACCTTGCATGTGCTGATGGTCCAGCCTTTGGCACCGCGTGGCGGCAACAGTGGCATAGACAAGCTGAGGACAGCAAAATGAATGGGTGGAGGGAGGAAGTGAGGAGCATACTGGAGGCGTGTGTGTTGCCAAATCTGGATACTCTGTTGGCCCTTGCTGCAGGGGCCGCAGCAGCAGGCGGCATCTCCTTGCAAAATGACAGATTTGCACACATAGACTAGGATGTCAGAAGGACAACTGCAAAGAGGCGCATGTGTAAAGTAAGGAGTGTCCAGTGTCACATGGCACACCCAGACACAATGCATGCACAATCACCAAAGAAGCATGACACCGGATCAGGAAACTGAAGGCCGACCTGCGCACAGGAGACACACCCTCAGCAGCAGTTGGTGGCCCATTGTGCGGACCAACATGCCAAAAAACATACACGACCATGTACTTCATGCCCAATAGGGAGCCTAACCCATGAGCAACTGCATACATGTTGCTAAACTACACATGGACTCCTATGCATAATCTTCCACAACTATGCCGGATGTGCCGCATGCAAAGTGGCAAGAGACCTGCATTGACAGAGATGAGGCACCTTGGAGTGTGACAAACACCTTTATTACTCAGCCTCACACTAAGGGAAATCCATCAATTGGAACAGACTCACAGGTCATTCGGCTGACCATGTGTGACCTACACTGGACACCCCCTTCAACACACAGATGTGTAAATCCTACTGAGCTGGCACACAAGGGAAGGGGTTGAGCCTAACACCCCTTGCTGCACATGGAGAGTCTTCAATTCCCCATTGAGCCTCATATGGGGATGTCCCACACTATGTCCACCATTAGCATCCCGTATGTTCCTTGGAGACGTTATACACACATTGATGCCTTCATCAGAATCCACACACCATTACAGATGACTGTCAGGAAGGGTGACCATCAATTCATGGGAGCCATGCAACACGTCATGTGGCCCATGGTGAGTCGACATGTATGCATGGTAACACAACATGCACAGGAGCAGTCCCCACATATCACAAACACGTACCACCCACAAAATGCCTTGCTGCACTCCTTACCCCAAATGACTTTTACCATGTCTGTGCATGTAACTCTGATCCAGCATACGTTGCAATACTCATGAGGAATAGCAGGAGGGCAATGATGACATGAGCAGACGACAGCCGCAAGAACCTGGGGAGGACAGACACACAACAATTCAGCGAAGAGCTAGTAATCCACAGACATGCACATGTACTCTACAGGAATGATGTTGTCACCATGCCCTTAACAAATTTAGTGTCCCAGCTAATATGTGTGGAATGACATCATGACTTGAATGATACATCAGAACACACCTCCAAGTCACTTAGCACACTGTCAGCTCGACACACACATTGCAACACATGCCACACAAGGCTCAAAGCGTGCACACTCAGACACAGGGACTCACCATCATGAGAAGAAGTTGCGGATAAGCTGACTCCGGATGTCCTCATCCTCATCCTCATCCTCACTTGCCCCGTGCCCGAGCCCTTCATCCTCCACGGGTGGATTATCCTGCTCATCCGGATCAAGGATGAGTGGCACGGCCTTCTCCACTGCCATGTTGTGCAGCATGCAGCACACAATGAAGATTTTGCAGACATTCACCGGGGCATATGGGAGGGCGCCGCTGGTCTTGTGGAGGCACCGGAATCTGCTCTTCAGGAGTCCAAACGTCCTCTCAATCACGCGCCTCGTCTGCCCATGGGTGTCGTTGTACCGGTGTTCTGCAGCTGTTCTGGGGTTGCGGAGAGGCGTCATCAGCCATGGCATGTTGGGATAGCCAGAGTCCCCTACATGGAAACATCATATGAAGAAGTGGGTCAGGAGATGCCGTAAGATACAAAGATAGCGCTGAACACAGGACTAACAGAGTATACCCACCAACAAGACATGCTCGTTCCGCGTGCAGCTGCAGCATCATTTCTGGCACCCTGCTACGCCTCATGATGTAGGCATCGTGTGCTGACCCTGGAAAACGTGCACAGACATGGGAAATCAGCATGTTAGCAAGACACACCACAAGGGTATTTATAGAGTGGTAATGTTTACGGTTGCGATAGGCGACCTCCTGTGCCTGTGGTGGTACCAAAGCCACATGTGTCCCATCAATAGACCCAATTACATGGGGCATCCCTCCCAGGGCATAGAACTCACCCTTGACACCTGTCAACTGCTCACGAGTCGGAAAATGGATGAATTCATCCAGGTTCTCCTATCACTAGGCCCTACGGTACCCCCAACGATAGTGATAGGCACGTACTCACGCGTGTACGTACGGCCCGTATCACTAGGCCCTATGGTACCTCCAACGATAGTGATAGGCACGTACTCACGCGTGTATGGGCCGTACACGCGTGAGTACGGCCCGTATCCCTAGGCCGTACGGTACCCCCAACGATAGTGACAGGCATGTACTCACGCGTGTACGGGCCGTACACGCGTGAGTACGGCCTGTATCACTAGGCCCTACGGTACCCCCAACGATAGTGATAGGCACGTACTCACGCGTGTACGGGCCGTACACGCGTGAGTACGTGCCTATCACTATCGTTGGGGGTACCGTAGGGCCTAGTGATACGGGCCGTACACGCGTGAGTACGGCCCGTATCACTGTAGTGATGGTGCCCTAGGGGTACGTGTGAAAAGCGCCATACCTGTGTGGGGATTTAAGAATTACAATGGGGACACATGAGGGACAAGTATTAGGGCCTAAATGCATGCTGGTTGTCATGGATACCGAGTTTCAAGTTCAAAATTTCACATCATGTGATCTGGAAAAATCAGTTGGCCACATTTAACATTGTTGCATAGTGGTTGTTGACTTGACATGATGCTGCAAAATCGAAAGATGCAAAGGCTGTCACTGGTGTCTGTTTAAAGGGATTGGAGGAAACGTAGGATGCAAATGAGTCTGACCAATCACTCTGTACTCCTGTATATGAAATAGGCCAGCAAGGCAGATATAAGGCAGGCAGAACCCATGAGAGGGCACTTGCCTTCACAACATGTCAGTCGATACCACTGCTGCTGTATTGTCTCCCTCTGGCACCATGTCAAGGACTGTGGAGAGGGCCCAGCCTTTCACCCAGGAGGAGAACGAGGCCCTGCTGGATGTGATCCTCTCACAGTACCCCATGCTGTATGGTCGACCAGGGGAGCAGGTGAGTGCTGACTCCAGTACCTTTGCCTGTGCACCTTTATTGTGTCTGTCACTTCTGGTGTTGTGGCCAGGTGTGACAGACATGCAATGTTGGGTGGTGTGGGTCCCGGGGGGGGGGGATGGCTTATGTCTCTCATGCAGGGCTTGATGTAGTTCATGTGTGCACTCCTCACTTGCATTGTGCTTACTGTGGCATTCACTGCATAGTGCATGGCACATTCCGCCAGTCAAATCCTCTTGGGCATTCTTGTTCTATTGTCCTGTGGAGATTCAGTGGTCACCCCGGTTTGACTGGTGAATGCACCCAGAGATGTGTGTGAGAGTTGAGTGGAGCTGTGGTGAGAGTGGTGAGAGTGTCCAAATGATGTGTACGGCCCCTGGACATTGATGTGTGTGAATGTTTATTGTCATGTGGATGAGTGTCTATGTGGAGTGTTGCACCACAGCTGCATGGAGGAGGCAACTGCTCAATCCATCTGATGTGTGAAGTAAGCCGTGCTGTGTGTCTGACTTGCTGAGCTAGCCCCACACCTGTGACCCCCCCGACAAGTGGCACATGTGCAGAGTGAGGTTTGCATCCGCTGTTGCCAATGGCAGGTGATTGATGTGTGCCTGTGTGTGTCTGGGTACTCTGCTGAGGTTTCGTCAGTGGCCTGGCGCATGTGACTGCTTTGCGTTGCTGTCCATCAGCCTTGTGTTGCTTGGGATGCACAGTGTGTGCCATGATCAGGGATTGGTTCGCACCCCTCATGCCACCTGTGTACTTACTATGCCATGTAGTGCATTGTTGCGTCCCCAGTGGAAAAAGTCCCTATGACTAAGGTGCTATTACTTGCCAGCATACTATGCCCTGTTCTACAAATCTAAGATGTTCAACTGTGTGTCTCTGTGACATGGTGCAGGTGTAGTGATGTTGTCCCACTTTGTTATCCACACAGGTATCCCCCTACCACAAGGGGAAGATCTGGAAGGACGCCGTCAAGGCCGTGCAATCGGCAGAGGGTCGCAGTCGGCGCCTGCCACAAGTGAGGAAGAGATGGCAGGACATCCGGTGCTGGACCCGGAGGATCGCCCGGGTCATGCTGAAGGAGGAGGCTCCTCGCAAGCATGGCGGGCGCCGGCGCCTGACCCACCAGATGCGGCATGTCCTGGCGGTGGTCTTCCCTGACCTGGATAGACGGATACAGGAGTTACAGCAGCAGGAAGGGGGTAGGTACATGTGTGTTTGTTGTGTGTCGCCAGCTTTTGTTGCTGCTCATTCGCCTGGAGACACTGCCAGGGTATATATGTGCAGTGCATATCCTGTTCCCCCACAGTCAACCTGTGCTGTTCTTCCTCCCTTCCCCTCCTTGACATGTGTTACCTGGTCTGTGTGTGATCACTATTGCACATGGTCATCTAGGCTGCCAGTTTATCAAGGTGCACACTGCTTTCAGCATCATGTGTGGGGGTGGTCTGCCTGTGCCCTGTCCTGTACAGTCATTAGGGGGTGCATATTTGTTGCCACTGATGCTGAGTCCCAACATAGGAGTGTGAGGTTTCAAATGAACAGACTTGCTGCATGCATTACCAATGTTGTGGCCTCAGACATGATGTGCATGAGTGGGATATATGCATAGTGGCGGGACGGTTGCTCCTGTAACAGTCAGCTCATTCCAGGACCATGGAGCAGTGTGCACACTACAGTCCCCTATCACAGCCTGCCCTCCTACTCATGTGTGTCATCCAACACTGTGCACATTCACTGTGGGTTCATAATGGCTCTGCCTCTGTGGCATTGTTCCCTGGCCTAGGTAGTAGTTTTCACATGTGTGATACATTTTCCCACTGGACAGGGATACAGCAGTTTGCTTGTTCATACTCACACTGGGCAGTGCCTGTGTGGCTATTCACAACAATCTGTTGATGTTTGTTTGTGACCAATATGTTTTGCCAGCCCTACAAGGTGATGTCGTGTTAATGAAGCTAGTTTTCATGCACAGTTATTGTAACCCTGAATAAGAGCTTTCACTTCTTGATTGGTATCAGTCACATTGACTCAGGTATGGGTAGGTGTGCGCGGGAGGGGCGTACATGTTCAACCCTGATGTTTCATTGCCAGTTCTGACTTGTGTGTGATAATTCGCAGTACAGAAAGTCATCGTGCAGTGCCCCCGTGATGTTGGCCAGTGCTTTCTGTTGGTGCTTCATTGCCTGTGTCAGTTCTTGGCAATCATGTATCCTGCTTGGACATTTTTGGCACCTGTGTGTGGTTCAGATGCTACACAGTTGTGACTTTGTGTGCTGACATCTGTGGGTACATTCTGGCTTGCCATGAGGGGGAACCCACAGTACAGCTAGGCTTTTTTGCTAAACAATTGCAGGCCCATTAGCTTATGCATTGTCCTGGGTGTGGACATGTGTGCCACTCCAGATGACAGTCAGTAGGTCATATGTGTAGCCAACTGTGTGATCAGGTGACGGATAGCCTTGTGACAAACTACATTATTCAAGTTGTTACTCTGGGAAAATGTCCATTGGCACTCACTACACCTGTCAACATGTCTCAATGTTTCATATGCTTGACCTTGTTGTTTGGTTGTGAAGGACAATGATGTGCCTGCATGACAGATGTCTCCCAAGGAAGTGCACAAGACACCACCTTTACACTTTCCAGGGACACGCTGGCACATTTGAAAGTAAGGCACAGTTTGGACAACACTTGTTTGGAGTTCATACATATACATGTTCCCACAGTGTGCTAGCATTTGGGTTAGTCCTTGGTTGTTGCTGATACCAACTTACGAGTGTCAAGTCATCCAGCCACCGTGGTTCCATGTATATGTACTTACTGCTACGCCATTTCTGCCTAACAGTGGCTGATTTGAATGAGTCTGGCAGCTCAGACAATGACTGTGTACATGTAGTTTGGTGTGCACCTCCTTGTGTGACTTCTGCTATACAGACACATGTGTGTTGTGTTCACAGAGTGCCACATTCACACATGCTAGACATGTCCATTTTGTAAAGGGTTGTAAAGGAGTCACAATGTATTTATTTGGGGTGTCAAAAGTACTCACAGGTCTCTGAGTGTGGGGACACCTTCTGCATTGGCATGTGGTATTTGGCCTTGGGTGCGACAATACTGTTTGTTTCCCAGTAAACAAGAGGTGGCATGCCTTCATAGTCTTGCTGTGCTCAACTGATCCCAGACACTAGCTTCTCATGATCTTGTGATTTCAAGTTATTTGCTGTTGTGTCCTAATTTTCATTATTTGCAAGTGGCATGGTGCGTCAACCAACTGGGGAGTGCAGGGCTTACATATGTGGGGAGTATCCTAGATGTTACTCCTGATGCCTTTCCTGTTATGCACTGTTGCCTATTTTGTTTGGACTCATGTGTCAGATGTATACAGGTGACTGATTTTTTCCTGTCTCTTCACCTTGCCCACAGCATCATCGGAGGACACCGAGGGAGACACCGGCATGGACGTGGAGGAGAGATCGAGCAGTGGTGCCACCACTGCTGTGGAGTCGGTGGAATCTAGTGGCACGGAGGGTGAGGGGAGTGAGGCGGAGGACCTGCCCAGTACCAACACAGACTACGAGGCAGACGGGTCCGAGGCTGAGCTCCCAGAGGGGGCGGAGGCTGCTCCCAGAGCTGAAAGCAGCAGTACATCTCTCGCCGCCCCCTCCATTCCCATCACCGCTCTCCCACTTGCTCGGGTCCCTTCTGTTCGTGCTAGGCCACACCGTGTCTCCTTCGTGCCAGGCACCGCACCCCCTGCCCCTGTCCCCCCTGCTGCCCTCACTGCCGAGTCTGTGGACATTCAGCGGCAGTTGCAAGTTGGGTAGATTCGATCCTGACTGTCCTCCATGGCCACAGCAGACTGCTGACCCAGATGGTGTCGTACATAGAGGGCATGTCATCAGCGATGTCTGACCAACGGATGTTGCTGAGGTCCCTGGACTCGTCACTGACGGCAGTAGCGAGTCACCTGCAGTGCTGCCTCCCCCCCCCTACCCCTGGCCCATCCACAAGTCCAACACCCATGCCTGTCCCAAGCACACCAAGACATCCACACACACGCACCCCACCAGACACAAGCAGCACACCACCACATAAGGGCAAGCGCACACCTCCTGACACGCACACTCAGGGGGTAGCAGGCACACCCACTGGGTCTGGGGCACACAGGCAGGCACGCAGCCACAGTCCTCATCCACATGACTCACTCCCCAGTCCCTCCGATGTCACTCCCGTTGGCTCCCCTGCCCCAGATTTGGAGAAGGGGGCCTACTTTGCTGGGCTGGGTCTCAGCCCCACTAGTTCACCTGGACGCAAACGGTCACGGCACTCCACGGGTAGGGGAGTTAAGTCCCCCAGCCCGTCCACCACCTCCCCCAGTGGCGCTGCAACCCATCCCTCCGACCCCCCACCCCCCTCCTTGGGGCCTGTTGTTTCTCTGGGTGCAGGGGAGACGCTTGAAGAACTGGCAGAAGTGTGCAGCGCTGAGCTCGCCTCCACATTTGGCGCTGCCCCACCCCGTGTGGTGGAGTCGTCCGTCCCTGCACCCACAACACCTACCCTTCCCCCTCCTGTCCCTGCGGTGCCTGGTCCTTCCCCACAGGATGCCCCCCCCCCCAGTCGACGAACCACTCTTGTGATGTGCAGGCAAGCTAGGGGAGACGCATGGCCATGTGTCCCCCCCCCAAGGACTGCTGATATGGACTGGCCATTGGCCTTTGTGAATAGTCTCGTTTACACATTATTATTTTCATGCTGAATAAAGCATTTTCTTTTTCGTTGGAAAAGTCTTGCATTTCAGGTATTGATGTTGATGTTGATGCTGATGCTACAGGAGTTGGGGTTGTGGGCATGTGTTATGTTTCAGGGAAATGTTGTGGTCTGCTGCTCATGGGGTGGGTCCTGGTATCTGCGTGCCATCACGCAATCTCTGCAAAGATTCTTTGTCGTGTATGCTCTTTGTGTTTGGAGACATTGTCCCAAGGGGTGTTCCTTCCTCTGTGGCACCTGACATCTCCCCTGCAGAGAGTTGCACAATTGTTGTTTTGCCCTGTGTCTACATGTCCTTTGTTGGTGATGGATCCCTTCAACTCTGGCCATGCCTGCTCAGCAATGTGTCCGGCTGCATCGTCTGTGCCATCCTTGGTACTCACTGTACTTGTGTATAGAGTATTTTGCCATGCCTTCATGGATAAATGGTCCCTTTTCCGCACAATGCATGTGTGTAATCCCAGCCTAGTACACATATGGTACTTGTTCTGCTGGGTATTTGAACACCTGACTCACAATTGTGGGCATTGTATCTGTGGGAACTCCACCCTATTCCTTCCATGACAGACAACATCTTGGTGACTAGCCCAGCACCTGAACATTCCTATAAGTCCTGGGATGTGCGTGACAGTGTGTGTTCTCTTTGGCTCGCTTAGTTTGTTAGGCAGTGACATGACTATACAGTCTTGTGGCATGATCTCAGTGTGTGTATTGTGCTGCATCTGCCAGGCGTGGGTATGCATATGTTATTTGTCCTCACACCCACATGTGGTGTGTCATGCAGTGGGGGAAAGACATCCTTCCTCCTGGGAGTGGGACACTGCTGTCAGTGATGTGTTGTTATGGCACTATCATCATTGTCCTAAGTTAGGGATACGTACATTCACCCATGGAGCTGTGGTCATCTGATAATGATGTACACCCCCCCATGTCTCTATCCACTGCTGGGAGTCCTCTGCACCCACCCATCATATGTCTGGGCACTGCTGGGAGTGATAGGCCCACACCCCTCATATGTCTGGGCACTGCTGGGAGTGTTAGGCACCCACCCCTCATATGTCTGGGCACTGCTGGGAGTGTTAGGCACCCGCCCCTCATATGTCTGGGCACTGCTGGGAGTCCTCTGCACCCACCCCTCATATGTCTGGGCACTGCTGGGAGTGATAGGCACCCACACCTCATATGTCTGGGCACTGCTGGGAGTGATAGGCACCCACCCCTCATATGTCTGGGCACTGCTGGGAGTGTTAGGCACCCACCCCTCATATGTCTGGGCACTGCTGGGAGTGTTAGGCACCCACCCCTCATTTGTCTGGGCACTGCTGGGGGTCCTCTGCACCCACCCCTCATATATCTGGGCACTGCTGGGAGTGATAGGCACCCACCCCTCATATGTCTGGGCACTGCTGGGGGTCCTCTGCACCCACCCTTTATATGTCTGGGCACTGCTGGGAGTGTTAGGCACCCACCCCATATATGTCTGGGCACTGCTGGGAGTGATAGGCACCCACCCCTCATATGTCTGGGCACTGCTGGGAGTGTTAGGCACCCACCCCTCATATGTCTGGGCACTGCTGGGGGTCCTCTGCATTCACCCCTCATATGTCTGGGCACTGCTGGGAGTGTTAGGCACCCACCCCTCATATGTCTGGGCACTGCTGGGAGTGATAGACACCCACCCCTCATATGTCTGGGCACTGCTGGGAGTGTTAGGCACCCACCCCTCATATGTCTGGGCACTGCTGGGAGTGATAGGCACACACCCCTCATATGTCTGGGCACTGCTGGGGGTCCTCTGCACCCACCCCTCATATGTCTGGGCACTGCTGGGAGTGATAGGCACCCACCCCTCATATGTCTGGACACTGCTGGGAGTCCTCTGCACCCACCACTCATATGTCTGGGAACTGCTGGGAGTGATAGGCACACACCCCTCATATGTTTGGGCACTGCTGGGAGTGTTAGGCACCCACCCCTCAAATGTCTGGGCACTGCTGGGAGTGTTAGGCACCCACCCCTCATATGTCTGGGCACTGCTGGGAGTCCTCTGCACCCACCCCTCATATGTCTGGGCACTGCTGGGAGTGATAGGCACACACCCCTCATATGTCTAGGCACTGCTGGGAGTGATAGGCACCCACCCCTCATATGTCTGGGCACTGCTGGGAGTGATAGGCACCCACCCCTCATATGTCTGGGCACTGCTGGGGGTCCTCTGCACCCACCCCTCATATGTCTGGGCACTGCTGGGAGTGATAGGCACCCACCCCTCATACGTCTGGGCACTGCTGGGGGTCCTCTGCACCCACCCCTCATATGTCTGGGCACTGCTGGGAGTGTTAGGCACCCACCCCTCATATGTCTGGGCACTGCTGGGAGTGATAGGCACCCACCCCTCATATGTCTGGGCACTGCTGGGGGTGTTAGGCACCCACCCCTCATATGTCTGGGCACTGCTGGGAGTGATAGGCACCCACCCCTCATATGTCTGGGCACTGCTGGGAGTGTTAGGCACCCACCCCTCATATGTCTGGGCACTGCTGGGGGTCCTCTGCACTCACCCCTCATATGTCTGGGCACTGCTGGGAGTGATAGGCACCCACCGCTCATATGTCTGGGCACTGCTGGGAGTGATAGGCACACACCCCTCATATGTCTGAGCACTGCTGGGAGTCCTCTGCACCCACCCACCCACCCACTTGCGCCCTTGCTGTGGTACACTGCTGTCCTGGGCATACAACACCCCCAATTTACAGCTGATGTGCTGCACAAAGCCGTACACCAGAAAAACAAGAAAGGGAAGAACCCCTCTGTGCTGGTTAGGGACAGAGTATACTGTAGAACTAGCCAAAGACAAAAGTCCCAATGTCAAAGTGCAAAGAGAATGATATATCTCTATCAGATCCAAAAATGTGGGTCTAGAAATGTATAGCTATAATCACTATAACCGATCTATCACTCTTATTCCCAAACAATGGTGACTCAAAAACAGAATTCCTGGTGATGGTAACACAGTACAGCAACTATTTATACCCGAAAAAACATTTGAATAAAAAGGTAAAAGTATTGCACAATATTATTTTATTAAAAAAGAAGTTGTGTATTCAGAGAAGAGTCAAAAATGATCTGCCTCCCACAATAGGTTACAATATAAACATTATAAAAACACATTCATATCCAAGATTAATAAAAACAAGTCTTATGAAGACACATATGCATCCAAGATTGTTAAAACAAGTCGACGCGGCGTTTCGGTGTTTGTAGGGTTTTTCACCTTCTTCAGGACAAACATTTTTTTCAATCTTAATGCAGCAGAAGATTATGACTGATCGTGAGCCTAATCTTTGGAGGTAGACAGAATAATCTCCTTTGTTTGTGAAACACAAACCGAAATTCTATAAATAATGAATCCTTTTCTTATCACCGTCAGAGTCACCGTATCGGATGGAATGGGGACCAAAAGCTTCTTAATATTAGGCAATTCTATATTGTGGGTCAATAACGTAGGCGTTTGTCATCTCAACGTTATTAATTAGTGTACCTTGGGACTGTTTCCTCTTTGTCTAGATGGGTACATCAGGTTTAAAATCTTAGATTCAAGTCGGCCTCCCTGCTCTGACGGCAACTCCGGACCATATCCGCCTACGTTATTGGCCCACAATATAGAATTGCCTAATATTAAGAAGCTTTTGGTCCCCATTCTATCCGATACGGTGGCTCTGACGGTGATAAGAAAAGGATTAATTATTTATAGAATTTCGGTTTGTGTTTTACAAACAAAGGAGATTATTCTGTCTACCTCCAAAGATTAGGCTCACGATCAGTCATAATCTTCTGCTGCATTAAGATTGAAAAAAATTTTTGGCCTGAAGAAGGTGAAAAACCCTACAAACACCGAAACGCCGCGTCGACTTGTTTTAACAATCTTGGATGCATATGTGTCTTCATAAGACTTGTTTTTATTAATCTTGAATATGAATGTGTTTTTATAATGTTTAGATTGTAACCTATTGTGGGAGGCAGATCATTTTTGACTCTTCTCTGAATACACAACTTCTTTTTTAATAAAATAATATTGTGCAATACTTTTACCTTTTTATTCAAATGTTTTTTCGGGTATAAATAGTTGCTGTACTGTGTTACCAAGCCGTACACCTACATCCGTGGCATGTGTACGCCTTGTATCCATCATGTAATGGGGCTGTAGGGGTACACGTGGTACGGCCCGTACCCACGCTCTGGGGGTGTGGGTATGGGCCGTACCACCATTGTGGCGGTGACGTAGGGGTACGCGTGTATGGACCGTACCCACGCTCTGGGGGCGTGGGTACGCTCCGTACACGCGTACCCCTACATCACCACTGCAATGGTGGTACGGCCCGTACCCACGCTCTGGAGAGCGTGGGTACGGGCCGTACCACCATTGTTGCGGTGACGTAGAGGTACGCGTGGTACGGCCCGTACCCACGCTCTGGGGAGCGTGGGTATGGGCCGTACCACCATTGTAGTGGTAACGTAGGGGTACGCGTGTACGGACCGTACCCACGCTCTGGGGGCGTGGGTACGGTCCGTACACGCGTACCCCTACATCACCACTGCAATGGTGGTACGGCCCGTACCCACGCTCTGGAGAGCGTGGGTACGGGCCGTACCACCATTGTGGTAGTGACATAGGGGTACGTGTGGTACGTCCCGTACCCATGGTCTGGGGGCGTGGGTACGGGCCGTACCACCATTGTGGCGGTGACGTAGGGGTACGCGTGGTACGGCCCGTACCCACGCTCTGGGGTTGTGGGTACAGGCCGTACCACCATAGTGACGGTGACGTAGGGGTACGCGTGGTACGGCCCGTACCCACGCTCTGGGGGCGTGGGTACGGTCCGTACACGCATACCCCTACATCACCACTACAATGGTGGTACGGGCCGTACCCACGCTCTGGGGGGCGTGGGTACATCCCGTACCACCATTGTGGTGGTGACGGGTACGCGTCCACGTCCATTTCCGTTGTGGCGGGACGTGGGATTGGTGGACACGCCCCCCGAAGTGACCAGACCATGGAGGTAATTAATGTGCAGGATGTATTAGTATTTTGTGGGGTGTGGGTTATGTGTCCTGCCCCTTGCACACCCCCCCCTTTTGCCCCTGGGGGTTGTTCTGACCTTCTGCGGCGTCTGCGGCGGATTCTGTACACGAGGTGGTAGGCTATGAGGGCAGGGATGACGCGTAGGTTGGGATCCATCGCTGTCCGTCGCGTACCGGTGCTCCTTCTTCGCGTCGTCCTCAATTTCCCGGCAGTTTTTGGCTCCCGTAAAAAATGCTGCATGCGGAGTGACGTCTGCACGAATCGTACTTGCTGGTCCGTAGAACGCTGCCTGACTTCGTCCAGACGTCGCGTATGCGCCGTCCAGAATCAGATTTGTATGTATTTTTTTGCCGGTCGGTGTTTTTTACGACTCGTACGGAAATGGTATTTCTGTCCGAATCGTACTTGCGAGTTTGTAGGGTGTTTTTCCCGGGTACGAGTCGGACGGAAAAAACGCTCCGTACGACCATTCGTACCCGGGTTTTACCGGATCGGAATCGGCACCTTGGTCTTTCACCTGAAATTACCTTAAACTTTGTGATTTCATCCTCAAATTTTTCTGTAATTACAGATTCTACATTGTCTTCAACATTACTAATGTGTCAGTTTCTTCACTCTCTTGCTGAGGCCCAAAGTAACAAAACTCAATATCCTCACAGACCTGCTTCACATCTGAAACTGACCCACGTAAAAGAGCACTGTTCAACTCACTTAGCTTTAGTGCTGGACTTTTGGCATAATACAACCTTCTCACTAACTTTCGCATTTGAGTATGATGTACTGCCAGCATTCTGAAATGGTGAAAAACACTTTCACAAACTTTCCTAGAAAGACAAGCCAGAGAATGACCTTGCAAACCAGTATGTTTTCTCACTCTGCAAGGGTCTAGTCCTTGCAACAGCTTAATCTTTTGTTTTACACTTTTTTTAGTATAGACTCGTAAAAAACGACATAAGTTTTCAATAGATTCCTGTCGTACACTACAAACACTACTGCAATCCCAAGTGTACACAGGGTTTTTAGCACGTCTCCCTAAAACTTCATCAGCTATCACTTCTTCTGCATTTCTTTCAACCATTTTCTCTTTCTCCATTGGACAACCATCACTAACCTCATAACCTCTACCACTGGTGTCAACTGCATACAATAATTTTTCACTTAGTGAATAACTCTCTTCATTAAAAAAAGGCTCTGAACTAGAACTGTGTTTCCATTCTCCCCAAAAAAATCACAATTTTTTTTTTTATTAATAAATCTTTTCCTACTACTTTTGGCCTTCATTACATATATTGTTTTATCTAGTGATCAAATTCTGTTTAACAGTAAAATAAACAGTTTCCTTTTTACTTCAAAAGCCTTTTCCACAATGCTTTCAATATGCTTCTTCTTTTTATAAAATAAAGCTCTCTTTTTATATTTCTTCATATCTTTCAGCAAATTATGCACTACTCTCTTGTAAAATATTTTTTTGCGTAATTCCTTATACTGATTTTGTCTTCTTTTACCATACTTTATCTCCTTTGACTGAACATTTGCTTTTTCACTTTTCCTCTTATTTTGATTTTTTTTATTACTTAAAAAATTTTCTGAAGTTGCAGCATTCTCTACATTCTGTTTGCTCCTACAAACATTTTTAATAAATTGCTTCGTGATCTTACCAGAATTTTTTTTCCTTTTAGCCACATTATCTTGTTCATTCAATACTTGTGGTTGATGTTTCTTCAAATAATCCTCCTGTCTCTGTTCTTTTCTTTTTCTTTTTTTTTCTGGCATTATTTTTCGATTTTAACGTTGAAAAACAGTATCTGCAAAAAAGAATCACAAATAAATGTATATTAATAACTTTCAAATTTACAGTATTCCATTACTGTACAAACACATTTTATCTAAAAACAGACTAAGAAACTATAGCCCTGAACCACAAGTGTGACGATGATTAAAACACTACATACATAGTGCATACTACTTTGAAGCAGTTCATGCCCTAAAGCCTACCTCACTAAGGGTCTCATGTAGGTAGCTAAATACCGGTCGGTAACATGATTTAAGGATTCGGTAATTTACCGAATCGGTAAGGGATCGGTAAAATACCGAATCGGTAAAATACAGATTCGGTAAATTACCGAATCCTTAAATCATATGTAGGGAGCACTCAAGTGAGTGAAATTCAGTAGTAAGGATTCGGTATTTAACACCAACTACAGGTTGATGTTAAATAACGAATACCTTTCAAAAAGCTAAATTTGGCTACTTTAAAAGTGCCATGTGGCAGACATACATGCCCTTAGGGCATGTATGTGCGCCACATGTGCACACATGCACGAATCAGGGGTGCAACAGGGTGTCAATGTGACACCCTTCTACCCATGATTATGCTTCCCCTATTACCGATTCGGTATTTACCGAATCGGTAATAGTAGATGGCTTCCCATTCATTCCTATGGGCCTATTCATAAACACCGATATTTACCGAATTGGTAATAATTACCGATTGTTTACCTACATTCTATTTACCGATTCATAAATACCGAATCGGTAAAATTCGGTATTTATGAATCGGTAAATAGTATGTTCCCTACATATGGCCCTAAAAGACTACATGCTAAGTGACTGAATGATTACACTACTAAAAGGAGACACACTGGGTGAGTAACAGGGTGTTTGCTAGAAGTATATGAATACTAACTGGGGAATTGAAGGTGCGAAAGACAACTGTGTAGCTGATTAGAGAACTGAATGCATACTGGATAGGCATTTCAGTCCATGTGCTAAGGCCCGGCTCACTGCATGAGTACTTGGGTACTGACTGAATGATTAGACTACAGCAAGGAGACTGCCTGGATGAATTTATAAGTGGTAGGCTTTTCGCACAGGGAATGGATTAGTACTTGGTACTGAATGGGTCACTAGAAGAGTGCAAAGGGAGTGACAGGATGTTTGCTGGACTATATGGATACTGACTAGGGAATTGAAAGTGTAAAAGACAAGTCTGTAGGTGGTTAGAAGACTGCATGCATAGTGCATAGGGGTTTGAAGCAGTCCATGTACTAAGGCCTGGCTCAGTGCATGAATACTTAGACAGTGACTGAATCATTAGAGTACTGTAAAGAGAGTGTCTTAGTGAATTTATAAGTGTTTAGGTTTTGGCACAGTGAATGGATTACTACATGGTGCTGAATGGGTCACTAGAAGACTGCAAAGGGACTGACATGGTGTTTCCTAGAAGTGTATGGATACTGACTAGGGAATTGAAGGTGTGAAAACAACTGTGTAGGTGGTTAGAGAACTACATGCATACTGCATAGACATTTGAAGCAGTCTATTTGGTAATGAATGGTTCACAACATAAGTACTTAGAAACTGACTAAATCATCAGACTACTTCTAGGACAGTGCCTGGGTAAACATTTTAAATTTTCAGCTCTGGTGCAGTGAAGACAATACTACATGGTACTGCACTTTAGTGTCAAATCATGACTCATTTTATCAATGCATCCTAATGCTACTAAAACTTGAGAACATGACATGTTTTAAAACAGTTATCTGTCAGCAAATACACAATGTTACCAAACGCTTCTATCACAGTGGTTCCCAAATGTACACAGACTCACAGTGTGATTCTAGACACGCACCACTATCCCTAGGAGTTTACCAAAACTCATTCACTACAGTGGAAGAGATAAGGGAACTGCACACAATATACATATTTCACGACTGCACTTTAGTGTCAATACCTGACTCATTTAATCAACACATAAGCAAAGACTGGCTTCTAATGCTACTAAAACTTGAGAACATGACATGTTTTAAAACAGTTATCTGTCAGCAAATACACGATGTTACCAAACGCTTCTCTCACAGTGGTTCCCAAATGTACACAGACTCACAGTGTGATTCTAGACAAGCACCACTATCCCTAGGACATTACCAAAACTCATTCACTACAGTGGAAGTGGTAAAGGAACTGCACACAATCTACATAATTCACGACTGCACTTTAATGTCAGTGCCTGACTAATGTAATCAACGCATAAGCAAAGACTGGCTTCTAATGCTACTAAAACTTGACAACATGACAGCTTTTAAAACAGTTATCTGTCAGCAAATACACAATGTTACCAAACGCTTCTCTCACAGTGGTTCCCAAATGCACTCAGACTCACAGTGTGATTCTAGACAAGCACCACTATCCCTAGGAGTTTACCAAAACTCATTCACTACACTGGAAGTGGTAAGGGAACTGCACACAATCTACATATTTCACGACTACACTTTACTGTCAATACCTAACTCATTTAATGGAAGCATAAGCCATAACTGTCTTCTAATGCTACTAAAACTTGAGAACATGACATGTTTTAAAACAGTTATCTGTCAGCAAATACACGATGTTACCAAACGCTTCTCCCACAGTGGTTCCCAAATGTACACAGACTCGTGTGATTCTAGACAAGCACCACTATCCCTAGGAGTTTTCCAAAACTCATTCACTACAGTGGAAGAGGTAAGGGAACTGCACACAATCTACATATTTCACGACTGCACTTTAGTGTCAATGCCTGACTCTTTTAATCAACGCATAAGCAAAGACTGGCTTCTAATGCTACTAAAACTTGACAACATGACAGATTTTAAAACAGTTATCTGTCAGCAAATACACGATGTTACCAAACGCTTCTCTCACAGTGGTTCCCAAATGCACACAGACTCACAGTGTGATTCTACACAAGCACCACTATCCCTAGGAGTTTACCATAACTCATTCACTACAGTGCAAGTGGTAAGGGAACTGCACACAATCTACATATTTCACGACTACACTTTAGTGTCAATGCCTGACTCATTTAATCAACGCATAAGCAATGACTGGCTTCTAATGCTACTAAAACTTGACAGCATGACAGGATTTAAAATAGTTATCTGTCAGCAAATAAGCAATGTTACCATATGCTTCTCTCACATTGGTTCCCAAATGAACACAGACTCACAGTGTGATTCTAGACAACAACCACTATCCCTATGAGTTTACCAAACCTTATTTACTACTTTGGAAGTGGTAAGAGAACTGCACACAATGTGAATATTTCAAAAGTGCACTTTTGTATCATTGCCTGACTCATTTAATCAACGCATAAGCAAACACTGGCTTCTCATGCTACTAAAACTTGACAACATGACAGGTTTTAAAACAGTTATCTGTCAGCAAATACAAGATATTACTAAATGCTTCTCTCACAGTGGTTCCCAAATGCACACAGGCTCTCTGTGTGAACACTATCCCTTGCACTATACCAAAACACATTTCTTCATTTACAAGGAGTACTACATTTTACTGCAGAAACATAACTCATTTCACAAATTCATAAACAATGACTTGTTTCTAATTCTACCAAAATATAAAAACTGCATAGTTATCTGTCTACAAACACATGAAAAAAACAAATCCTTATCACAGAATGGTTTCTACATGCACACACACTGTCAATAAGATTGTAGAGAAAAAAAAGTACTCCCTACACTTTAGCTGAAGAAATACATTAGTCTGATTAAAATAAAAATAGTCTACATACATCCCCTCACAATTAAATAACTCACCTTTCAAGATGTTTTTTAGATTAAGAAGTATATCAGTCACACACCAGATATCAGTCACACACCAGATTTTCTTATACAGAATCTCTGCACTGTGCACCTGTCAGCAGAACCAAAGAATGGCAAAGTGTCCCTCTCATTTTCCACACATATACATGTAAACATCAAATCACATTCCTTCCCACATAAATTCAAAAGCAAACACACATTTCTATTGGTTAAATATTTCAACCCTTTCCAAATGACATAAACTTCAACCCTTCCCCCAATCTGACTTCTGCCCGTTACAATAGAAACAGGTCATGGAACATTGTACTGAGCACACAGGTCACAAGTTCAGCACACACAATGTTGCTAATCAAAACAGCAAGTGTGCTTGACTTCTCGACATATCAGCTTATCATATATAATGTTCCTTTCACACACTTTTTGTTAACCAATAAGAATCATGCGTTTAAAAAACAGAAACATGCACCCTACCTTTCAGTGTAGAAGGTTGTTAAACAACCAATGATTTCTCGTCTTTTTTCAAAATTGCATCTTAGCCACCATTTTAGAAACATCTTACTTTCCAAACTGCCATTTCCTTTACAGAGACCATCTGAGTGCATCCAGACCTCCTTACAAGATGCTTACAGTGTGGATTGTGGGACACAGCTACATTTTCTGGAGCCAAAGGTATGCAGAAAACAAAGGCATTCACAAAGACCTAGGTTTGCCAAATGTAGACATTAAATGGATTGGACAGAGAGGGTTAAAGTGGCACCAAGTGATGCCATTGGTGAAATCCTTCATGCAAATCCAACACCCTGACCTCATAATAGTGCACTGTGGTGGCAATGACCTAGGCACTTTGACAGGGGTAGGTCTGGAAATGCTTATGAAGGACCCCTTTGCACAACTGATTTCACTTTTCCCTAAAACTGCCTTTGTGTACTCTAACATATGCGAAAGGCAGAAATGGAACTGGTCCGATCATTTTTGTCCACAGATTGAGAAAGCTAGGAAACATGTGAATAAATCTGTTTCTGCTTTTCTCCGAGACTACAGAATGGGGTCCATTTACAATAACAATCTGCGCTTTCATATGCAAGAGATGTATAGGAGAGATGGAGTACACTTTACTGATGAAGGAAACAGAGTCTTCCTCAACAACTTTAGACTCTGTATAGTTACTTACTTATAAGTACCAAAAACTCTCAATGAACACAACGGCTCTTTTTAGAGCCACTCAAGAACAAAACACTTAAGCTTAATCTTTATATCCCAACAATTTCATTTTTTTCCCTTGGATCCGCAAACCCACCGCGAGAGGATCCGTGCATCCAACGCGATAGGATGCGCGCACTATGCACGCATTTCGGCGTTTTTTTTTTTTAAAAGGGGGGCCCCAGGGGGTCCTTCTGGGACCCCTAAGCACCTCTAGAGGGTCAGAGTATTTCCACTCTACCCCCTTTATATGTTTTACACACTTATTCCCCTTCATCTTCAGCCTCGCTTCTACCGAGGCAGAAAATGGCCGCCAGCAGTTCCTGGTTTCGAATGTAGAGAGACACTCGACAGCCAATTAGCATTCAGTGCGCGAATGGGAGGGTGCGCGCTCGGTTCGGGGAGGGTGCGCTTACGGTGCAGGTAGGGTCCACGGATCCTCCCCGGCCATAGATATCACTAACTTTTTTACCCTAATTTTATCAGGAACTACTGAACAGATTCACACCATATATGCAAAAGGCACGAGTCCAAACTGAGGACTACCTCTTTGCCAAATTTGGTGTCATTCCGTTCAGCGGTTCGGGCTGTAGCTGCGACAACAGATCCTATGGGAAATTGCATGGGGAAAACGCGTTTTAGGACCCCCTTTTGTCTCGGCCCCCGCTTGACGGATCACCGCAAAACTTTCAGGGTAGGAGCGGAGCGGAGCTGTCCAAAAGTTCGGAAAATTTCGCGAGGATTCGTCAACCGGCGCCAACGTTATTCCAAATAGAATGTTGCGGATTTCCTATGGAAAATAGGTCCTAACTATAACTATCTACTGGCGAACGCCAGTAGATAATATATATATGTATGTATGTATATGTATATATACATATATGGTAAACAGATATAATATCTTATAAAAAATATCGACAGGACAGAATATCGAGTTTTTAATATAGAATGGACAGAATATCGAATTGCCAAAATATAGTGGTGAAGAATATCGAAAATCAGGCAAGAACTATCGATTTAAATAATATAGAAGTAAGTAATATCGACAGTAATAATATAGTTGTTAAAAATATAGAATTTTTTATAGTGTTTTAAGTGTGAGCATATGTGTTAAAAGTATGTATTAATTTTGGAATGTATGTTTGAATATTTTAGAAGTAATGAATTTTAGGTTATTTAATTTTTGTGTAATTTAATTCCGTAGCGGGTTGTGGGTTTATAGGGGATTAGGGTGGGAAGTAATTTAATTATAGTACATTAAATAATAATTTTTAGGAATTATTAATAATTTTTAATTTAATTTTGCGTTTTACTTCTGTAGCGGATTGTGGGTTTATAGGGGAATAGGGTGGAAAGTAATGTAATTGTTATTAGGTAATTATTAATTGGTATTGAAAATTAATTGGTTGTTGATTAATTATTAATTGGTAAATAATTTTTATTAATTGGTAATAAATTTGTATTAATTGTTTAATTGATAATTATGTTAATTGTATTAATTTATTATTTGGAGCGGGTTGTGGGTTTATAGGGGAATATGGTGGGAAGTAATTTAATTGTAAATAATTAATTATTGAAATTATTTTTGTATATTGATAATTAATTTATTATTAATTAATTATTAATTGGTATTAATTGTATTTATTATTTTTTGTTATTGAAACTTAATTGATTGTTAATTAATTATTAATAGGTAATTAATTAAAAAATACAGTAATGGTATTTATAATTAATTAATTATTAAATATTGTGTGATTGGTAATTAATTGTAATACTTTTGTTTTTGGTATTAATAATTAATTTATTTTTAATAAAAAATTACATTATTATTTTCCCTACTATTGCACTCACTGGAGTGGGAATAGTAATTTTCACCCCTACGCTATCCAACGCTTTCCCTACTATTGAACTCACTGGAGTGGGAATAATATATTTTACCCTCCCGCTATCCAACGCTTTCCCTACTGTTGCATTCTCTGGAGTGGGACTAGTAATTTTTACCCCTACGCTATCCAACGCTTTCCCTACTGTTGCACTCTTTGGAGTGGGAATAGTCATTTTTACCCCTACACCATCTGACGTTTTCCCTACTGTTGCACTCACTGGAGTGGGAATAGTAAATTTTGCCCTCCCGCTATCCAACGCTTTCCCTACTGTTGCACTCTCTGGAGTGGGAATAGTAATTTTTCCCCCTACGCTATCCAACGCTTTCCCTACTGTTGCACTCTCTGGAGTGGGAATAGTAATTTTTACCCCTACGCTATCCAACGCTTTCCCTACTGTTGCACTCTCTGGAGTGGGAATAGGAAATTTTTACCCCTACGCTATCCAACGCTTTCCCTACTGTTGCACTCACTGGAGTGGGAATAGTAATTTTTACCCTCCCGCTATCCAACGCTTTCCCTACTATTGCACTTACTGGAGTGGTAATAGTAAATTTTACCCACCCGCTATCCTACGCAAAAAATATTGAATATTTTAAATTAATATTACGTTAATATATATGTATTAATTTTTTATTTTTTTTACTTACATTAATTATTTATTAATGTTAAAGTTATTTAAGTATTTGTAAGTATGTTTCAGTTAATTATATGTATTATTTCATTAATTTTACATTATTTTTAAGACGAATAAAAAATTCGATATTTTGACTAACTATATTTTTTACAACGATATTTTGGATTCTATATTTTTGTACTTACCTGTTTGGAGATAGGCATTCGATATTTTGGCATTCTATATTTTTCCTTCTATATTTTGGTAGGTCAATTTTCTCCTTCTCGATATTTTGTCAGTGATCCATATATATATGTATGTATATATATATTCACAGAAAAAAACATAGGTTTCAGGCACGTTATAGTTAGGAATTAGCATTTAAAAAACCTCAGAAATTCACTGAAAAAACCATAGGTTTCAGGGGTGTTATAGTTAGCTGGACTTTTCACTTGTACAAAACCATTGAAATTCCCCCGTTATAGTTAGTTCAGCTAACTATAACTCGCGCCCCCGCAATGCACTGCTGATGCCGTTACATATTACATCACTCATGACATGGTCAGTGACATCACTCATGACATCACTGATGACATCTCAAATGACATCACTGATGACATCACTGATGACATCATCCAGTGAATGTCTGTTTTTCTGAAAATTAAATATGTTTTATATATGTATATCTCAAGGTCGATGGAAGAATAAATGGGTATATAAGTGTCTAAATGGATGATTTGTTTTTGAAAAATTGATTGTGTAACTGACTGATTAAGTGTATCATAGTGAATACATGGCTTGGTGAGTAATGTTTAAATATGTAAATATCTGTATCAGTCTCTCACTTTGTGTATAAGTGGCTGCATGGGTTGGTGAGTAGCTACATGGGTGTCTATATAGGTTATTAGTTGGTTTTTTGAGTATCAGTTTGAGTGTCTGCATGGTTCGGTGGGGGGTATTACGTAGTGCATAGGTGCATGAATGAGTGACTCACTGTTTGTATGTGTAGAAGACAGCATGTGTGCAGGACTGTATGGGTGGATGAGTGTGTGTATGGGTGTGTTAGTGAGTGAATGACTGTCTCAATAGTGTCTTTATGAGTAACTACATATGTTTTAAACTAGTATATGTGACTATTGGTGTATATAAGTGAGTATATGTGAGAGTGAGAGATTGAAAGAGTTCCTGTATGAATAAGTATGTGTTTCTATAAGTGAGTGTTTAAAAGACTAAGTATGTGTAAGTTTCCGTAGAAGTAAGTGTGGTGGTGTGTGTATAACTGTATATGCAAGTAAATGTATGTTTGATTCTTTATTAGCATGAGTGACTATGTGTGTGAGTAACTCTATGGATGAGTGGCATTGTGTAACAGGATGTATAGGTGTATGAGTACATATGATGAGTGAGTACATGTATGAGTGACTGTATAGGACTATTGGTGAATGAGTGGATGTGTATGTGGATCTTAGAATTACTGAAGAGGTTGTTGTAACTGGTATTGGTATGTCCATTGTTTTGAACATTTTAGTCACTATTTTTGAATGTGTGTATCAAAGGTTATATTAGGGTGAGAGGAGGTCTGCCACTCTATCACAAGGATGATGTCATCAGTGATGTCATTTGAGATGTCATCAGTGATGTCATGAGTGATGTCACTGACCATGTCATGAGTGATGTAATATGTGACGTCATCAGCAGTGCATTGTGGGCGCGCGAGTTATAGTTAGCTGAACTAACTATAACGGGGGAATTTCAATGGTTTTGTACAAGTGAAAAGTCCAGCTAACTATAACACCCCTGAAACCTATGGTTTTTTCAGTGAATTTCTGAGGTTTTTTAAATGCTAATTCCTAACTATAACGTGCCTGAAACCTATGGTTTTTTCTGCGAATTTCAAAGGTTTTTTAAATGCTAATTTCTAACTATGCCTACAGAGATAGGACATGTGAAGAAAGAAGAAAAAATGCACAGAAAGAAAAAAAAGAAGTGCAGAAAGAAGCAACAGAAGTCCTCAAAGACGAAGAAAAGAGCAGGAAGAAGGATAACGTGCAGAAAGAACAAAAAGAAGAGCAGAAAGAATCCTTGTTGCAAAATCATCCTGTACCCTCAACTTTTTCAGACGGATACTGGTGGTAACTGAGTCTGACTAACCAGTCCTAGAGCCAGTGCTAAGATAAAAGACACTTAGAAAACACCGAAAACACCTACATACACTAGGGAACATTATGCGTTGGGGTCCCCCTGTGATTAGCATGACCTCCTCTGTAAGCCCCTAGTATATAATAGGGCAGGGGGATTAAAACTACCTCTTAGAACAGGCCACAGGGCGTTTTTGCACACGTTAACTCAGGCCCCGTCCCCTCCCTTCACCACTGTGTAAACACGCCCTGTGTCCGTTTTTAGTTGGGAGATTAAGTTCATTTGAATCCTGAGGGTCCCTAGGGTCCAACTAGCCCACTAGGTACCTCCAGTAAGTGCCACAGAGCTGCGTTGCAGAGAGGTGTAAAAAGTGGCACAGCCTGGACCACCTCTCTGCAATGCAGCTCAGTGGCACTTACTGGAAGCACTTGGTGGGCTAGTTAGCCCCCAGGGGCCCTCAGTATTGAAGGGAAATTATATCCCCAATTTAAAATGTGCCATAGTGCGTGTTTGCACACGTCACCTCAGGCCCCGTCCCCTCCCTTCACCACTGTGTAAATGCGCCCTGTGGCTGTTCTAAGTTGAGAGATTAAGTCCCCTTGAATCCTAAGGGTCCCTAGGGTCAAACTAGACCACTAGGTACCTCCAGTAAGCGCCACAGAGCTGCGTTGCAGAGAGGTGTAAAAAGGGGCTTGGCCTCAGAACACCTGTCTGCAGCGCAGCTCACTTGCGCATACTGGAGATGCCTGTTGGGCTAGTTGGCCCTCAGGGACCCTCAGTATTGAAGAGGAATTATTCCCCAACTTCCAACTCGCCAGGGGGTGCGTTTGCAGAGTGCTGCAAGGAGGGGGCGTGGCTTGCTGCCCCATCCCCCTCCTCCCTATCCTCTGTTGTGTGAATCCATGGACTAGCCTCCTCCCTCCTGCCATGCATGGTCTGATGTGCTGCCACTGCCCTCAATTTAGTATGATGTACCAGTCCCCTCCTCCTGCCCTCCATTGCCCAATTCTATGCCCCATCATTGACCTCCTGCTTAAACTCTGTGCTTAGCTTGCTGCCCCTATTCTCCTTCCCCCTGCCCTCCGATGTCTTTGTGCATGCCCCTGCTCCATCCTTTTTGCCCACCATGTTCCATGGACCTGCCACTCCTATCTACTCTGAGTGTTCTGTTGAGCTGCCACTCCCCTCCCACCTGCCTAGCATTGTCAGATGACTGTAACCTGTCCCTGCCACCTCCACCCTGCCTGTCCACATGCCATGCCCCTATCCTCTTCCTCCTGTCCTACATGGTCCATTGTACTGCCACACCCTTCTGCCCTCCCTGGTCTGTTGTGCTGCAACTGCTCCTCCTGCCTGCCCCGTGTGGTCTGTTGTGAGGCCCCTTCCCCTGAACTTTCATGTCTGTGCATAGGTCCTGACCCTCCCTTCTATCCTCCATCGTCCTTTGTGCATGCCCCTGCACCCTCCTTCTTGCCCATCATAGCCATTGTGCTGCCACTAACCCTCCCACTTGCCATGCATGGTATTCTGTGCTGCCATGGCCCCTCCCACCTTCCCTGTGTGGTCAGTTAGCTGCCCCTGACCCCCTCCCACCTTCCCTCCATGGTCTGTGTGTATGCCATCACAGTCTCAGTGTTGCTCTTCATGGTGTGTCGTGCTTCTAGTGCCCATCCTGCCTGACCTCCATGGCTATCTTGCTGCTCCTGCCCTGCCCCCTTGCCCCCAGCCCTCTGTTTACATGTGCAGACCCCTACTCCCTCTCTCCTGGCTTGTCTGTTCCATTGTAATGCCCCTGATCCGTCCCTCCTGCCCTTTATGGTCTGTTATGCTGCAGCTTTCTCTCCTGTCTGTCCAATATGGTCAGCTAGCTACCATTGCCTCTTGCCCCTCTGTTCTCTGTTGTCCATGTGCATGGTCCTGTCCCCTCCCTCTTGCTTTCTATGGATTGTTGTGCTGCACTCCCGTCCCGCATGCCCTGTGTGGTGTATTGTGCTGCTGCAAACCCTGATGCCTGCCCTGCAGGGTCAGTTTGGTGCACCTCTCCATGTCCCTCCTGTCCTCTGTTATCCAAGTCCATGTCCCTACCCCATTTCCTTCCATGATCCAATGTACCATACTTGCGAACATTTTGAACTTGGTAAGAGGGAGATTTTGAAAAAAAAACTGTGGTATTGATTTTCCCCTTTGAGTTACATTGAAAAAGAGGAGATTGTAGACAGGAGACACATCAAATAAAGCCCATTTGAGCTTAAAAACATTGGACGTTTCCTGGCTGAATCGGGTCTGTTGGCATGTATGGTTGTACTACCATTGCCTCTTCCTTCTGCCCACAATGGTCTATTACACTGACACAGCCTCTCTTGCAAGTCCTGTATTGTTGGTTTGTTGCCCCTGCCCCCCTTTCCACTGCCCTCCATAGTCTGTTGTGCTGCCACAGCCCTTCCTGCCTGCTCAGTGTGGTTAAATTGTTGCCTTTGCACCCTCCTACCTGCCTTCAATTTTCAGAGTCCGTGCCCCTGGCCTCTGCCTCTCAACAGTATCCTAATGAACAACTAGATTGCTAACATTCTATATTCATTACAAAAGTGTGGAACGCCTGACGTCATCTTGATGTAATCAAAACTGTAATACCTAGAGCATTTCCTTTAGAAATTACATATATGAGAGGGTCTTATTGGCATCAAAATTATGGTTAGTGCTCTAAAAGACTAAAATAAGGACATATTTTCTGAGTTTTCAAATAGCGACAAAGCACTTTTAAATTATTTGTTATCTTTATGTTTTTTTATCCAGTTGGCCACTTGATTAAATGTTGCACTTAGGGGAGAGGATGTGGTGTTACTTCCAGAACTGCAGACTTTGCAACTGGGGAACCAGGTTGGAGTTTCTGCTTCAGCTCGACATTCTGTGATTTTGGTCAAATCACTTAGTCTCCCCATGTCTACAACCAAAATGAATTTGTTCTTGTGTGATGTAGCCAATGCTCATGAAAAGCACTCCAATACCTGACAAGTCTGCACTATATAACACTGCAAAAACACAAAATAATAAGTGTTTTGCACACTTTTGTCATTGGGCTATATTTGGGCTACATCTGGGTGATTTTGGGCTACATTTGGGCTCTTTTGTCTCCGGTGGCCAACTTGGGAGATTTATTTGTTATGAAGTTTCCTAATTTCTTCATGTACTGCAGTCTCCTCAGTAGGAAATGCTTTCAGTTTTTTACTTTGATTCCATCATGAAGGTATTCAGATATGTCACACATTTGCCATAAATTCTGAAAGTTAGCACTCTAGTTGCTCATTAGATCACTGTAGTAAAACTACTGTTCACCTTGGAAGTCTGCTCCTGGTATTAAAAGTGCATGTTTCAGTCTGCATGTCAGAATTTTTTAATGAAATAGAAGAGGATTTGAGAAGTTACTCAAAATGTGCCCTCATTTTCTTTCTTCAGCATTAATCATAATTGCTATGGCAAAATGAACCCCCTCATTGTGTTCCTTTTTAAATTAAATGTTTTAAGTGTTACCAGTTTATTCCAATCAAGATGGCTTCAGGTGTGCCATACTTTTGTCATAATGAAGACAGTAAGCCCTCTAGTTGTTTGTAAGAACACTCTGGGACATTCTGTCATTGGGCTATACTTGGGCTACATCTGGGTGATATTTGGGCTACATTTGGGCTCTTTTGTCTCTGGTGGCCATCTTGGGAGACTTATTTGTTATGAAGTTTCCTAATTTCCTCATTTACTGCAGTCTCCTCAGTAGGAAATACTTTCAGTTTTTTACTTTGATTCCATCAAGAAGGCATTCAGATGTGTCACACATTTGCCATAAATTCAGAATGTTAGCACTCTTTTTGCTCATTAGATCACTGTAGTACAGCTACTGCTCACCAGGAAAAACTGCTGCTGGTATTGAAAGTGCATGTTTCAGTCTGCATGTCAGAATTTTTTAATGAAATAAAAGAGGATTTCAGAAGTCAAAATGTGCCCTAGTTTTTCTTTCTGCAGCACTAATCATACTTGTTATGGAAAAATGCACCCCCTCATTTTGTTACTTTTTAAATTAAATGTTTTAAGAGTTACCACTTTAATCCAAGCAAGATGGCTTCAGGTGTGCCATACGTTTATCATAAGTAGGACTGTTAGCGCTCTAGTTGTTCTTTGGAACACTCTGGGAAGCTGCAGTAGAACACAAAGGAATCAACTGACAGTCTCTGCCCTTGTTGGATGTACATGTTTTACTGAGAATGTCAGACTTCATTCTCACATGACTGAGAAAGATAATGTGAATTTACAGAAAATAAGCTCTCAGTTTAGCTTATAGATCACCTTCCAAACCTCTGTGGGAAAAGCGTGAGAAAATATTTTTCTCTCAATCATGATATCCCAGCAGAAGGCTTTTTCACATGGTGAAATCACCTTAGAACATACCACAATTCCTAAAATGAGTATGGTACCATCAACAAATGATTTATAATGAAACTAAAGTCTTAAAACCTTCTATTAACTGCAATGCTTTTTAATGAGGTGCTATCATGTATATTGGTCCCAAGATGGCTGCTAACACTTCTTGGATGAAGTGCTGACAGCCAATCAGATCTCAGGATGAGATGTGTGGTTAGGCTCCGCCCACATACATATATGATTTTACTTTTGTTTTTCTCAGGAACTACTGAACAGATTGACACCAGACCTGCAAAAGGCACTTCCCTGAGCTGAGGACTACCTCTCTGCCAAATTTCAAGTAATTCTGTTCAGCCGTTCGGGCTGTACCTTGGACTAAAGGTCCCTATGGAAAATTGCATGGGGAAAACGCGTTTTGGGACCCCCCTTTTTTCTCAGCCCCCACTTGACGAACCCCCCTGAGACTTTCAGGGTAGGAGTGGAGCGGAGCACCCCACCTATTTTGAAAATTTCGCGAGGATTCGTCACCCGGCGCCAAAGTTATTCTAAATAGAATGTTGCGGATTTCCTATGGAAACACGGTCCTGACTATAACTATCTACTGGCGACCGCCAGTAGATAATATATATATATATATATATATATATTACCTACTGGCGGTCGCCAGTAGGTAGTTATAGTTAGGACCCCTTTTCCATAGGAAATCCGCAACATTCTATTTTGAATAACTTTGGCGCCGGTCGACGAATCCTTGCGAATTTCTCAAAATAGGTGGGGCGCTATGCTCCGCTCCTACCCTGAAAGTCTCGGGGGGATTCGTCAAGCGGGGGCTGAGATAAAAGGGGGGTCCCAAAACGCGTTTTTCCCATGCATTTTTCCATAGGACCTTTAGACAGGGCTACAGCCCGAACGGCTGAACAGAATTACTAGAAATTTGGCAGAGAGGTAGTCCTCAGGTCAAGGAAGTGCCTTTTGTAGGTTTGGTGTAAATCTGTTCAGTAGATTCTGAGAAAATAGCCTTTAAATCAATATATATATCTGAGCCAGCTTACGGTACGCTTACCGTAAGCTTACCGTACGCGTACGGTGGCGTGCGCGAGCGTGATTCTGATTGGCTCTTAGATCTTAGTAAACATTCGAAACAGCCGAAACCAGGAAGCGGCGGCCGCCATTTTCTCTCTCGCACTGAGAGCTAGGTTGTTAAATAAAACCAATAAACATGTAAAGGGGCTGTTTAGACAGCTCCCACACACATAGCCATGTTGAGGGAGTCCCCAAAGACCCCCCAAGGCCAAAAATGCAATTTTTATTTTTTCGCTAATTTCGCCGATTACGCTTACCGTACGCGTACGGTAAAAAATGTAAAAAAAACACTATCCACACTCTCCCCACCCCCTGTGCTTTTGGTGGCCGAAGGCCACCAAATGTGCATGGCTCATTGCAATTGTGAAAAACCACAATATTTTAAACAAAAATAATAAAAGAAAAAATTAACAACACTCTCTCCACCCCGTGTGCAAATGGTGCCCGAAGGCCACCATTTGTGCATGGCTTATAAAAATTACGAAAAATTAAAATATTACCTTTCAAAACGAAGTGCATCATATGTCCTCCATGTGCGCACGGTGCGCGAAGCGCATCATGCGTACATGGCCCATCCTGTGTAAAGTGGGCGCGCGGTGCGCGAAGCGCACCGCGTGCTTACTGTGCGCGCACGGTGCGTGAAGCGCACCGTGCGCGCACGGAACGAACTGCGTTAAGTGGGCGCGCACGCCACGAATGGCGTAAAGTAACATAGCATTTAAAAAACCGTACAAATTCACTGAAAAAACCATAGGTTTCACACACGTTATAGTTAGGAATTAGCATTTAAAAAACCTTGCAAATTCACTGAAAAAACCATAGGTTTCACACATGTTATAGTTAGCGGAAATTTTACTGATAAAAAACCAGTGAAATTCCCCCGTTATAGTTAGTGCAGGCAACTATAACTCACGCGACCGCAATCTTCTGCTGATGACATATGTGTCTTTATGAAAAAAAAATATTTGAAATATATGTATAGCTAAAAATGTATGGAAGAAGACATGGGCAAATAAGTGTCTAAATACAGTATTAGCATCAGCAGAGGATTGCGGTCGCGTGAGTTATAGTTGCCTGCACTAACTATAACGGGGGAATTTCACTGGTTTTTTATCAGTAAAATTTCCGCTAACTATAACATGTGTGAAACCTATGGTTTTTTCAGTGAATATATATATATATATATATATATATATATATCCGAGGTAACCTTTTTCCAACAGATTCTAATAGCAGGCGAATCGGAAAGCAGGAACGGACACCTCTTGTATGGTGCAGAATTTTTATTATTTAATGCGCTAAGCCGCCATGACGCGTTTCGGTCTCCCAAGACCTTGATCACATGACGCGCTGACATCCCTTTCCTCAATTTAAAGTGCTAGTGCAGTAAACATGGACAACAGACATTTCAATTGGAATCAACCTTGAAACACATATTCCTGTTAATACATATGTAAACATTGGTCACTGTGCAAAAATGAGCATATATTGTGCAACTTGATGCGTTTTATAAATAGGTTAATCAAATCAATAAATATCAATTTAAAAACCATGATTATATATAAAATCGCACACAATGTTAAGCAGATCCTTAATTGATATATTTACACTGTGCAATCCGAGCGTTTTTTGTGCAAAATAATGCATTATATAAATAGGTCATCAAACTTAATAAATATCAAATCTTAAAAACCATTTATATAGACACGAATATCCAGCTAAAATGTATATAGTGGACCTTCAATTTATATATTTACACTTATTAATTCCTGCATAATGCAAAAAAGATACATATATTTTTACTAATGTGTGAAAAAAGTATCCGCTATGCGTTTTGTATTAATTGCATGACCAATGTCTTACATATACGTTAGTCCGTAGATCATTTGTACATGCTAACTGATATCAAGTGCTCACCCTAGTGCAAGTGTATTATTTCATTGTTTTATCTTGGTTATTTTTTATATTTTGTGTATATATATATATAATTCACTGAAAAAACACATACAACGCTGAAATTCACCCCTCATAGTTTAGTTCAGTGAACTACAACTTATACCCCCGCCATGGCAAGCGTCACTGTTGACACTCAAACTGCACTTTGTGGTTTTTTTCAGAGAAATTGTGAGGTTTTTTAAACAACATGAAAATACCAAACTTAACTATAACACCACTTAAACCTTTGGTTTTTCATTGATTTTCCAGCCTTGCACCCTAGTCCAAGGATCACAGTTTGGATCTACAGGTCCCTGGAAGCAAACTTCCCAACCATGATGCACCTCTCATAACCTCCATGAGAAAATCATAAACATGACACATCAAATCTTAGCAGACTATCATCATTTTTCATAAAGTAAAATCACCGTAGAACATATTGCAACTACTAAAATTAGTAAGGTACCACCAACAAATGATTTATATTGGGTCTTCAAACTGTTAGAACTTTTCATATGTGTTCCTTTTTGTGACTCTCAAAAACAGACTTTTGCTACAGTGAATTTCAATGGGGCCAATGAACACAAGTCCTGTAATGGCTGCCACAACATGTTGTCCATGCACTGGCCAGTCAACCAAGGGAGAGTGTTCACATTACCACCTAATTTTTTTTAATTAATCTGCAGGACACAGAGACCATGTCCCTGAGCACGGTAATGGCTGCCACAACATATTGTTCATGTTGTAGCCAGCCACTTCGTATTAACAAATACTCATTAAATTGGGAAATTGGGAAATGAGAGTATATCTGGGTACCAATGGTCCAGATATCACTAACTTTTTCTCAAGTTTTCCTCAATGGTTGACCCCTTCATGCCCAATCCTAGTACCTCTCTAAATGCAAATTTCTCTGAATGGAGTTATTAAGTAAACAAAAAATGCCTTTCCTATGGAAACTCTGCCATAACTATAAATACTCTGATGCTATCGCCACTAGAGTATTACATATATACAAAGATTGACGTTAAGTTATCTTTGTTTATATCATCTAAACATAGGTTTAAAAATGCTTCAGGAAATAAATCACTGAAAAAAACAGAGTTAAAGTGCATAGATTGTTACAAAATAAAACCAAAACATATCTGATATTTGCAAGTTATGGTTAGGACTTACACAACAGCCATGCAGACCATAACTCACAAACCAAATGCAATGCTCATGACCCCACCATTAACGAGACAGATGTAATTACAAATGTTGCACATTTCTTAAAGATCAGATTACATATCATATTACCCTCAACACTATCAAAGGACTGACTATCAATATAACATTTAGTGGTTTACATATGTGTTGTTATCTAATTAGGTTGTGTTGTTAGATATCACTTATGGGTATAAAACAAATTAAGAGGTCATTGTGAGGTACTAACCATGTAAGCACAAACCTAACACTTTTACATTTTGTTTATAAATCAATTATATATATCTATATCTAGCGGTCCCAGTAGGTAGTTATAGTTAGGACCTATTATCCATAGGAAATCCGCAACATTCTATTTGGAATAACTTTGGCGCCGTTTGATGAATCTTTGCGAAATTTTCAAAACTGGTGGGGCGCTCCGGTCCGCTCATATCCTGAAAGTCTCGGGGTGATTCGTCAAGTGGGGGCCGAGAAAAAAGGGGGGTCCCAAAACGTGTTTTCCCCATGCAATTTTCCATAGGAACCGTTAATCGCAGCTGCAGCCCGAACTGCTGAACGGAATTACACGAAATTTGGCAAAGAGGTAGCCCTTGGTTCACACTTGTGCCTTTTGGTTAAATGGTGTAACTCCGTTCAGTTGTTGCTGAGAAAATCACAAGTAAAATCATAGATATATCTGGGCGGAGCCTAACCACACATCTCATCGTGAGATCTGATTGGCTGTCAGCACTTCATCCAAGAAGTGTTGGCAGCCATCTTGGGACCAATATACATGATAGCACCTCATTAGAAAGCATTGCAGTTAATAGAAGGTTTTAAGACTTTAGTTACATTTTAAATCATTTGTTGATGGTACCATACTCATTTTAGGAATTGTGGTGTGTTCTAAGGTGATTTTACCATGTGAGAAAGCCTTCTGCGCGGATATCATGAATCATGTTTGAGAGAAAACAATTTTCTCATGCTTTTACCACAGAGGTTTGGAAGGTGATCTATAAGCTAAACTGAGAGCATATTTTCTGTAAATTCACATTATCTTTCTCAGTCATGTGAGAATGAAGTCTGACATTCTCAGTAAAACATGTACATCCAACAAGGGCAGAGACTGTCAGTTGATTCCTTTGTGTTCTACTGCAGCTTCCCAGAGTGTTCTAAAGAACAACTAGAGCGCTAACATTCCTACTTATGACAAACGTATGGCACATCTGAAGCCATTTTGAATGGAATAAAGTGGTAACTCTTAAAACATTTAATTTAAAAAGGAACAAAATGAGGGGGTTCATTTTGCCATAGAAAGTGTGATTAGTGCTGCAGAAAGAAAAATTAGGGCACATTTTGAGTGACTTCTCAAATCCTCTTCTATTTCATTAAAAAATACTGACAAGCAGACTGAAACATGCCGTTTGAATACCAGAAGCAGACTACCCTGGTGAGCAGTAGCTTTACTACAGTGATCTAATGAGCAACTAGAGTGCTAACATTCTGAATTTATGGCAAATGTGTGACACATCTGAATGCCTTCTTGATGGAATTAAAGTAAAAAACTGAAAGTATTTCCTACTGAGGAGAGTGTAGTAAATGAGGAAATTAGGAATCTTCATAACAAATAAGTCTCTCAAGATGGCCACCCGAGACAAAAGAGCCCAAATGTAGCACAAATATCACCCAGATGTAGCCCAAGTATAGCCCAATGACAGAATGTCCAAGAGTGTTCTAAAGAACAACTAGAGCGCTACCAGTCTTACTTATGACAAATGTATGGCACACCTGAAGCCATCTTGATTGGAATAAAGTGGTAACACTTAAAACATTTAATTTGCAAAGGAACAAAATGAGGGGGTTCATTTTGCCATAGAAATTATGATTAGTGCTGCAGAAAGAAAAATTAGGGCACATTTTGACTTCTGAAATCCTCTTTTATTTCATTAAAAAATTCTGACATGCAGACTGAAACATGCACTTTGAATACCAGCAGCAGACTTCCCTGGTGAGCAGTAGCTTTACTACAGTGATCTAATGAGCAACTAAAGTGCTAACATTCAGAAAGTATGGCAAATGTGTGACACATCTGAATGCCTTCTTGATGGAACCAAAGTAAACAAGCATTGAAAATGCAATTGGTCTCGCCCTGTGGAAATTTAGCTTGCAAACTGAACATTATCTGCGCCATCTTGCCCCTCCCCAGCACCACGCACAGCGAACGCACGGCTGCCATTTTAGGCACCCCACTCTCTCCCCACTCATTGTCAATCGCCAGCGCGGTCCCCTTGGCGCTGCAAGCATCCCCCGCGCGCCGGCCACCCCCGCTCTCTCATACAGGCCATAAACCCTCTCCTTCTGCGCGACCCTGCTACGGAACCACATCCGACCGACATCCCATACATGGTCATGCCTCTCCTTTGATAACCCCCTTCCTCTGCGCCCCATTGTCCGAACTGGTCCCAGGCCATCACCTAGCCCTGCAGATGCAGTTTATTGCCCCTACTGTAAGGGAAACACCCCACATCAAAGGGATTACAGTAGATCAAAGCCCCTACTCCCTGAGACCCGACCGGTCGCACACACCCCCAGGAATTGGCGGAATACCCTGCTGCGCAATAGCCATCTCCTACTGTGGATGGGGTGGGAACTTCTACTGTATCTATGTGTGGGAACGGATCTGAACCGGGGCTTCAGGGGATATTCCCCCGCACATCAAGGGAATCTCGAGAATGTACTATGTGTAATAAAGCAATAAACCAGTGTATAAGAGACCAGGTCTCAGAGATGCAGTTAGAGCACCTCGTGACGATACCTTGCTGTCTGATCTGATGTGTTCTGCTCCGACGGAATAAAACCTTGTTTCCTGCCTTCCAGTCTCCGGCGCCTGCCTCTTTTATTGGTAAATTATCGAGTGGTATGAGAGGCGATTACCGCCGGGCAAATACTTGAAAGGATACCGACTGAAACTGCCGCTACCATTTAACAATTGGCGTCCCAAACGTGGGGCCCATCAGCGACACGTGGATCCAGTGGGAGAGGTCCCGACGACAGAGTGAACGACTGCAACGATCGGGAGAGCTCCTGCCCAATAGACCCTCGTCTGGCAGCCGATCATCCGAACTTCACTGGTTCCGAGCAGACCTCTCTCGAGTGATCTACGGTCCTGACTGGGAACCATCAGGAGTGCCGCGGCAAATACGGAGAGTAGAGGACAATCGGGCGCTGGAGGCGGAAGACGAGAAACTGTCCACGCGGTCCGGGTAAGGTCGTGATACACGACAAATTGAGAAATAATTGATTGATTGTTTAATGCTCTGGAAATACTAGTATTGATACTCATACTCATTGATTGTGCTCATTGATTGTTCTCTTTGAGATATTCGCTGTCTACCAAACGGGGAGGAGTAGAAATACTCTCTCTCTCTCCCTTTGCAGATAGTGAAGGGTAGGTAACGCAGACTTTTGTCCCCGTTGAAACCCGTCGTGCCTATCTTTATCTCCCCATTGATTGATTGTCCGAACATTGATTGTTTTGAAGAATAGTGCTTTTTGAGATATTCTCTGTTTGCAAATAACGTAGAATAGGAATATTCTGTCTAGTCTTTGCAAATAGTGAAGGGTAGGTAATGCTGACTTTTGTCCCCGTTGAAACCCGTCATGCCTATTTTTATCTCCCATTGATTGATTGATTGATTGATTGTCCGAACACTAGTTGTTCGATATTGGTTCTTTGGAGGTATTCTCTGCTTGCAAATAACGAAGAATAGAGATATTCTGTCTAGTCTTTGCAAGCAGTGAAAAGATAGGTAGTGCTGACTTTTGTCCCCGTTGAAACCCGTCATGCCTATCTTCTCCCCACTGATTGGTAGTTGGTTCTGCCCGGACCGCTTATTAGAGGTGAACCATCCGGCTCCACTGGAGGGCACCCCTAATAAGGACATGTTCACCAAATATGGACTAGTCGCCGTAGCTTATACCAAGCTATGACATAAATATACAAAGAAGGACCCCGAGAGTCAGTGGCCACTGATGGGATCCCTCGACGACCATAAGATAGAGGCGCTAGAAATAGCTCTGCGTAGCAATAAGACGACGCCTACTATGCTTGACAGTATCGGCATGTGGCGCAAAGAAGCGACGCAACGGAAAAAGAGGGAAGAAGTAAAGGCAGAAAAGGAATTACGAAAGGCAGCTCACCTTGCCGCTAGAAAGTTAGAAGAAGACATAAAGGAGAGAAGGGAAACTAAACTAAGACAGGAGCCCGAAACCTCAGGCCAGTACGCTGTTAGGACCCCTTCTTTGCTCTACCCTGAGTTGTCCTCCAAGCAGCGAACGAATGACGAGTTACTGTTAGGTCCCCCGATCATTTACATGCCCCCTCCGTATGCACCCTCCCAATCAATAGTGCAACACCCACAACCCCCGAACGCGAGCGAAAGCAGTACAGGGGCCTCGGCCCTCACGGCCTCCGCGCCGGCTGAGCCTCTTGTGCCGAACCCAACGTCGACTACAACGCTAGACGACCATGAGATAGGAAAGGAAGAGTCCACCAGAATGAATCGATTAACTAAGGATGAACGAACAGGAATCGACAAGATAGTAAAGGCACTGGTAGGATCCTTTTTGACCTTACAAAAACTAAAATAACGCTAGGAGTTAGCCCTTTGTGGGACATATGAAACCAAGGGAAGGAGTCAAGCTCACGGTCGAGACGACCGCGAGGTAGCCCGACTCCATTACTTTCGCTACCTAAACATGTCTGCCCTACTGCCCACCCCGCCCAATAAGCATGACAAAATCCCGCACAAACGGAAGCCTGCTGACACCCACCATCGACGTCACCAAACTAGGGCTAGATCGCGCACAATTGGGCTGTGTTATTTTTCCGATTGCACAGTAACCTCCTTGTGCTCGTCATCAAACTACAAATATGTACAAACACTCCAACGAAGTAATGTAGTTATAACATTTTAATAACCTATAGGATATAACAAACACACCAACAGGGTAAACAGGTTAAAACACGTTTTTAAACAACTATTTACATGACAGTCTGCTGCGACCTGCATCCCAAAGCATTCACGTCCACGTGACACCGTCCTCGCCTCTCCTTCCTCGAAATTGCAACATTGGCCTGTTTTGGGCGGTTCTTTTAGTTGACTTTGGGCTATAAAAGCCATGCAAAAATCCCTTGACACCAGTGGCGGGCGATTGTGCGAATAGGCCGGAGGCTATACGAAGCGCCGAAGTTCTGGCAACACCAAGGCGAAGCCCGCCATGCTGTGCGGGCCTACCCGTTTTTCTTTCTTTCTTCAATCATGGCTGACGCCCTGGCGGGGGGAGGCGACGCGGACGGACCTCCCCCACCTCCCCAGGTGGAGGCTCGCCGGGCGCCCCAGCCGTCTTTGACTCACCGGCCAGCTAAGCTGCACCCAACCGTCTTTAATTCGCCGGCCAGCTAAGCTGCACCCAGCCATCTTTTTCATCGGCCTGCTGAATTTCACCCTGGCACGCTGTGCGGATCTTCCCAGTCACTTCTTCCTTCAATAACGGAGGGTGCCCTGGCGGGGGGAGGCGACGCGGACGGGCCTCCCCCACCTCCCCAGGTGGAGGCTCACCAGCAGATGAGGGCACCCCAACCGCATCTTTCACACGTCAGCCAGCTGAGTTGCGCCCTGCCACTTCATTCGCCGTTCGGCTGAGCCGGCACCCCTGCACGCGGCCGCCAGGCAACCACCCAAGCACCGGGTTCACCAGGACTGCCGCTAGCACCCGACGTGAGGAGTGGGCCCCCGCAGCAAGGTAATCGGGGACCCACCCCGGTGGTGATACCATCCAAACTGCTGTCGTCACTGCTACTGGAATCACCCCGGTGGCAGTACCACCCGAACTGCTGCTGTTACTGCTGCTGGCTCCTCTCCGGTGACTGTACCGAAGAGCTGCTGCTACTGCTGCCCTTGAACTCCGGCGGTTGACCCCTCCGGTTCCAGGCCTGGCCCACCGTGAGACTATTCTGGACTCGAAAGCTTGTTTGCTAGGGCATGGGCCCCACCCTTGACAGAACGCTCCCCTCAGCCTTGCAGAATTGGTTGGAGTCATTTGACATTCGACTCCTGCGGACTTCCGATAAGGACAAAACCACCACCATTGCTCTTTTTGCCCCCGGGCGGCAGCCACCTTGCCTCCGCTTGGTGCAGTGAGACAGTAAAGCGTCGGCGGAAGAACCCGCCTGCTGCCCCGCCCTAAGAACAAACCGTGGCATTGCTACAGGGTTGCAGTGACGCCATGCTGACGCAAAGTTGACGCTAACGAAAGTTCTCGAACTACCGAAAGGAATTCTGGTTCAACAGCTAATTCATGGAAAGACTTAGACTGTGCACTGACCCGACCCCGCCCCAAGATGGCGCTGATGTAGGAGTGGCCTACAACTCCTTGTGGCGTTCCAGTCACGTGACATTTGTGTTAAAAAGAGATATATATATATATATGCGATGCTTTCACACATGATGGTGGGGAAAAGGGGGGGAACCGATTTTTATGTTAATCTAGTGTTGCTCATGTTGCTCGACGCCTCTCACAGCGTGGCCGGTCTATGGCGGCTGTAGGCCCGTACTTCCATACTGACATTGTTTTAAATAAAGGGCTTCTTAAAAAGGAATTACGAAATCAGTGTCATGACTAATCATCTAGGTTGTTGAAGGTTTTTCTTTTAAATAAATGATTGTTACTCCTAAGCGAAAGCATACAGATAATACAGACACAATTTGCCTAAAAATCTTTTTGTTTAACGGAATTTGTACCCATCACGCCTGCCCTTTTTCCAAGAATTGTCAAATCAATAATGAACTATAACTTAAGGTATATGTCGCACGCAAGGTATGGTATCCTGCACCATAACACACGACCAATTGAGAAATACATGCACGACCAGGGAACGCGAATTTAGGAGATGAATGAACTAGAACATCTTTGCCTCGAACTAAAGAATAATAGGTCCGTGGTATTACCCACCCCTGCGGCTAGCCTGGTACATGGTAGGTAGAACCTTTCGTGTCTGCGCGCGCTGGGGTATTTTGAATACTGCACCTCCCCTCCCCTCCCCTCTTATTTTCCCCTCTATAGGTCACGACGAAGTTCCGACTGAAGAGTGGAGTGGACATGGACCGAACCAAGTTCAATATCAGGGAAAACATAGACAAACGTTGTGAGATAGTGCGTAAAATTACAGACCACCATTGGGAACATGAAAAACTGTATGATATGATTGTGCGTGTGTACTACGATTATACGATATGAATGTGTATGCATTTCATGTTCGGGTCACTTGAAGAGAGCGTCATCGTATGATTGAGGTGCTCGTCCACCGATCAAAGGGAGGAGAATAAAGGGTCAGACAACCCATAAGATAAACTACAAAATGCTAAAGGTACGCAGCATGCATAGGAATAGAGGACAGGAAAGGAGAGGTCCCCGTGCTCGACGCAGCCCTGAGTCTCCGTCTTGATGCATGTACTGTCACACCCTATCCGGCATTTGTGTGTACGTGGTCACCGAATTTATGTCTTTTCCCCGCTTGTGTTTTCTTACATGGAACAGACCCATGCTACTCCATGTTGTGTGTGCACCAAGTGGCCTATTATCTTACCCATCTCTCTCTCTCGTTTTGTGTCGTATGTATGCCAAAATAGCCTACTTGATGCACACGTCTCTCTCTCTCTCTCTCTCTCTCTCTCTCTCTCTCTCTCTCCCTCCCTCTCTCTCTCTCTCTCTCTCTCTCTCTCTCTCTCACTCTCTCTCCCCCTCCCTCGCAAAAGGCTCTTTCTTGCCCTCTTTTCTTCTTGAATAAATTAACGACATACACCTCTTTGGTAAGTGTATAATTGGCCTGAACACAGTGGTGTTCGAACAAATTGACAGAAACAAAAACGACCATACTTTACCACGTTACTACCTCTCCTTTTTACAAACGTTAAGCCTAATCGGCTGAGAAGGAAAGGACAGGTAAGACGACTGATGTCTCCCAATCTGACCCTCAACACGGGGACTATATGTCAGTGGTTTTTGTTCTTAAGGGACACCATCTCCACCGCCCAGAATTACCCCTGACCAATTAGCCCGAAATAGAATGTCTAAAGCACCCTGTTCTCCCAAAGATAACTCCAGCCCTATACTAGCCGTCTCAGAGTATCCCGAACGAAACAGCTGATGGCCCTGTTTTAAACTGATAAAGGGTCACCTACTGTATGAAAAGGATACTCGTGAACGCATGACCATAGCACCTCGCACTTACGGGTATTACCAAACCTTGTATTATAGGGCGCAGAAACTGACACCTAGAAGGCCAGACGATGGACAGGGACACCCACAGAGCCCTGCACCACAGCAGTAATTAATAGATTAGTAACACGCACCTTAACATCAGAGTTAATAGACACCAATCATATAGTAACAGATAAGAGCATTTCCGCAACTACTCAGTGGTTGGGAGAGAGAATGAAGTATGTAAATGTCTTCCCTGCCAAGATCTCTAAGACTTTCGTTTCTTATAAAGGATAACCTGCAGCCATCGGAAGAGAGGGGTCGGACGTGGCGCACAGTCTGGCTGCGGATCATAAAGCATCTATGACATCGACCAAGGGGGAAGCGACGAAGCAACAAGGGTGTGAGACGAGACACCATTATCAGAACAATGAGCGCGGAGGGCTACATCGAGGCCCCTGCTCACTGACCAGCGTGCCTGAAGTCTCAACCCGTCGGGCCCGATTGGTGGGCTCAGTGCTGAAAAGATTCTGCTCTCCTTGGTCCGCATTTTTGATCCGATCCCATGCCACCCCATTCTCTCTTCCTCTTTCATTTGGACTATGACTTTGACCTACTACCGAGGAACAAAAGGCCGGCACCCTGTCTCAAAGTGCCTGTGGTGAACTGTGTTAAGGAACAGGACTGTGATCAAAGAACAGTGAGTGGTCACACCCTGCCACGTGAGAAATCGGATTTGAGCTGGACCTTAGCTCCACCGCCGGTGCTCAACAGTGCCAACGAAAGAAGGACAACAATGAGAGCTTACCAGTGATAGCTCTTTATAAAACAAGGACACTGGAAAGAAGGACCCATGTCAAAGTTGAAAATCCTCTCCCAACCACCTTATAATATTAACTATCTTCTTATCAAGTTTTCATGATGTTGCATCAATCACTTCCGACTGTACACTGAGAAGTTAAGAAAATGTAACTTTGTATAGTAACATTCATACAACACCAGCCATGTACACGACTATACTGCAACTTTGAATGCACTTCCTCCTCGCCTACTTTATCAAACTGTATGAGACAATGTACAAATGTGTCAGATTACTCCTGCCTACCCTAACGACTCTGTATCTTTAAAATGTGTGACGAACATTGTCGATACTGTAACTGAAAGGCTAACAAAGGTGAATATTGACCGGACAAGCTGGCGAGATATGTTAAAAGGGAGGACTGTGGAAATTTAGCTTGCAAACTGAACATTATCTGCGCCATCTTGCCCCTCCCCAGCACCACGCACAGCGAACGCACGGCTGCCATTTTAGGCACCCCACTCTCTCCCCACTCATTGTCAATCGCCAGCGCGGTCCCCTTGGCGCTGCAAGCATCCCCCGCGCGCCGGCCACCCCCGCTCTCTCATACAGGCCATAAACCCTCTCCTTCTGCGCGACCCTGCTACGGAACCACATCCGACCGACATCCCATACATGGTCATGCCTCTCCTTTGATAACCCCCTTCCTCTGCGCCCCATTGTCCGAACTGGTCCCAGGCCATCACCTAGCCCTGCAGATGCAGTTTATTGCCCCTACTGTAAGGGAAACACCCCACATCAAAGGGATTACAGTAGATCAAAGCCCCTACTCCCTGAGACCCGACCGGTCGCACACACCCCCAGGAATTGGCGGAATACCCTGCTGCGCAATAGCCATCTCCTACTGTGGATGGGGTGGGAACTTCTACTGTATCTATGTGTGGGAACGGATCTGAACCGGGGCTTCAGGGGATATTCCCCCGCACATCAAGGGAATCTCGAGAATGTACTATGTGTAATAAAGCAATAAACCAGTGTATAAGAGACCAGGTCTCAGAGATGCAGTTAGAGCACCTCGTGACGATACCTTGCTGTCTGATCTGATGTGTTCTGCTCCGACGGAATAAAACCTTGTTTCCTGCCTTCCAGTCTCCGGCGCCTGCCTCTTTTATTGGTAAATTATCGAGTGGTATGAGAGGCGATTACCGCCGGGCAAATACTTGAAAGGATACCGACTGAAACTGCCGCTACCATTTAACAGCCCTGGTTTAAGTTAAAGCAATTCTGTTTGTAATTAGGTGGCTTTTTAGCTTTGCTTTTTTATTAGTGTTTTTCAAACTTTCATGTACATAACATGCATATGTATGCATATATGTATATGTATATGTATGCATGCATTTATATTTGTATTTATATAGATATGCAGATTATATATATGTTTATATATGTATGCATATATATACACATACATACATCTAAATGCATATGCATATATATGCCAGCCGAGGATTGAACATTTAAGGTAGGAGGGTACACGGCATTGCGGGGAGAGTGGTGTGCGAGCAGCAGAGACAGCGGGACGCATTCGCAGAAACGCTTGTCACTTCTAGCTGCATAAAATATTGGAGTCACTTGAATATGTTGGCGGACACGCTCAGGGACCGCGAGGCGGCAGCCTCTGAATTATTTAGTAATATACCTCAAGGCAACTCAGTAACATATCAAGTTGCGGCAAATCCAGTAAACACAAATATTAAAGACAAATTCAGGCTGCTAGAAAAACTGTCTAAATCAGAACAAGGCAAATGGTGGGAACGTAAATCTTTGCAGCACTATTTAGATGTGGATAGAATCCCGAGGGGATTAAGAATATTAATAGCCCCCAGCTATGACCAACCCAATCCGAGCATGATGAGAGACTGGGCCCAAAGTAACTTGGAATCGTCCAGGAGGCTAGTCGAAATCTTAGTTAAGTATGCTGAAATAGACAGAGTGGAACTGCAGGAAAAAATTTAAACACTGAATGAAAAAATTAAACAAATGAATAAGGGCGACGAAGAGAAAAAATTAAGAGAGGAAATGATAGTGCACCTAAAAAGAGAGGAAGACAAGATTAAAGAGCGTAAAGCTTTTAAATTCCACCGAGACAGAGTGGACTATGAAACAGGTCGTATTTTCACTTTTTCTAAAAAATACGATGTGATGAAAACCAACAATATTAAAAAACAGAACGAAACGGATACCAATGCATCTACACGCAAAGATACTTATGAACCGATATCAAATTCTAATTTAAGTTCCAATCTGGAAAGTGAGGCAGAACCAGAGGGCCAATCATCAGCTCCAAGAAAAACACTACCAAGCCTATCTCCAGGCGAAGAAATGAATTTTTTAGTGGAAGAAAGAAGGGCGACGCTACGTCCGAGGATTCAGAAGAACGCCAGAGGAAGAGGCGCAACCATAAGTGGAGACAGAGGAGAAAGGCAAACCGAGCGGCCAACAGTCAAAAAGCCAAGAGGGAGAGGGAGGGGCTGGTGGAACCACAACTAAATAGAAATCCAGCAAAAACAATCATCAACCTCACGGGAACTACCTTAACAAAAGCTGAAGAACACATTTTATCATTAGGACTTTCATTGTGCCCTGAATCAAATTTCAATTATGCCAACACCAATGGACATATACAGATTCATAAGGAAATTAAAGCTAAAAAAATATCATGCATTAACAAAAGAAAATAAGATAACAAAAGAAAAAGAAATGGTGGAAATTAACATTTCTGAAAATGACCAAAGAGAAACATCGCAGGTAGCAGATTCAACTCTACTGGAAACACTTATGGAATTACATAATGCAAGCTCCACCGAAGGTGAAGAAAATACTAATACGCAATCTTGTCTTCAAAACAACAGTGAAACAATACAGACAATAACCTCACCTACAGCTGAAGAAATGCCTGAAAGAACAAGTACCCCTTTCAAAAGAAAATCAACATTCAATCCTATAATGCCCAGAGACAGTATTGAAATTTTTAATGAACAAGTAACCAATAAAATCAAAAAACTTAACTACAAAATACTGCAAAGTAAACAAAAATGGCACCCTAAAGATAGACAGTACAAACAGTTAATGACAAAATTACAAAGTAACAAGAACTTGATTGTAAGAATTGCTGATAAAGGAGGCAATATCGTGTTGTGGGATAGAAATCAATACATGAAGGAGGCGCTATCTCACCTCAACGATAGATCATGCTATAGAATCAGCAACTGGGGTGCGTTAAAAACAATACAAGACGATTTCTATGGGAAAGTGCTGGCATGGAAAAGTGCAGGAATCCTAACAATGGAAGAGTACAAGTTCATACACAAAGAAAATCCAACTGTACCCAATATTTACTTAATTCCTAAAATTCATAAAGACATCAAAAATCCACCTGGCCTACCAATCATATTGGCACAAAATAGCCTATTGGAAAATGCCAGTCAATATATACACTATTTTTTTACAGGAATCAGTACATTCCTTGCCAACATACATTGGAGACACCAGCAATTCCCTAGAAAAAATTAAAACTTTGTATGGAAAGATGGATACTATTTAATGCCTCTGGATGTAGTGTCACTTTATACCAGCATAAGAGACAGGGACGGTATAAGGGCACTAGAATATTTTCTGAGCAAAGGCAAACCAAGACTACACATTGTATAATGCTAAGCAATCTAACTAAATTTTGCCTAAACAATAATGTATTTGTGTTTGATAAAACTGTCTATCAACAGGTATGTGGTGTTGCGATGGGGGCCAGCTTCTCCCCCAGCTTTGCCTGTTTACACATGGGCTGGTGGGAGGAGCTGGTCCTCAACGTGACACACAAGAAAACAATGGACAAAAATGTGAAACTATTTCTTAGATACATTGATGATATTTTTGTTGTTTGGGATGGCTCATTAACTGAAGCAAATGAATTTTTAAAAAGTATTAACATTAATGAGATCAATTTGAGTTTTACGGCAACAATTGATAGTCACACTTTCAATTTTTTGGATGTAGAGGTCTTTGTAAAGAGCAAGAAACTGGAAACAAAACTTTTTAGGAAAAAATTAGCAAGAAACTCGGTGCTTCACTCTACGAGTTTCCACCCAAGACATCTGATAAACAGTATCCCCTATGGGGAAATGTTAAGAATCAAGCATATTTGCAGTAATTTAATTGATTTACAAACAGCACAATTAGAAAGCAAAAAAAGATTTTTAGCAAGAGGATATAACATCAAAACAATAGATGCAGCAATAGCCAAAACTATGAGACTAGAGCGGGAGACTCTTTTAACAACTAAGCCAAACAAATCAGAAAAAGACAACGAAGCACACCAATTGCGTTTGATTACTACATTTAGGGGCCGATTCCGATCCTGGAGAAACCGGGTACGAACCGTCGGTCGGAGCGTTTTCTCCGTCCGACTCGTACCCGGGAAATAAACATTACAAACATGCAAGTACGATTCGCACGGAAAAACCATTTCCGTACGAACCGTAAAAAACACCGATCGACTAAAAAATACATACCAATGTGATCCGAGACAGCGCCGACGTGACGTCGGGACGCATGCAGGCTGCGTTTCACGAACCAGGAAGTACGATCCGCACCGACGTCACCCCGCACGGATAAAAATCTCCGGCTGCCAAAAACTGCCGGAAAATCAGGATGACGCGCACAAGGAGCACCTGTACGCGACAGACAGCCATGGACTCGAACCTACGTGTCATCCCAGCACTCATAGCAGTCCACCTGCTCTACAGGAACCGACGCAGACGCCGCAGAAGGTCAGAACAACACCCAGGGGCAAAGGGGGGGGCAGGGGCAGGACACATAACCCCCACCCAAGTCACAAATCACACATGCCCTGGACATACCTGACCTGCAGGACCTGGTCACCTCGAGGGGGTGGGGGCGTGTCCAGCAACGCAAGCGTCCACCACAACGGAAGTGGATGGTGACGCGAACCGGCAACACAACGATACCGGTACGTACCGTACCCACGCCTTAAGAGCGTGGGTACGGGTCGTACCATGCCCACCCCTACGTCACCCCAACAATGGCGGTACGGCCCGTACCCACGTTCAAAAGGCCTGGGTACGGGCCGTACCAGCATTGTTCGGGTGATGTAGGGGTACGCATGGTACGACCCGTACCCCCGCCCTGAAGGCCTGGGTACGGTGCAGACCCCCAATGGGGTGCCGTAGGGGTACGCACCGTACCCAGCCCTTCAGAGCGTGGGTACGAGTCGTACCACGCGTACCCCTACATCACCCCAACAATGCTGGTACGGCCCGTACCCAGGTCTTCATAACGTGGGTACGGGCCGTACCGCCATTGTTGGGGTGACGTAGGGGTGGGCGTGGTACGACCCGTACACACGCTCCTAAGGCGTGGGTACGGTAGTACCCAGGCCTGCAGATCGTGGGTACGGGAATGTACGAAGCGTACCACCACCCGTGTATGAATGGAGCGTACCCACACCCCACCAGTGTATGGACGGAGCGTACCCCCACCCGTGTATGAATGGAACGCACCCACACCCATGTATGAATGGAGCGTACCCCCACACGTGTATGAATGGAGCGTACCCACACCCCACCAGTGTATGTACGTAGCGTACCCACACCCATGTATGAATGGAGCGCACCCACACCCGTGTATGAATGGAGCGTACCCACACCCCACCAGTGTATGTACGGAGCGTACCCACACCCGTGTATGAATGGAGCGTACCCACACCCCATCAGTGTATGTACGGAGCGTACCCCCACCCGTGTATGAATGGAGCGTACCCACACCCGTGTATGTCCCGAGCGTACATGCCCAGCCACAGGAGGGGTGGGTGCAGAGTCCTCCCAGCAGTGCCCAGACACAGGAGGGGTGGGTTCCTATTACTCCCAGCAGTGCCCAGACACAGGAGGGGTGGGTGCAGAGTCCTCCCAGCAGTGCCCAGACATAGGAGGGGTGTGTGCAGAGTCCTCCCAGCAGTGCCCAGACACAGGAGGGGTGGGTGCCTATCACTCCCAGCAGTGCCCAGACACAGGAGGGGTGGGTGCAGAGTCCTCCCAGCAGTGGCCAGACACAGAAGGGGTGGGTGCAGAGTCCTCCCAGCAGTGACCAGACATAGGAGGGGTGGGTGCAGAGTCCTCCCAGCAGTGCCCAGACATAGGAGGGATGGGTGCAGAGTCCTCCCAGCAGTGCCCAGACACAGGAGGGGTGGGTGCCTATCACTCCCAGCAGTGCCCAGACACAGGAGGGGTGGGTGCAGAGTCCTCCCAGCAGTGCCCAGACATAGGAGGGGTGGGTGCAGAGTCCTCCCAGCAGTGCCCAGACACAGGAGGGGTGGGTGCAGAGTCCTCCCAGCAGTGCCCAGACACAGGAGGGGTGGGTGCCTATCACTCCCAACAGTGCCCAGACACAGGAGGGGTGGGTGCAGAGTCCTCCCAGCAGTGCCCAGACACAGGAGGGGTGGGTGCAGAGTCCTCCCAGCAGTGCCCAGACATAGGAGGGGTGGGTGCAGAGTCCTCCCAGCAGTGCCCAGACACAGGAGGGGTGGGTGCCTATCACTCCCAGCAGTGCCCAGACACAGGAGGGGTGGGTGCAGAGTCCTCCCAGCAGTGCCCAGACACAGGAGGGGTGGGTGCAGAGTCCTCCCAGCAGTGCCCAGACACAGGAGGGGTGGGTGCCTATCACTCCCAGCAGTGCCCAGACATAGGAGGGGTGGGTGCAGAGTCCTCCCAGCAGTGCCCAGATACAGGAGGGGTGGGTGCCTATCACTCCCAGCAGTGCCCAGACACAGGAGGGGTGGGTGCAGAGTCCTCCCAGCAGTGCCCAGACATAGGAGGGGTGGGTGCAGAGTCCTCCCAGCAGTGCCCAGACACAGGAGGGGTGGGTGCAGAGTCCTCCCAGCAGTGCCCAGACATAGGAGGGGTGGGTGCAGAGTCCTCCCAGCAGTGCCCAGACACAGGAGGGGTGGGTGCCTATCACTCCCAGCAGTGCCCAGACACAGGAGGGGTGGGTGCAGAGTCCTCCCAGCAGTGCCCAGACATAGGAGGGGTGGGTGCAGAGTCCTCCCAGCAGTGCCCAGACACAGGAGGGGTGGGTGCAGAGTCCTCCCAGCAGTGCCCAGACACAGGGGGGGTGGGTGCCTATCACTCCCAGCAGTGCCCAGACATAGGAGGGGTAGGTGCAGAGTCCTCCCAGCAGTGCCCAGACACAGGAGGGGTGGGTGCCTATCACTCCCAGCAGTGCCCAGACACAGGAGGGATGGGTGCAGAGTCCTCCCAGCAGTGCCCAGACACAGGAGGGGTGGGTGCAGAGTCCTCCCAGCAGTGCCCAGACACAGGAGGGGTGGGTGCCTATCACTCCCAGCAGTGCCCAGACATAGGAGGGGTGGGTGCAGAGTCCTCCCAGCAGTGCCCAGACACAGGAGGGGTGGGTGCGTATCACTCTCAGCAGTGCCCAGACACAGGAGGGGTGGGTGCAGAGTCCTCCCAGCAGTGCCCAGACACAGGAGGGGTGGGTGCAGAGTCCTCCCAGCAGTGCCCAGACATAGGAGGGGTGGGTGCAGAGTCCTCCCAGCAGTGCCCAGACACAGGAGGGGTGGGTGCCTATCACTCCCAGCAGTGCCCAGACACAGGAGGGGTGGGTGCAGAGTCCTCCCAGCAGTGCCCAGACATAGGAGGGGTGGGTGCAGAGTCCTCCCAGCAGTGCCCAGACACAGGAGGGGTGGGTGCAGAGTCCTCCCAGCAGTGCCCATGGAAAGAAAAGGGTGCAGTACCCACAGATACAATGCCCACAATTGTCAGTCAGGTGCTCAAAGACCCTGCAGAACACGTAATATGTGTGCGAGGCTGGGAGTACACACATGCATAGTGTGTAAAAGGGAACATGTCCACATGAAGTAACTTCAATATACTCCACACACAAGTACAGTGACCACCAAGGATGCCACAAATGATGCAGGTGGAGACATTGCCCAGCATGCATGGCCAAAGTTGAACGGATCCGTCACACACCAAGGATATGTAGACACAGCTCAGCACAACATTTAGGAAACACCCTGCAGGGAAGATGTCAGGGTCCACAGAGGAAGGAACACACCTTGGGACAATGTCACCATGCAGTAAGAGCTTACATGAACAAAGTTATTTCGCAAATACCTTGTGATGGCACACAGATACCAGGGTCCACCCCATGAGCAGCACATTTCCCAGACACCTAACACATTATCCCCACCCCAAATCATGGAGCAGCACCACCAACAGCAATACCAGAAAAGCAGTAGTGTGCAAAGGGAAAAAAACATTGCTTTATTCAGCATTAAAAAAAACATTTGTTATTAAAAGTTCAATATGTACAAGGCCCATAGGGCAGTCCATAGTCCAATTCCTGGTGGGGGACACATAGGGACGCGTGTCCCCTAGCTTGCCTGCACAGTTCATACCTCCTTTGCTTCCACAGGGGGGGGGCATCATGTGGGGGGGAAGGACCAGGCACCGCAGGGACAGGAGGGACAAGGGTAGGTGTTGTGGGTGCAGGGACGGAGGACTCGACCACAGGGGGTGGGGCAGCGCCAAAGGTGGAGGTGAGAAGGGCGCTGCACACGGTTGCAAGGTCCTCCAGCGTCTCCCCTGCACCCGAAGGAACCACATGCCCCAAGGAGGGGGGGGGGTCAGAGGGATGGGTCGCAGCACTACTGGGGGAGGGTGTGGACAGGGGGGGACTCAACCACCCTGACCGGGGACTCCTTTGACCGCTTGCGGGGTGGTGTCACTTTGGGGCTCAGGGACAGAGTGGCCATGAAGGATTCTTTGGTGGAATCCTGGCCAGGAGAGCTGAGGGGAGTGGATTTGGAGGTAGTGGGTTGTGATGAATGTGGACTCCCACTGTGGCTGCGTGTCTTCCGTTTGCCCCCCGACCCAGTGGGTGTGCCTACTTCACCCTGTGTGTGCGTGACAGGAGGTGTGCGCTTGGCCTTCCCTGGTGGTGTGGTGCCTGTGTCTGGTGGGGTGCGTGCATGGGACGTCTGGGTGTGCTTTGGACAGGCATGGGAGTGGGAAGTGTGGATGGTGCAGGGGTAGGGGTGGGGACGTAGCGCTGCAGGAGACCCACTGCTGCAGTCAGTGTCGAGTCAATGGACCTCAGCAACTGGCGTTGGTCAGACTGCGCAGCTGAGATGCCCTCCATGTATGCCTCCATCTGGGTGAGCACTCGTGTGTGGCCATGGAGGACATTAAGCATCGCAGTCTGACCAACCTGCAACTGGCGCAGGATGTCCACAGACTCGGCATTGGTGGCAGCAGTGGAGACAGGGGCAGGGGGTGCGGTGCCTGGCAAGAAGGAGACACGAGGTGACCTAGCACGGCGGGAAGGGACCAGAGCAAGTGGGAGGCCGGTGATGGGAATCGAGGGGGCGGGTAGAGATCGAGTGCTGCTGTCAGCTGTGGGAGCAGCCTCCGCCTCCTCTGGGAGATCAGCCTCGGACCCGTCAGCGTCATAGTCGGTGGTGTTACTGGACAGGTCCTCCGCCTCACTCCCCTCGGCCTCCGTGCCACTCGATGCGCCAGACAAGACAGCACTGCTGCCACTGGTGCCTGCTCCCTCCTCACGGTCCGTGCCAGTGTCTCCCTCGGTGTCCCCAGACGATGCTGTGGGCAAGGTGAAGAGACAGGAAATAATCAGACACCTGTATACATATGTCACATGAGTCAAATCTACATAGGTCACAGTGCATAGCCTGGAAAGCAACATGAGTAACATCTACAACACAAGGTACATATGTAGGCCCTGCAACACACAGCTGGTTGACCCACCATGCCACTGAGAAACAATGGAGAGCACGACCCAACAGCAAATTTCTTGATATCAAATAGGATAGAGGAGCCAGGCTCTGGGGACAATCGTGCACAGCATCTGTACCACACAGAGTTGACAAAAAAGGGATGAGCAGGAACCATGTCTATTAACTTTTTGCACATGCTGCAAAGCTAATACATTAAAACATGCACAACATGACTGGGTCACTGCACCTTGAGTGTATGTCCAGACAAACATCACACACATGCCAGACCTAGCAGGGGGACTTCAGATTTGGACATGTAGGCCTTTCCTGCACAAAGCACCCCCTACCTGAGACAATGTGATTGAGACAGAGGAAGTACTTACACCTCTTACTCTGGGATAAAAACACGTGGCCTGCACTAAATCCTGATTGTACACAAACCACCCCTGGTGCGCCTGTCCACATATATCATTGACAATCAACCATCATCAGATTGTCGTACCAAGACACACAGGAACTGCCCACTGTGAGTATGCACAAGCAAAATTGGGTCATACTGTACAGTGGACACACGTAGCACAGTTTACGTTAATACAGATGAGGCCAGGGTACAATGCCACAGAGCCCAACCTATGCCGAAGACACAGAGAATGTCCACATAGTTGGATGACACACATGATACCTAGGAAAAGGTGCCCCAGGGCACGGTAGTGGCCACACACCTCCATGGTCCTGGATGGATATGACTGCAACTGAAGCAACCGTCCATGCACTATGCATTACTCCCACTCATGGACATCATGTCAGAGGGCACAACATTGGACATGCATGCTGGAAGGCAGTACACTTTAAAGACACACTCCTATGTTGGGACTCAGCATCAGTGCCAACTGACATGGACCCCACAATGACTGAACTGGCCAGGGCACAGCCAAGGTCCCAAAACCTGTTACACTCCACCCCCACACATGATGCTGCAAGCATTGGGCACTTGGATTAACTGCCAGCCTAGATTACCTTGTGCAAGAGTGACTACACACAGACCAGGGAATCCATGGCAAGGAGGGGAAGGGAGGAAGAAAGGCACCGGTTTACTTTGGGGAACTGGTTATGCACTGCACATGTAAACCCTGGCAGTGTATCCATGCAACTGCGCACTTCCAAAAGCTGGGGAAGACCACCGCCAGCACACGCTTATGGATGTGGGTCAGACGCCGGCGCCCACGGTTCTTCCGGCTCTCAGGTGAGTCCCCCAGCAGGACCCGTGCAATCCTCCTCGTCCAGCACCGGATATCCTGCCAGCGTTTCCTCACCTGGGCTAGGCGCCGCTTCCGACCCTCCGTATTCCTCACGGCACTGACGGCTTGCTTCCATATCTCCCCCTTGGCATGGACGCCTACCTGTGAGGATGCAAAAGTGAGAATACTTTAATTCACCTGAGCAATGACACAGAGACACACATATTAACAATTTGTCTTCTTTGAACAGGCCATGGTATGCAGGCAACTCATTGCACATTTGTCATAGGGACATAACCCACTGTGGAAGGCAAAATGCACTACGTGGCATTGAAAGTACACAGGTGGCATGAGGGGTGCCACACAATCAATGATCCTGGATCACACTGTGCATCACAAGCTACACAAGGATTATGTACAGCACCTCTAAGCAGTCACATGCCCCAGCCCACTGACGCTACCTCAGCAGAGTACACAGACACACACAGGCACAGGACAATCACCTGCCATTGCCAACTGCGGGTACAAACCTCACTCTGCCCATGTGCCACTAGACTGGGGGGTGTCGCAGGTGTGGGGCTGGCTCAGCACGGCAGTCACACAGCACTGCTCCCTTCTCACATCACATGGGCAGGGTATATCCATCCCTCATGCAGCTGGTGTGCAACACTCCCCATATGCACTCACCCACATGACAGGGGACTTACACACACACCAATGTCCAGGGGACGAACACATCATTTGGACACTCACAGCACAGGTACACTGAACAAACACACATCTATGGGTACTGTCACCTGTCACACTGGGGGGACCACAGAATCACATCAGGACTGTAGCAACAACATTCCCAGGAGGAGTAGCCAGGCAGAATGTGGCATGCACCATGCATTGATTGTCACAGTAAGCACAATGCAAGTGAGGAGTGCACACAGGAACCACAGCATACTCTGCATGGGAGACATGAGGCCTTCCCCACCCTGGGACCCACTCGAAACAACATTGCATGTCTGTCACACAGGGACACAATGCCAGAAGTCACAGTCACAAAAAAGGGGCACAGTCTAAGCTAGTGAAGTCTGCACGCACCTGCTCCCCTGGTCGACCATACAGCATGGTGTACTGTGGGAGGATCACATCCACCAACGCCATATTCTCCTCCATGGTGAATGGCTGGGCCCTCTCCAAAGACCTGGACATGGTGCCAGAGGAATCACGAGCAGCAGCAGTGTTGTGGAATGAAAGGATGTGCAGGCAAGTGCTCTCTCATGGGACCTGGCTGCCTTATATCTGCCTTGCTGGCCTGTTTCATTTACAGGAGTACAGAGTGATTGGTCAGTCACATTAGCATCCTACGTTTCCTCCAATCCCTTTAAACCTACCCCAGTGAGTGGCTTTGCATGGTTTAAAAATTGAGCATGATGTCAAGTCAACAACCACTTTGCAACAAAGTATATTGTTTCAAACCGACTTCTGCTGGCCACCTGATGCAATAATTCAAACTTTAAACTCGGTCTCCATGACAACCAGCATGCATTTAGGCCCTTAAACTTGTCCCTCATGTGTCCCCTATGTTATTTCAATATTTACACACAGGTACGGTCCGTTCCATGGCCCTAGGGCACCCCAAATGCAGTGATACGGACCGTACACGCGTGTGTAGGGTCCCTATCACTATGGGAGTGCTGGCGTAGGCGTACGCCATAGTGATACGGACCGTACACGCGTGTGTAGGGTCCCTATCACTATGGGAGTGCTGGCGTACGCGTACGCCATAGTGATACGGACCATACACACGTGTGTAGGGTCCCTATCACTATGGGAGTGCTGGCGTACGCGTACGCCATAGTGATACGGACCGTACACGCGTGTGTAGGGTCCCTATTACTATGGGAGTGCTGGCGTACGCGTACGCCACAGTGATACGGACCGTACACGCGTGTGTAGGGTCCCTATCACTATGGGAGTGCTGGCGTACGCTTACGCCACAGTGATACGGACCGTACACGCGTGTGTAGGGTCCCTATCACTATGGGAGTGCTGGCGTACGCCACAGTGATACGGACCGTACACGCGTGTGTAGGGTCCCTATCACTATGGGAGTGCTGGCGTATGCGTACGCCACAGTGATACGGACCGTACACGCGTGTGTAGGGTCCCTATCACTATGGGAGTGCTGGCGTACACGTTCGCCATAGTGATACGGACCGTACACGCGTGTGTAGGGTCCCTATCACTATGGGAGTGCTGGCGTATGTGTACGCCACAGTGATACGGACCGTACACGCGTGTGTAGGGTCGGTCCGTATCACTATGGTGTACGCATACACCAGCACTCCCATAGTGATAGGGACCCTACACATGCGTGTACGGTCCGTATCACTATGGCGTACATGTACGCCAGCACTCCCATAGTGATACGGACCCTACACACGCGTGTACGGTCCGTATCACTATGGCGTACGCCAGCACTCCCATAGTGATAGGGACCCTACACACACATGTACGGTCCGTATCACTATGGCGTACGCGTACGCCAGCACTCCCATAGTGATAGGGACCCTACACACGCGTGTACGGTCCGTATCACTATGGCGTACGTGTACTCCAGCACTCCCATAGTGATAGGGACCCTACACACGCCCTCAGAGCGTATGTACGGTGCGTTTCACACCTGACAGTGGTGACAGGTGGCACACAGAAAGGAATTGAGCTGTCATACTTGTCCAAGGCTGGACATCAAGGCATTGTCTGTGCAGTACTACATGTGTCAGGCACAGGTGGGTCAGGCTGTGATCTGGCACTATACTCCTGCGGTGTGAAGCTAATAAAAGTATGATGAGCTGTGTACACATGTCATGTGTGATGGTGCCCTATGTGCCACACATCCCCTTCACTCCTTTGACATGTGTGCATGTAGTACAGACTTGTTGAGCCATGCATCACTGGCATGGCACAGTCACCGACACCCGCAACTGTCCCCTGATGCCAGGTACACGGAATATTACCCCTGACATGAGAATGCCCGCGTTGCACGCTGTAACTATGTCATGTGTGTGTCATGTGTTCCCATAGGTTTGCTGTAGGTGTTTGGTCACATGCATCTGCAGTTGCTGCAACCAACATGTGTCTGTGTGTAGATGGCCATGGCACACTGTTACGCACACCAGCCCACATGTGTAATCCGACGTAAGGTGTGTATGTATGCATCGACACGGAGTTTCAAAACAAGGACATATCTGCATACTCTCAATGTCTGTGTGATCAGTCTTGACATGTAATCCTTCATGGCAAGGTGTGTGGTCTGTCCTTTTTCTATGACATGTGACCTGTGCCTCTAGTGTTCAGCAACCTGTCTGTACAATACACATCCTTCTTCTGCACATGTGTGGATGTCTGTAACTCCTGCAAAGCGTCTGCCTGTTCACTTACACTGGCCCACAGTTAGTTTCATGGCATGGCATATTGAGGTTGAGATTCAACCTTTGTAGCTGGCTCTTGGTAGGAGTGTCACCTGCCTGGCATACGTGTCCAGGGCATATTGCACAGACCTGAATCTGTATGTAGCATATGTGTATTGCCTGTTGAACATGTGCTCAGTACATTGACATTGGTGGTGTACTGTACTCACTCTTCGTTGTCCCTTCTAATTCACTGCAGGGCTCCGCCTCTCCCTCCACCAATTCCGGACTTGGCTGACCTGAGGGAACATGACTGTATACGCCGCTACCGCTTCCCCCAACATTTGATTGAGGACTTGACGACACGGCTGGCACCACACCTCCAACTGCTACACAGGTATCCTACTGCACTGACACCCAAGATGAAGGTGATGGCAGCCCTACATTTCTTTGCCACGGGTACCTTTCAACATACCATTGCCCATGTTGGTGGCATGTCCCAAACCATGTTCAGCCGTGTTCTGCATGATTTTTTAGAGGCCATGTTGGAACACCTGGATGAGTTCATAAAATTCCCTACTCCTGAGCAGTTGACAGGTGTCAAGCGTGAGTTCTATGCCCTGGGAGGGATGCCCCATGTCATTGGGTCCATAGATGGAACACATGTGGCTTTGGTACCACCACAGGCACAGGAGGTAGCGTATAGGAACCGCAAGCATTACCACTCCATTAATGCCCTTGTGGTGTGTCTTGCCAACATGGTGATTTCACATGTCTGTGCTCGTTTTCCAGGATCAGCACACGATGCCTACATCATGAGGCGTAGCAGGGTGCCTGAAATGATGCTGCAGCTGCGCAACGAACGAGCATGTATTGTTGGTGGGTGTACTCTGGCAGTCCTGTATTTAACGTCATATTCCTGTCTTACTGCTTCTCCTGACCCACTGTTGTCCATGATGTTTCCATGTAGGGGACGCTGGCTATCCCAACATGCCATGGCTGATCACGCCTCTCCGCAACCCCAGCACGGCTGCTGATCACCGCTACAACAACGCCCATGGGCGGACCAGGCGAGTGATAGAGAGGACCTTTGGCCTCCTGAAGAGCCGATTCCGTTGCCTCCACAAGACCGGTGGCGCACTCCCATATGCACCGGTGAAGGCCTGCAAGATCTTCCTCGTGTGCTGCATGCTGCACAACATGGCAGTGGAGAAAGCTGTGCCACTCATCCTGGATCCAGATGAGCAGGACCATCCACCCGTGGAGGATGAAGGGCTTGGTCACGAGGCAAGTGATGTGGAGGAGGAGGAGGCGGTAGAGGACATCCGGAGTCGGCTCATACGCAACTTCTTTGCTTAGTGGTGAGTTCCAGTGTCTGCGTGTGCACGCATTGGGCCGTGTGTGGCATGTGTTGCAATGTGTGTGTCCATCTGCATGTCTGCCAAGTGAGTCAGAGGTGTGTTTGAATGTGTCACTCGAGTGATGGTGCAATGGAAGAATGTTTTTCCAGAGTCATCATTGTCACCTAGCATGTTGACAACCTTATACGTGTTGAGTACATGCACATGCATGCGGATGTGCTTCTTTTGGCTGACTTCTGGTGGGTCTCTCATCCACAGGTACTTGCGCATGCTGTCTGCTGGTGGCATTGTTGTGCTCCTGCTATTCCTCATGAACACAGCAACATGTGCTGAATCAGCGTTACATGCACGGACAAGTTTGAAAATCTCCTTAGGGTAAGGGATGCAGCACGGCTTTTTGGGAGGGGTATTTGTTTTGAATGTGTGTGCACTGCTCCTGTTCATGTTTGGATACTTTACATACATGTAGAATCAACATGGGGCACATGACATGGAGCTGAATTCACCTGAATTGATGGTCACACTTGGTGACAGTCATCTGTAATGGGATTGTGGATTGTGATGAAGCCATCAATGTGTGTAACACTGCCCTCGGAAACATACGGGTTGCACCGGGTTGACATGGTGTGTGAATTCCCCATTAGGGGCTCAATGCTGTATAGCAGCCTCTCCGTGAGCAGCAGGGGGTGTTTAGCTGTAACCCGTCACTTGTGTGCCAGTTCTATGGATTTCCAGCATCTGTGGTGCAAAGGGGGGTGCCAGTGTTGGTCCCACGTATTCATCCACATGACCTGTGTATGTGTTGACAGAGTTGCATTAGCATTCCGACACACATGAGTAATAAAGGTGTCCCTCTGCCTCCAAGGTGCCTCATCTCTGTCAATGGTGGTCTGTTGCCACTGTGCATGCGGCATGTCTGGCATTGTTCTCAGAGATGGTGCATATGAGTCTATGTGTAGAGTAGCAAGATGCAAGCTGTTTGTCAGGGATTAGAATCTGTATTGTGCATGATGTCCATGGCTGTGTACGTATTGTGGCATGTCAGTATCCATGACGGCCACTGTGCTGCATGTGAATCCATTGTGTGTGTGTGTGCCATGTTGAACCAGACATTCCTTCCTTGACATACACCTTTTGCATAGTTCCTTCCTGAGATCCTTGTCTTTGTGTGCTACTTGTGGCATTGTTTTCTTGACATGGCGCATGCTGCTGCAGGCCCTGCAGCAAGGGCACCCAGTGTCCACGCAAACGAGCTGGTGTCCATCATGGATTGCTTGCTGACATGTGCTATGCTGATCAGCAGCATCTGTGCCTCATGCTGCAGCACACTCTGCATTATGCACAAGATCCCCAGTTCCATCCACCTCAAGGCAAGAGGGAGACCATCCCCCTGGTCAACTACGACATCCGTGTGTAATCCTACCCTGCACTCTACGGACATGTGCATTACAACTACCATGATAGTTGTCCACATCCAGGGTGCATCTGCTCAGCTCTGCTTCTACATCCGGCGACCAGGCCACATCAACGTCCAACAGAGATGGGGGGAATGGATCACTGCCAGCTGCAGGATGACCTTCTCAATCCACGCACACACTCAGGATGCAGCCCACAACCACAACACAACCTTGTGGCACTGTGATCCCACACCCCATTGTGCCATCTCCATGCATCCAACCTTGGCCGGCCCACCATTCTCCACATCCACCTGACTCAAGCATGCAGGACATGGTTCTGCCACGTGTCTACACATACCTGGGACTCCCACCCCAGGACACTCCACATGATCCCTGACCTCTGCTCATGACTGTTGCTCTTCTAAATAGGTCTGTAGGCACAGTTGTGCGGGCACCCCCTCAGCTGGTTTGGCCCATCACGGGTGAGTATGGTGCTCCATGTCTGTATTGGATGATACATTGTGACCCATGTGTGTCCTGTGCCAGACTCAGACCCCAGGGTATGGATGGTTGAAGTAACTTCTGAAATCAGGCATGGTTTGACTTTGCAACACACACATGTAGTGGAATAATGCAAAATGACGGCATCATCTCGTGATTGTGATGAATTTTATTTGTGGTGGGGCACGTGTTTGGGGGGGATGACAAGAGGTGCTTGGCGGGAGTGTAGAATCCAAAGTTCACAAGGGGAGTTTGTATCCTTGCCATTGAAAGTCATCAGAGTCTATGCCACAGTCTTTGTCAACATTGGTCAGACAGTGACCAGCAAGGCCATGTGGCAGAGAATGTCTTTTGCTGATGTGCTGCTGTTGGGCCAGAGGGCCAGGTGCCAGGCCAGGTGACCTGGGAGATGGTGATGTTCCGCTGACTCTCACGGTCTTTTGCGTGGACGACCCACCCTCCTGCGGGGACCCTCAGAAGCAGGCCGTGACGATGCTTGTGATGCTCCGTCGGATGAATCCTCCTCCTCCTGATCCCGGAGGGTTGGCCATGTTTTCGGCAATCCGACGGAGTACACGGGTCATGTTCGTTTGCACCGCCACAAGCTCAGTCAGTCTTGCCTCCATCCGTCCTTGGTGTCGCTGTTGACTGGCATGTTGCTCGGCCTGCAGGGTCTTCATCTCCTCGAGGGTGGACACAACCTGGCTGATGCCCCTGGTGTCACGCGGTATGTGTCCAGGATGTTGCTGACGTGTGACATTACCGGTTCCTGAGCCAACTGGTCAGGTTCGCGCCTCCGCCGTCCTCCACTCCCACCACCCCTGCCCACTTGCGTCTGGCCTGCCGTTGTGGGCACATCGGGTCTCCGGGACCCCTGAGGGATGGCATTTGCGGTGTCGCCTGCCTCCTCCTGGGTGCCCAGAGAACATTGTCCCTCCTGGACAGACTGGCTGTGTTGTTGTGTGCGGGAAGGGCTCCTGGGTGTCTCCTGGGATGTGGCAGGAATGGGGGTGGTGGTTGGCACAGTTGTACCTGACGCAGGTGCTGCAGGTGGTTGGACACCAGAGGGGCCAGGTTGATCTGGGTCATCCACGGAGTGGTGAGAGTCGTCGCTGCCGGTGGGGTCCTCTTCACGCAGAGCCTGGTCCTGTGAGTCTTCCCCCCAGTGTTGGGGGGAGATCGACGACGTTGACCTGTGTGTGAGAGAGACAGTGTTAATTGTGTTACATGCGACATCCATGTTTCATTCATTTTTGAGTTGGCACAGTTCCTCTGGGTGGTTGGATTTGGCTAGCATTCCTCTCAGTGCACTTGTGCATGGGTATGTCCCTTGGCTACAGCTTTCGACACTTTACCTACGTGTGACACAATCTTAGTTGATGCATCTTTTGGGAACACAGTCAGCAGTGTAGTGAGCGGGCGTAGCAAGCCATGCAGAGCCGCCTTACGTGTTGCACTGTACGTGGCCAAATGGTGTTTTTTCCATGCTATTTGAGAATGCAGGTAGGTAACTTAAGCATTTGTGACAGGGTTCTGACAAACACAGTGGGTGGGTATACTGGGTGTAAGGTTATGTTGGTGCCTGCAGCACGGATGTACTCGTGCACAGATTGACACATGGCCCAGTGTTTATCAATGGGTTGAGGGGGGGTTCACGCACTGCCAAACCTTGTCTACATGCACACAGTCCACCCGCTGACGAGCGGACATGGCCACACCACCCAAGGGTTATTTGTTCTCCCTCTGTCTCCCTTTCTTCCTCCCCCTGTCATCCTCCTCCCACTGTCCCGTCTCCCTTTCTCCCTCCCTCTGTCACCCTCCTCCCACTGTCCGTTTCCCTCTGTCTCTCTTTCTCCCTCCCTCTGTCACCCTCCTCCCACTGTCCGTCTCCCTCTGTCTCCCTTTCTCCCTCCCTCTGTCAGCCTCCTCCCACTGTCCCGTCTCCCTCTGTCTCCCTTTCTCCCTCCCCCTGTCAGCCTCCTCCCTCTGTCCGTCTCCCTCTGTCTCCCTTTCTCCCTCCCTCTGTCAGCCTCCTCCCACTGTCCCGTCTCCCTTTCTCCCTCCCTCTGTCACCCTCCTCCCACTGTCCGTCTCCCTCTGTCTCCCTTTCTCCCTCCCTCTGTCAGCCTCCTCCCTCTGTCCGTCTCCCTTTCTCCCTCCCTCTGTCAGCCTCCTCTCACTGTCCGTCTCCCTCTGTCTCCCTTTCTCCCTCCCTCTGTCAGCCTCCTCCCACTGTCCCGTCTCCCTTTCTCCCTCCCTCTGTCAGCCTCCTCCCACTGTCCCGTCTCCCTTTCTCCCTCCCTCTGTCACACTCCTCCCACTGTCCGTCTCCCTCTGTCTCCCTTTCTCCCTCCCTCTGTCAGCCTCCTCCCTCTGTCCGTCTCCCTTTCTCCCTCCCTCTGTCAGCCTCCTCTCACTGTCCGTCTCCCTCTGTCTCCCTTTCTCCCTCCCTCTGTCAGCCTCCTCCCACTGTCCCGTCTCCCTTTCTCCCTCCCTCTGTCAGCCTCCTCCCACTGTCCCGTCTCCCTTTCTCCCTCCCTCTGTCACCCTCCTCCCACTGTCCGTCTCCCTTTCTCCCTCCCTCTGTCACCCTCCTCCCACTGTCCGTCTCCCTTTCTCCCTCCCTCTGTCACCCTCCTCCCACTGTCTGGTCTCCCTCTGTCTCCCTTTCTCCCTCCCCCTGTCAGCCTCCTCCCACTGTCCGTCTCCCTCTGTCTCCCTTTCTCCCTCCCTCTGTCAGCCTCCTCCCTCCCTCTGTCTGTCTCCCTGTGTCCACCTCTGTCTCCGTCCCTCTCTCTCCCCCTCTCCCTCCCTCTGTGTGTCACCCTCTGTCACCTCAGCCCAGCTTCCTGGGCACACACAGTTTGCAGGTCTTTCAAAGGCCATTGGCTTGTTCATGTGGGTTTGTTTCTTATCTCCGGGCACTCATTGGGCGGAGTGTCTGAGTCTGTGCTGCTGCTGTGGCGGTGTGTGCTGACACTCTTTCAGGGTGATGCGTCTTCATTAGCTGCTGTTATGTGCAAATTGTGCCTTCATACCCATGTCATCCTGCAACACGGCCACCATTAGCAGGCAACACAGTAATGTGTGGGGACACACTGTTTGTATGGCTGTGCCCTAGGCCATATGGGCTGAGGGCATTGTTGTGTGCTTCAGAGTTGCTCCATGTTAGTTTTGGGGCCCACCCTCCCGGCATCGGGGACATCCTGTCTTGTGTTGGTGTTTTGTGTGGCCTGTGACTTGGCATGGCCTTGCTTGGGGCATGGGGCATGGAGGCGCTAGTGGCATGTGTGTGTTTTTGGAGTGTGGTTGTGTCCGGTGCTGGCTTTGGGGGGGTTGCGTGCATTATTGGTATTTTGGTTGTGTATGGCGTTTCTCCCCATGTGAGGTGAGTTGTTTGTGTACTCACCAGGCTCTCGGACTCCTTCTACTCCGTCTACTCCCACCGGTGGCAGCGTGGCCATCACCTTCTCCTCCCAGCGATGGTACTGTACCAGTCTGCGGGGCGGCCCTCCTCCAGTGATGTTGGCCTGGTTGTGCTCGTCCGTCATTTTGCGGCGGACCGTCCTCCGCAGATCGTACCACCTGGCTTGGCACTCATGCCTGGTCCTTCTGGTGGACCCAACAGCATTCACAGAATTGACAATCCTCTCCCACATGGCTGATTTTTCGGCTATGCTGGTCCGTCTGACCAATGTTCCAAAGAGCTGTGGCTCGACTCTGACGATTTCGTCGACAAGGACCTCCAGCTCCTCCTTGGTGAACTTTGGATTCTTGTTAGTGGGCATGGTGTGGGGTGTGGGTGTGGATGGTTGTGGGGGTGTGGGTGTGGATGGTTGTGGGGGTGTGAGTGTGGTTGTGCAGGTGTGTGTGTGTGAATGTGATGAGGGTGTGTTGGTGATGGTGGTTGTGTGAAGGAGTGCAAGTGTAAGGTGTATTGATGTATGTAGTATGGTGCAGTGCGTTGTCTCTGTGGTCTGGCAGTAGTGGATCTGTTGCAAAGGATCATGGTTCGTGTGTGCTGGGCCTTTTTATTGGTCCATTTGTGGGTGTGGCTGTGTTTGAACTTTGGGTGGGTGTGTTATAAGGAGTGGTAGTGGTTTGGGCCTCTGTTTAGCTGTTTGTCAGTTGCAGGTCAGTGTATAGGATGTATTTGGGCTTGTTGGAGATGTTTTGTGGTGTTGTGTGCATCGAATTGACTCTCCTTGTGTTTTTTTGGTTTGTCCTGGTTCAGTAGGAGTGTTTTTTGCGTCTGTACGGTGCGTACATGGGCCATGTTGTTGTACAGTGCTGTCCTTTGCTATGGCTTAGTACGACTTGTACATGCGCGATGTTGGGTGAGGGTGCTGGTGTGGGGGCCTGGGGTAGGGTGCGTACAGACACGGGCAGGGTGTTGGTCCGCACCGTCCATCGGTGGTGGTGTTTCACACCGTACATACAGGGGGGGCTGGGTGTACGGTCCGTACATACACTGGTGGAGTGTTGGTACGCTCCATTCATACACGGGTGGGGGTATGGTCCGTACATACACAGGTGGGGGTACGGTCCGTACATACACTGTTGGGGTGTTGGTACGCTCCATTCATACACGGGTGGGGGTACGGTCCGTACATACACGGGTGGGGGTACGGTCCGTACATACACTGGTGGGGTGTTGGTATGCTCCATGCATACACGGGTGGGGGTACGGTCCGTACATACACGGGTGGGGGTACGGTCCGTACATGCACGGGTGGGGAGTTGGTACGCTCCATGCATACACGGGTGGGGGTACGGTCCGTACATACACGGGTGGGGGTACGGTCCGTACATACACGGGTGGGGAGTTGGTACACTCCATGCATACACGGGTGGGGGTACGGTCCGTACATACACGGGTGGGGAGTTGGTACGCTCCATGCATACACCGGTGGGGGTACGGTCCGTACATACACGGGTGGGGGTACGGTCCGTACATACACGGGTGGGGGTACGGTCCGTACATACACGGGTGGGGAGTTGGTACGCTCCATGCATACACGGGTGGGGGTACGGTCCGTACATACACGGGTGGGGAGTTGGTACGCTCCATGCATACACCGGTGGGGGTACGGTCCGTACATACACGGGTGGGGGTACGGTCCGTACATACACGGGTGGGGGTACGGTCCGTACATACACTGGTGGGGTGTTGGTACGCTCCATGCATACACGGGTGGGGGTACGGTCCGTACATACACGGGTGGGGGTACGGTCCGTACATACACGGGTGGGGAGTTGGTATGCTCCATGCATACACGGGTGGGGGTACGGTCCGTACATACACTGGTGGGGTGTTGGTACGCTCCATGCATACACGGGTGGGGGTACGGTCCGTACATACACGGGTGGGGGTACGGTCCGTACATACACGGGTGGGGAGTTGGTATGCTCCATGCATACACGGGTGGGGGTACGGTCCTTACATACACGGGTGGGGAGTTGGTACGCTCCATGCATACACGGGTGGGGGTACGGTCCGTACATACACGGGTGGGGGTACGGTCCGTACATATACTGGTGGGGTGTTGGTATGCTCCATTCATACACGGGTGGGGGTACGGTCCGTACATACACTGGTGGGGTGTTGGTACGCTCCATTCATACACGGGTGGGGGTACGGTCCATACATACACGGGTGGGGAGTTGGTACGCTCCATGCATACACCGGTGGGGGTACGGTCCATACATACACGGGTGGGGGTACGGTCCGTACATACACGGGTGGGGGTATGGTCCGTACATACACGGTTGGTGGGGAGTTGGTACGCTCCATGCATACACGGGTGGGGGTACGGTCTGTATTTACACTGGTGGGGTGTTGGTACGCTCCATGCATACACGGGTGGGGGTACGGTCCGTACATACACGGGTGAGGGTACGGTCCGTACATACACGGGTGGGGAGTTGGTACGCTCCATGCATACACGGGTGGAGGTACGGTCCGTACATACACGGGTGGGGAGTTGGTACGCTCCATGCATACACGGGTGGGGGTACGGTCCGTACATAAACGGGTGGGGGTACGGTCCGTACATACACTGGTGGGGTGTTGGTACGCTCCATTCATACACGGGTGGGGGTACGGTCCGTACATACACGGGTGGGGAGTTGGTATGCTCCATGCATACACGGGTGGGGGTACGGTCCGTACATACACGGGTGGGGAGTTGGTACGCTCCATGCATACACGGGTGGGGGTACGGTCCGTACAGACACGGGTGGGGGTACGGTCCGTACATACACTGGTGGGGTGTGGGTACGCTCCATACATACAAGGGTGGGGGTACGCTCCATACATACACTGGGGGGGGTTGGGCACGGACATCCGCGGCCGGGGGGCGTTTGGCGCGTACATGCGGGGGATGGGGGGGTTTCGGCGCGTACGTACGAGGGCTGGGCAGTTGTTCTGCGCGTACATACGGGGTCTGGGGTGGGGTGTTCGGCGCGTATGCGGGCACATGTCTCCATGGGTGCTATAGGAGTTCGGTCCGTACGGTGTTTTCTCCATACAGTTGTAAAATCGAAAGGACGGGAGTGATCGTACTTGCGCGGTCGGACTTCATTTTTCTGATTCGTACGGTAAATCGTCCGGGGATGTGTCGGACACATTTTCCGACCCGAGGACGTGTGGGGAAATGTTCCGGATGTGAATCGTATGGAGTTTTTCCCATGCGAATCATACTTGGCAGTTTGTACGCTACTTGTACGATTCGTAAGGAAAAAAATGCGGATCCAATTCGTACGTGGGAAATTTTCCCAGGATCGGAATCGGCACCATAATCTTCAACACAAAGCAATCAGAAATATAGTACAGCGCAATTGGCCTATAGTGCTAGATGATCCGGCCATAGGAGGGCTCTTACCAAAAACATTGGGTGTAACGTACAGGAAGGCACATTCTATGAGTAGTAGTTTCGTTACAAGCAGCCCTGAGATGGTAGAAACCCAGAATTGGCTCACGCAAAGAAAAGGGTTTTTTAAATGCAAAAATTGCAAAGCGTGTCAATAAGGCATAAATAGGAAAACATATAAGACACCCTTCAGTAACAGGGAGGTGGAAATAAGTCGAGCATTACATTGCAAAACAGATTATGCTGTGTATATTCTCGAATGCACATATAATCTTAGATATGTGGGCAGCACAAAACTCCATGCAAATAAAATAATACTACAGCACCTCAGAGCCATAACCAACAGAGACCCCACCTATCCAGTCATGAGACATTTCCAAGAAACACATAACAGCGACTTAAAACACTTGTCCTACTATCTCATAGATTCGGTGCCTAAAAACAGAAGAGGAGGGGACAGAGAGGGCACATTGCGCAAACTGGAAACTAGATATATCATCAATCTCGATAGCAAGATGCCTGGAGGTCTCAATACCACAGAAGATCTTTATACTTGCATTTAACCTGTTCCCTCCCGCCCTCCTGCACCATATACAATTTGGTGTGTTTTTTTTTTTGATATTCAAATTTATTGGTTTCAAGAACAAATTACAAAGAAACATTCCTGGCAGTAAAATCATGCACAATGATTGAAGAGACCCAATGGAAGAAAAAAGGACATAGACCTGTAAGGTAGTTGCAAATAAAATAAGAACACAATCACCCACGAACAATCTTAGACAAAAAGCATTTGCACCCCCTAGGGCTGCAGGTTGAACCACTTGCCCCATACCTTATCAAAAAGCTCGGGACAGCCCCGTGCCTCAAAGAGGGCCTCCTCTTGGGTACCGCACCAGTCCACTCCCCTTCTCCATTTCTGCATAGTCGGTGGCTTGGCCTGGGACCAGAGTGCCGCTATATCCCTTTTCGCCACCGCCAACGCTGTGCCCAGGAAGCGCTTATCGGCCCGGGAGCCATCAAGACCGTCAAACACACCCAGGATCAGGCGCACCGGGTCGTGAGGAACCTCCCATCCCAGGGTCTGCATGAGTTCCAGCTCCAGCCCCGACCAAAATGGCTCCCGGTCGGCGCACTGCCAGGTCATGTGGTAGAAATCTGCAGGGGCGTGACTGCAACGCGCGCAGGATGGAGAAGGTCGCAAACGGGCCCTGTAAAGGCGCGCTGGGGTAAGGTATGCCACATGGAGATAATAGAGTTGGACCAGATGCAGCTTGGAGGAGGCTGTCAGGGTCTTGGGAGCCATAAGGGCATCCCTCCAATCAGCGTCACCCCTCCCAGCGGCAAGTCTAGGGATGCGGGGCCATTGTTCATGAGGGAACGGTAGATCTGCGATACCCCCCCTCTGCCCAGGTTCCCCATCATCACTTGGGCCTCGAGGGGACTGAATTCCGGGAAGGAGGTGGGAGACGGAATGTGCATTCTTAGGGCATGCCTTAATTGTAAATATTTATAAAATTGGGAGGAGTGGAGTGAGTAACGTTGTTGGAGATCCGCAAACGATCGGATGTGGTCCCCTACCCAAACGTCTCCGAGGAGCGAGATCCTGATGTGGTCCCAGCGACTGAAGCCTTGGAGGGAAGAAGTTTCCTTCAGCTAGGTGCCACTCCACAAGGGCGTCTGCCTGGTGAGTGTCCCCTCCCAGCGTGTGTGGCGTAGGGCCACACACCAGGCCATGAACACCGATCAATGAAAAGCAGCGCCAGATACGGGGTAAGCTGGTGGCAGTGTGCTAAGGCAAGGTGCTTGGTGTGGTTTAACGCATGAGTTCAATGGTTTTATTTATTACAAACTAACTCGATTTTGCGATACATGCGTCATTACTCACTAAGATTTATATGCATTGGAAGGATTTAACTTTGTAATGATCCTTAAGCCGATCCCCACTATTTCAAATCTGATACATCAGATGTCAATAAACAAATAGAAAACTGTGGAAATGTAATCATGTAACCACAGGCTGCCACCAGACCTTAACCAAAACAACTATGGTTTTTTAAAATCACAATTGCATTATTATTACTACACTCTGATGGAGATTGACAACTCTCCCTGCACACCTCCACCCAAAATAGTGGACGACTCACAAGTCATTATGGCCGATTCTCTTTCCTCCTTCTCACTCCTCGGAATGGATGTCCTTCGAGGTCTGGCCAAAAAAACTAAATCTGGCTCCCCAGCCGACCCCTGTCCACCTAGTATTTTCAACCTTGCATTCCCAGAAATTGAGCACGACACTCTGGCTCTTCTCAACGCCTCCCTACGCTTAGGGAAGGTTCCTAGCTGCTTCAAGGAGGCTAGAATTATCCCCCTCCTTAAAAAACCCGGTGCGGATATATCCGATATGAAGAATTACCGCCCCATCTCCCAACTTCCCTTTCTCGCTAAAATACTTGAACAGCATGTGCTGCAGAATCTCTCCAGGTTCCTTGAAGATCACCATCTTCTGGGGGACAGGCAAGCAGGCTTTCGTGCTCACCATAGCACCAAATTGGTAATGCTATCGGTCCTCGACGACATCAGATTAAATGTCGACAATAAGATGCCTTGCGTGCTGGTCCTTCTTGACCTGTCGGCAGCGTTCGACACGGTTAACCACGCTACCCTTCTGAAAAGATTACGTTCATTGGGATTGGGGGGATCAGTCTTACAATGGGTCACCTGTTTTTTGACAGATCGCACCCAAAGAATCCAGATGGGTGATTGGGTCTCGGGGAAAGGCCCTATCACCTGTGGAGTCCCGCAAGGATCCGCACTTTCACCCCTTCTGTTCAATATTTATCGCAGTCCTTTAATCAAGGCTTTGTCGGCTATGGACTGCCAGATTTTTAACTATGCAGATGACACTCAGCTCATCCTCCACATTGAGAACTCTCCCCATGCACAATCCAGGGCAAAAGAGATTTTAAGCTTTACGGTCAATTGGATGACGGCCAATTCACTTAAAATTAACCCTGACAAAACCGAAGTCCTGGCAATGTCAGATGACCACAATCCGTGGAACTCTCTGTTCTGGCCCCAGGAGCTGGGTGAGGCCCCTGTCCCGATCCCGGTGGTTAAAAGCCTGGGTATCAAAATAGATGACAAACTCACCCTGGCCAATCAAGTCTCCACGGTCTTCGGCACTTGTGTGGGACTTCTTCGACTGCTAAGGAGGCTCTCCCCCATTCTCTCATTCTCCACCATGAGAACTATTGTATCTGCCATCATTTTGGCCCGTCTCGACTACGCCAATTCCCTATATATTGGACTTCCTGACTTCTTGGTTAAAAAACTACAGATAGCAATAAATGACGCTGCTAGGCTCATTTTCAAATTACCAAGACACACTCGAGCCTCGACTCTTCTCCAACGCCTTCATTGGCTCCCTGTGAAACAAAGGGCTAAATTCAAGGGACTGTGCATTGCCCATAAAGCAATTTATGGCCAAGCACCCTCATATATCAAACAGCGCCTCACAAAATACGTGCCAGGGCGTGTACTCAGGTCCTCCACAGGAAGTCTGCTCCACTGTCCCAGTTTCAACTATGTCTCCAGAGGAGGAAGAGCCTTCTCCTCCGTTATTCCAACTCTTTGGAACAAGCTTCCCAGCCAACTTCGAGCTGAAGCCCGCCTTCTCCCTTTTAGGAAACAATTGAAAACCATCTTGTTTATAGAAGCCTGGGCTTAACATATCGATCAGTGCTCTGCTGAGTCTACGCTACTCTTCTTCTACAGCGCTTAGAGACCTTTTTGGTATTAAGCGCTCAACAAATCCAAATTAACATAACATAACATAACTCTAGGGCAGGTTTTACTACCTGCTTTCAAAACTTTAGGTCACCTAATAGGTCCAAACTCAAATGTGAGTTCACGAAATAAAGCACCTTTTTGCACTTATATAAAAAACAGCATTATTACTGGTTACAACAACTATCATGGACAGGAGTGATAACCTACCAAAGTAAACAAACAATTTTTAAATAACTGCTATTTGCATTTATGCAATTATTAAATGATTTGTCGTTTTATATACAATGATTTTTAGCACTGAAATAATATACAAGATATTTTATCATGTTTTATTATCCATTTGGTCATATATAGTTTTTATGTACCTATTTATTGACTTAAATTATTTATTGATTAGTATTTATAGTCAAAAGCGTGCCAAAATCATTAAGTGGTAATCCATACATATTGAATATTTAAGTGACTATTTATATGTTAATGTTTATTGAAACAGATGGAATGTAATGAGTTAACTGGTTCCATGGTTAGTATGTTATCACTGTCTATTGGGCCAAAGCTGCTGCTGCTGTTTTTTTCACTATGCACTGTCACTTTAAGGATTAAAAAATGGTGGTTGAAGCCAAAGAGCGCTGTCATGTGATCAAGGTCCAGGAAGGACCGAAACACGTCATGGCTGACTAAAGAAATAAATCTTCTGCACTGAAACGTGGTCCGTGCCTGCTTCATATTCCGGAGATTGGGGATTGAAACGAGCAGTATACAAAGATATATATATGTGCATATGTGTGCGTGTAGAGAGAGGTACAGAGAGGTACAGGTGTAGAGGTGTAGAGGTAGAGAGGTAGAGGTAGAGAGGTAGAGGTAGAGAGGTAGAGGTAGAGAGGTAGATAGGTAGAGAGAAGTAGAGAGAGAGGTAGAGAGAGGTAGAGAGGTAGAGAGTAGAGGATGAGTAATAGAGAGTAGAGAGTAGAGAGTGAGTTGTAGAGAGTAGTAGAGAGAGTAGCAGAGAGTTAGTAGTAGAGATTAGTAGAGTTAGTAGAGTGAGTAGTAGAGAGTGAGCAGTAGAGAATAGTAGAGAGTGAGTAGTAGTGAGTAGCAGAGAGTGGGTAGTAGAGTGAGTAGTAGACAGTAGTAGATAGTGAGTAGTAGAGAGAGTAGTAGAGAGTGAGTAGTAGAGCATAGTAGAGAGTAGTAGAGAGTGAGTAGTAGAGAGTGAGTAGCAGAGAGAGTAGTAGAGAGTAGTAGAGTGAGTAGTAGAGTGAGTAGTAGAGAGTAGTAGAGAGAGAGTAGTAGAGAGTGAGTAGTAGAGAGTAGCAGAGAGTAGTAGAGAGAGTAGTAGAGATAGAGTAGTAGAGAGTGAGTAGTAGAGAGTAGTAGAGAGTGAGTAGTAGAGAGCAGTAGAGAGTGAGTAGTAGAGAGTGAGTAGTAGGGAGTAGTAGAGAGTAGTGGAGTAGTAGAGAGTGAGTAGTAGAGAGTAGTAGAGAGTGAGTAGTAGAGTGAGTAGTAGGGAGTAGTAGAGAGTGAATAGTAGAGTGAGTAGTAGAGAGCGAGTAGTAGAGAGCAAGTAGTAGAGAGTGTGTAGTAGAGAATGAGTAGTAGAGATTAGTAGAGAGTGAGTAGTAGAGAGAGTAGTAGAGATTAGTAGAGTAGTAGAAAGTGAGTAGTAGAGAGTGAGTGGTGGAGAGTGAGTAGTAGAGAGTAGTAGAGAGCGAGTAGTAGAGAGTGAGTAGTAGAGAGTGAGTAGTAGAGAGTGAGTAGTAGAGAGTGAGTAGTAGAGAGAGAGTAGTAGAGAGTGAGTAGTAGAGAGAGAGTAGTAGAGAGTAGTATAGAGTGAGTAGTAGAGTAGTAGAGAGTGAGTGGTAGAGAGTAGTAGAGAGTAGTAGAGTGAGTAGTAGAGAATAGTAGAGAGTGAGTAGTAGAGAGAGTAGTAGTGAGTAGTAGAGTAGTAGAGAGTGCGTAGTAGAGAGTGCGTAGTAGAGAGTGAGAAGTAGAGAAGTAGAGTAGTAGAGAAGTAGAGTAGTAGAGAGTGAGTAGTAGAGAGCAATAGAGAGCGAGTAGTAGAGAGTGAGTAGTAGAGAGTGAGTAGTAGAGAAAGAGTAGTAGAGAGTGAATAGTAGAGAGGAAGTAGTAGAGAGGGAGTAGTAGAGAGTGAGTAGTAGAGTAGTAGAGAGTGAGTGGTAGAGAGTAGGAGAGTGAGTAGTAGAGAGTAGTAGAGAGTGAGTAGTAGAGAGTAGTAGTAGAGAGTAGTACAGAGTAGAAGATAGTGAGTAGTAGAGAGTGAGTAGTAGAGAGTAGTAGCGAGTGAGTAGTAGAGAGTGAGTAGCTTAATTTAAAAAGAACACAATGAGGGGGTTCATTTTGCCATAGAAATTATGATTAGTGCTGAAAAAAGACAAATTAGGGCACATTTTGAGTGACTTCTCAAATCCTCTTCTATTTCAATAAAAAATTCTGACATGCAGACTGAAACATGCACTTTCAATACCAGCATCAGACTTCCCTGGTGAGCAGTAGCTTTACTACATTGATCTAATAAGCAACTAGAGTGCTAACATTCCGAATTTATGGCAAATGTGTGACATATCTGAATGCCTTCTTGATGGAATCAAAGTAAACAAGCATTTGCAATGCAATAGGTCTCGCATTTGCGAGAGTTTAAGCTATTAGCATTGTAAATGACTATGCCTTTAATTTATCTGTTTAAAAAACCAACATATAAATAAAAGACATTGTCAATTACAATGCCCATAGCTGAAACCCTCGCAAATGTGAGACCTATTGAATTGCAAATTCTTTTTTTTTTTAACTTCAAAAGATAAGGGTTATGGGTACAATTAAAAAGAAATAACACATCCAAAGAGGTCGCCCTCTGTAATTTAAAAAATATCTTTTAACACAAAGTATTACAAAGAGAGGAAAACGCTTGCCTCTTTCAGCAGGTGCTAGTTGAAGCCATGCAACACGATCTCATCACAGAACCACTCAACCCGAACTGGGGAGACCACCTTACGTCCCACAGAAATGCATTATTTAAACTGCAGCCCAAGCCTCGCCTGTCCGCCACCGAGACCTGGAAAGCAAAAAACACTCAATTTCCAACACCTCAAGAAATACGAATGAAGAATCAGAACAAATACAATCATCGGGCCCGTGGGGGAGTGTATTAAACAAAGTCACTCTATTCAATGTGTCAGCAACAGGCCACGAAGCGGGTTGAAATTAGCAACAACAAAAAACAAGCCGGAAGTCAGGCGCCCTTGCCCGGGACGTTGGGGGCCTGATCCGGCAAAAACAGAAACCGTCGTGCCGTGCTATCGCGGGGCTCCCATGCTGAAGGGAGAGCCCCGCGGTGGCGGCCGGAGTGAAGAGAAGCCCCGGGTCCCAGGAGGGGGCCCGGGTGAAGAATGCGGCGGCCGAGGATGACCACAGCAGTGCGGGGCTCCCAGGAGTGCAGGGAATCCCCGCAACAGAAGTGCTGCAGCCGCGAGGAGGAGCCCCCCCCAGAAGAGCAGCCCGGTGAGTGAAGAAGGGCTGGGGGGGCTGAAAGTATTTCCTACTGAAGAGACTGTAGTAAATGAGGAAATTAAGAAACTTCATAACAAATAAGTCTCCCAAGATGGCCACCAGAGACAAAAGAGCCCAAATGTAGCACAAATATCACCCAGATGTAGCCCAAGTATAGCCCAATGACAGAATGTCCCAGAGTATTCTCAAGAACCACTAGACCGCTAACAGTCTTACTTATGACAAAAGTATGGCACACCTGAAGCCATCTTGATTGGAATAAAGTGGTAACACTTAAAACATTTAATTTGCAAAGGAACAAAATGAGGGGGTTCATTTTGCCATAGAAATTATGATTAGTGCTGCAGAAAGAAAAATTAGGGCACATTTTGGCTTCTCAAATCCTCTTCTATTTCATTAAAAAGTTCTGACATGCAGACTGAAACATGCACTTTGAGTACCAGTAGCAGACTTCCCTGGTGAGCAGTAGCTTTGCTACAGTGATCTAATGAGTAACTAGAGTGCTAACATTCAGAATTGATGGAAAATGTGTGACACATCTGAATGCCTTCTTGATAGAACCAAAGTAAACAAGCATTGAAAATGCAATAGGTCTCGCCCTCGTTTAAGTTAAAGCAATTCTGTTTGTAATTAGGTGGCTTTTTAGCTTTGCTTGTATTAGTGTTTTTCAAACTTTCATGTACATAACATGCATATGTATGCATATATGTATATTTATATGTATATATATGCATGCATTTATATTTGTATTTATATAGATATGCAGATTATATATATGTTTATATATGTATGTATATATATATTCAGTGAAAAAACCATAGGTTTCACACACGTTATAGTTAGCTGGACATTTCACTCGTAAAAAACCAATGAAATTTCCCCGTTATAGTTAGTTAAGCTAACTATAACTCGCGCGCCCGCAATGCACTGCTGATGACGTCACATATTACATTACTCATGACATGGTCAGTGACATCACTCATGACATCACTGATGACATCTCAAATGACATCACTGATGACATCATCCAGTGAATGTGTGTTTTTCTGAAAATTAAATATGTTTTATATATCTCAAGGTCGATGGAAGAATAAATGAGTATATAAGTGTCTAAATGGATGATTTGTTTTTGAAAAATTGATTGTATTACTGACTGATTAAGTGTATCTTATTGAATACATGGCTAAGTGAGTAATGTTTAAATGTGTAAATACCTGTATCAGTCTCTCACTTTGTGTATAAGTGGCTGCATGGGTTGGTGAGCAGCAACATGAGTGTCTATATAGGTTATTAGTTGGTTTTTTGAGTATCAGTATGAGTGTCTGAGTGTCTGTATGGTTCAGTGGGGGGTATTACGTAGTGCATAAGTGCATGAATGAGTGACTCACTGTTTGTATGTGTTGAAGACAGCATATGTGCAGGACTGTATGGGTGGAAGAGTGTGTGTATGGGTGTGTTAGTGAGTGAATGGCTGTCTCAATAGTGTCTTTATGAGTAACTACATATGTTTTAAACTAGTATATGTGACTATTGGTGTATATAAGTGATTGTATGTGAGAGTGAGAGATTGAAAGAGTTCCTGTATGAATAAGTATGTGTTTCTATAAGTGATTGTTTAAAAGACTAAGTATGTGTAAGTTTCCGTAGAAGTAAGTGTGGTGGTGTGTGTATAACTGTATATGCGAATAAATGTATGTTTGATTCTTTATTAGCATGAGTAACTATGTGTGTGAGTAACTCTATGGATGAGAGGCATTGTGTTACAGGATGTATAGGTGTATGAGTACATATGATGTGTGAGTACACGAATGAGTGACTGTACAGGACTGTTGGTGAATAAGTGGATGTTTATGTGGATCTTAGAATTATTAAAGAGGTTGTTGTAATTGGTATTGGCATGTCCATTTTTTTGAAAATTTCAGTCTCTATTTTTGAATGTGTGTATCAAAGGTTATATTAGGGTGAGAGGAGGTCTGCCACTTTATCACATGGATGATGTCATCAGTGATGTCATCAGTGATGTCATTTGAGATGTCATCAGTGATGTCATGAGTGATGTCACTGACCATGTCATGAGTGATGTAATATGTGACGTCATCAGCAGTGCATTGCGGGCGCGCGAGTTATAGTTAGCTTAACTAACTATAACGGGGAAATTTCATTGGTTTTTTACGAGTGAAATGTCCAGCTAACTATAACGTGTGTGAAAGCTATGGTTTTTTCACTGAATTTGCAAGGTTTTTTAAATGCTAATTCCTAACTATAACGTGTGTGAAACCTATGGTTTTTTCACTGAATTTGCAAGGTTTTTTAAATGCTAATTCCTAACTATAACATGTGTGAAACCTATGGTTTTTTCAGTGAATTTGCAAGGTTTTTTAAATGCTAATTTCTAACTATAACGTGTGTGAAACCCATGGTTTTTTCAGTGAATTTGTATGGTTTTTTAAATGCTAATTCTTAGCTATAACATATGTGATTCCCATATTTTTTTTTATTGATTTTTTATGATTTTTTATTATAAATTCTTATATTTAATGTGTTTTTTTAAAAAAAAACAAGTTTTTTTAAAACTTTTTATTCTCTTAAAACACTATGTTTTTTCTAAAAAATCTGCAATATTTCAAGTTTTCTCTTTTTTTTTTTTACCAAACAGGTAAGATATATTAGTATAACTTTGAAAATATTTTTTTTTTCTTTTTTTTTTTTTGTAGTGCGCGTACGGTAAGCGTACGGTAAGCGTACGGTTTACGCAATGTCCGTAATTTATCTACTCTGTTTGCGTATAGTTACGCAATTTGCGTAGCCGCGCGTACTGCGCGTGGGCCGCGTAGGCGTGTACGCTACACGCGCACGTTACGCGGAAGTGTTGGGGAGTGACTGTTATGCGCATGCGCGCGAGCGCGTGTCTTTTTTACGCGCATGCGTACTTTTGCCGTAAGCGCACCGTAAGCGCACCGTAAGCGCACCGTAAGCGTAACGTACGCGCACGGTGGGTCATGTGATCATGAAACACAACTTTTGATTGGTTGAAACTACTTTCAGTTCTAGAACTCTCCTACACCACACCCATTCCCCTCATTTCTGCTTGTGATCCCTTAGGAGAAGGAGCTGGGTTGTCTTTGTGATACGATGGCAGAACAGTACTCTTCTGCTGAGAGTGAGGCTAGCAGCACTACCTTGAGGCAGAGAAGGAGGAAACAAAAGACCTCTTTCATATGGGAGTATTTTACTTTTCCAGAGAACAAGAAAAAGGTAAATGCACCCTTAGTGACTTGTAAGCTGTGTGGCCGTGTACTTTCAAGAGGGAATCCCAACAAGAAGTATTCCTTCGGGAATCACACCATGTTGAGACACCTTAAAGATGTACACAGAAGGACACATGCTCGACATACTGAAGGTAACCCTTCAGTAAGTCAACCAAGCACATCCACAGCAGCTCAGCCTGGTCCATCATCTGCAGGGCCGAGTCCATCTTCGGCAGGTCAGGTGAGCCCTTCATCTGTGGTGGGAGCATCTCCTTTTTCTTCTCCTCTGGAAACAAACCATCGGTTTGTGAGGGTTGAAATACGGTGCGCCACTTGTCATGATCTAATTTGTCATAGGGAGACCAGTGTTTCCCTAGTGAACAATAAAATAGATCAGCACATTTGTCGTACCGACTAATATTCCCATTCTTTCTTTCCTCTGTCCCTGCATGAACACAACGGCTCTTGTAAGAGCCAACCTTACCTTTCAACTATTTTTTATATATGTTTTTAAAACTTTTTTTTAATTTTTTTTTTACCGTACGCGTACGGTGCGCGTAATTTTTTTTTTTTTTTTTAAAAAACACTAAAAATCAATTATCACATTACAAGGTCCTTGAGAGACTACAATGAAAAACTGAAAATGTGATTGTGGAGAAGTGGAAAAAAGGGACCATCAAATTTTTGACTTACCATACCCACTCAAAAAAATATTTATTAATTTAAATTGCTTTAAAAATGGTTCTAGTTTTCGAAAATTTTCTATCTCAATCTGAAAAAAAAGAAAAAAGTATTAATATTTAATAAAACATTTTATAATACAGTACACATATTTACATATTTTTCAAAAAAATGTTTTGCCTTTTTTTTGCTGTTTTCAGAATATATTGCATTTCACTATAAATTGTGAAAGCAATTGCATTCATCATTTAACAGCGGGCAAAAAAAAAATTAACAATCTCAAAGATTGTTTTAAAAAAGCCCACAATCTCTTTTTGCATAAACATAACTTTATAGAAATGCATAATATTCTTAAAAAATATCATCTAATATCAATACTTATTTCTTTAAAATACCGTCTGACATTTTTGTTTCAGAAGTATAATCACAAAAATATATCTCAAATAACTCCACAATACATCTGGTTCCATTTCCTTTAGGCCAAATAGTAATTTTAAAATTCTTTTTTGATTAAATTTCCAATGGTAATCCAATAAAAATCTAAAGTTTAAATTGTACAGATCTCACCGATTGTCTGTAACATTTTGGTTTCCGAAAGATTAATTAATAATTAAATAAGTCCACAATAGAATTGTTTACCTTTCCGCATGGCCAAATAGTAATTTTAAAAATCTTTTTTGAATAAATTTCCAATGGCAATCCAATAACATTCCAAAATTTAAATTGTGCAGATGTTACCGATTTTGTCTAAATTTTTGGTTTTCCAAAGTTTCATTAAAAATTGTAAAAGTCCACATTACAATTGGTTACCTTTCCATTAGGCCAAATGATAATTAGTAAAATCATTTTTTTTTAAAATTCCAATGGTAATCCAATAAAATGGTAAAATTGTTTTGTACAGATGTTGCCAAATCTCTCTAAAATTTAGGTTTCAGGAAGATTAGATAGGAATTTGCTAAATCAAAAGGCAAACGTTGCTTAAAAATCAATTGGGAATCATTACACAGTGTCCAGCCTTTTTCACATTTAAGATAAACTGTGTAATGTCCAGAAGTTACAGTAGGTCCTTCATGGAAAATTATTGCAACTGTTACAAAAGTTTTTCCTGAAATTGATAATTGCTGTCCTGTAAACTTCTTTATTAAAGTATCTAATTTTGAACCATCAGCTTTACAGCGTTGCATCATTAAAATTACATATTGCCCGTATTCCTTTAAAATTAACGTTGAAAACATGTCAGATTGACACTCACTGCATTCCATGCTATGATTAGCATCTTTAACTAATTTAGCAAAAGTGACTGTTTTACTTTCTGGCAATGTTAAATAAATAAACCTTTCAGAATCAACATTAGAGCCACATATATTGTAACAGTTTTCACAACTATGTTCCCATTTATAAGAGAGACCAAATACATTTTCAATGGGAACCCCTTCTTCTTCCAGTACCTGAAGAAAAAACATCAAGACATCCTGTGCATCTTGCTGTACATTTTGAGAAAACTGTGTTCGTCCTGAACATACATCTAAAAGTTTTCTAATTTCAGTAGCACTTTCTATTTGAGTTTTATCATTACTCAGCTTTTGAAAAAGGAGACTCAACTCAGAACAGAATCTTTTTCCCTGATTTACTATTATCTGCTCTTGCACACTTTCCAGATAAAATGCAACATTCAGCACTACATTAGCGTAGCAGTTGACACCAGAGCTATTTTCAAAATGACATCCTACAACCTGTTCTTCATTTTCCTTTTTCTTTTTGCTTGCAATTACATCACTCCTCTTTTTTTTCCTCCTCTCTACATCTTCATTACAGACATTCTCATTTCTCCTTTTACGAGAAACTACACGTTTCTCCAACACAGGATACTGACCTAAATGAGGAGCATAGCTTCTTCTTAATCTATTATACTCCTTTACACAATTTGTATCAGCACTAACTTTTGAGTCATCAAAGTCTATCATGAATAAACCTGATAATGTTTTCACTCGTGACAAAGCAACATATGCCATACCTTCTTTGAACACAGTTGAACCAATGTTCACAAATGCACAATCTACAGTCAATCCTTGAGACTTGTGAATAGTTACAGCATATGCTAGAGAAAACGGAAACTGCTTCCTACGTACATATAAGTCTTTCACAAGCATGCAACGAACTGAACAACGACAAATGTCTTTAACTTCTTCTATCTGATCAAATTTTATTTTTAAACATTCAATTCCATCTTTTTTCTGATAATTAATAAAACCCACAACTCTTCCCATAGCTCCATTAACTAAACCTTTTTCAACATCCAAATTTCTCCTTAAAAATACTCTACAGTTCATGCAAACATATAGATTTTTTTCTAATCCAGCTGTTTTGGAAATGTTCTTCTCTAGTGAATCCAATTTATTTTTCAGTGTGCCTGTTAATGTGATAGTAACTCTTCCATCCTCAATTTTGTCCACTGCTTCCAATTTCCTGATATCTTCCTTTTCCAATTTCAAAAGCTCCTCATTGAATATTGAGCATTCACGTAGAGTTGGCATTAAGCAGATGACACTTTTCTTTTCTGCAATGTTCTTGTATATCTTCTCTGCAACTATTTCTTCCTTTGGAAATAAATTATGTAGCAACCGACTCTGTAATGCTTTTGTGCCTGCTTCAGTGAGTAGTCCAATCCTGATATCTTTCAGAATACTTCCATATTCTTCATTGTTTGCTTGCCTCATATTAGTAGTAAGTCCCTTGTACTCAAAGAAGGACCAAATATTTGCATTACCAATGCTTCCCAATGACTTCTTTGTGTCTTCATGTGTCACAGTATTAAACACTGGTTGTCCTTTAACTGGAGTAAGCTGTAGAAGATCCCCAAAAACTATGACATGTTTTCCACCAAATAACACGTCATAGTCTGTCCTTAGAATTTGCTGCATTCTTAAATGCACAAAGGCAAGCATTAAGTTTGATACCATGCTCACCTCATCAATAATGAGAACTTGCATCTTCTTCAATACTCTTGAAACTTCCAAGCATGCTTCTCCAGTTAGCTTTTTGTATTGTATTTTGTTCTCATGCTCCACTGGTAACATTAGCAAACGATGTAAGGTGATTCCTTATATGTTATAGGCTGCTAACCCAGTTGGAGCAGTAACCACACAAGACAAAGTAGAATCCGTTTTTTGCTGTAGGTAGCTTCTGATGACTTTTATTAAGAAACTTTTTCCAGTTCCAGCTTGTCCACTTACATACATCCTGATTGGATGAAATGATGTGCATGAGCACTCTTTTTTTTCATGTTGAAATCCGTGATCAATTTTGCTTCTGATCTCTTCATAAATTTGTTACTGCTCTTCATTCAGTTGTCTTTCCAAATTTTGTAAGTCTATAAATTCTTCTTGAGCTTGATTCATAGCCGTTTCCACTTCATTCATGGCTATTGATGCTTCATTTTCAACGATTGGTTGTCCTAGGGGATCTTGACTGAGTGTTCCTGAACTTTGGCTGTCCTGAGAACTGTCTCTAGCTACTTCTGCTGCAATTGTAGTTTCCTGTTCAATTTCTTCATTTAACATTTGCAGATAAGTTGAGAATGTACTGCATTGTATGCTGTCTTTGCAAGCATTAGAAGAATCTTCATAGCTTTGAAATTCTCCCAGTAGTTCATCCTCTGTACGCCATGGTTTAAACAGCTGTAAAAGAGCCAAGTAGTAAAATTCCTTTTTGTCAGTAGTGTCGCAACTCAGCTTCCTGTGATTTATCAAACTTCCTTTTGTTTGCTTCACCAAACATCTTTCCTCACCAATGACTTTATATTTTCCATTGTTGATGTCTTCTGCGGCTTTCCGTGAATAAATGTAGTTCTGCAGCACTTCATAGAGACACATGTTCTCCAGATGATGACTTCTCTTGGGATAATATGTGTCCAACATGTTTGATTTCAAAATATCTGTACTTTCTGGGTCATTCTCGGCCAAATATTCAATTTCTCCAACAGATTTCAGTACCCGATTTCTCATTGCTGCAAGGCCTAAACTTGCCCAAATTATTCTTCTTGATTTCGAGTAGAGACTTGCAGAAGATAACCTATCTGAACATTCGTAGGATCCAATTTCTCGATGCGATAACATCTTTAAACTGAAACTGTACAGCTTCTTACTGACAGTCTTCTCGTGAGAAATCTCTTCCCACATTTCTTTCAATTCAGTTTTTTCTGATTTAGTAATGTAAGACGTTACATATCGAGCAACAGCAATGGAATTGTCAGCTACATACTGTATATCCATGTTAGCATTCCACATGGATAAAATGACTGGGTTGTAGTCATTTATATTTTTTGATTCTTCTTTTCTTTTTAGGTTGTAGGTATTCTTAGGTGATTTTCTTGTGATAGTATGTCTCACAGATGACATAAAACTGTTTACTCTTCCATTTGAAAGAACAGGTCTAGGAAATCCAAATCAACATTTAGTGTAGTATTTATCTTTGCTCTTGTATTTCCGTCGACAGTATTTTCCACACCGATGACTTTGGAAACGTAAAACTTGCTCCTTTAACTTTTTCTCTTCTGTGCTTTTTGGTATAGCACATGTTGCATATTCTTCAATGTAAGATAACACTGCTTCATCAGTATCTGTTCCAAACTTTGGGGCATCCTTGATCCACAACAGCATATGAATATGAGGAGCACCTCTTGCCTGGTACTCTTTTCTCCAAAAGAAATCCACTACTTCTCCTAGAGGTGGATTTTTTTTATTGCAGATGAAGGACATCATAGCCTCAAATCTATGATTGAAATATCTGCAAACATTAACCGGATCCAATGAGCACAGTTCTCCTGCTGTCTTGTATTCGATGTTTTTAATGTTTGAATTTGCCTCTCGTAGAAAATCCAGTAAATCATCCCAAGCGTACTCAGCACAGCTTAGGGTAAGGAACCATGTTGGTGTTCCTAAATTCCGTAACATGCATTTTAATTCACCATGGCATCGGTACCAATATTCATTTGTCCCATGCTGACAAGCCATCAGATTGATCAGTTGTGTTTCCAAATGATCATCTCGGTGCTGCACTTTCTCCATAAAATCCTTAGCAGACACATTTTGTAAATGTACTCCACTTTTTAAAATGTGATTTACTGCATAAGACAGTGCAGACAAGTCGCTTTCAAATAAAAGATGGAACAAATAAGGAATACTTTGTCGAAATCTGGGATCTTCAGCATATAGTCTTGTAGTCCGATACTCAGAAGCTGGAATCTGTTCTGGACGTTCATCGTATCGTCCTCCTTTTCCTTTAGGAAACAGCTGGGGAAAACATCGTGCTTCCAAGCTCTCCTCCCATACACTCACGGGAGTTCCTTTTGCTTTCTTCATCTGAAACAGATCAATATTGTCTCCCATAACTTCTTTTGAATGAAGAGGATGTATGCTAAAATGTTCATAAATTTCTTCTTCCTTTGACTTGTCCACTTTTTCAATTTGTCCAGTTGGTGTTTCTGTGTCTTCTTGTAAATCTTCTTCTTCTTCTTCTTCTATATAAATTGATTCATACCATTTGTTATTCCTTTTCAAATACAAATTTGCTCTTTGTACTTTCCGTACATCTACCAGCTCCTGCCAAATCTTCTTATTCTTTGTAGGTACACCATTAACCAGAATAACTAATGGTTCAGTTTCCAAAGTATCTGCATCAATAGTTTCCATATTTTTTTTCAAATCCAAGGGCAAATACACCACTCTACCTTTTAAACCTCTCAGTAAATCTGAAGGAGGTAATTTACCAGTTTTGGGCTCCATACGTACTATGGTCTGGAACGGATGAACACATTGAATAAGTATAGACTCATAAGTATTTAATTCAGAAAGTTCGGCAGGAATAACATCCAATTCTAAATTATTATGTACAGCTCTGGTCGGCATTCTATTTTCTTCTAATTTGTTGTAACAGTATTTACAAATACGCTGAACTTCACCCAATTCAAAACAATTTTCAAGAAATATATATGTGGCAAAATCCTTCCACTTATAATTATCTTCATTTTCACTTTTTCTATAGAGATCAACATACCTGGTTTGTTTTCTATAATGAGTTCTGCGGCAACAAATACAAGTAATATTTGGTCTTTCATTAGAGATTTTTTCAAATTTTGTTATGTGATCATTAAATGTCTTACTTACAAATGGTTCTACATTCTCTTCCACTTCTTCCTCATTTACTGTGTCCTTTTCTGCACTGTTTTGTTCAGGACGAAAGTAACAAAACTGAATTTCATCAACAACCTTCTCTACATCTGATACTGACCCACGGAACAGAGCCCTATTCAATTCATCTAACTTTAGTGCTGGACTTTTAGCAAAATACAACCGTCTCACAAACTTTCTCATTTCAGTATGATGAACAGCCAGCATCCTAAAATGATGGAAAACACTATTACACACTTTTCTAGATAGACAAGCCAGAGAATGACCCTGCAAACCAGTATTCTCTCTCACTCTGCATGGATCTAGACTTTGAAGCACCTTAATCTTCTGTTTTACACTTTTTTTACTATATTCTCTTAGAAACTCACGAAATTTATCAATAGATTCCTGACGCACAGTGCAAATACTACTACAATTCCAAGTGTACACTGGGGCTTTAGGACGTCTCCCCATAGCCTCATCCGCCATCACTTGTACCTCATCTCTTGGAACCATTATCTCCTTCTCCATTATGCAACCATTTTTCACTTCGTAAGCACGACCTCTGGTGTCAACTGCATGCAGCAAACTATTACTTTGAAAATAGCTCTCTTCATTAAAAAAAGGTTCACTACTTGAACTATGCATCCATTTTCCTAAAAACACTTTACAAAAGTTTGTTCTGTTCACTACTCTTTTCCTTTTGCTTTGTGATTTCAGTACATTAACCATTTTATCTAATGTACGCATCCTATTCAAAATTAAAATGAATAGTTTCCTTTTTAATTCTAATGCCTTTGCTGCAATGGCTTCAATTTCTTTTTTTCTCTTGTAAAATTTTGCCTTTTGCTTATATTTCTTCACATCCTTTATCAAATTGGACATAACTCTTCTCTGAAACATTTTTCTACGTATCTCTTTAAACGCTGTTTTTCTGTTTAAGTTAATCTTTATATTTACAGAAGGTATATTTGCATTAACTAAATTCTCAATTTTTTCCTGTCCTTTTCTATTCTTTCCAGTACAGACATTTTGTACATTTTTCCTTTTTTTGAATATGTTCTTTAAAAAATCTTTTGTCTGCTTACCAGAAGGTTTTTTCTTTTTCCCAACATGAGCATCTCCAACTAACTTAGGTCCTCCAGTTGTCTTCAAATATAAGTTTTTGTGGTCTTTCTTTAGTCTGGATTTTGTAGGCATCTTAAATTTTGTTCACTGCTCTTCAGCAATACCTGAAAAAAACTAAAAAAAAATTCCTTTATTTTATTTAAATATATTACTACATTTTGTATGTTCTTTAGAAATCTTAAAATACTATAAACCCCTTTCCTATAAATGAAAATCACAATAACACCTTCACAAATTAAATATCTAAAAATAATTCCTGTGTGCACACAAAGTCATGCTTTGAAATTAGACAGAAAACGAAATTTCTTTGCCAATTGCAAAGCATACTTTCTACTCTTTTTTTTGGCAAGTGATAAGTACTTTTACAGACTGACACATTTTGAATCCACTTTTCAGATTCTTAAAAAAGCACATGTCCAAACTGCTTTTTCAGACCAGCACCATGTGTAACCTGGGTGACTGACTACACTCCAGCAAGGGCAACCAGCCTTAGTGATGCTGAATGTATTTGCATTACTGACTGAAACCTCAAACCCCACTCGGTTGTGAATACTATGCATGATTCCAGAGGATAAGCAGCTGGGTGTGTGCTAAGAGTCTGCTTCTACACAAAAAAAATGGCTCCCCCTTTCCATCTAATGCAAATGTGAAATCTCCAGAGCAATACGCAATAAATCTCTGCCTGTAATTCCTCTTTGCACACAGAGTCATGTTTTCATATTAGTCACAAAACGAAATTTCTTTGCCAATTTGAAAGCACACTTACTTTTCTTTTTTTTGGCAAGTGATAAACACTTTTACAGACTGACACATTTTGAATCCACTTTTTAGATTCTTAAAAAAGCACATGTCCAAACTGCTTTTTGAGACCAGCAACATGTGTAACCTGGGTGACTGACTACACTCCAGCAAGGGCAACCAGCCTTAGTGATGCTGAATGTATTTGCATTACTGACTGAAACCTCAAACCCCACTCGGTTGTGAATACTGTGCATGATTCCACAGGATAAGCAGCTGGGTGTGTGGTATGAGTCTGCTTCTGCACAAACAAAATGGCTCCCCCTTTTCATCTAATGCAACTGTGAAATCACCAGAGCAATACGCAATAAATCTCTGCCTGTAATTCCTCTTTGCACACAGAGTCATGTTTTCATATTAGTCACAAAATGAAATTTCTTTGCCAATTTGAAAGCACACTTACTAGTCTTTTTTTTGGCAAGTGATAAGTACTTTTACAGACTGACACATTTTGAATCCACTTTTTAGATTCTTAAAAAAGCACATGTCCAAACTGCTTTTTCAGACCAGCACCATGTGTAACCTGGGTGACTGACTACACTCCAGCAAGGGCAACCAGCCTTAGTGATGCTGAATGTATTTGCATTACTGACTGAAACCTCAAACCCCACTCGCTTGTGAATACTATGCATGATTCCAGAGGATAAGCAGCTGGGTGTGTGCTAAGAGTCTGCTTCTACACAAAAAAAATGGCTCACCCTTTCCATCTAATGCAAATGTGAAATCTCCAGAGCAATACGCAATAAATCTCTGCCTGTAATTCCTATTTGCACACAGAGTCATGTTTTCACATTAGTCACAAAACAACATTTCTTTGCCAATTTGAAAGCACACTTACTTTTCTTTTTTTTGGCAAGTGATAAACACTTTTACACACTGACACATTTTGAATCCACTTTTCAGATTCTTAAAAAAGCACATGTCCAAACTGCTTTTTCAGACCAGCACCATGTGTAACCTGGGTGACTGACTACACTCCAGCAAGGGCAACCAGCCTTAGTGATGCTGAATGTATTTGCATTACTGACTGAAACCTCAAACCCCACTCGGTTGTGAATACTGTGCATGATTCCAGAGGATAAGCAGCTGGGTGTGTGCTAAGAGTCTGCTTCTGCACAAAAAAATGGCTCCCCCTTTCCATCTAATGCAACTGTGAAATCACCAGAGCAATACGCAATAAATCTCTGCCTGTAATTCCTCTTTGCACACAGAGTCATGTTTTCACATTAGTCACAAAACGAAATTTCTTTGCCAATTTGAAAGCACACTTACTAGTCTTTTTTTTGGCAAGTGATAAGTACTTTTACAGACTGACACATTTTGAATCCACTTTTCAGATTCTTAAAAAAGCACATGTCCAAACTGCTTTTTCAGACCAGCACCATATGTAACCTGGGTGACTCACTACACTCCAGCAAGGGCAACCAGCCTTAGTGATGCTGAATGTATTTGCATTACTGACTGAAACCTCAAACCCCACTCGGTTGTGAATACTGTGCATGATACCACAGGATAAGCAGCTGGGTGTGTGCTAAGAGTCTGCTTCTGCACAAAAAAATGGCTCACCCTTTCCATCTAATGCAACTGTGAAATCACCAGAGCAATACGCAATAAATCTCTGCCTGCAATTCCTCTTTGCACACAGAGTCATGTTTTCATATTAGTCACAAAACGAAATTTCTTTGCCAATTTGAAAGCACACTTACTACTCTTTTTTTTGGCAAGTGATAAACACTTTTACAGACTGACACATTTTGAATCCACTTTTTAGATTCTTAAAAAAGCACATGTCCAAACTGCTTTTTCAGACCAGCACCATATGTAACCTGGGTGACTGACTACACTCCAGCAAGGGCAACCAGCCTTAGTGATGCTGAATGTATTTGCATTACTGACTGAAACCTCAAACCCCACTCGGTTGTGAATACTGTGCATGATACCAGTGGATAAGCAGCTGGGTGTGTGCTAAGAGTCTGCTTCTACACAAAAAAAATGGCTCCCCCTTTCCATCTAATGCAACTGTGAAATCACCAGAGCAATACGCAATAAATCTCTGCCTGTAATTCCTCTTTGCACACAGAGTCATGTTTTCACATTAGTCACAAAACGAAATTTCTTTGCCAATTTGAAAGCACACTTACTTTTCTTTTTTTTGGCAAGTGATAAGTACTTTTACAGACTGACACATTTTGAATCCACTTTCAGATTCTGAAAACAGCACATGTCCAAACTGCTTTTTCAAACCAGCACCATTTGTAACCTGGGTGACTGCCTACACTCCAGCAAGGGCAATCAGCCTTACTGATGCTGTATGTATTTGCATTACTGAGTGCAACCTCAAACCCTTAAAGTATTCCTTATTTTTACCAGTACACCTTAATTTATCGTGAAAACATAGTCCATATTATTTTACATGTTCCTCACATTTAAATTTCTCCCAAAACAGAAAATGATAAACACAACTTCAACAAAAGGAATTCCATTTCTATTATTCATTTCTTAATTTACCATATACATCCCCTCTCAAACTCTAAACTCACCTTTAAAATTAGTTAGTTGTGAAAGAAATGTGGCACTCAAACAGCAGATTATCAGAGCCAGGATCTCTGTTCTTTACACCTCTCTCCTCTCAGCAGAACCAGATAATGGCAAACTTTCCCTCTCTTTTTCCACACATATACATGTTAATTTCAAATCTCAGTGCTTCCCCCTTTTTTTCAAATGTAATCACACATTTCTATTGGTTGAAAACCAACCCTTTTCCAAAAGTACCCTTCCCCCAACTTGACTTCTGCCTAGTACCCTTCCCCCAACTTGACTTCTGCCTGCTACCATAGCAACAGCTCATGGAACACTGCTGTGTGGAGTTAGGTCAGAAGTTCACCAAACAATGTTTCAATTCCACAGAGCAAGAGTGCTTGACTTTTCAAACCTAACAGCAAATCCATAGTACTGTTCTTTGGTAACACATTTTTCTGTACCAATACAAAACATGCTTCTATTAATTTACACATACAGCCTAGTTTTTATTCTAGAATGGTATGAAACAGCCAATCAGTTCTTTTTTTTATAAAAAAATATGTATGCCTCCATTTCCAAACTGTCTTTCATTTCTTTTTACCATTCTACTGAATTTCACCTCCTGAGTGCATCCATTTCTCCTTTGAAGATGTTCACAGTGTGGATTGTAGGGCACAGCTATGTCTTCTGGAGTGAAAAGTATGCAGAGAAAACAGATATGGTGAGAGACCTTGCTTTGCCAAATGTAGACATTAAATGGATTGGTCAGAGAGGGTTAAAGTGGCACCAATTGATGCCATTGGTGAAATCCTTCATGCAAATCCAACAGCCTGACCTCATAATAGTGCACTGTGGTGGCAATGACCTAGGCACTTTGACTGGGGTAGGTCTGGAAATGCTTATGAAGGACACCTTTGCACAACTGTTTTCACTTTTCCCTAAAACTGCCTTTGTCTTTTCTAACATATGCCAAAGGCAAAAATGGAACTGGTCCAATCATTTTTGTCCGCAGATTGACAAAGCAAGAAAGCACGTCAACAAATCTGTTTCTGCTTTCCTCAGAGACTATGGTATGGGTTCCATTTACCACAACAACTTGCGTTACGACATGCAAGACATTTATAGAGGAGATGGTGTGCACTTCAATGATGAAGGGAACAGAGTCTTCCTCTTGAACCTTAGACTCTGCATCGGTACTTACTTGTAGGTACCACTAAAAAATCAAATCACTTCATAAACACAACGGCTCTTTTTAGAGCCCCCTAATATCTAAACTCTTAAATCTGAATTTCATTTCTTTTTTTAAATTTTTTTTTCTACCGTACGCGTACGTTGAGCTTACCGTACGCGTACCCCGCGATTTTTTTTAAAATCAATAAATGTTTTCTTTGTACTTTTCTGTCCTTCTTTGACCCCTTTACAAATGTTAGGGGGTCTGTAACTCTCTCCCTTGCCCCCTTTTCAAGATATCACCCTTTTTTTTCTGAGTGAAACACACGAAATGGCGGCCGCCGCTTCCTGGTTTCGACCGATTCGAATGTTTACTAAGATCTAACAGCCAATCAGAATCGCGCTCGCGCACGCCACCGTACGCGTACGGTAAGCGCACCGTAAGCGCACCGTAAGCTGGCTCAGATATATATATTTATTTAAAGGCTATTTTCTCAGAATCTACTGAACAGATTTACACCAAACCTACAAAAGGCACTTCCTTGACCTGAGGACTACCTCTCTGCCAAATTTCAAGTAACTTCGTTCAGCCGTTCGGGCTGTAGCTGTGTCTAAAGGTCCTATGGAAAAATGCATGGGAAAAACGCGTTTTGGGACCCCCCTTTTATCTCAGCCCCCGCTTGACGAATCCCCCCGAGACTTTCAGGGTAGGAGCGTAGCGTAGCGCCCCACCTATTTTGAAAAATTCGCGAGGATTCGTCGACCGGCGCCAAAGTTATTCAAAATAGAATGTTGCGGTTTTCCTATGGAAACAGGGTCCTAACTATAACTACCTACTGGCGACCGCCAGTAGGTAATACATATATATATATGTATATATATATTCACTGAAAAAACCATAGGTTTCACACATGTTATAGTTAGCTGGACATTTTACTGATAAAAAACCAATGAAATTCCCCCGTTATAGTTACTGTAGGCAACTATAACTCACGCGACCGTAATCCTCTGCTGATGCTAATACTGTATTTAGACACTTATTTGCCCATGTCTTCTTCCATTAAATTTTAGCTATACATATATTACAAATATTTTTTTTTCATAAAGACACATATGTCATCAGCAGAGGATTACGGTCGCGTGAGTTATAGTTGCCTACAGTAACTATAACGGGGGAATTTCATTGGTTTTTTATCAGTAAAATGTCCAGCTAACTATAACATGTGTGAAACCTATGGTTTTTTCAGTGAATTTGCAAGGTTTTTTAAATGCTAATTCCTAACTATAACGTGTGTGAAACCTATGGTTTTTTCAGTGAATTTGTATGTTTTTTTAAATGCTAAGTTACTTTACGCCATTTGTGGCGTGCGCGCCCACTTAACGCAGTTCGTTCCGTGCGCGCACGGTGTGCTTCGCGCACCGTGCGCGCACAGTGAGCACGCGGTGCGCTTCGTGCACCGCGTGCCCACGTTACGCTAGATGGGCCATGAACGCACGATGCGCTTCGCGCACCGTGCGCACATGGAGGACATATGATGAGCATCGTTGTGACAGGTAAAATATATGTTTTGTTATGCAGTAATAAGCCATGCACAAATGGTGCTCTTCGGGCACCATTTGCACACGGGGTGGGGAGAATGTGGATATATATATTTTTTTTTATTATTTATTACCGTACGCGTACGGTAAGCGTAATCGGCGAAATTTTCGAAAAAATTAAAATTGCCTTTTTTCACTTGGGGGATCGTTGGGGACTCCCTCGACATGGCTAGGTGCTTGGAAGCTGTCTAAACAGCCCCTTTACATGTTTTTGCACTTTGTTTTTCAACCCCCTGTCAGAGTGCGAGAGAGAAAATGGCGGCCGCCGCTTCCTGGTTTCGACCGATTCGAATGTTTACTAAGATCTAACGGCCAATCAGAATCGCACTCGCGCACGTCACCGTACGCGTACAGTAAGTGCACCGTAAGCGCACCGTAAGCTGGCTCAGATATATATATTGATTTAAAGGCTATTTTTTCAGAATCTACTGAACAGATTTACACCAAACCTACAAAAGGCACTTCCTTGACCTGAGGACTACCTCTCTGCCAAATTTCATTAAATTCTGTTCAGCCGTTCGGGCTGTAGCTCTGTCTAAAGGTCCTATGGAAAAATGCATGGGAAAAACGCGTTTTGGGACCCCCCTTTTATCTCAGCCCCCGCTTGACGAATCCCCCGAGACTTTCAGGGTAGGAGCGGAGCTCAACGCCCCACCTATTTTGAAAATTTTGCGAGGATTTGTCGACCGGCGCCAAAGTTATTCAAAATAGAATGTTGCGGATTTCCTATGGTAAGAGGGTCCTAACTATAACTATCTACTGGCGACCGCCAGTAGATAATATATATATATATATATATATATATATATATATATATATATATATATATATATATATATATATATATATATATATATATATATGCAATTCGGGTTTCGTCCTGCGCATGGTACAGAGACTGCCCTGGTGACAGTAATGGATGAGCTTCGTGCGCGGGCAGATAGAGGTCAAGCGGCGGTTCTTATCCTGCTTGACCTCTCTGCCGCGTTTGACATGGTCAATCATGCCATTCTTTTGACAAGACTGAGGGAGGTGGGAATATCGGGGATCGCCTTGAAGTGGTTTCAATCCTTCCTCTCTGATAGGAGGCAGGCAGTGGCGATTCCCCCCCATGAATCTAATTTTATTGATACCTTGTATGGCATCCCTCAGGGCTCCGCGATCAGTCCGATTTTATTTAATATATACCTCTGAGCCCGGTCATAAGGGCACACAATATTAACATTGTTAATTATGCGGATGACACTCAAATGATCCTCTCCTTGGAGGGGGAACAGTCTACGTCCATTGAACTGTTCCATAACTGCATGAGAGATATAACTAACTGGCTAAGGAAAAATTCATTGCAATTTAATGTTGAGAAAACCGAAGTTCTCTATTGCCTAGCTGGGAAGGCTCCCCCCCATGCTGCCCTCAAATTTTTGGCCTTCAAATTCAGAGCGTCCACCGTTGCCTATTGACAAGGTTCGGAATTTGGGTATCGTGTTTAATAACAAGTTGTCGCTCGAATCTCAGGTTAATAAAACCGTGGGGAGCTGTTTTGCTATTATCAGAGTCCTTCGCAAAAATGTTCCCGCTATTGCCAATCCATGCGCGAATATTGGTAGCCCAGAGCACCATCTTAAGCCGATTAGACTACTGTAATGCGTTGTTGCTGGATTCCCCGAGATATCTAATAGATAGGCTCCAGAGGATCCAAGCAATTGCAGCTAAGCTGGTTCTGGGGAAGTCAAGACGGTTTTCAACCTCCTCGGCTTTGGCTGAACTGCACTGGCTTCCGATATTGCAGAGAATCCAATGTAAGTCACTCTGCATAGCCTTTAAGGCTTTGCATGGATTAGGACCGGAACTCTTGCAGAGGAAATTTGCCTGGTATGTCCCTGAAAGAAGCCTTCGCTCCTCGTCAGCCAGACTAGCGAAGGTGGCAAGATTTAAAAAAGTAAAATCCTGAGGCAGAGTTTTCAGCATCTCTGCCGCCCGATTATGGAATAAGCTCCCATTGGAGATGAGACATTTGGTCAACCTTCTGCCTTTTAGGAAGAGATTAAAAACTTGGCTCTTTCCAAGTGCATGATATGGTTGTTCTAGCATTCTCCCAAAACAGTAGTCTCTTAGTGAACGTATATGCCAGCGCCAGGATGCCTGATAGGTGATAGTGCGCTCTATAAATGCAATAAATAAATAAATATACACATACATATATATAAATGCATATGCATATATATGCATATATATATATATGCATATGTGTGCGTGTAGAGAGAGGTAGAGAGGTAGAGGTGTAGAGGTAGAGGTGGAGGTAGAAAGGTAGAGGCAGAGAGGTAGAGCTGTAGAGAGGTAGAGCTGTAGAGCGGTAGAGATGGAGAGAGGTAGAGAGTAGTAGAGAGAGGTAGAGAGAGGTAGAGAGTGAGTAGTAGAGAGTAGTAGAGAGTAGTAGAGAGAGTAGCAGAGAGTAGCAGCGAGTGAGTAGTAGAGAGTGAGTAGTAGAGTGAGTAGTAGAGAGTGAGTACTAGAGACTAGTAGAGAGTGAGTAGCAGAGAGAGAGTAGTACAGAGTGAGTAGTAGAGAGTAGTAGAGAGTAGTAGAGAGTGAGTAGTAGAGTGAGTAGTAGAGAGTGAGTAATAGAGAGTGAGTAGCAGAGAGAGAGTAGTAGAGAGTAGTAGATATCGAGTAGTAGAGAGTAGTAGAGAGGGCGTAGTAGAGTGAGTAGTAGAGAGTAGTAGAGAGTGAGTAGTAGAGAGTAGTAGAGAGTGAGTAGTAGAGAGTGAGTAGAGTAGTAGAGTAGTAGAGAGAGAGTAGTAGAGAGTGAGTAGCAGAGAGAGAGTAGTAGGGAGTAGTAGTGAGTAGTAGAGTGTGTAGTAGAGAATAGAAGAGAGAGTAGTAGAGAGTAGTAGAGAGTGAGTAGTAGAGAGAGTGAGTAGTAGAGAGTTAGAAGAGAGTTAGTAGAGAGTAGTAGAGAGTAGTAGAGAGAGAGTAGTAGAGAGAGAGTAGTAGAGAGTGAGTAGTAGAGAGTAGTAGAGAGTGAGTAGTAGAGAGTGAGTAGTAGAGAGAGAGTAGTAGAGAGAGTAGTAGAGAGTAGTAGAGTAGTAGAGAGTGAGTAGTAGAGTAGTGGAGTAGTAGAGAGTGAGTAGTAGACAGTGAGTAGTACAGTGAGTAGTAGAGAGTAGTAGAGAGTGAGTAGTAGAGTGAGTAGTAGAGAGTAGTGGAGAGTGAGTAGTAGAGAGCAAGTAGTAGAGTGTGTAGTAGAGAGAGTAGTAGAGTGAGAAGTAGAGAGAGTAGTAGAGAGCAGTAGAGTAGTAGAGAGTGAGTAGTAGAGTGAGTAGTAGAGAGTAATTGAGAGTGAGTAGTAGAGAGTGAGTAGTGGAGAGTGAGTAGTAGAGAGCAGTAGAGAGTGAGTAGTAGAGAGTGAGTAGTAGAGATTGAGTAGTGGAAAATGAGTAGTAGAGAGAGTAGTAGAGAGTGAGTAGTAGAGAGTAGTAGAGTGAGTAGTAGAGAGTGAGTAGCAGAGAGAGAGAGTAGTAGAGAGAGAGAGTAGTAGAGAGTGAGTAGTAGAGTAGTGGAGAGTGAGTGGTAGAGAGAAGTAGAGAGTAGTAGAGTGAGTAGTAGAGAGTAGTAGAGAGTGAGTTGTAGAGAGAGTAGTAGAGTAGTAGAGAGTGATTAGTAGAGCGTAGTAGAGAGTGAGTAGTAGAGAGTGAGTAGTAAAGAGTGAATAGTACAGAGTGAGTAGTAGAGAGAGAGTAGTAGAGAATGAGTAGTAGAGAGTAGTAGAGTGAGTAGTAGAGAGTGAGTAGTAGAGAGAGAGTAGTAGAAAGTGAGTAGTAGAGTAGTAGAGAGTGAGTGGTAGAGAGTAGTAGAGAGTAGTAGAGTGAGTAGTAGAGAGTAGTAGAGAGTGAGTAGTAGAGAGTGAGTAGTAGAGAGTAGTAGTAGAGAGTAGTAGAGAGTGAGTAGTAGAGAGTGAGTAGTAGAGAGTAGTAGCAGCGAGTGAGTAGTAGAGAGTGAGTAGTAGAGAGTAGTAGAGAGTGAGTAGTAGAGAGTGAATAGTAGTGAGTAGTAGAGAGTGAGTAGTAGAGAGTGAGTAGTAGAGAGTAGTAGAGAGTGAGTAGTAGAGAGTAGTAGAGCAGTAGAGAGTGAGTAGTAAAGTAGTAGAGAGTGAGTAGTAGAGAGTGAGTAGTAGGGAGAGAGAAGTAGAGAGTGAGTAGTAGAGTAGTAGAGAGTAGTCAGTCAGTGTCAGTCTGTGTCAGTCAATCAGTGTAAGTCAGTGTCAGCCAGTCAGTCAGTGTCAGTCAATCAGTGTCAGTCTGTGTCAGTCAGTCAGTCAGTGTCAGTCAGTCAGTGTCAGTCAATCAGTGTCAGTCAATCAGGGTCAATCAGTGTCAGTGTCAGTCAGTGTCAGTGTCAGTCAATCAGTGTCAGTCAGTGTCAGCTAGAGCAGCTCTGCTGACGTGGTTCTCTGGCTCTTAAAGCAGCTCTGCTGACCTGGTTCTCTGGCTCTAAAGCAGCTCTGCTGACCTGGTTCTCTCCCTCTAAAGCAGCTCTGCTGACCTGGTTTCTCTGGCTCTACAGCAGGTCTGCTGACCTGGTTCTCTGGCTCTAGAGCTGCTCTGCTGACCTAGTTCTTAGGCTACAGAGCAGCTCTGCTGATCTGGTTCTATGGCTCTAAAGCAGTTCTGCTGACATGGTTCTCTGGCTCTAGAGCAGCTCTGCTGACCTGGTTCTCTCCCTCTAAAGCAGCTCTGCTGACCTGGTTCTCTCCCTCTAAAGCAGCTCTGCTGACCTGGTTTCTCTGGCTCTACAGCAGGTCTGCTGACCTGGTTCTCTGGTTCTAGAGCTGCTCTGCTGACCTTGTTCTTAGGCAACAGAGCAGCTCTGCTGATCTGGTTCTCTGGCTCTACAACAGCTCTGCTGACCTGGTTCTCTGGCTCTAAAGCAGCTCTGCTGACCCGGTTCTATGGCTCTAAAGCAGTTCTGCTGACATGGTTCTCTGGCTCTAGAGCAGCTCTGCTGACCTGGTTCTCTCCCTCTAGCGCAGCTCTGCTGACCTGGTTCTCTCCCTCTAAAGCAGCTCTACGGACCTGGTTTCTCTGGCTCTACAGCAGCTCAACTGATCTGGTTCTCTGGCTCTAGAGCAGCTCTGCTGACCTGGTTCTTAGGCTCTAGAGCAGCTCTGCTGACCTGGTTCTCTGGTTCTAAAGCAGCTCTGCTGACCAGGTTCTATGGCTCTAAAGCAGCTCTGCTGACCTGGTTCTCTGGCTCTAGAGCAGCTCTGCTGACCTGGTTCTCTGGCTCTAAAGCAGCTCTGCTGACCTGGTTTCCTCCCTCTAAATCAGCTCTGCTGACCTGGTTTCTCTGGCTCTAGAGCAGCTCTGCTGACCTGGTTCTCTGGCTCTAAAGCAGCTCTGCTGACCTGGTTCTCTGGCTCTAAAGCAGCTCTGCTGACCTGGTTCTCTGCCTCTAGAGCAGCTCTGCTGACCTGGTTCTCTGGCTCTAAAGCAGCTCTGCTGACCTGGTTGACCTGGTTCTATTGCTCTAAAGCAGCTCTGCTGACCTGGTTCTTTGGCTCTAGAGCTGCTCTGCTGACCTGGTTCTCTGGCTCTAAAGCAGCTCTGCTGACCTGGTTCTCTGGCTCTAAAGCAGCTCTGCTGACCTGGTTTCTCTGGCTCTACAGCAGCTCTGCTGACCTGGTTCTCGGCCTCTAGAGCAGCTCTGCTGACCTGGGTCTCTGGCTCTAAAGCAGCTCTGCTGACCTGGTTTCTCTGGCTCTACAGCAGCTCTGCTGACCTGGTTCTCGGCCTCTAGAGCAGCTCTGCTGACCTGGGTCTCTGGCTCTAGAGCAGCTCTGCTCACCTGGTTCTCTGCCTCTAGAGCAGCTCTGCTGACCTGGTTCTATGGCTCTAAAGCAGCTCTGCTGACCTAGTTCTCTGGCTCTAGAGCAGCTCTGCTGACCTGGTTCTCTGGCTCTAAAGCAGTTCTGCTGACCTGGTTCTCTCCCTCTAAAGCAGCTCTGCTGACCTGGTTTCTCTGGCTCTACAGCAGCTCTGCTGACCTGGTTCTCGGCCTCTAGAGCAGCTCTGCTGACCTGGGTCTCTGGCTCTAGAGCAGCTCTGCTGACCTGGGCCTCTGGTTCTAGAGCAGCTCTGCTGATCTGCTTCTTAGGCTCTAGAGCAGCTCTGCTGACCTGGTTCTCTGGCTCTACAATGGCTCTGCCGACCTGGTTTCTCTGGCTCTACAGCAGCTCTGCTGACCTGATTCTCTGCGCTCACGATGCACGCACCCGACTTCGCGAAAATATATTTAAAAATAATATAAGTTTATTATAAGTACAAATATATTATTTTTATGAATATCTTAGATAATCTCTTGCCCTAATATGTATATTAAAGACACATACACATCATTTTGGAACATACATTTTTTTTGCGGGAGTCGCGCACCCAGCATGTATATGACATCACACGGGACCCACCACCGCACAAGCATCTCGTACCGTAATGCGCATGTGTCGCGAATGCGCAGGAGCAGGAGTCGTGGACTGGTCGCATACCTATCGTGCACATCACGTAATATTAAATGTATATGATGTAACTGAAAAACACGCAGCCGTCGCACACCGTACGCGGATCCTTCACAACTTTCTAAAATGGCAGCTAGAATCTGCGCACCCACCGTGATGTGTACGTCTTGACTCCGAATTTTTTGGGGAAAAAAATTTATTTTAAAGAAAATAATATAAATATAAAAAATGAAAACAAAAAAATAATCAATATTTCAGTTTGAATGTTTTAAAAAAATAATTTTGGGCAATTTTCAGAAAAATATATAATGTTATTTAATGAATAAAATATTTATAAATAAACAATTAAAAAACTGTAGACCATCTGTACAAAAAATAGGAATAACTACTATCACACTTAAAAATTTTCATTTAAAAACCTTTGAAATTCACTGAAAAAAACCATAGGTTTCAGAGACGTTAAAGTTAAAAATTAGCATTTCAAAAAGCTTTGAAATTCACTGAAAAAACCATAGGTTTGAGAGACGTTATAGTTAGAAATTATCATTTAAAAAACATTAGAAATTCACAGAAAAAAACATGGCTTCAGGGGTGTTATAGTTAGCTGGCCATTTCACTCGTACAAAACCATAGAAATTCCTCCGTTATAGTTAGTTCTGCTAACTATAACTCATGCGCCTGCAATGCACTGCTGATGATGTCACATATTGCATCATTCATGACATGGTCAGTGACATCACTGATGACATCGCTGATGACATCTCAAATGACATCACTGATGACATCATCCACGTGACAATCTGATACACCTCATCTTACACTAGTATAACCTCTCATCACTCATTGTAAAATACAGAGTACCATATTTCTAACCATTGACACACCAATACCAGTTACCACATACCCACTCACTGATTCCTAAGTCTACACACACAACTCCCCATTCAACAACAGAATCATTTATACATGCAGTCACTAATTAATAGAACACTATCAAATGCACTTATACACATATATAGACATTGACACATCAGCAGTCATCTTAGTCGGTTATGCAGTCATCCTACTCACTCATGAAAAAAACTTAATCACACTCACATTTACTCACTTACACAATTATCCAACAACACCTCATTTATTCAAACACATAGTAACTCATTGTTAATATGTTAAAAAATCACCATTACAATTATACACTCATTCATATAGTTACTCTCACAATCACTGACTCTTACACATACTTATTTATATACACCAACTCTCACATACAATGCCTTTTATTTTTTTACTTTGTTGAAGATGTACAACTAAAACATATATTCGCTCACCAACACACAAATAAATACACTCAGTCACCCCAAAAACTGTTTCCACATGCACTCTTAAACCTATACACCTAGTCAATCAACCATTCACACATCTATGTATAGAGTTACACACACCCCATCCAACCACACACAAACTCAGTGTCCCATACAAATACTCACCCAACTAATCAATAACTAATATACACACTCATGTAGTTAGTGACCAACTGATGCAGCATGTTATACAACAACAGAGACAGTGATGCACACATTCACATAGTTTAGTTACTAATCCATGTATTAAGTGAGACACTTTTAATTACTCACTTAAACAGACAGTCAGACAGATACTAAATCCTCCATCCAGACAGTTATATATCCACTCAATCTTCAATACAAATTGGTATATATATAATAAATATTTAAATTTCAAACTAAACCACATTCACTGGACGATGTCATCAGTGATGTCATCAGTGATATCACTGACCATGTCATGAATGATGCAATATGTGACATCATCAGCAGTGCATTGCGGGCGAGTGAAATGGCCCAGCTAACTATAACACCCCTGAAACCTATGTTTTTTGTCTGTGAATTTCCAAGGTTTTTTAAATGCTAATTTCTAACTATAACGTCTCTGAAACCTATGGTTTGCTCAGTGAATTTCAAAGCTTTTTGAAATGCTAATTTCTAACTATAACGTCTCTGAAACCTATGTTTTTTTTCAGTGAATATATATATGTGTGTGTGTGTATATATATATAAATGTATATATATATATATATATATTCACTGAAAAAACCATAGGTTTCACACACGTTATAGTTAGGAATTAGCATTTAAAAAACCTGGCAAATTCACTGAAAAAACCATAGGTTTCACACATGTTATAGTTAGCGGAAATTTTACTGATAAAAAACCAATGAAATTCCCCCGTTATAGTTAGTGCAGGCAACTATAACTCACGCGATCGCAATCCTCTGCTGATGCTAATACTGTATTTAGACACTTATTTGCCCATGTCTTCTTCCATACATTTTTAGCTATACATATATTACAAATATTTTTTTTTCATAAAGACACATATGTCATCAGCAGAAGATTGCGGTCGCGTGAGTTATAGTTGCCTGCACTAACTATAACGGGGGAATTTCATTGGTTTTTTATCAGTAAAATTTCCGCTAACTATAACATGTGTGAAACCTATGGTTTTTTCAGTGAATTTGCAAGGTTTTTTAAATGCTAATTCCTAACTATAACGTGTGTGAAACCTATGGTTTTTTCAGTGAATTTGTACGGTTTTTTAAATGCTAAGTTACTTTACGCCATTCGTGGCGTGCGCGCCCACTTAACGCAGTTCGTTCCGTGCGCGCACGGTGCGCTTCGCGCACCGTGCGCGCACAGTGAGCACGCGGTGCGCTTCGCGCACCGCGTGCCCACTTTACGCAGTTAGTGCCGTGCACGCACGGTGGGCACGCGGTGCGATGACAAAGCAAGAAAGCACGTCAACAAATCTGTTTCTGCTTTCCTCCGTGACTATGGTATGGGTGCCATTTACCACAACAACTTGCGTTATGACATGCAAGACATTTATAGAGGAGATGGTGTGCACTTCAATGATGAAGGGAACAGAGTCTTCCTCTTGAACCTTAGACTCTGCATCGGTACTTACTTGTAGGTACCACTAAAAAATCATTTCATAAACACAACGGCTCTTTTTAGAGCCCCCTAATATCTAAACACTTAAATCTGATTTTCATTTTTTTTTTTTTTTTTTTTCTACCCTACGCTTACCGTAAGCTTACCGTACGCGTACCCCGTGATTTTTTTTAAAATCAATAAATGTTTTCTTTGTACTTTACAGTCCTTCTTTGACCCCCTCACAAATGTAAGGGGGTCTGTAACTCTCCTCATTGCCCCCTTTCCTTGTTTTCACTCTTTTTTTTCAGAGTGAAATACAAAAAATGGCGGCCGCCGCTTCCTGGTTTCGGCCGATTCGAATGTTTACTAAGATCTAAGAGCCAATCAGAATCGCGCTCGCGCACGCCACCGTACGCTTACCGTAAGCGTACGGTAAGCGTACCGTAAGCGGGCTCAGATATATATATTGATTTAAAGGCTATTTTCTCAGAATCTACTGAACAGATTTACACCAAACCTACAAAAGGCACTTCCTTGACCTAGGGACTACCTCTCTGCCAAATTTTGAGTAATTCTGTTCAGCCGTTCGGGCTGTAGCTCGTTCTAAAGGTCCTATGGAAAAATGCATGGGAAAAACGCGTTTTGGGACCCCCCTTTTATCTCAGCCCCCGCTTGACGGATCCCCCCGAGACTTTCAGGGTAGGAGCGGAGCGTAGCGCCCCACCTATTTTGAGAAATTCGCGAGGATTTGTCGACCGGCGCCAAAGTTATTCAAAATAGAATGTTGAGGTTTTCCTATGGAAACGTGGTCCTAACTATAACTACCTACTGGCGACCGCCAGTAGGTAATATATATATATATATATATACATATATATATACATATATATATTCACGGAAAAAACCATAGGTTTTACAGACGTTATAGTTAGGAATTAACATTTAAAAAACCTTTGAAATTTACTAAAAAACCATAGGTTTCAGGGACGTTATAGTTAGTTGAACATTTGACTCATATAAAACAAGAGAAATTCACCTGTTATAGTTAGTTGAGCTAACTATAACTTGCGTGCCCACAATGCACTGCTGATGATGTCACATATTACATCACTCATGACATGGTCAGTGACATCACTGATGACATCACTGATTACATCTCAAATGACATCACTCATGACATCACTCATGACATCATCCAGTGAATGTGTGTTTCTATAAAATGTAAATATGTTTAATATATATATATGCCAAGGTGTATTGAAGAATGAATGCATTTACAAGTGCCTAAAGGAATTATTTTGTATGTATGTGACTGACTGTATAAGTGAGTGATTGAACGTGTCTTACTGAATGCATGGGTTACTGACTAAACTGTGTAAAAGTCTGTGTTAGTCTCTCCATTGGTGTGTAAGCAACTGCATGGGTTGCTGAATACATACATGAGTGTCTGTATAGGTTATTGATTTGTTGTCTGAGTATCTGTATGGGTCCCTGAGTGTCTGTGTGGGTGGGTGGGTGTATGAGTCTGTGAATAGATGTCTGAGTGGGTGATTCAGTGGTTGTATGGATTAAAAAGTGCATCTGGAAAGGGCTGTATGGGTGAGTTAGTGTGTCTGTGGGTGTGTTGGTGTGTAAATAAATGTCTCAGTGGTATATCTGTGACTAACTACATATGTTTTAAGCCACTATATGTGATTGTTGGAGTATATAAATGAGTATACGTAAGACTAAGTTATTTCAAGAGTGGGTGTATAAATAACTGTCTGCTTCTATCAGTGATTGTATAAGACAGTAAATATGTGTTAGTATCTGTATAAATAAGTGATGTGGTATGTCTAAAAATAACGAAGTTGGTGTGTATAACTGTATACATTATTAAATGGGTATGTGATTCCTTCTTTGTATTACTGACTAGGCGTGTGAGTAACTCTATGGATGAGTGGCAGCTTATGACTGCATGTATAGATGTATGAGTGCATATTATAGTCCTCTCTTGATGAGTAACTACATGTATAAGTGACTGGATGTGTGTGAAGACCTAGGAAATTGTGAGTGCTATGTAGTATATGGCATTCTTCTGTGTATGGTTTCAAAAGTAGCAGTCAGCATTTTAGAAAGTTTATATTAGAACATCAGTATGTGCATCAAATTGTCACGTGGATGATGTCATGAGTGATGTCATGAGTGATGTCATTTGAGATGTCATCAGTGATGTCACTGACCATGTCATGAGTGATGTAATATGTGACATCATCAGCAGTGCATTGAGGGCGCGCGAGTTAAAGTCAGCTCAACTAAGTATAACAGGCGAATTTCTCTGGTTTTATATGAGTCAAATTTTCAACTAACTATAACGTCCCTGAAACCTATGTTTTTTTCAGTGAATTTCAAAGGTTTTTTAAATGTTAATATCATATCATATTTTAAAACCTATACTTTTTCTATTATATTTTTAAATATTTTGGAACTCTATTATACTTCTTGTTTTTAACTTTAAAAATCATGTAATGTTTAATATCTTTCCCCCAATATATGTATATATATTTTTTTGGGGGGGAGAAATCTGCACTTCCATACCGGCAGCGTACCAAGCTCCATCACCACACGAATCCTATCCGCCATATTGCTAAATTCGTAAAAGATGGCCATTTCGTATCCAACGAGTTCGTGGCACCGCGTCCCGCGTAACATCATATACGCATAAAGTCACCCTAGGTACTACTTTGGTATCCGACGGGTACGCAGTACCAAGCCATGCGTTACGTCATGTACGTATGGGGTCGCACCTGCTGCGCGTTGCGTATTCGACGAGTACACGCTGCCAGGCCCTGTGTTACGTCACAGACGTATAGTTTCGCGCCGGGTACGCCATTCCCTTTTTTTTCTCTCAAAAGTATATCTAAATAACTTTAAACAGTATATGAGGGCACGTGAAAATCTAAATTATTTTAAACATTTATATATTTCTAACTGTAATAAACTTATATTATGATAAATATATTTTGTCAAAAACGCGTCGGGTGCGGCCTCCTTGCGCTAGGTGCGCAATTGCCATGTGACCTTACAAAAAAGCATTTGATTGGTTCATAACATTACCCATTGTAACAGTTGTACGACCCCACCCATTTTACTCATTCTCTCTACAGCGTTTGATGAGAGACACCTCTTCTGCTTAGAACGCTTTTTTGAAAAGTGTTTTCCTGTATACACATATCTTATACTACACACAACATGCAACGATCATCTTGATCAATATTCATGCTCTGTACATTAGCCTTCCACGTATGATTGCCATGCATCTCAAACGTTCCATCAAAAAACAAATGTGTGTTACACGATGCCCCTGGTGTGTGTGTCTGCACATTATTGTGCCGCCTTTCGGCCTGGGTATTGCTGGCTGTAGGACCGGGGGTCCCCAGGCCCTAAGGGGGTAACGTGACTCGAGCAGGTAGGCACCCGAAGGCTTAAGTGTAAAGCGACCATACAACACACACATCCCCTGAAGCAGGAAGTGCACGCAATAACTGACACCACACAGTAGGTTCAATGAAAATCAATCAGTTTTATCTAAATCACGGTAGATTCAAAAGCAGTTCATTAGGTTTCACTTGGCACTAACTGAATACATTAAACATCAGGGTCAAAAGCATTTCATTATGTTTCAACTGGCAATACCTGAATCCATGAAACATCAGGTTCAAAAGCATTTCATTACGTTTCAACTGGCAATACCTGAATACATGGAACCTGGTATGGGACCAAGACGCGACACCTGGTGATCCTGGGGGAGCGTCAAACACAGCGGTTAAACATAGCGCTGCGCGTAGCACTAAACAGCGTTTAGAATCAGGCATAGGAACATAGCGCTGCACATAGCAATTGAATAGCGCTTTACCTCAGGCCTAGGACCATAGCGCTGCACATAGCAATGGAATAGCGCTTTAAATCAGGCCTGGGAACATAGTCCAGTATAGCGCTTTGCTCAGTGAATCCTGGGCGCTTTAAATAAGGCAGTTCAACATAGCGCTTTGCTCAGTAACTCTTTGGCGCTTTAAGTAAGGCAGTTCAACATAGCGCTTTGCTCAGTATCAGTCCTGGGGAAGTTAAGCGCTGTCCCTGGAAGGCAGTCAGGGGTCCGCTCAGTCTCTGGCACGCTTAGGGGGGCAGTTAAGACCTCGCGGCGGATCTCCCCGGGGGAGGGGCGTACTCCGGGCCTCGGGGGGCCTCCCGCCCTCCTCCCCGGAGATTACCTGCGTTGCTGATCTTCCTCCTTCCCAGCGGGGGCCTCCTGGCGATCTCCGGGTCGAGGGCCTGCCTCGCGGGCTTCTCCCGCCGAGCTGATTGGTGCGGGGAGTGGGGGACAAAGCGCGGGGCTCCCGGTCGGGTCAGACGTGACCGGGGAGCTCCACCGGCCTCACCGGTGCTTCTGGGGACCTCCTCGCTACTTCAGGGGCCCGCGCCCGCAGCCGCCAATGGCAGTGCGGTCTGCGGGTGCGCGGCCGAACCAACCAATGGCGCAACGGCGGGGGCGGCGCTCGGCAGTCCGCCCCCGTCAGGTGATGATGGTTCTTGGCTTCGGGCCTACGCGGCCTTTGCTGCTCTACGGCGGCCTCCTCAGCCCCGGGGGCCGCGATACTTTGGCTGCACCGGCAGCGACGGGGCCCTGGCGATGGCAGGAGGGGGGGCAGGGACACGGCGGTGAGTTATTCTCGTGGGCCACCCCGCCGGGGGTGGCGACAATGAACGGGGTGATGATTATTTCGGCGCCCAGCGCCCGTGGCAGGACTGGCTAGGGGGGGTCCAGGCAAGGTCGGGGAGCGCAGGGGTCACAGCGCTAGTACCTGGTTGATCCCCCGGCCGTCCAGCAGTAGGTTGTAGAGTTTCAGTGATAAGTCTCAGCAGTGAGTTTCATTAGTAAGGGTCAGCAGTAAGCTTCAGCGTTAAGTTTCAGCAGTAAGCTTCAGCATTAAGTTTCAGCAGTAAGCTTCAGCATTAAGGGCCTTATGTAGGTGGGCTGGCATTTACCACTTCATAAATACCGAATCATACCGATTCGGTATTTATGAAGTGGTAAATGCAATGTAGGTAATGAGTCGGTAAATATTACCGAATCGGAAAAATTCGGTAATTACCGAATCGGTATTTACCGATTCGGTAATGAGGCATACCTTCCCATTGATGGGAAGGTATGCCTCATTACCGAATCGGTAAATACCGATTCGGTAATGGGGGAGCACATGCAAGGGTGGCAGGGTGTCACATTGACACCCTGTTGCACCCCTGATTCGGCCATGTGTGCACATGTGGCGCACATACATGCCCTAAGGGCATGTATGTCTGCCACATTGCACACTTGAACGTGCATAAAAATGCTTTTTTTCACCTATTCATCATTTACCACCAACCTTTAGTTGGTGGTAAATAACGAATCCCCACACCCACCACACACTCCCCCTACATCTCATTTCATGATTCGGTATTTACCGAATCGGTAATATTACCGATTCGGTAATTTTACCGATTCGGTAAATACCGAATCATGAAATTCACCCCTTACATCTCAAAAGCCAAAATACCGGTCGGTAACGGTATAATTACCGAAAATCGGCCGTTACCGACCGGTATTTGGCTTCCTACATGAGGCCCTTAGTTTCAGCAGCAAGTCTTATTGGTGCCGTTGGCTCTGTCGCCCTTGGGGGTTCTGTTCCTTGGGGGGGGGGGGTAAGTTGAGTTGGTGACTAGTTTGCTCCTAGTCAGGCTGGGCAGGTTGCCCCTGGGTTCCCCTCCCGCTGGGCCAGATCAGTGGGCTAGTACAGGATCCCTCACTCACTTAAAAGGCAGCACCTAAGCCTTGTCACTTTCAGAGGCATAGGTCCCTGACTAGGCCCTACCGCCTAAAACTCCTGCGTAGGTTCCCCCAGGTCTGCGTCGCCCCAACTAACTGGAAAAAGTTCCCTCCCTCTCTTAAGTAGCCCTAGGTCAGGTGACCACCTTCTAAGGTGGCAAAAGTAAAACCCCACTTTCCTTCTAGAAGGTTCCAGCACATTCCAGGAGCTTCCCCACTCTAGGTATAGGACAAAAAAAGGCAGGCTGGTGTCGCAACATTGTTGTGGGGTTCCAGCCAGCTCCTGGCAGCTAGGGTGCTACTAGAAAGGCCACTCCGCAGTAGCAGGGGCCTGTGGCAGCCATCTTAGGGGAAGGGAGCACCTGCACCTTAACACTGGTTATTTGCATCTAACATGCATTAAAAAAACGAAAAAATTCTGGGAAAAGGGATAAGTCCAACACTGGCTCTAAGGAGCATCATCAGCCACGGGAAGACTGCACATCCTAGATCACATGCCATCTCATTAACTATAGTTTCCGCCCTCCCGACACATGCTACACTAATCTAAATTGCACACTCTGCGAGGTCAAAACTACAAAAAAAAACACATAAGTACACTTCCTGGCCAGGCAGGAACTGAACAACGCCCAAGTCCCCGGAATAATTATTCACACCCCTACGCTGGCCTGGCGTACGCAAGCCTAGCCCACTTTGCGTACGTATAAATAGGATAACCACGACGCCACACGTCCCTCTTCTTCCACACTACCTCAAATGATTTGCCGCATCCACCTCGCATATCACAATGTGCAATAAAAAAAAGAAATGGATCCATGAGGTGTACTCCATCCTGCCAATCAACACAGGCTCTAAATTGTGAGCCCTACTGCCCGTCATCTATGAAAGGGATCCATGAGGTGTACATTCTCCTGCAATCAACACTCCATCTGAATTGTGAGCACTGCTGCCCGTAGTGTTTGCTCACACAACAATGACGGCAGGTAAGCAGAGCGGCCTGGGTGCACAGGGCCTCCAATTGAGCACGCTGCGGCGAGAGGGGTGGGGTGCTTCAGCCTAGCTGCGCAGGTCCGAACAAACGATATTGCCATGTGTTATGAGGTGATCTTTGACCTTATTTAGTCACATCTCTGTCTCATTTTAAAGACCTGCTGGACTGTACTGTAGGCCTGAGCCAGCAGGCAGCGCTGCCCTACAGACACCTCTTTAGCGCGGTGCTGCGGGAGGGATGGGATGCATCAGCCAGACTGCGCATGTGCGAATAAGCGATATTGCCATGTGTTATGATGTGATCTTTGACCTCATTCAGTCACATCTCTGTCTCATTTTAAAGACCTGCTATACCATAAGGTAGGCCTGAACCTATGGGCAGCGCTGCCCTACAGACACCTGTTGAGGGCGGTTCTGTGGGAGGGGTGGGGTGCATCACCCTGAGTGCGCACGTGCGAAAAAGCGATGTTGCCGTGTGTAATGATGTGATCTCTGATCTCATTCAGTCACATCGGTCTAATTTTAAGGACCTGCTGGACCGTACTGTAGGCCTGAGCCAGTGGGCAGCGCTGCCCTACAGACACGTGGCGTTGGCTTTTATGACACTGTAGTGAGCTCGTTACTAAGTGTACATGCACAGGCTCCTGCCACTGCATTACACGCGCACATTATGCTTCTAGCATGCGCTCTGTTCCTTTGTATGTGAACGTTGGCATATATTATTATCAAGCTTGTGTATTCTCGTACACTCCAACTCCTCTTTGAACCACGATTACCACTAACAGTTGGTAGATCGTACTTCAAAAACGAAGGATGCGCTCAACTCCTATTTTCTATAAAGCTTGAAATAAACCTTCATTTACCTCCAGACGTTTCCAGCATTAAATTATTTCTCCCTTTTCAGACATTCCATTGATTGCCACAAGAAGGGCGGAGCGGGAGCTGACCCCGCAATGATGCCCTGGCATTCTGACACCTTCCATCGTGGTATCAAGACACCGTCCCCGACCGGAGACCTGGTCTATCGGACAAACATACCCAGGACTAGGAGCTTGCACCAACATGTCGTGGGACACACCAGTGGTGGCAGGTGAGCAGTGAAGCCTCGGTGTGCAAGACTTACAATTGAGCACAGTGCGGGGGAAGGGGTTGGGGTTCAGCACCCTGGGTGCACAGGTGCATGCAAGCAATTTTGCCCGTAGCTAATAATGTAGGACTATATTATCAAACAACGGCGATAACATTATTACCACTTTAGCGACAGGAAACTGCCGCTAAAGCGACGATAAGGGGTTGATAATATGCCCTTCTAAATTCCTATAGAAGCTCAGGTTCACACCAGAACCTGGGCTTCTACGGGAATTCACAAGGGCATATTATCAACCCCTTATCACCACTTCAGCGGCAGTTTCCTGCCGCTAAAGCGGCGATAATGTTATCGCCCTTCCTTCATAATATGGCCCATAATCTCTGGCCTCATGTATTTAATTTTAAGGACTTGCTGAACCACACTCTTTCTTGCAGACCTCAGCACCCTAGACAAACGGGTGATCGAGGGTAAACACAAGGGGCTGGGTGCAAAAGGCCAACGCTCTGTCTCCTCCTGCCTCTCTTCTTTTGACTCTCCCTCCCCTTCTCCCTTCCACCCACTCCCCCTCCCTTCCATTCTCACTATGGTCCTTTCATTCAGACTACCTTTCTTTACCCCTTCCACCTAGCACACATACTAATGTTTAATTTTTGCCTTGCAGGATTCCTACGCTGCTTCCACTGGAGTCCAACCCATGTTTTTTTTATTATACTGTTCTATTAAAGTTACATTTCTATTTATTTCTGTTTTAAGAAAGGTTAATTATTTTTTCAAATAAATAACTGAGTGCATAGGTCTTCTTTTTCTGACGACACTTGTCTATTGTTTATTGTGAAAATCATCTTTTTATAGGAAATTTTAAGGACAACATTATTTAATATTAGAGTGCACCTACCAAACATAATCTAACTGACTATTAGACAAATGAAGCCTGGGTAATTGTACAACTGCAAGAGTTCTATGAGTGTATCACTTTATAACACCATAAGTGCTGCCCGTGTGATTACAGAACAAATAAGGCACTGCCTAGGACCACCGAGGCTTCAGGGACTGCCGAGGCCACCCTGCATATTTAAATAAAGACCCGGAGAGTGCCGATCCCCGGACTTCAGTTGGCCTCTAACTCCCCGAACAATTAGTGAACAATACCCGGGAAGGTGCCGCTCCCCTAGGCTGCAAAACGTCTCTGTGCCCTTCCATGCCTAATTTACATGTGACATTAAGATCCCCAGTCCTACGCAGACCCCGCAATATAATAATTGGATTGGCCACAGAACATTACCCACCCACCAGGGGCCTCATTTAAAAGAACGGGTGAGGCCCCGCTTTTTTGTTTGTTTGCTCTTTTCTCTCCATTTTTACCATCCGCATCCCCTCTATTACAGCAATACGAGGTTTTTCTCCTCTTGCTTCAAGTAGTCGAACAAGTATTTGCTATCACAGGGTGTAAGCCATGCACCACCCTCTAATAGCAAACACAAATGTCCAGCGAATGCACACCCCGGGACATTGTATGAGCTGCGCCTGAGAGGTCGCCCTCCCTACTACCATGATGCATTTGTTAGTATAAACACATACTAACACTACTTACACACGTGTAGTACAGCAACCAGAATGTAGTGAAGTAGCAGAGGAAGCGCAAAATCTAAAAATATAAATCCTACCAGCAGTCGGATGACATAGTTCAATGAGCCGATGATCATGGCATGAGTAGAAACAGCTACACGAACAAAACGGGTCTTCAGCACAACGCAAGCAATTTTGAAACATTGCTGAGTGGTGCCTTCTTTTTGCCTTCTCCCACTTGTCACCAAATTTATGTAGTGAAGAGGCAGACAGCAGTGAATCCAATAAGTAGATTTATTACAAGAAAACAAGACCCCTGAAACAACCACCAACAGGAGCAGACAGCAAAGCAACCGTCTAATCCAGCACCGTGTACAAACTCCGCAAGGTTCCCCTCATGACAGCCCTACAGTCTAACATTACATACTGAGGGCCATATTATCAAGGAACGGCGTTAAAATTATCGCCACTTTAGCGACAGGAAACTGTCGCTAAAACGGCGATAATGGGCTTGATAATATGCCGTAGAGAATTCCAATAGAAGCCCATGTTCTCGTGTTAACATGGGCTTGTATTGGAATTCTCTACGGCATATTATCAAGCCCATTATCTCCGTTTTAGCGGCAGTTTCCTGCCGCTAAAGCGGCAATAATTTTAACGCTGTTCCTTGATAATGTGCCCCTTATATTCTAGTAGAATTACATACTAACATTCTACTATGACTTACAATGGAATACTACACAGAGCACAGGACTTTACAGCAAAGAGCTCATAGTTTCATCCACGAGTCTTGACACTGGTAGGGGTAAGACTTTCGCTTCCCACTCCCTATATTGTATAAATGTAAACTAACACTTCTTCCACAAACATGCTACAGCACCCAGAGCACATCACTTTACAGCAATGAGCTCACAATTTAGGCTCACAGTTTAATCCCCGAGTCTTCACACCAGTAGGGATGAGTAGTTCACTTCCCACTCCCTATATACGATAAATGCATACTAACACTACTTACACACTTATACTACAGAGGCTAGTATCCTACACCACCCAGAGCCCATCACTTTACAGCAATCAGCTCGGTATCAACCCCAAGTCTTCACACCGGTAGGCGTAACTACTTCGCTTCCCGCTTCCGGGATACTATCAACACACAGTAGCGGTCAGTAGTTCACTTCCCACTCCCTGTATGGTATAAACGCCTACTAACACACGTATGCTACAAACTCCAGACCACATCACTTTACAGCAATGACCTCACGGTTTAGACTCTCGGTTTCATTGCTGAGTGTAGCACCATATCATATCACCACCATGCCACTCTGAGCATCAACGCACTTTCAGACCGTTAACAGTGATAACTACCTACTGTCGACCGCCAGTAGGTAATCCAGAACAAATTACAATAGTTCCTTGATTCTTTTAGCTTTCAAAAAGTCTCTCTATTACTGTCTTTCTACTTTTCCATATAAATAGTTTTTTTTAATATTCAAGTACACATCGAAGTCAGAAATGCAACGTATTCTATCAACACACTTTCTAGAACATCCTACAACTTGTAGAGGTTAAAAGTTCATCAATTTTTTTAAACCTAGCGATATTTTTTTGCAACATTTTCTCAAACATTTAATGGCACGTGCAGGTTAAAAGTTCACGATTGTTTTAAGTTCGAACAGTGCCTTCCAAATGCAAGTAGCAGTTCTGGTTGAGTTGAGCAAATTTTATCCTATAATATGTACTATATGTACGTGCAAACCGCTTTTTCCTAACCAATCACAAACATACTTTTCCACAAAACAAATGTGCACCCTACTTTTAAAAAACAATGCTTTTCATCTCCCAATCGGTACCGTTTTGTATGCGAAAAGAAACTAGTTCTCCATCTTTAAACATATCTCTTATTCTACGAAGGAACTGAATGAGCTACAGACATCTTTCCATACCTTCCAGCCATACCTTCAAAATGCTAGTGTGGATCGTAGGACATAGCTATGTTTTTCTGGTGCAAGAGGTATGCAGAACAGAGACATATTGACTTAAACCTAGGTTTACAAAATGTGGACATTAAATGGTTTGGACAGAGAGGATTGAAGTGGCACCAATTGTTGCCTTTGGTTAAAACCTATTCGCATCTCCAACACCCTGACCTCATGATTGTGCACTGTGGTGGAAACGACCTAGGCACATTGACTGGGGTAGATTTGGAAATGCTTATGAAGGACACCTTTGTACAATTGATGTTACTTTTCCCTCAAACTGTCTTTGTATATTCCAATATATGCCAAAGACAGAAGTGGAAATGGTCCAAACAATTTTGTCCTCAGATTGAAAAATCTCGGAAAAAAGTCAACAAAGCTGTCTCTGCATACTCAGAGACCACAAAATGGGGTCCATATACAACAACATACGTTTTGATATGGCGTATATATACAGAAGTGATGGAGTACACTTCACAGATCAGGGAAACCGAGTTTTCCTGAATAACTTGAAGCTGTGCATCTGCACTTATATGTAGCTCCAACTAATGAACACAAGGGCTCTTTTTAGAGCCACCCTATAACTTACAACTTAGGCCCGCTATTTTAGGGCCAGATAACGCCAACTCCCGCACCCTTGCCCAAATTTATTCTCCACACAGCTGTGGCGCAGCAGCCAGACCATCTCACTTTGCAGCACAGACCTCTCGCTTTGATCCCCAGCTCTACTCACCCATAGGGGTGTGTAGTTTGCGCTCTGCAAATACCATATTGATTTACCTTCGCACTCCCTATACAACACCACCTAAGCACCAAACACAAGCTACAATGTTCTAAACAAAAGTTCATCCAAGTACCTATAACTACATGCTGACACTACTTGCACAGATGTGGCCCAGCGGCCAGAGCACATGACTTCACAGCATATGACACACAGTTTGGGCTCACGCTTTAATCCCCGACTCCGGCAGCAGCTCAGCTTAGCAACATGAGACTCTAGACAATACCTCACATATATTCTGTACCCCAGGACTTTCATACCAGTATGGGTCAGTAGTTCGTCCTAGTAGTTATAAACACATCCGGACACTACTTCCACAACTGTAGTGTAGCGGCCATCGCACATGACTTCACAGCATAAGACGCACAATTTGGGCTTACGCTTTAATCCACGAGTCCCGCACCAGCTCACCTTACCCGCATCAGACTCTACCCAATACCTCACTTAATTTCCGTAGCCCACCACTTACACACCGGTAGGGGGTAAATACTTCGCTTCGCACCCCCTCTATAGCACACCCTAAACACCCCACAGAGGTTACAGTGCTCCTACCCTCCTATTTCCCACTTCTTTCCCCCTTTTTTCACCTTACTCGCTTCAACGGAAGCACAAAATGGCAGGCCACACTTCCTAGTTGCAACCGCTCGCAGTCAATCAGCAACAAGCTCGTGCTCGTAAAGCCTCAGCCAATCAGATGGCAGAACTCCCAAATATTTATATCTGTAAATTTACACATTTCTCAAAATCTACTGAACGAATTTACACCAAATAAAAAAAAGCGTGCTTTCTAGACCAAGACCCTTCTCCCTGCCAAATTTGGGGTAATTCCGTTCACCCGTTCGACCTGTAGCCTTGTCTAAAGTTTCCTATGGAAATTAACATGGAGAAAACATGTTTTGGGACCCACCTTTTTTCTCGGCCCCCCCTTGACGAATCACCCACAAACTTTCAACATAGGAGCTGATCTCAACAAAGAATTAGTTTTGAAAATGTCGCAAAGATTCGTCAATCGACGCCAAAGTTATTGCGAATAGAATGTTGCCATTTTCCTATAGTAACTAGGTCCTAACTATAACTACCTACTGGCGACCGTCAGTAGGTAATATATATATATATATATACAGATATATATTCACTGAAAAAACCATAGGTTTCACGGGCGTTATAGTTAGCTGGACTTTTCACTCGTACAAAACCATTGAAATTCCCCCGTTATAGTTAGTTCAGCTAACTATAACTCGCGCGCCCGCAATGCACTGCTGATGATGTCACATATTACATCCATCATGACATGGTCAGTGACATCACTCATGACATCACTGAGGACATCTCAAATGACATCACTGATGGCATCACTGATGACATCATCCAGTGAATGTGTGTTTTTCTGAAAATTACATATGTTTTATATATGTATATCTCAAGGTCGATGGAAGAATAAATGGGTATATAAGTGTCTAAATGGATGATTTGTTTTAGAAAAATTGATTGTATAACTGACTGATTAAGTGTATCTTAGTGAATACATGGCTTAGTGAGTAATGTTTAAATATGTAAATATCTTTATCAGTCTCTCACTTTGTGTATAAGTGGCTGCATGGGTTGGTGAGGAGCTACATGAGTGTCTATATAGGTTATTAGTTGGTCTTTTGAGTATCAGTATGAGTGTCTGAGTGTCTGTATGGTTCGGTGGGGGTATTACGTAGTGCATAGGTGCATGAATGAGTGACTCACTGTTTGTATGTGTTGAAGACCGCATGTGTGCAGGACTGTATGGGTGGATGAGTGTGTGCATGGGTGTGTTAGTGAGTGAATGACTGTCTCAATTGTGTCTTTATGAGTAACTACATATGTTTTAAACTAGTATATGTGACTATTGGTGTATATAAGTGAGTATATGTGAGAGTGAAAGATTGGAAGAGTTCCTGTATGAATAAGTATGTGTTTCTATAAGTGATTGTTTAAAAGACTAAGTATGTGTAAGTTTCTGTAGAAGTAAATGTGGTGCTGTGTGTATAACTGTATATGCAAGTAAATGGATGTTTGATTCTTTATTAGCATGAGTGACTATGTGTGTGATTAACTCTATGGATGAGTGGCGTTGTGTAACAGGATGTATAGGTATATGAGTACATATGATGAGTGAGTACATGTATGAGTGACTGTATAGGACCGTTGGTGAATGAGTGGATGTGTATGTGGATCTTAGAATTACTGAATAGGTTGTTGTAACTGGTATTGGTATGTCCATTGTTTTGAAAATTTTAGTTTCTATTTTTGAATGTGTGTATCAAAGGTTATATTAGGGGGAGAGGAGGTCTGCCACTCTATCACAAGGATGATGTCATCAGTGATGTCATTTGAGATGTCATGAGTGATGTCATGAGTGATGTCACTGACCATGTCATGAGTGATGTAATATGTGACGTAATCAGCAGTGCATTGTGAGCGCGCGAGTTATAGTTAGCTGAACTAACTATTACAGGGGAATTTCAATGGTTTTGTATGAGTGAAAAGTCCAGCTAACTATAACGCCCCTGAAACCTATGGTTTTTTCAGTGAATTTTTAAGGTTTTTTAAATCCTAATTCCTAACTATAACGTGCCTGAAACCTATGGTTTTTTCAGTGAATGTCAAAGGTTTTTTAAATGCTAATTTCTAACTATGCCTACAGAGATAGGACATGTGAGGAAAGAAGAAAAAACGCACAGAAAGAAAAAAAAGAAACGCAGAAAGAAGCAACAGAAGTCCTCAAAGACGAAGAAAAGTGCAGGAAGAAGGATAACGTGCAGAAAGAACAAACAGAGGAGCAGAAAGAAGCCTTGTTGCAAAATCATCCTATACCCTCAACTTTTTCAGACGGATACTGGTGGTAACTGAGTCTGACTAACCAGTCCTAGAGCCAGTGCTATGTTAAAAGACACTCAGAATACACTGAAAACACCTACATACACTAGGGAACACTATGCGTTGGGGTCCCCCTGTGATTAACATGACCTCCTCTGTAAGCCCCTAGTATATAATAGGGCAGGGGATTAAAACTACCTCTTAAAACGCGCCACAGGGCGTGTTTGCACACGTTAACTCAGGCCCCGTCCCCTCCCTTCCCCACTGTGTAAACACGCCCTGTGGCCGTTTTAAGTTGTGAGATTAAGTCCCCTTGAATCCTGAGGGTCCCTAGGGGCAAAATAGCCCACTAGGTACGTCCAGTAAGCGCCATTGCAGAGAGGTGTAAAAAGGGGCACGGCCTGCACCACCTCTCTGCAACGCAGAGCAGTGGCGCTTACTGGAAGCACCTGGTGGGCTAGTTGGCCCCCAGGGTCCCTCAGGATTAAGTCCCCTTGAATCCTAAGGGTCCCTACGGTCAAACTAGCCCACTAAGTACCTCCAGTAAGCGCCACAGAGCTGCGTTACATAGAGGTGTAAAAAGGCGAGTGGCCTCAGAACACCTATTGGGCTAGTTGGCCCTCAGGGACCCTCAGTATTGAAGAGGAATTAATTTCCCAACTTACAACTGGCCAGGAGGCGTGTTTGCAGAGTGCTGCAAGGAGGGGGTGTGGCCTCCGGCACAATACCGGTCTTTTATTTATTTTATTTTTTTAAGAAGGAGGGCTGTGTGACCCCCCTTCTTTTTCTAATTTATTGGCCCTGGGGACCCCATCCCAAGTGAGCCCGAAGTCACAGTCACAAACGTCCTCTTCTTCCTGAATAAAAGTGAGATTATGCTGCATACTTGTTAATATTTTAAGTAGTTCGCACAGACACACATTTTAAAAACAATAAAGTTCCTAATACCCACCTTCTCTGAACAGTTAGCTTGCTGACCCATGTGAGAAGTTGGCCTGGTATATGATGTTCACTAATTAAAGTGACCACCTTGTACCATGCCAAGCAACCCTTATGGTGTGGTTGTAAGTCAACCTTTTCGGACCAGCTGCCCTAGTGGTAGCGTAGGCTAAGCAGTCTTTGAGGCTAAACTCGTTTAGGCATGTTAAGCAAGCTGTTTTACCATATGTAACCCCCCTTTATACCAATGAAAGGACACCACACAGATATATATTCAAAATATATATGTATTTATTACTCAAAGTATCCCCTAGACTCTTTATGAGCACAGGAGCACAAATCGTTAAACAAGAAAGTATTACAATATACGAAAGTTGCACTTTATATGGATAGGCCCTGGTGGCCGCTCAAACCATATACTAAAATAGTGGTATAAGTACCACGAAAAGGAAAGGGAGAAGGCCTAGGGCCTCTAGAATCGCTGGGCCTACAAGGAGCTAACTTTAGTTAGTGACCAGGAGGTCCACGGGTCGCGTGTGCAGTGAGGAAAGTTACACGCGGGCGCCCATAGGTTTTCAATGGGTGCGTAATTGTTCAAGAGTTACTGCTAGAAGGGTCTTCTGGTTGGACTACGAATTCAAGACTCCAAACCTAGACATTAGAGATGTTACTCTACACTTGTGCACTGGAGTGCCAGCTTTACCTCACCCACAGGAAGCGGGTGCATAGGGCTCGAAGTGCGTCGGGTTTCGTCTATCTGTTCAATGGAGCCTGACGACAAAGATGCTGCAGGCGGTCGGTCCAGAAGAGATGCGGTGGATCCAAGGATGGATCGTAAGTGTAGAAGACCTGTAAGCAGAGGGGACAGTGTTCACAGTCACTAGCCAGTAACCGGCGTGGCACCAGGTAGGTACCAGGCGATGTCGGGTGCAAACAGGTGAAGAGGTGTAGCTTGTCTCTGCAGCCACGTGGTCCCTGAAGGTCGACGACATCCAGGAGTCGGTTCACGAGCTGTCCCATGCAGGCTCTCACTGTCGGCGACTCAGAAGAAGTAAAAAAGCCTTGGCAAAAGCAGGAGTCGCAGGAAGTGAAGAAAGCTGTTAGCTCTGACCAGCAAGGTCAGAGGGGCTGCTCCTTTGGAGGGAAGCAGGGGCCAGTCTGGAGCAACCAGACCAGCATCGTAGTTTTTCAAGATGGTCGGCAAGATGGCCACTAGTCAACGGACCAGTAACCGGTTAGGCGCGTCAAGTTGCGAAGTGCAGAGGGGCCCCACGCAGATCGTGGAGATGCTGGAGGGCTCACCTTTGGTGCAGATGCTGCTCGGATGTTGGGCTTCTCAGGACCCAAAGCACAACTTTGAGGGAGCCTCTGTTGTCGCGCTTTCAGCTAGTCGAGTGTCTTTCAAGATGGCTGGCTCCACGGGTCTCGGTGCCTCCACGGGTTCCTTCTTTTCAGGGACTGTGGATAGGGCGGTGAGAGGTCTGGAGGTCCAGTCCTTGTTGGTCTCTGGGCTCGGGCTCTGGCGGGAGGCGGCGGCAAAGCAGACGTCGATTCGCTGGATGGTGCTTGCGTTAGCATGATGGTCACTCCCTGACCATAGGGGAGATTTCCTTCAGTCTTCTGTGCAGCAGAACGTCGAAGTTCCCATCTTCTTCTTAGTTTCAAGTTGATTCCAGGATGTCTGAAGTCTTTGGACACAGCTCCTACCTTTAAGCGGATTCTAGGGGCCGGACTACCTGCTAGGTCCCTCCCTAAGGGTGGGACCAGGAAGGGGGGTGGTTACACCCCCAATCCTTTGTCCAGCTCGCCCCAGGTCTGGGGCTGGTGTGCCCCAGGACCGGATTGAACTGGCATATGCACCGAGGCTCCTTGTGAGCCTCAGGCATGTCTGTTTCCTTTCAAGCCCTACCTGACCAATACACAAAATCCTGTCTGGGGTGGTGCTCGCACTTCCCCTGGCAGGAAACCCTTTGTCCACGTCTCCCAAGCTGGAAGGACTCCCAGCAGCAGGCGGCAGACTTGTGTCTGTGGTGGCAGCGTCCATTTTGTGGAGCTGAGGCTATGTCTGATTTTACCCGGGTTTCAGGTTCTGTACATGTCGTGTCCCCCTAGGAGGGTGGAATGCTAACCCCGTCGCCAGAATTGGCGAGGGGTTAGTATTCCAATTCGTATGACACCTTACTCGACATGTTTTGATAAAGCCAAACCAAAGATAGCATTTAAGAGCGAGGTTCATAATGCACTTAAGAGTATATGCTATGGCGATATCTGGAAACGGTAGAAGGAAGTTGTTCCGACTACTACAGACAGGCTCAGCTCATGCCAGAGCACCATCTCACATGAAACCAAGCACTCTGCCTTCAGGATTGTTAAGGCCAGCCATAGGAGTGACTTATAGGTTAACATGTGTCCCTTTTAAGGTTAGGTATAGGCATACTACACCTAAGTAAGAGATGGATACACCAACTTACCCCAGCTGAGTGATCAGCCAGTTGTGTCAAATTGCTCGGCCAGGCCAGGGATGGCACAATACATGCTTCAGCCCCTGGTAGGCCTCAGATACACCAATGCCCTGAGTACCTAGGGTACACTAGTACAGGGGCTCACAGGGTGATCCAGTTCCAATGGGTCATGCACCTAAAGTGCATAGTGTCAATTTAGCAGAGAGAACAGCAGGCTGGGGGTCTGATTAGCAGGCCCACAGCCTCAATACGTCAAAAACCAGTGAAGCAAAAAGCAAAAAGCAAAAATTTGGGGTGACCATAGGATAGCAGACCCTACTCTCCTACACAACCCCCCCCCCCCCAAACCCAGGGACATTAAACTAGCCTGGACCAGTCGTGTCTTCATGTCCTAAGTGGAAGTACCTGGAGAGACCATCTGCATTCCCATGGTCTGTACCTGGCCGGTTCTCCACTGTAAAGTCCATCCCCTGTAGGGAAATGGACCACCTAAGCAGTTTGGGGTTTTCACCCTTCATCTGATTTAGCCACAAGAGGGGCTTATGGTCGGTCTGAATCTTGAAGTGAGTGCCAAACAAGTATGGCCTCAGCTTCTTCAGGGCCCACACCACAGCAAAGGCCTCCCTCTCAATAGCTGACCAATTCTTCTCTCTGGGGTCAACCTTCTGCTAATAAAAGCAATGGGTTGGTCTTGACCATCTACATTAAGTTGTGACAGCACAGCTCCCACACCCAACTCAGAAGCATCTTCTTGGACAATAAACTCTTTGGAGTAGTCAGGACTTTTCAGGATATGTGCAGAGCACATGGCCTTCTTCAGGTCATCAAATGCCTTTTGACAGCTCACTGTCCACTGAACCTTTTTGGGCATCTTTTTGGATGTCAGATCATTAAGAGGAGTCACAATGGACCCATAGTTCTTAACAAACTTCCTGTAGTACCCAGTCAAGCCCAAGAAAGCTCGGACCTGAGTCTGGGTGGTGGGAGGAGACCAGTCCTTGATGGATTGTATCTTACTCTCCAGTGGTTGAACTTGGCCTCCACCTACAAGATGGCCCAAGTACACAACCTTACTCTGCCCTATCTGGCACTTAGTAGCCTTGATAGTGAGGCCTGCCTTTTGCAGAGCCTCAAGTACCTTCTTCAGGTGGATCAGGTGATCCTCCCAGGTGGAGCTAAAGACAGCAATGTCATCAAGATATGCTGCACAAAAGTCATCCAACCCAGTAAGGACTTGATTCACCAACCTTTGGAAGGTGGCAGATGCATTTTCCAGACCAAAGGGCATCACCACAAATTGGTAGTGCCCTCCTGGGGTTGAAAATGCTGTTTTGGCCTTAGACTCCTCAGCTAACCTGATTTGCCAATAGCCAGCTGTCAAATCAAATGTGCTCAAAAACTTAGCAGAAGCTAGTTTATCTATGAGCTCATCTGCCCTTGGAATAGGATGTGCGTCTGTCCTAGTGACAGCATTGAGTCCTCTGTAATCCACACAGAACCTCATCTCTCTCTTGCCATCTTTGGTGTGAGGTTTGGGGACCAGGGGCTCTCTGAGGGCTCAATTACACCCAACTCCAGCATCTTGTGTACCTCAGTCTTTATACAGTCCCTGACATGGTCAGGTTGCCTGTAAAGTTTGTGCTTCACAGGAAGACTGTCACCGGTGTTCACCACATGGGTACACCAGTCAGTTTGACTAGGTATCAGTGAGAACATATGCTGAAATGATTGTAGAACTTGTCTACATTCAATTTGCTGATGCTCAGTGAGGTTGCCTCCCAGGGTCACTCCTTCAACTGAGCCATCTTCAAGGTTCTGAGACAACAGGTCTGGGAGAGGGTCACTCTCCTCCTCCTGTCCCTCATCTGTAGCCATGAGCAAGCCCATGTCTGCCCTGTCAACATATGCTTTTAACCTGTTAACATGGAGTACCCTGTGGGGACTCCTGCGAGTGCCTAGGTCCACCAAGTAGGTAACCTCTCCCTTCTTTTCCAGGATTGTATGGGGTCCAGACCATTTGTCTTGGAGTGCTGCTGGGGCCACTGGCTCCAACACCCATACCTTCTGCCCTGGCTGAAACTCAACCAAGACAGCCTTTTGGTCATGCCAAGCTTTCTGTAAGGCCTGGCTTGCCTCAAGGTTTTTGGATGCCTTCTCCATGTACTCAGCCATCCTGGAGCGGAGACCAAGTACATAGTCCACTATGTCTTGCTTAGGCTTTTTGAGAGGTAACTCCCATCCTTCCCTCACCAGACATAGGGGTCCTCTTACAGGGTGCCCAAATAACAATTCAAAGGGGCTGTAGTCAACTCCTTTTTGTGGGACCTCTCTGTAAGCAAACAGAAGGCAGGGTAGAAGGATGTCCCATCTTCGCCTGAGCTTTTCAGGTAATCCTTTGATCATACCCTTTAGGGTCTTGTTGAATCTCTCAACAAGCCCATTGCATTGTGGGTGATAAGGAGTGGTGAACTTGTAGTTGACACCACATTCCTTCCACATAGCTGTCAAGTATCCTGACATGAAGTTGGCACCTCTGTCAGAAACTACCTCCTTAGGAAACCCCACTCTGGAGAAGACTCCCAGTAAGGCCCTGGCCACAACAGGAGCTGTTGTGGTCCTAAGGGGAATTGCCTCTGGATACCTGGTGGCATGATCCACTACCACCAGTATAAATCTGTGCCCAGATGCAGTGGGGGATCCATGGGACCCACAATATCAATCCCCACTCTCTCAAAGGGAACCCCCACCACAGGTAGTGGTATTAGGGGGGCCTTTGTTGTGCCACCTGATTTGCCACTGGCTTGGCAGGTCACACAGGAGCGACAAAACTCCTTGGTATCTTCATTCATGTGAGGCCAGTGAAAGTGAGGGACAAGCCTGTCCCAAGTCTTGTTCTGGCCTAAGTGTCCTGCTAGAGGAATATCATGGGCCAAGGTAAGAAGGAAGCCCCTAAATTGCAGAGGTATAACCAACCTCCTGGTTGCACCAGGTTTTGGGTCTCTAGCCTCTGAATAAAGGAGCCCATCATCCCAATATACTTTATGGGTACCTTGAGCATTCCCAGCAGCCTCAGCAGCAGCCAGCTGTCTGAGGGGTTCAAGAGATGGACAGGATAACTGAGCCTGCCCCAAGTCAGCCCTAGAAGGCCCCCTGTCCCCAGAAACTCAACCTGGTCAGGTTCAAGCTCTTCAGGGACAGTTCCTTCAAGGTTCTCGAGATCATCCTCCTGGGAAGACTGATCATCACTTCGAGGCAGGGGGGAAGGCACAGCCTTAACCCTCCTGTTCTTCTTCTTGGAAGGTGCTTGGTCCATTGTTCCAGGATCCAAGACCTGAGGTTCAGTAAGGCACTTTTTGGCCTGTGACCTGCTCACAGCAAGGACATGTGGTGATATACCTAACATCTCTGCATGTGTCCTGTACTCCACTTCTGACCATAGAGAACTCTCCAGGTCATTGCCCAACAAACATTCTACTGGGAGGTCTGCACTAACCACAACCCTTTTGAGGCCAGTTACCCCTCCCCACGAGAACTTAACAATAGCCACACTATGGGAAGTAGTGGTATTGCTGGCATTGGTCACCAGGTAATTCTCACCTGGTATGTACTGGCCAGGATCCACAAAGCCTGGTGTCACCATAGTGACACTGGCACATGTGTCCCTGTAGGCTTGAGCCACTTTTGTATTAATCAATGGAGTCTGTCTGTACTTGCCCAGATTACTGGGGCTCACAGTCAGGGACAAATCCATGTCCCCATCACAGATCAAGACTGCCTGTGTAAGGGTTCTGTCTAGGTCAGAATCTCCTTCAGTTCCCATAGTGATTCCCAATACACCCTTTGTCTGGGGACCAACACTGCTAACAGTACTACTGGGAGCAGGTGCCTTAGGGGCAACAGTGTTGGGGGCTCCACCCTTCTTACAATCACTAGTCCAGTGAGTTGAATTCTTGCAAGATTTGCACCAGGGTTTCTTTGGACCTTCTTTCTTCTTTCCTTTAGATTGTTGGGACCCACCCACATTAGTACTAGTTTGGGGCCCTGTTGAAGACTTCTGGTCTTTGGATTTCTGGTCATTACCCTTTTGGTCTGTTTTCTTCTGATCACCCCCTTGGCCCTGGTTCTGGTTCTTTTGCTTAACCCTGGTTCTGACCCATTTGTCTGCCTTCTTTCCCAATTCTTGGGGAGAGGTCAGATCCGAGTCAACCAAGTGTTGATGCAGTTGCTGGTTTTGACAGTTATTTAAAATCTGCTCTCTCATCATCAAATTGTACAATCCTGTATAATCTGAAACCTTACTTCCCAGCAACCAACCCTCCAAAGCCTTAGTGGCACATTCAACATATTCAGACCAGTCCTGGGTCTGTGCCTTCTGGGTATCTCTGAACATTAACCTGTACTGCTCAGTGGTTAAGCCTAACCCATCAACCAGGACACTCTTCAGGGCTCTGTAGTTTCTGACATCCTCCTCTCTAACAGTGAGGAGTCTATCTCTGCCTCTACCTTCAAAGGAGAGCCATAAGATTGCTGCCCACTGGTCCTCAGGAACCTGCTGTACTTTGCAGGCTCTCTCAAGAGCAGTCATCCATTTGTGGATATCATCCCCACTTTTGTAGGGGGGCACAACCTTGGACAGGTTCCAATTATCAAAGACCCTATCTTTGTCCCTCGGGACAATGCTGCCACCAGTGGGTATAGACCCACTCTCTCTAGGTTGCCTAGCCTTGTTCAGTTTCTCTTCCATCAGGGCTACTTCTAGCTCCTGTTTCCTGATCCTCAGCTGAGCTGCCTGCATTCTGGCCTCATGCTCCCTCCTCTGAGGGCTGGTCATCCTTCTTCTGGACTGACCCTGAGAGCCTCTAGAGGCATGAGAGGCATTAGAGTCACCTGAGTGATTCCTCTGTCTCCCAAACCCCTGGTTAAGTCCACTGGGGAAACTCGATGGGGGGAACCCATTGTCATTCCCAAATAGTCTTAAGTTAGCTGGGCCAAGTATAATACCTGGCACTGGGCTATTTCTCCCATCAGAATCACTACTATTATCAGACTTATCCCCCTTGTCATTCTCGTCCCTATGCTGATCCTCATCCTCTGTAGTCTGATTCTCACCTAAGGGGTGACTGTTAGGAAGGGGTGCTTCAGTAGCATCTTCAGAAGGAGGGCCTCCTGTTCCAGTCCCTGAGGGGCCTAACTGGGAGGCTTTCTTGAGAGCTCTCTGATCTTCATCAGTTTGCAAGAGTTCTCTGAGTTCAGCAGAGGTAGGGTTCTTGGGCTGTTTAAGGCCCCTAGAATTAGCCAACTGCCTGAGCTCGTTCTGGTTTAGGGTAGCAAAGATGGATGGTGCCCTCTGGGGGTCACTCTCGACAGAGATGGGTACCTTGGACCCCTCTGCCCCAGCCATTGCTCTTAAGTGTGGGTGGAAGTGTTGCAACTACCTACACTTGGGTTTTCCTACTAAACCTATCTAGTAGTTGTAGTCAGGGTGTGCTACTCCCTTTTCTCTACAACAACTAAGTTCAGTAGAACTTAAGTATATAACTAACTTGTTTTATATGTACCTAAAGGTACCTGTATGATCTTTCAATTGGTAACAAAGAGATTACAGAGGTAAAACAACAGCAAGCTCAAATCCCAACCGCTGCTCACCAATGTGAGAAGTTGGCCTGGTATATGATGTTCACTAATTAAAGTGACCACCTTGTACCATGCCAAGCAACCCTTATGGTGTGGTTGTAAGTCAACCTTTTCGGACCAGCTGCCCTAGTGGTAGCGTAGGCTAAGCAGTCTTTGAGGCTAAACTCGTTTAGGCATGTTAAGCAAGCTGCTTTACCATATGTAACCCCCCTTTATACCAATGAAAGGACACCACACAGATATATATTCAAAATATATATGTATTTATTACTCAAAGTATCCCCTAGACTCTTTATGAGCACAGGAGCACAAATCGTTAAACAAGAAAGTATTACAATATACGAAAGTTGCACTTTATATGGATAGGCCCTGGTGGCCGCTCAAACCATATACTAAAATAGTGGTATAAGTACCACAAACAGGAAAGGGAGAAGGCCTAGGGCCTCTAGAATCGCTGGGCCTACAAGGAGCTAACTTTAGTTAGTGACCAGGAGGTCCACGGGTCGCGTGTGCAGTGAGGAAAGTTACACGCGGGCGCCCATAGGTTTTCAATGGGTGCGTAATTGTTCAAGAGTTACTGCTAGAAGGGTCTTCTGGTTGGACTACGAATTCAAGACTCCAAACCTAGACATTAGAGATGTTACTCTACACTTGTGCACTGGAGTGCCAGCTTTATCTCACCCACAGGAAGCGGGTGCATAGGGCTTGAAGTGCGTCGGGTTTCGTCTATCTGTTCAATGGAGCCTGACGACAAAGATGCTGCAGGCGGTCGGTCCAGAAGAGATGCGGTGGATCCAAGGATGGATTGGAAGTGTAGAAGACCTGTAAGCAGAGGGGACAGTGTTCACAGTCACTAGCCAGTGACGGCGTGGCACCAGGTAGGTACCAGGCGATGTCAGGTGCAAACAGGTGAAGAGGTGTAGCTTGTCTCTGCAGCCACGTGGTCCCTGAAGGTCAACGATGTCCAGGAGTCTGTTCACAAGCTGTCCTACGCAGGCTCTCGCTGTCGGCGGTGTCGGCGACTCAGAAGAAGCAAACAAGCCTTGGCAAAAGTAGGAGTCGCAGGAAGTGAACAAAGCTGTTAGCTCTGACCAGCAAGGTCAGAGGGGCTGCTCCTTTGGAGGGAAGCAGGGGCCAGTCTGGAGTAACCAGACCAGCATCATAGTTTTTCAAGATGGTCGCCAAGATGGCCACTAGTCAACGGACCAGTAACCGGTTAGGCACGTTGAGTCGCGAAGTGCAGAGGGGCCCCACGCAGATCGTGGAGATGCTGGAGGGCTCACCTTTGGTGCAGATACTGCTCGGATGTTGGGCTTCTCAGGACCCAAAGCACAACTTGGAGGGAGCCTCTGTTGTCGCGCTTTCAGCTAGTCGAGTGTCTTTCAAGATGGCTGGCTCCACGGGTCTCGATGCCTCCACGGGTTCCTTCTTTTCAGGGACTGTGGATCGGGCGGTGAGAGGTCTGGAGGTCCAGTCCTTGTCGGTCTCTGGGCTCGGGCTCCGGCTCCGGCGGGAGGCGGCGGCAAAGCAGACGTCGATTCGCTGGATGGTGCTTGCGTTAGCAAGATGGTCACTCCCTGACCATAGGGTAGATTTCCTTCAGTCTTCTGTGCAGCAGAACATCGAAGTTCCCGTCTTCTTCTTAGTTTCAAGTTGATTCCAGGATGTCTGAAGTCTTTGGACACAGCTCCTACCTTTAAGCGGATTCTAGGGGCTGGACTACCTGCTAGGTCCCTCCCTAAGGGTGGGACCAGGAAGGGGGGTGGTTACACCCCCAATCCTTTGTCCAGCTCGCCCCAGGTCTGGGGCTAGTGTGCCCCAGGACCGGATTGAACTGGCATATGCACCGAGGCTCCTTGTGAGCCTCAGGCATGTCTGTTTCCTTTCAAGCCCTACCTGACCAATACACAAAATCCTGTCTGGGGTGGTGCTCGCACCTCCCCTGGCAGGAAACCCTTTGTCCACGTCTCCCAAGCTGGAAGGACTCCCAGCAGCAGGAGGGCAGACTTGTGTCTGTGGTGGCAGCGTCCATTTTGTGGAGCTGAGGCTATGTCTGATTTTACCCGGGTTTCAGGTTCTGTACATGTCGTGTCCCCCTAGGAGGGTGGAATGCTAACCCCGTCGCCAGAATTGGCGAGGGGTTTTAGTATTCCAATTCGTATGACACCTTACTCGACATGTTTTGATAAAGCCAAACCAAAGATAGCATTTAACCGCGAGGTTCATAATGCACTTAAGAGTATATGGTATGGCGATATCTGGAAACGGTAGAAGGAAGTTGTTCCGACTACTGCAGACAGGCTCAGCTCATGCCAGAGCACCATCTCACATGAAACCAAGCACTTCAGGATTGTTAAGGCCTGCCATAGGAGTGACTTATAGGTTAACATGTGTCCCTTTTAAGTTTAGGTATAGGCATACTACACCTAAGTAAGAGGTGGATACACCAACTTACCCCAGCTGAGTGATCAGCCAGTTGTGTCAAATTGCTAGGCCAGGCCAGGGGTGGCACAATACATGCTTCAGCCCCTGGTAGGCCTCAGATACACCAATGCCCTGAGACCTAGGGTACACTAGTACAGGGGCTCACAGGGTGATCCAGTTCCAATGGGTCATGCACCTAAAGTGCATAGTGTCAATTTAGCAGAGAGAACAGCAGGCTGGGGGTCTGATTAGCAGGCCCACAGCCTCAATACGTCAAAAACCAGTGAAGCAAAAAGCAAAAATTTGGGGTGACCATAGGATAGCAGACCCTACTCTCCTACACCCATCCACCTCCTCCCTATCCTCTGTTGTCTGAATCCATGGACTAGCCTCCTCCCTCCTGCCATGCATGGTCTGATGTGCTGCCACTGCCCTCCATTTAGCATGATGTACCAGTCCACTCCTCCTGCCCTCCATTGCCCAATTCTATGGGCCATCATTGACCTCCTGCTTAGCCTCTGTGCTTAGCTTGCTGCCCCTATTCTCCTTCCCCCTGCTCTCCGATGTCTTTGTGCATGCTCCTGCTCCATCCTTTTCTCCCACCATGTTCCATGGACCTGCCACTCCTATCTACTCTGAGTGTTCTGTTGAGCTGCCACTCCCCTCCCACCTGCCTAGCATTGTCAGATGACTGTAACCTGTGCCTGCCACCTCCACCCTGCCTGTCCACATGCCATGCCCCTATCCCCTTCCTCCTGTCCTCCATGGTCCATTTTACTACCACACCATTCTGCCCTCCCTGGTCTGTTGTGCTGCAACTGCTCCTCCTGCCTGCCCCGCGCGGTCTGTTGTGAGACCCCTTCCCCTGAACTCTCTTGTCTGTGCCCAGGTCCTGACCCTCCCTTCTATCCTCCATGGTCCTTTGTGCATGCCCCTGCACCCTCCTTCTTGCCCATCATAGCCATTGTGCTGCCACTAACCCTCCAGCTTGCCATGCATGGTCTTCTGTGCTGCCATGGCCCCTCCCACCTTCCCTGTGTGATCAGCTAGCTGCCCCTGACCCCCTCCCACCTTCCCTCCATTGTCTGTATGTATGGCATCATAGTCTCACTGTTGCTCTCCATGGTGTGTCTTGTTTCTAGTGCCCATCCTGCCTGACCTCCATGGTCATCTTGCTGCTCCTGCCCTGCCCCCTTGCCCCCAGCCCTCTGTTTCCATGTGCAGACCCCTATTCCCTCCCTCCTGGCTTATCTGTTCCATTGTAATGCCCCTGATCTGTCCCTCCTGCCCTTTATGGTCTGTTATGCTGCAGCTTTCTCTCCTGTCTGTCCATTATGGTCAGCTAGCTACCATTGCCTCTTTCCCCTCTGTTTTCTGTTGTCCATGTGCATGGTCCTGTGCCCTCCCTATTGCTTTCTATGGAGTGTTGTGCTGCACTCCCGTCCCGCATGCCCTGTGTGGTGTATTGTGCTGCTGCAAACCCTGATGCCTGCCCTGTAGGGTCAGTTTGATGCATCTCTCCATGTCCCTCCTGTCCTCTGTTATCCGAGTCCATGTTCCTACCCTAATTCCTCCTTCCTACCATGATCCAATGTACCATACTAGCGAACATTTTGAACTTGGTAAGAGGGAGATTTTGAAAAAAAACTGGGGTATTGATTTTCTCCTTTGAGTTACATTGAAAAAAAGGAGATTGTAGACAGGAGACAGATCAAATAAAGCCCATTTGAGCTTAAAAACATTGGACGTTTCCTGGCTGAAAAGGGTCTGTTGGCATGTATGGTTGTACTACCACTGCCTCTTCCTTCTGCCCACAATGGTCTATTATATTGCCACAGCCTCTCTTGCCAGTCCTGTATTGTTGGCTTGTTGCCCCTGCCCCCCTTTCCACTGCCCTCCATAGTCTGTTGTACTGCCACTGCCCTTCCTGCCTGGCCAGTGTGGTCAAATTGTTGCCTCTGCACTCTCCTACCTGCCTTCAATTTTCAGAGTCCGTGCCCCTGGCCTCTGCCTCTCAACAGTATCCCAATGAACAACTAGATTGCTAACATTCTATATTTATTAGAAAAGTGTGGAACGCCTGACGTCATCTTGATGTAATCAAAACTGTAATACCTAGAACATTTCCTTTAGAAATTACATATATGAGAGGGTCTTATTTGCATCAAAATTATGGTTAGTGCTCTAAAAAACTAAAATGAGGACATATTTTCAGAGTTTTCAAATAGCGACAAAGAACTTTTAAATTATTTGTAATCTTTATGTTTTTTTATCCAGTTGACCACTTGATTAAATGTTGCACTTAGGGGAGAGGATGTGGTGTTACTTCCAGAGCCGCAGACTTTGCAACTGGGGAACCAGGTTGGAGTTTCTGCTTCAGCTCAACATTCTGTGATTCTGGTCAAATCACTTAATCTCCCCATGTCTACAACCAAAATGAATTTGATCTTGTGTGATGTAACCAATGCTCATGTACCTGACAAGTCTGCACTATATAAAACTGCAAATACACAAAAAATAAATGACTTCTGTCATTGGGCTACATGTGAGCTACATCTGGGTGATATTTGTGCTGCATTTGGGCTCTTTTGTCTCTGGAGGCCATCTTGGGAGATTTATTTGTTATGAAGTTTCCTAATTTCCTCATTTACTGCAGTCTCCTCAGTAGGAAATGCTTTCAGTTTTTTACTTTGATTCCATCAAGAAGGTATTCAGATATGTCACACATTTGCCATAAATTCTGAATGTTAGCACTCTAGTTGCTCATTAGATCACTGTAGTAAAGCTACTGCTCACCAGGGAAGTCTGCTGCTGGTATTCAAAGTGCATGTTTCAGTCTTCATGTCAGAATTGTTTTATGGAATAGAAGAGGATTTGAGAAGTCAAAATGTGCCCTAATTTTTCTTTCTGCAGCACTAATCATAATTTCTATGGCAAAATGAACTCCCTCATTTTGTTCCTGTGTAAATTAAATGTTTTAAGTGTTACCACTTTATTCCAATCAAGATGGCTTCAGGTGTGCCATACTTTTGTCATAAGTAAGACTGTTAGCGCTCTAGTTGTTTGTTAGAACATTCTGGGACATTCTGTCATTGGGCTATACTTGGGCTACATCTGGGTGATATTTGTGCTACATTTGGGCTCTTTTGTCTCTGGTGGCCATTTTGGGAGACTTATTTGTTATGAAGTTTCCTAATTTCCTCATTTACCACAGTCTACTCAGTAGGAAACATTTTCAGTTTTTTACTTTGATTCCATCAAGAAGGCTTTCAGATGTGTCACACATTTGCCATAAATTCAGAATGTTAGCACCCTAGTTGCTTATTAGATCACTGTAGTAAAGCTACTGCTCACCGGGGAAGTCTGCTGCTGGTATTGAAAGTACATGTTTCAGTCTGCATGTCAGAATTTTTTAATGAAATAGAAGAGGATTTGAGAAGTCACTCAAAATGTGCCCTAATTTGTCTTTCTGCAGCACTAATCATACTTTCTATGGCAAAATGAACCCCCTCATTTTGTTCCTTTTTAAATTAAATGTTTTAAGAGTTACCACTTTAGTCCAATCAAGATGGCTTCAGGTGTGCAATACGTTTGTCATAAGTAGGACTGTTAGCGCTCTAGGTGTTCTTTAGAACACTCTGGGAAGCTGCAGTAGAACACAAAGGAATCAACTGACAGTCTCTGCCCTTGTTGGATGTACATGTTTTACTGAGAATGTCAGACTTCATTCTCACATGACTGAGAAAGATAATGTGAATTTACAGAAAATATGCTCTCAGTTTAGCTTATAGATCACCTTCCAAACCTCTGTGGGAAAAGCATGAGAAAATAGTTTCCTCTCAAACATGATTCATGATATCATAGCAGAAGGCTTTTTCAAATGGTAAAATCACCTTAGAACACACCACAATTCCTAAAATGAGTATGGTACCATCAACAAATGATTTATAATGTAACTAAAGTCTTAAAACCTTCTATTAACTGCAATGCTTTTTAATGAGGTGCTATCATGCATATTGGTCCCAAGATGGCTGACAACACTTCTTGGATGAAGTACTGACAGCCAATCAGATCTCACGATGAGATGTGTGGTTAGGCTCCGCCCAGATATATCTATCTTTTTAACTCTAATTTTCTCAGGAACTACTGAACGGATTTACACCATTTAAGCAAAAGGCACGAGTCTGAACTGAGGACTACCTCTTTGCCAAATTTGGTGTAATTCCGTTCAGCAGTTCGGGCTGTAGCTGCGTCAACAGGTCCTATGGGAAAATGCATGGGGAAAACGCGTTTTGGGACCCCCCTTTTTTCTCGGCCACCGCTTGACGAATCACTGTGAAATTTTCAGGATAGGAGCGGACCGGAGCTGGCCAAAAGTTTGAAAAATTGCTCGAAGATTCATCAATCGACGGCAACGTTATTCCAAATAGAATGTTGCAGATTTCCTATGGAAAATAGGTCCTAACTATAACTACCTACTGGCGACTGCCAGTAGGTAATATATTTATACTTACATCAAAAATTACTGCACAGACTTACTCCAAACTGGCATGAATGTACAGCTTTACCCAGAAAGCGTACTTTCATTAGTTTGGTGTAAATCCATTCAGCGTCATAAAGTTTCTTCACGGGCTTCAAACTGATAACACTTTTATATACTTATGTCATTTATTATAATTAGTCAAATACATTTGATTCCTGTCAATCATATATATATATGTTTTATAAATGTGACTGGCTGGATAAGGTTGAAAACTTTTTTGGGGGCCCTTTTGAGATTTTGGTTTTTAAACTAAAATTGTTAGTTTTGGGTTGTGAAGAAAAAAAAACACAGACATGCAAAGACGTCATAAGAGGTGCCCTACCACAGGTGAGTGCTGGGGACAACCAGAGTCATGGATATATATAACAAAAAAAACTAAATTAGCTTAAGGAACAAAATTGCCATTTTAAGGATATCCCTATTCAGCAGCCAACATTTTGTGAAGAGAAAAACTGTGCTATTTTGTACTGAAATTGCCATTTTCATAAAAATCATGTGTTTTTAACAAAAATAAGAAAATGGGAAAACATTAGAAAAATATTTAAAAAATGGAAAACAAAACCCAGGAGCAAGGCCAACAAAGACTTTGCATAGTGCGAATAGGCCTGTTGCATCCTGTGGCCAACTTCCACTGTGTGCAGCTCAAGTTCTTGTGCAATAGTGGCTGGCAACCTGCAATAGTTTGGATGCAAGGCAGGAGTTGCCCACACATGGCAGATTGAGCACAAGGCCTGGGCAGAATCCAGGCCCCGCAGGCAACAATTTCACATACAGCAGGGAATGCTTGCCCATGCTGGGTTTGTTGCAGGGCGGAGGAGGCCAGGCCTTGATGGGTGAGATGCAGGGCTTGGCCATAAACGTGCAGCATGGGTTTCTAAATGTAATCCCAATACGCTACCTATACTTATACATTTAGGGGCAGATTTACAAGCCCCTTGCGCCTGTTTTACGCCGCCGTTGCGTCACTTTTGTGACGCAGCGGTGGCGCAAAACCAGCGCCATGCTGCGGGGCATTTACAACGTGACGCATCTGGGAGATGCGTCACGCTGTAAAGCACTGCGCCAGAAGCAGGCGTTCTGGCGCAGGGGGGGGGCATTCCGGTGCAGGGACGCCTCCTAAAAGTGGCTGAGTGAAATCTACAAGATTTCACTCAGTCACTTTTAAGGCCATGCTGTGTCAAAACCCTGCGCCTGCTTGAAGTAGGCGTAAGGATTGACGCAGCATGTTAGGGATAGGGCACCCCCGAGCCTTGCTGGAGCTGCGTCGCGCTTGCGACGCAACTCCAGCAATGCGCCGCCTTTCCGCCAGGGGATGCGTCACGCATCTGCCCATCCGAGTGCCACGGTGCGCCGCATTATAAATGCAGCGCATCAGTGGTGGCGCACGGGTGGGCAGATGCGTCGCAACTCTTCTGGCGCATCTCTACTGATTAGCAGAGATGCGCCAGAAGTCATAAATCTGCCCCTCAGTATTTTGGTAGTTCTGGAAATGTCAAAATTGTGTATCTGAAATAACAGTGTTGCGAAATAATGGAGATAGACCTTTACATTCCCATCAACATAAAGCTGATGGGTGAGTTGGTCTCAATCCACCCGAATGCTGATGCGACACAACTACGTCTTATAGTCTCATTCTGGCAGATGTTCGTTACCTGAGGGACGTCCTGTGCTGTTACTTAACTTCTTAAAAATTAAAATAACGGGGGGCATGGCCAATCACTATGGCCGATCGGACGTGAATCTGATCGGCTCCTGCCTAGGCCCTGCTAAATTAGATGCACCAAGGCACCTTACCGGCTTGGCAAGCGCTGCTTCATGATGCGAGGGTAACGCTGCTCCTGGTGAAACATTCTGTGGCATCTGCGGACTCAGCGAACGCTGGGTTGTAGTCCGAGGAATGGCAAGCGGCGCACGACCAGAAAATGGCAGGCACCCGGTCTCAGCGGACGGGAGTACGGAGTTGCGGGACCCCCACAGCGGTTTGCAGTGGCTGATCCCCAGGACACCTTGCCGGTGGTGCTCACGGGGGAGCTTTCCTGCAACTCTTAGCTCTCCGGGAGCCCCCGGTGACGGTCTGCGGAGGGAGGTGGGGCCACCGCGGGCCTGAAGCAGAGACTCTTAAAATGGCGGGTGGCAGAGACACGCAAATTTCGATCAGTGACTTTTGGAAATTCCAGTAGTCTCGGCAGCTCTGTTCATGGATTCAATGCCCCTCCTGAAACCTCATTGTTCGATTGTCAAGTGTAGCTGAGGCCCGACGTGATTGCCCCATCACATGCTGAGTTAGTGTATCTTTCCCTGGGGGTGACTGGCAGTGACCCAGGGGCATACTTAAAGGTGTTGCATGCTTTTTTCTCCCCGAGGCGGAGTCCACTAAGGGAGGAAACGAGTCCAAGAAGCCAGTAAAGGGGGACATATGAGCCACGCGGAGGCTGCGCATAGGAGAGGTGTCTGACCGTAGCATGGTTGACAGGAGGTCCTTTCTGGTTCGATTCCTGCGAGGCGCCTGGCGGTGAAGGGAATTCATCCAGTTGGGAGAGCTGACGGTGTGCGCAGAGATGGTCACTGGGTGACATCAACTCTTGTCCAGGCTGTCTGTCGTGAGCTGCCGGGATGGGTGCTGAAGGTGGATTAGGCTAGGCACCAGAAGCGGAGGTGCGGTGAGACTTCAAGAGTGGTGGAGCGCATGAGGGAGTCCCTGTGAGCGACTACTGGGAAGGCGCAGATTTCACATACCTGAGGGGCGGCCGAGTGCTGACCGAGCGGAGGGACCCTTATGCCACCCAAGAAGAACCTCAATTATAGGGTTTCCAATTATTTCACGTCGGCTGGAAGGGGGACAACGGAAGAGGGAGCCTCCATGGCGTTGACACGAGAAGATCTCTTGTCCTCCCTACGCGACTTCAAACAAGAACTTCGCGCCGAGCTATGGGCAGACATTAAGGTGGATATGGAGGCCTCCTTCAAAACCTTTCGCTCAGAGGTGCGCGAGAAATTAGTGACTGTCCAAGCAGATATAGATTCCGTGGGAACACGTACACTCGATTTGGAAGCTCAACAACAGGAGGTGGTGGGGAGGATTTCAACTCTGGAAGAAAGCACAGCTGACCTACGCAAGCAACTTCCCGAATCACTACTCAAATGTGAAGATTTGGAAAATCGCTCTTACCGCGATAATATAAGAGTCCAGGGCCTGGAGGAGGATTGCGAGGGCCCAGACTTGGAGGCGTTCATGGTGGACCTCTTCTCCGCTGCCCTCGGAGAGGATGGTCTGGAGGTGCGGCTGGAGAGAGTCCATAGAGTGGGCCCACGCCTGCCAGGGGTGAACCGTCGCCCGAGTGATGTTCTGGCCAAATTTAGCTCTTTCAAGATAAAAGAACTAGTCCTGCCAAAGGCTAGGGCCTCAGATTCAATATCCTCCCAAAACACCACATGTACCCACCATCAGGATGTGGCCCAGGCCACTCTTCAGCGCCGACAGCAGTTCCGTCCGGTCACTGAGCATCTCAGAGAAAAGAACATCAGGTATCGATGGACATACCCCTTTGGAATAGCCTTCCTGTGGCAAAACAAGCAGCAACATTACGTGGAACTTTCGGAGGCGACGACCTTGCTGGGCTTGGAACTACCCAAAACTTCATTGGATCACGAAGGAGAAGGCATGACCGGATCGTCGCAATGGCGCAGAATGGGGAGGCAAAACACAACAGCTCCAGCATGAGTCCACTGATTAAGAGAGCAGAGAAATCCCCAGCACCTGGTAGGGTTGGTTTGATGTCTGACCGGACACCCCTTTGAAGGGAATTATGGTTTTCTTGAAAAGGTTGTGTTCACTCGCCTCTCTCCTGCGCTCACAGGTGGGTCAGGCTGGGAACTCTGGGGATCAGATTGGAGTGGAGGACATGCATCTTCCGCATTTGGGCGGGCTATGGAAACCCGGAGGCCACCTGAGACTTTACTTCTGTCGCCTGACATGGACAACACGTGAGCTCAATGTCATTGTGCTGTCAGGTCAGAGTGTGACTAACATACACATGAAGGGGGGGAGGCCTCGGGAGGAAGAGTCATGGTTGCTGGGTCATGTTCAGTACTGCAAGTTGGAGATGTTCAATAAGGACAATATCGTGTTTACTCACTGCACAGTTCAAAATGTCTTAGTTGAAGAATTCTCAGCCTGGGGGGGGGTATTGTTTCATTTTGCAAGGAATGCCTTGATTCTTGATTCGACAAGGCTGGGGGACGGGAAATGGTAATGTCCCTAGAGTGTATCTTAATTTTGGGATTCTGAACCCAAGATAAGGAGTGGTGCACCACCAGATGTATAGACAAAGTTGGTTTTCAATAAGTCTTAAAGTCTTTCCTAGGTTTTCATACACAGTCCTTTATTACAAAAACGTTCAATTTCAGGAAATTGTCAGCCAACGCGTTTCGTTCATAACAATGAACTTCTTCAGGGCTGAAAATTACAATATAGAATACATAAATATATGTACAGAAACAAACTTTCATATATACATGGCACAAGATTTGGGTGACATAGAGGTGAGTATGTAAAATGGAAACAGTGAAGGTAGAGCAGTGGGATCAGCGATGCCTATGAGGCAGACGTCAGGAAGGTAGGCAGGGTAGGGGAAAATCAGGGGATGTGAAGGGAGCGGGAGGTTTAGTGAATTGAGAGCGAAAAGGAGTGTTTGGGAGATAGGTGAAAGACATAGTGTTATTTGCTAAAACCATATTCACTTATTAGGTTCGTTCTCACTGTACTATTAGTGTGAGCTACACGGTGTGTCCTGCAGGCGTGAGGTCCTAGTTATTGTCTCCTAGTTGTATATAATAAAGGATTAATAGAGTAAGCGGAGACCTATTCTGTGGTCTCGGGCATTGTAAGTTAGGAAATGAGCAATATATTAAAAATGGGTAAGTTTAGAAAGAAAAAAGGATGCATACAATAGGTCGCTACTGATATATTAGATACTAGATGATATATAGGGTCAGAAGTATTTGGAGGAAAATGTGTGGCTTGGGGTATCTGCAGATATGCGTTCCTCTGTTAGCTACTATTATATGATCTATGAGGATCCATGTCCCCCAATCTGGAAATAAGTAAATGAACAATAATGAGAGGGGTACATACCATATGATTAAGTGGCGTCTCATACGCAATATGAGCGTGTACAGTGGGCTGCGTGGGCCTCCTTGATAAGGGCTCGCGGTCTGGTAAGAGAAAGCTATGTATATGAGTAACCATCAATCGTGGAGATAATTATGTGCGGGGCATGAGTGTGCGCGAAACTACGATATCTGGAAAAGCCAGCGTAATACAAGTGAAAAGGTGACATGAAGCGGTAGCTGAATCATCTAGCTTTAGCGGTAATAATCTATGAGAAAGCGGGCGAGAGGGGTAGAAAATAGCAAGCTATCGTGCAGGCAAGGCTACAGCCTATGATAAGCCGAATGAGGTAATGGCAAAAAAGAACTTAGTTTGGGACCAAAAACGGGCGAGAGGGTAAAAAGACCGTACATAAGGTTCGGCGCGCCTAAAAACCCTGATGCGCGATTTATATCACTTCGATTGCCACACTAGCCCGTAGATAGACTCTTTCAGGCATTTGCATTTTTTTCCCAATTGTCTTTACACTTATTATTTCTTTCCAACTACTTTTATTCATATGTTTTTCACTACCCAGATGACATAGATGCATCCGTGCATCTTCCAGCCACTAGGAAATGCACCATCATCCTCGTTACACATTACGTGCTTACTTGCACGTTCCATGAGCCTTTCCCCGTGCTTTTTCTTAGTATTTATTCTGCACCTCTGCTATCCGTCATTTCACATCACCGGACGGAGCAGAAGGCAGGAGATATCGGACCAAAAACGGGCGAGAGGGTAAAAAGACCGTACATAAGGTTCGGCGTGCCTAAAAACCCTGATGCGTGATTTAGCCAAATATGCTGTATGAGAAATTCGTATGGGATATGAACATAAATGGTGGTGCGCTAGACGGAGACAAGCGGGTGGGGTGGGGTGGGAGCGGCTTGGTGCGCTGTGTTGGCTGTGTTGGCTGGACGTGCTATACTAAAATATAAACAAAAGTCCGGAAAGGCGCCAATCGTCCGCGGTTGGTGCGGCCTGACGTTCTTGTTGACGGTGAGCGTTAAAGAAAATGTATAAAACATAAGCATGAAAATAAAAATGAAAATGAGGCTAAAGGGGGCCATAGAATACGCAAGTGACGGAACAATGCAGGAATCACAGAGTGCTTACAAGAGGCCAATGCTCCGGCCGTACGAACTATGTAGTAGAAAAGTGCAACGGAGAGCCATGGGTTTGCTAAGGTAATGTACAAAACTATAAGGATTATACAAAGAGATTGTTCCCAGGGAAACTAAGCAACGGCCGAAGATAGTCGAGGTCAGAAGTGGAAGTTATGCAAGGGACCAAGCGTGTATGAAAACATACCTGTGGGACACGATATCTGCTGCCTTCTGCTCCATCCGGTGATGTGAAATGACGGATAGCAGAGGTGCAGAATAAATACTAAGAAAAAGCACGGGGAAAGGCTCATGGAACGTGCAAGTAAGCACGTAATGTGTAACGAGGATGATGGTGCATTTCCTAGTGGCTGGAAGATGCACGGATGCATCTATGTCATCTGGGTAGTGAAAAACATATGAATAAAAGTAGTTGGAAAGAAATAATAGGTGTAAAGACAATTGGGAAAAAAATGCAATTGCCTGAAAGAGTCTATCTACGGGCTAGTGTGGCAATCGAAGTGATATAAATCGCGCATCAGGGTTTTTAGGCGCGCCGAACCTTATGTACGGTCTTTTTACCCTCTCGCCCGTTTTTGGTCCCAAACTAAGTTCTTTGTAGCCATTCCCTCAATCGGCTTATCATAGGCTGTAGCCTTGCCTGCACGATAGCTTGCTATTTTCTACACCTCTCGCCCGCTTTCTCATAGATTATTACCGCTAAAGCTAGCTGATTCAGCTACCGCTTCATATCACCTTTTCACTTGTATTATGTGAGCTTTTCCAGATATCGTAGTTTCGCGCGCACTCATGCCCCGCACATAATTATCTCCACGATTGATGGTTACTCATATACATATCTTTCTCTTACCAGACCGCGAGCCCTTATCAAGGAGGCCCACGCAGCCCACTGTACACGCTCATATTGCGTACGAGATGCCACTTAATCATATGGTATGTACCCCTCTCATTATTGTTCATTTACTCATTTCCAGATTGGGGAACATGGATCCTCATAGATCATATAATAGTAACTAACAGAGGAACGCATATCTGCAGATACCCCAAGCCACACATTTTGCTCCAAATACTTCTGACCCTATATATCATCTATTTTCTAATGTATCAGTTGCGACCTATTGTATGCATCCTTTTTTCTTACTAAACTTACCCATTTTTAATATATTGCTCATTTCCTAACGTACAATGCCCTAGACCACAGAATAGGTCTCCGCTTACCCTATTACTCCTTTATTATACACAAATAGGAGACAATAACTGGGACCTCACGCCTGCAGGACACACCGTGCAGCTCACACACTAATAGTACAGTGAGAACGAACCTAATAAGTGAATATGGTTTTAGCAAATAACACTATGTCTTTCACCTATCTCCCAAACACTCCTTTTCGCTCTCAATTCACTAAACCTCCCGCTCCCTTCACATCCCCTGATTTTCCCCTACCCTGCCTGCCTACCTTCCTGACGTCTGCCTCATAGGCATCGCTGATCCCACTGCTCTACCTTCACTGTTTCCCTTTTACATACTCACCTCTATGTCACTTAAATCTTGTGCCATGTATATATGAATGTTTGTTTCTGTACATATATTTATGTATTCTATATTGTAAGTTTCAGCCCTGAAGAAGTTCATTGTTATGAACGAAACGTGTTGGCTGACAATTTCCTGAAATTGAACCTTTTTGTAATAAAGGACTGTGTATGAAAACCTAGGAAAGACTTTAAGACTTATTGAAAAACAACTTTGTCTATACATCTGGTGGTGCACCACTCCTTATCTTGGGTTCAGCATTTCTCTGCGTCGCAGTTAGCACCAAACAACGGCAGGTGCTGGAGTGGTTTATGCACACCCTACCTGAAAAATGGTTGATCTTCATACAAAGGGTACACAACAGGAGAGTGCGGTCACTGTGTCCTCCGTTGTCTGTTACTGTACACTGCTTGAATCATTTGGACCGACCAGCACACCTACATACCCCAAGAAGAAAATGCCTAAACTAATCGACAGAAGAGAAGAGATGGCACAGGACCTCTTCGGCAAAGGGTTCAGTGCGGCGGCAACCGCACCTCCCACGGAACAACATAATACTGGACTACGAGCATGCTTTGTGAGACTGGAAAAAGTCAAGAAACAAGAATTGGCCCGCTGGTGGGATGGCATGACCCTGCAGCACTACATGGACAATGACAAAATCCCACAAGGCCTTAGAATCCTAATCTTCCCGACATTTGAGGACCTCAGCGGGAGCCTCTTGGAAGAATGGGAGCACAATCTCAAGGGGGCCTCATTCACTATGGTGAAAATCTTGGTAAAACATGCCAGCGAGAAAGGCCAAAAACTACAGGCAGAAATAGATGAGATTGAAAAACAGATTGAATATATGGACTGCAAAGACCTAGTTGAGAAAAATTATGCCATCCTCAACAAAGTGATTGAGGAGTACCAACAATATCTCCGAGATATAAAAATGGGAAAAATTAGAAGAGATGAGCGCGATTACAGGGATGGCAGAATTTACACTTTTGCCAGGAAATACGACAACCCCACAAATAGTGATGACAGGAAAAGGGCCGGAGAAGAAAGCTTGGAGACCAAATCCTCACTGGCCTCAACTGAAAGCACTACCTCCAGCACAGCACAGCCCACAGCCCCTTTAGAGGAGGGTACCTCCAACTTCCAGAGGGAACTGGAAAGATTACGCAAAGGCGAGAGACAGGCAAGAAAAGAATATAAGAAAACAAGGAGAGGCGGGAGGAAGAACAGAAAACCATGCAATGTCCCTACGCCCCAAGAAGAACGAGTAACAAACCGACATCCCGAGCAGACTGATGTTCTCATGACGGGAGGGAGCTAGCAGTCATATTGTGACATCAATACAAAGCTCAGAATTACAGATCATTAACTTATCATGCAGGCCTCTCGACGAACATGAATGCAATGTTTTGAAAATGGGTTTAGGTTTTTGCCCTACACAATATGGGGACCTAGTTAATGTGCATATTGACCTGTACACATTTTTGAGAACCTTGAAATTAAAATAATTTTTTGCACAGCAACCAGATAGACCTGTCATATGTACCACCCGCACCCAAACAACAGACAGCACAATTGGGGACATACGGGGAGTACAAACACTTATGGCAAATGACATACCACCTGACATGCAGTCCATTTTTGATGACTTGGAAATTCATGAAAATTATAATCGGGATACTGGTCTGAAACTTAAATTTAAGTTTGTCCCACCAGGGCTATGCCATGCCATCATTGAAAAATGTGGTGATCTAGTCACAGAAGAAATTAGAAAGCTAGAAACCCCTGACAAATACACACCCCATCCCATCCCAAACCTACCACGGAAGGAAAGAGAGGCACTCCAAAGATTACAGAGTGACCCCAACATTGTAATCAGGGAGGCGGAGAAGGGGGGGAATGTGGTGGTCATGAACATACAGGACTACATGGGAGAGATTTCACGACAACTGGACAACCAACAGTGTTACGAGTCTATCCAGCACAATCCCATGCAGACACTACAAACCACCATTAACACCAGACTCACTGAATGGAGGGAGGAATGCTTATTAACAAACAACGAGTACAGATACCTGCACGTTGATAACGCCCGGTTCCCATGCATTTATATTCTCCCTAAGGTACACAAGGGTGGCCACTTTCCACCGGGCAGACCAATTATTTCAGGCATCGGGTCCCCTACTGAGAGATTGTCAGAATTTGTTGACCTTACATTACAAAAACATTTCACCAACCCACCATCCTACCTAAGAGACAGTAAAGACATGCTGGCCAAATTGGATGGCTTTACATGGTCAGAAGAGCTCAGATTCGTGACCCTAGATGTGGTGGGACTGTATACTTGCATACACAAACAGTTTGGCATGTTGGCCACCCGCCACTACCTGGACACCGAAGGGGCAGACCACTACGCCTATAATAACATGATTATGGACATGATAGACCTAATCCTCACTAACAATGTTTTCAAACACGATGATAAGTGGTTTCACCAACTTCAAGGGACTGCCATGCGTTCGAGATTCGCTCCTTCGTACGCGGGGCTCTTCATGGGCTGGTACGAGAAGGAGCATGCCTGGGCCAGACATGCCTCCCCCTGGACCAAATACATCATATACTGGGGGAGGTACATAGACGATATAATCTGCCTATGGTCAGGCACAGAGCTATCACTACACGAATACTTGCAACACCTTAATAACAACCCACACAATGTCAAACTCAAAATGCAACACCATCAAGATCACAAAGAGTTTTTGGACATTTACTTCTTTGTGAAGGACGGTGTGATTCACAGCTCATTACATCGTAAACCCACCTCCTATAACAGCATACTACACGCTGGCAGTGCTCACGCTAAATCAGTCATCTTCAATATTCCATATGGAGAAATAGTTCGGGCGAGACGCACATGTAGCGAAGATGTGGGCTTCAGCAAGAACATCACAGACATAAAGGAACGCTTTAATGCTAGGGGCTATGACCAAAAGGTGATAGATAAGGCTGAGCAGAGAGCACTTGCACTACCCAGAGCTGACACACTCACCAACAAGAGCACACAAGGGACTGGCAAACTACACAAAAAAGACCAAAAGGATAGAATAGCTTTTTTCACCAACTACACAGCACATAGTAATCAGATCTTCAAGGCCTTTAGGAAACACTGGCACCTAATGGTCGAAATTCCGTCACTACAGCCTCTCATCACCGACCATCCTTCGCTGGTTTTCAGAAGAGGGCGCACTCTGAGAAGCTCCCTATGTCCCAGCTATGTCACCACCAACAAGGCAAACACGCGCACCTGGCTGCCACACCCACCTGACGGTTTTTATACTTGCGCGAATTGCAATATCTGCTGCCTTGGTCAGAACAAACGCAAAGAATGGAGTTACAACTCAAGCTACACGCATAAAATCAAACATCACATAACCTGCAACACACAGTTTGTCATCTACATCCTGGAGTGCCCGTGTGGAATCATTTACGTAGGTAGCACAGCTCGCAACCTTAAAACTAGGATCCAGGAGCACCGCAGGGCACTTATCAACAATGACGATATGTACCCAACGACCGAACACTACCGCTCTACATATACAGGGCCTATCTAATTCAACTTTCTTGGCATTGACCACATCCCACCCAGTAACCGGGGTGGAAACAGAGAACTGACACTGAGAATAACAGAGACCAAATGGATATGTAGATTAGATGCGGTGAAGCGGGGACACAACACCGACCACGAGTTTCATTACTTCCTTAGATAGACATCCCCACACACCAAGAACCAGCAGCAGTAGATCCACTCTGATCCAGGACGAGCCCGCAACGATCATCACTATGGGCTCACCGACGTCCTTTCTTGATTCACTGTAGTTCCGGCTTTACAATCCGATTCTTCATATATATTTTTTTCATATACTTTTTTCTAGTTACTCTCCGCTTTTTTTCTCCAATCTCCTTTTCTCCCTTGTTGACATAATGCAACCTGTCTTTATCACCCACAGTAACTGCGCACCTCCCAGGTCTTTTCTTGTAACCCCCTTTAGACCTGCGCCCCGCACAGCACCTGGGACCTCCTCTCGTTATGTATATTACTGATGCTACCCAACTTCCCCACCGCCCTACATGTGTCCATTTATTTTTCATCATTTATTTTTCATATCACTCCGATTACCACACTTGCCCATAGACTTTTTTTTAGCACGTGCCTTTTTATTCCCTTTTGTCTTTACCCATATAATTTTTTTCAATTACATCTATCTATATGTGTGCATTCTTTTTTTATATCACTTCGATTGCCACACTAGCCCGTAGACTCTTTCAGGCAATTGCATTTTTTTCCCAATTGTCTTTACACTTTCTTTCCAACTACTTTTATTCATATGTTTGTGTCTATACAACGTACATATATTTTCTTCCCACTCACTGTCCCATTGCATACCTTAATTTTCGGAGATTATGCAACCGCTGCATCATCCAACCTATTTTTGCATTGTACTGACGCCACCCGGGCATTTGAAACATTAGGCACTTGTTCTGACTCTGCCACCCCAACAGCCTTTTCACTACCCAGATGAGATAGATGCATCCGTGCATCTTCCAGCCACTAGGAAATGCACCATCATCCTCGTTACACATTACGTGCTTACTTGCACGTCCCATGAGCCTTTCCCCGTGCTTTTTCTTAGTATTTATTCTGCACCTCTGCTATCCGTTATTTCACATCACCGGATGGAGCAGAAGGCAGCAGATATCGTGTTCCACAGGTATGTTTTCATACGCGCTTGGTCCCTTGCATAACCTCCACCTCTGACCTCGACTATCTTCGGCCGTTGCTTAGTTTCCCTGGGAACAATCTCTTTTGTATAATCCTTATAGTTTTGTACATTACCTTATCAAACCCATGGCCCTCCGTTGCACTTTTCTACTACATAGTTCGTACGGCCGGAGCATTGGCCTCTTGTAAGCAATCTGTGATTCCCGCATTGTTCCGTCACTTGCGTATTTTATGGCCCCCTTTAGCCTCATTTTCATTTTTATTTTTATTTTCGTGCTTATGTTTTATAAATTTTCTTTAACGCTCACCGCCAACACGAACGTCAGGCCGCACCAACCGCGGACGATTGGCGCCTTTCCGGCCTTTTGTTTATATTTTAGTATAGCACGTCCAGCCAACACAGCGCACCAAGCCGCTGCCACCCCACCCGGTTGTCTCCCTCTAGCGCACCACCATTTGTGTTCATATCTCATACGAATTTCTCATACGGCATATTTGGCTAAATCGCGCATCAGGGTTTTTAGGCGCGCCGAACCTTATGTACGGTCTTTTTACCCTCACGCCCGTTTTTGGTCCCGAACTAAGTTCTTTTTTGCCATTCCCTCATTCGGCTTATCATAGGCTGTAGCCTTGCCTGCCCGATAGCTTGCTATTTTCTACCTCTCTCGCCTGCTTTCTCATAGATTATTACCGCTAAAACTAGCTGATTCAGCTACCGCTTCATATCACCTTTTCACTTGTATTACGCTGGCTTTTCCAGATATCGTAGTTTCGCGCACACTCATGCCCCACCATTAATTATCTCCATGATTGATGGTTACTCATATACATATCTTTCTCTTACCAGACCGCGAGCCCTTATCAAGGAGGCCCACGCAGCCCACTGTACACGCTCATATTGCGTACAAGACGCCACTTAATCATATGGTATGTACCCCTCTCATTATTGGTCATTTACTCATTTCCAGATTGGGGGACATGGATCCTCATAGATCATATAATAGTAACTAACAGAGGAACGTATATCTGCAGATACCCCAAGCCACACATTTTGCTCCAAATACTTCTGACCCTATATATCATCTATTTTCTAATATATCAGTAGCGACCTAATGTATGCATCCTTTTTTCTTTCTAAACTTACCCATTTTTAATATATTGCTCATTTCCTAACTTACAATGCCCAAGACCACAGAATAGGTCTCCGCTTACCCTATTACTCCTTTATTATACACAACTAGGAGACAATAACTGGGACCTCACGCCTGCAGGACACACCGTGTAGCTCACACAATAATAGTACAGTGAGAACGAACCTAATAAGTGAATATGGTTTTAGCAAATAACACTATGTCTTTCACCTATATCCCAAACACTCCTTTTCGCTCTCAATTCACTAAACCTCCCGCTTCCCCTACCCTGCCTACCTTCCTGACGTCTGCCTCATAGGCATCGCTAATTCCACTGCTCTACCTTCACTGTTTCCCTTTTACATACTCACCTCTATGTCACCCAAATCTTGTGCCATGTATATATGAACGTTTGTTTCTGTACATATATTTCTGTATGCTATATTGTAATTTTCAGCCCTGAAGAAGTTCATTGTCATGAACGAAACGCGTTGGCTGACAATTTCCTGAAATTGAACCTTTTTGTAATAAAGGACTGTGTATGAAAACCTAGGAAAGACTTTAAGACTTATTGAAAAACAACTTTGTCTATACATCTGGTGGTGCACCACTCCTTATCTTGGGTTCAGCATTTCTCTGTGTCGCAGTTAGCACCAAACAACGGCAGGTGCTGGAGTGGTTCATGCACACCCTTCCTGAATAATTGTTGATCTTCATACAAAGGGTACACAACAGGAGAGTGCGGTCACTGTGTCTGCCGTTGTCTGTTACTGTACACTTAGTTTTGGGATTCCCCTCTAGGAGGGGGACACCACACACTCATCTTACATGTTGGTTGCGATTATGATTATTGGTTTCGGGTGGGGTCGGGGGTGGGGATGCCATGGGGTCAAAGTGGGGGGGCTGCCGTTTCTAGGGTACCTATCTTCTTCACGTAAGCATGGCGGTTAGGGTAGCTTCTTGGAATACTAGGGGGCTGAACTCCACAAACAAGCATCAGCGATTCTGGAAGTACATGCTAGACCACAATGTTCAAATATTAGCTCTTCAGGAAATACACCTCAAAAAATCTGAAGATCAGAGATTGCGCCATAAGGCTTACCCCCACATATTCCGGTCCTCACATTCCTCGAAACAAAATGGGGTGGCACTGGTGTTCCACGCAGGGGTGCTTTTTCAGGCTCAAGACACTAAAGCGGACAAAAGAGGGAGGTACATCATGGTCAGGGGGGATCTTCGAGGTTGCACATGTACATTTGCTGCGCTATATGCACCTAACTCGGGTCAATAGGATTTCATCCTTTCCTTCCTTATGGCCTTAGAATATTCTGCTTCTGGGGGACTTCAACTTAGTTTGGGATTCGGACAGAGACACATCACATTCGCACAGGGCTCCAGGGGGGGCATTTGGTACAGCGCTGCGCTCACAACTTCAGTGCTTGGGGTTGGTGGATGTTTGGAGGGATGCCAATCCCACAACGAGGGATTACTCGTTCTTCTCGCATTCCCATAGAACATATTCCCGTATTGATTACATTTTCATGAGTCAATCTCTGCTGCCATCTGTTTTACAATCACAGTTTCACCCCATCTGCATTTCGGATCATGCCCCCTTAGAGATGACGATCACTGGGCCAAACCCGCGTCCTTAACATGCCCAATGGTACTTTCCCAACTTTTTATGCAGAGACAGACTCCTCTTAGGAAAACTATTAAGGGGTACCTTGAGATGAACGATCCTCTCACTCTAATACTTGGGACACACTGAAGGCAGTAATCCGGGGCAAGTACATCGAAATGGCCACTACCTTGCGTTCCCAACAATGTGCGGAGCATCTCCAACTCGAAAGTGATCTTAAGTCCGCTGAACAGGCCCATAAAACCCAGCCATCCACTCTGAGCCTTCGGAAGGTTACAGCCCTAAAGGGGAAACTACAGGCCATATACACTAACAGAGCCGAAAAATCTATCTTACGGTTACAAGCCAGGGGATATGAGAGCGGGAATAAGGTGGACACTTTGTTGGCGCACCAATTACGGGCCAAACAGGAACGTGAGTATATCAAACACATAGTAGATGGAAAAGACATCTCTCACAGATCGGAGGAGGGTAAGGCTGGAGCCTTTGAAGATTTTACAGAGCCCTATATACCTCGGAGTCCTTGGGGATGTACGACCCCTCGGGCTACTTCGACACATTAGACCTCCCTCAGGTAGGGGCGCATACCAATGAAGAGCTGTCGCAACCTATCTCCGCCGAAGAAGTGCAAAAGGCGATCGCTTCTCTTAAACTTCATAAAGCTCCCGGTCTGGATGGCTTCTCAGCCCACTTCTATCGTACTTTCGCACCGAAGCTTATCCCCTTCATGACTACACTATTCAATTTCATCGCTTCTACACACAAGATTACTCCTTCCATGAGAGAAGCAATAGTGGCAGTACTTCCCAAACCTGCTAAGGATCCAGCACACTGCTCCTCCTATCGCCCAATCGCTTTGCTAAACCTTGACGCCAAGATTTATTCCAAAATCCTGGCTACACGTCTAGAAACTATCTTACCCGCTCTCGTGGATCAGGACCAATCCGGTTTTATTAAGGGGAGGCAAACACATGACAACTTGAGACGCATCATTCATATCATTGAGAAGGCCCGCAAGAAGAATATTCCCGCAGCGCTTCTCTCGCTAGATGCAGAGAAAGCTTTCGATCGCGTGGAATGGTCCTTCTTATTCAAAGTGCTTCAGCGCTTTGGCTTCAGTGAAACTTTCATTGGAATGATTTGCGCTAACTATCACTCTCCTAGCTCTCGGGTCCTTGTCAACGGAGTGGCGTCCTCCCCCTTTCCCCTGACGTGGGGGACGAGACAGGGTTGTCCCCTATCTCACCTTCTCTTTGCCTTGAGCATTGAACCTCTGGCGCATAGGATCAGGGGTAATGAGGAGATTCGGGGGATGAGATTTGGCACAGATGATCATAAGATATTGTTATTCGGAGATGACGCCCAGGGTTAATTAAGATGAATGTTCTCCTTCGTCTGCTTTATCTTTTTCAGAGGTTTCCTATTTCAGTTGAAGGAGGGCTTTTTCAGGAATTGCGAACCATGCTAACCAAATTTATCTGGCAAGGGATGAGGGCTAGACTTCCATATAAATTGCTCATCAAACTGCGCAAGGAGGGTGGCCTAACGCTAACGGACTTTCAATCCTACTATAGAGCAGCACAAATACGTGTGATCACGGAATGGTCATTGAGGGAATCGGAGAAGCATTGGCTTCACATAGATAGACAGATAACTGGGCGCACTATTTGGGATCTCATCTGGAAACCTAAGAGAGATAGGCCACTTAATGCTTATATTAGCACTCCTACCTCCACTACACTCAGGGTATGGGACGTTCTCACTTCCAAACTTCAGCTTACGACCTTTCCATCCCTTCACACACCTATACACTTTAACGCTGCGTTCCCCCCTGCTTTACAGGATGGTCCCTTTGTTGCGTTACGGGAGGGGGGTTGCCTTATGATTTTCCACTTGTTTGATAAGGGAGAGCTCTTCACGTTTCACGAATGCAAGGCACAGTATGTATTAACTAATAAAGAAGAATTCCACTACTGACAGCTGAAACATTGGGTACAGCAGCCCCTGGTGCGGCAGGCCGCTACCAGGGAGTTGCTCCCTATTGAGAGTTTCGCGCGATCGGAGTCCTCTTCCAAGGGGTGTATCTCCTTCTTGAATTCTCTTATCCAAGCGTTGAGCCCCAGGGCAACGCCGCGCTTCAAATATTTTTTGAACAATTTGATGGATGCCCCGTTGGAAGACAAGCAGTGGGAACACTTGGGTAGGGATATAGCGAAATTCAATCGTTCCATGTATCTCAGGGAAGCACACAATAAGATTATGTACGACTGGTATCTGTACCCTCAGAAGCTACATACGATTTTTCCGGGAACCTCTTATAGGTGCTGGAGGGGGTGTGGGCTCTTAGGCGATTTTAGACATATTTGGTGGGATTGTCCTGTCATCAAGCCTTTTTGGAAGGAGATCCTGTCCCAAATAAAACTTATCTTGGGCTACCCCATTCCTGACTCTATAGAAAATGTCTTGTTGGGGGTTCGGGACCCACTCCTAAGAAGACAGACACAGAGTGACAAATCCGTGCTATGGCTCTGCTTGGGGGCCGCGAAATTGGCAGTAGCCGCGGCTTGGAAGAAGCTGGAGGCCCCATCCCTAACCCAGTGGCATGCTCGACTGTGGCGGGCTTTAGCTTTGGAGCGTATGACTGATATCGTTGAGGACTCCAGGAAAGGTTTTGATTACATTTGGTCTAAACTGGTCAGATACCTATCAGAGGGGCTCCCACTGACCGCTTGTAATCCAAGGTTTAGGGCCCTTCATCTATTGCTAATCTAATTATTCATCATCGTAGAGAGCTAGGACTACTACGCTGAACATCGGGGCGTAGACTTTGATTCTCCAACCCTCGCGCCCATTTCTCTTCTCTTTTCAATTGCACCATGACATCTTAGTTCGATTTATTCCTTTTTCTTTTCTCGCTTTTTTTATTTTTTTCTTAGGTATACTTAAGTTTGCTTTTCATGTTACTCTCATGGGAGGGTAGATGGTTATCAGCTTAAATTACCGGGTGTGCGACCGGTCCTGATGAAACTGTGTCATATATTAAACTTCATTTGTTTGGACATAAGGGGTAAACTGAAGCTCTTATGACCGATATGTATATCTGGGCGGATGATACTTTGGAAATTTGCCGCATTTGTAATGCTTTTGTTATACTCTCTGAGGGAAAAATTTCAATAAAAACAGTTTGAAACAAAAATTAATATAACTCCTCTGTGAACGTGTTTATTCTCATTTCCCATCGTCCTCTTAGCTTGTGCCCTGGAAATCTTTACTCACAGTACTTGATACATTCTCAATATTATTTTTATTTGTGTGAAATTTTTGTTTTTCCCAGTAAACACACATTTCATCCTATTATTCACTCCTAAATTATTTTTGAACTGGTTGATTCCTTACTTAGGAATCAATGGAATATATATCGATGAGGGGTCAGCTGCCATTATTACAGAGGACCACCTAGCTATGACTAGTCCCACATTTTGTCAGCAGAAAGTCAGACCCAAGCTTATTAATCATTGCTATATTTTTTAACAGCATCCCTTTTCATTTTCTCTAATTTGCTTCTTTTCCATTTTTGTCATGAAAATTCGTTATTTTACATTTGTTTTACCATTTGTTGCCTACTCAGGGCCGATTCACAAAAACAAAAAATCGCACTGTCTTCACATGATATACGACAATTGTAGCGTTCTAATTGTACTTTTAACCTAGTTAATTTTCTGTCTGTAGATAATCCAGCGGTTTATGGTTAGAGTTTGGGTGCTTAACCATAACAATCACCATTTTTTGTAGCACTAATGGTAAACGAAAAAAAGGAATTTCAAATGTCATTGAGAGTTTCCGTGATCATGACTTTGTGGGTGTTTTTCCACCTTCCCTGTAGCCAAATATCCTGTCACTCTTCCATGCCAATCAGCTTCCAATCGCGTAGATTGGCAACTATTTCGTAGTAGGAAGTCCCTTGTGCAAGCACGAACGTTCAAAGATCCTAAATCTGTGAATTAGATGTAGGGGTGTGCGAAATCTTTTCTTCTCAAATTTTTGTAAAATTTATGTGAGTATTGCAAACTCATTTGGGGTATCTTGCATGAAAATTGAATGCAAGGGCATACCTCGTGTTCATATGACATACAAGATATAGGTGAGAGGCCTATTTTGAAGATAACATCTTTTTGATGAGACATTTTCTACTTCAGACAATATACTGATGTAAACAGGGACATCTTAAGGATTTCGGGGGCGCTGAGCCAAACATATTTTGTGCTCTCCTGTTCGCTTTTAATTTATGATCCAGTTTATCTCTCTCATGCCCTTCTTGGCCAGGTCACTGACAGTGCACAGGCGCACCCCAAATTCTAAGGGGCTTATTTATGAGAGCCCTGCGTCACTATTGCACCACATAAAGAATTGTGAAGTCACGCAAAGCCACCATGCATGCCTTTGAGTGGCCTCATAAATCATGAGTCAGATGACGCAGCGCATATCGCGCATCGCTTTACTCTGCATCTGGGAGGCGTTCCATAGGCGTTGCAGTGGGTTTTCCCACACAACACCCATTGAATTTGACACTGCCCCAGATTTACAAAGTGATGTAAACCTGGGGAAGCACCAAATCCATACACCTACCAAGGTGAGGCGTAACGTGGACAGATATATTTATTTCTCCTAATTTTTTTCCTCTTTTCATGTGTGCTGAATTCTACAGAACACATACAAAGACTCTCTTGTGATTGTTTTTGTGCAAGAAGGTGCATCTTCCTGCACAAAAACAACCCTGCCTGAAATATGCACACCCTTGCACCATTGTGCAAGGGGGCCTATGTTGGCGCTATGCTGCCAAAATAACGCCTGCGCAGGCTGAAAGGACAAGAATGCACCGTATTGGTTAAATATGGTGCATTTCTGCCCTTTCACTTTGGCAAGGTGCCGCTCTGCGCTGCTCCACGCCAAAATGCCTTAAATATATTTACAGCTAGTATTCAGAAATAGAGACATACATGTGCTTTCAATATTATAATTCAGAAGCAGCTGAATAATATATTAAAATTGCTAATAATCTTTATGACCCCCATAATATTTCTCATATGTGAGGTCCGCTTTTGATTAAAAAGAAGCTGTCTTATGGATTTTGCATGGCCTTGAAAAACATTATTCTGCTAAATGTCTGTAATAGACTTCAATACATTACCCACACAAAAAATAAATTAAAGGAAAACGGTATTTAAAAAAAATCTGTTAAGAATGATTCAAAGTCATCACGCCAGGAACAGAGCTAGCTCTATCAGGGGGTGCTCTGAAAGACTTGGGCCCTGGACCAGGGCCAAGTTTGCCCATGCCCTAAAATGTCTCTGGATGTAAAGAATGGTGCAAAATTTCACACCTGCAAAATTTCGCAAAGTTCGTGAAACACATTTCACAAATTCCATGGCTGTAATAAAAATATTTTGCACGGATGTAATCAATATCTGCTGTCGTCGCTTTGCACACCTTTCTCGTACTTCAATGCATAAAAGCTTTGGTGAAACAGGCAATGTGTTTTTAGGTCTCGGCTAGCGAAGGCTGCGCTTGCGCAGTCTCGCTCGCGAGACATAATGACTTGGAGAAGAGGGGCCTGAACCCGCCCCTCTTCTCCCCTGTTCTCCATTGGCTGGCCTCTTGAATGCTGGCCAGCCATTGGAGAAGAGGTCCGTCACTCCGAACAGGCCCCGTCCTTTTCGGATTCGGGGGCGTGTTTTTTTCAACTTTTCTAATTATCTCCTCCAGTCAATGGCAAGAGGAGAGAAAAGCAAAACAAGCCCCCGAATCCGGAAACGCCGCTGCCTTTCTCCGAGGCATTTCTGCTTCGCCTCGGAGAAAGGCGGTGGTGTCTTCCGGTGCCCTCGGCTTGTTAAGATGTACATGCTTGTGCTTGCAGTTTGGCAACATTTCGTCCCATTGGAGTGGTTTGTCGGAAGTTTTTGTAACCACGCCTTTTTTTTAACCTTCAACTGAACTTTTCGACTGGCCCAAAGAACAGAATACCCATTGTTAGGTAAGTGACTGAAGTCCAGGAGAAAATCGCTCCATCTCTCAGCAGCACTTAGTGAAAATGCATTCTTTCCGTCCCTCCTCTTGTATGAGATGAATAGTTAGATGTTTTTGCCTTTGGTTTGGGTCTTCTAAAGAAGCCGATGGAGGTAATTCGCATCCCTTTCTACCAGGGTGATATTTTATCGGGGAGCCAGCCGTACCTTCCCTTTGTTCATCGCTTAACCTTGCGCTCACTGTCCATATTTTATCTCTGGGTCTGTATGCTGGCTTAAACAAGATTGCGGCCATGCCCACGTGTTTATGCTGTTGTTGATGTTAAACCGCAGATATCGAACACTTAACAGATTAGCTGGTTTGCTCCTTTCTTCCATCCACAGCGAGAGTAAAGTGCACAGAAGTTCCTTTTCATTTCATGTCATAGTAAGGCCACATCACCTGTGTCGAGTCCTGGATTTGTGTGTGATAGCCTAGTGCATTTTGGGTGTTGTAGTCATGTGTTGCATCCATTGAACTAGGCTAACAAACCTGAAATCACAGATGTATAGATAACACGATCAGGTCCGGGGACAGTGTCTTTAGTTACCAAGATTGAGGCGGCTGGCCACCCTTGGTACAGGCCGGTGGGCCACGGCCGTAACTGAGGCGGCCACGTGCAAACCGTGAATAGGACGAGCTGCACAGGCGTTACTCATACTGAGGGACTGCAGGGTACAGACAGCCCACACACAGACAGAAGAACCTACCAGGCTCACCACTCTCATACTGAGGGTCCCCATACACACTGGGCACGGTGTGTGCCCTCTGTGATGACAGCACTCTGATTTTGCAGTATGTTTAATTGGAAGCGCTCTCCTGCTTGATTACCCCCAGTAGGGGGTGGGGAGTCTGTGGAATCTCCTGGGACTTTCACACGCCTCTGCATCTCCCCAGGCCCCTCCTTACCTCACCCACCCCCAATTTACATTGTGATGCAAACTCCGGCGAACGAAACCACCATTTACGAGCCCGAAACTTCCTAAACTCAGAGCTGGGCGTCCCCGCTGGTGTCCTCTTACAGCTCATGGAGGAGGGGTGTGACTGGACGGTCGAGTCACACTTTGTTCTAGTATAGCACACCGATTGCTATGTTGGCAGTCTCGTAGCGCTGCAAATAAAGCTTCAGGAAGTTGCTGTTGCTCCCGCTGTCCCTGCTCTTTAGTTCCTCCTGGGTCTCCCAGTTTCACCAAACGTATATGTGTGTCTCTAGCTCCTTGCTTTATTTGCAATTGTATATAGTGCGAACTCGACCCGAATGTATTGGAGCGCTTTAGGTGACTTTTTGTTACCTTACACATAGACATATTCATATATCAGGCATGGGGATTAAATGATTTGCTCATATCAGGACGCTGAGATAGACTAGAACCTGCGACCGCAGTTCCAAAGGCGACAGCCCTGGCCGTGACGCCAAACCCTCGCCTAGGGCCGCTCTGGAGCTGCAATGACATCACACCTTGAACTCGTTGTCATTTTTAAGCGACTTCGCTTTGCCTCCCGGGATGCATATGTCAGTCCCGACTCGAAGTTACAATGGTAGACACAAAACTTTGAAAAAAGACCTTATCTGGGGCATCTCCCGAAACTACGGAAATTCCACCCCCGTTTCCCTCAGGAAACTCCCTGTGCTGATACCGTGACCGAAGCCTGGCTCCACAGTTTTAAAAATCTGATATATATATTTCTGAACAGTGTCCCTGGTTTCGCTTTAAAAAAAAAAAGTAAAATAAAATGAAAAAAATGAAACAGACCTCGCATAATGTGATCTGGTGCTCGCGTAAAGCACTCCAATGCTCTTAGGACATGTTCAAGCTATATAAAACTGACAAAAGGGAAGGGCAAACCTACAAGTCCCAGAATGCAAAGTGCTGTGGGCATAAATGGGCGGGCAAGTTTAAAGTGCCACATATGACATGGGATTACTGAGGTGACGTGCCTAAAAAATGTGGTCTGTAATTTCTCAATAATTTGTACCCCCTCAGCCAGTGCCACCAACTGCTCCAGTCCCTGCCCCTTTTCTTCACCACCTCTGATGGGCTCTTGCAGATGAAAAGAGTCAAACATCCCACCACAAATTAACAGAACAAGCATTTACAATGCAATGGTCTCGGCATTGTTAAAGTTAGAGCTATTGGCATTGCTCATGACATAATTTTTGTTTTTAAAACATCTCTCTCTCTCTCTCTCTCTCAAAAATAAGTCTTATTTTGTGAGAAAGAGAGAGAGAGATGTTTTAAAAACAAAAACAAAAATAATGTCATGAGCAATGCCAATAGCTCTAACTTTAACAATGCCGAGACCATTGCATTGTAAATACTTGTTTGCGTAGGCAACCAGTCTGTGTAGATTTATTTGGATAATATATAGATTGTTTCATGCACATTTTTATTTGCTTTTGTGATGGTATTATTTTTTCCACAAAAATAATGGCATGTTCAAGTACTTTATTGGTATATATGTATATAAAAAAATTATAGGTGCTTTTATCTACGTTCATACCTCAGTTAATGAATGGCAATGGACAGATTTGCTATTGGGTGAGGACAAATGTCGACTGAACCTGACGTCGCAGTCTGCTAACGCCGCCATCTCCACCGCGCCCTTTGAGCTCCCCCTGGGCCTCTCACGCGCAGCTGCAGGACCCTGTGATCTTCATCATGTCAATAGTTGCTACTTCCAACCCCCTCCCCCCCTTTCCTCTCTCCAGTGTGGCTTATAGTGCTGCACTTGTCACTTTAAAAGCACGTGAGCTCTAAGAGGGTGACAGAAAAGTCGTGAGGAAAACGTAGAGGAATAGATAGTAAAAGCAGACGGAGATAAAAACTGCCACAAAGTGAAAGAAAGCCACGAACTAGCAAGGAAAGAACAACAGAAAACTGGCAGAAAATACAGTGAAAGAAGCTGTCGGAAAAGAGCCGGCTAGAAAAGGAGGTGAGAAAAGCAAAGCAAGGGAAAACAACCGAAGAGGAAAAAAATGCCAGAAATAGATGAAAGTAGATACAGAATAAGGAACAAAGAAAGATATGGATTCACAAGTGGAACATAATAAAATAAGAAAGAATAGGAACGAAAGATGAGAAAGAGAAATTAGCAAACTAAAAATAAAAGGAGAAAGAGATTAAGTGAAAACTTTTATTAAAAAAAGGGTCGAATCTTAAAAAGAGGGATTAGAGAGAAAACTGAAAAGGAAGAAAATAATAAACATCCGAAAAATCAACAGGATGTGAATGTTACGTATTAAAATGAGAGAGAGAGAGGGCATGGTGTTAATGTATTTATTGCACAGTGTTATGTAATCTGACGGTCACTGGTTGGAATTTATTACACCACCAGCAGGGAGCTGTGTGTAGCCTGCAGGATAGCAGCCCTAAGAACAGCCAGAAGGCTCCTGGGTGGGTTAATGTAGTTACTGAGGAGATCCTGCAAGTCACAAAATCTAACCCCAGAGAGAAAGCTCAGTAGGTGTAAGCAACTACAGCAGAGATTTAGAGGTAGCATATTGACGCTGGTTCCAGTTCTAGTGAGATGTGTGTTGCAGCGTCCACTGTGCAGAGCCATGTTGGACCTAAATGTGACAAGTTCTAATCCCAGGGAAATCACTCCATCCAAGCAGTTCAATAATAGCTGCCAGAGCTCCATTTCAGTAGAGTCCAAAGTTCCTAAGGCCATCGTTTATTTATAATATTCACCACTGTGGTACCCAGCACCCCAAACTCTCACCAGGGTAAGCCCCACCCAGTCCTATCCTGGGCCCCGTGTTGATCTTTCTTAGGGCCTCTTTGCCTTAAAAGTGCCACTGGTGGCTGGGTTAGGACGTGACCTAGAGATGTAATCCATAGACTGTAGTGCAGCTATAATACAACCTGAAATCCCTGTATTACATGAACCCTTTCTTTAATCTCCTTACTACTGGTGAGTTAGGATAGTTCTAGTATCCCTGTCATTAAAGAAATGAGTTAGCTGGTTACCTCCGAAAAGGGTACAAAGTTCCTCGTGTACAGGAGGGAAGAGATAAGGAAGGCGGTGGAAGTTGGGACTCAACCAACCGCTGGTTACCAAGAGGTAACCAAGGGAAGACCAGGGAAATTCCCTTGGTGGAACTAGAGCTCTCACACACCCAGCAAGCTAGGTGTCATGCTTCATCATATGAGCAATGCCCCTCGTCAAGTCGGCGCTGCAATCCTTGACGGGCTCCCGAAACGGGGATCTTTTGTTCCTGCTGATAGGTGTATGGGGGTGAGGGGCCTAGTGTAAGTACAAGTAGCAGGGAGTGAAGTAAAAAGGGTCAGTTAGTCCTAATTAAGGCTTTATTCAGAAGGTAAACTACCCTATTAAAATGGTGTAGAGTGGCTAGGTACTAGAAGTAAAGTGTCTAGACGTGTAGCTCTACTGTAGGAGATCAACATGTTTCATGCCGTGTATGTCTGGAGGATCTGGGCAATTCATCAGGATGAAAAAGCACTGTCTACATTACGTGGTGAGGTGAAATCTACATACCACGTCCTTAGGTCTGTGACCTAGTAAGGTTACTAGAATTGCCAGCAACGGTGCTGGCGGCTATTAAAAGGACACCGATTGGGTCCAGCGTGAATTCACGCTATGTCGGGAGACCTACCCAAACCGCCAGGAACCGGGGTGGTTACCTGCCATAATGCAAGCTGCTAGAGCAGCAGCCAGGCTGAAAGGCACGTCACAGAGCGCCATTACAGCTGCAGTTTAAACAAAGCCGCTTTTCTTTCTTCTGATCTTTTTGTCGAACGAACAGCGATGAGCAGAAAGGAGATATTCGTGGGAACATGTTATGCTTTGCACACTGAAGGGGATTACATGAAAACCATAATATCTCTGCATTTATCTACACCCTGTGTGCTCCATCATTTTCTTTCGGACCTATGTTAAACATATTCTGATATCTTTTTGCAACTAATACTGTCTTTTAATATGGTTATTTTCACACTAGATTCTGTTTTTGATTTGGTGTCTACAACTATACTATATCTTACCTATGAAAGTGCAAGGCACCAGGGATATAAGCATCTGAGGGAAAGGTGATGTTCTTACCGTGTACTATAAAAGCCTTTTCTGTAGCTGCTGCTAAACACAGGGACGCGTGAACAGCAAAGATGAGAAGCATTACTGACATTCCCAGCTTTAGGAAAGCTCTGGAAACCTGGCTGTTTCCCAGATAAAACTAAAGACAGTTTTCACATCACTGGTTTGTATTTTCCATGTTATCACAGTCTTTCACCTAAAGGTTCAGAGCCAAGGTACCTTGCATTTGGGAAAGCTGCATATAAGCAAATAGTGATGCACGGAGATTTCAGCAGCAAAGCACAGACAACAGCACAACATACAGAGATGGTGGGCAGCACCTGTAAAACGTGCTGCACCAGTTCAAGGCAGGGCGCAACACCTGAATCACACCAAACTCCCCTTAGGAGGAAGCGTGCCAGAACAGTGTTTTTCCTTTTCTCAGTGTCTCTTCGGTCACCTCCAGCTTCTACTGTTTGCATTGTTCTGGTAAATTGCCCCTTTTTAGCATATGCTCGTTTCCCAAGGACTGATAATGTTAGTGAATTAGCAATGGTAAGCATAAGCTCGTATTTGCATTTGACATGGTATTATCTGCCATTGGCTCCAATTGACTGCCTACAAGAAAAAAATGCATAAAGTAAGGAACTCCATTTTATTTTGCACAAGACTGCCCCCCACTATGACTTGTGATACCACCAACGACTCCTGCCTTTCAGCCAACAGCATGTTGCATTGTGGGTCTTGCAGTTTTGTTTTAGCTCTTTCAATGTGGACTCAAAAACCAGCAATCAAAGTACTGTTAGGTGAAATGCCATCACTGGCTTAAGGTGTTATACACAACATGGAGCCACTTGTCAACTGTGTTTAAGAATGTTACAAAGTCATCTAGCTTGTTTCACATGTAAAACCGGACTTAAACTCTGCTTACATATTTTGTGAAGTTTTACTCATATTATGCATTAAAACAAGCACTGGCAATTCAAATTGTTTTGTTTTTGTGTAGTGGAAAGATTTACACCGAGTTTCATAACACAAATGTACATTATGCCCAGCAGCTTCACAACCTTTCCTAACATAAAGAAGTAAAGAATAGGTGGCAGTAGCAGAATGTATATCATACAGTTCTCCCACACACATTGGATATGTTCAACCCAAGTCAATAACACACTAAAGAGGGAGTGAGAGGCATGAAAGGACTGTTTCCATAAAGAGACATAACAAACAAACGGTGAAAAACTCCTGGAAGAAACAGCCAGATCTCTTCTTGAATTACCATTCATTAGGTACCCATTTGCCCATCACCTACCTAGTGTGCTTTGTTTCCGCTCCTTATCTAGAACTGGGAGGCATCAGAGTACTATTTTTTCACTATTGTGCAGGCGAGTGGCAGGGTGGGGGGTAGTAAACTACGGCATATCGCCGAACAGAGTTAAGTAAATGAATAAATAAATAAAACTAATTACATTGCGTGCGCTGCATTGCCAAATATGATGCAGCGCGTGCAACAAAATTTGTTATATTTAATTATTTAGTAACTTAACTCTGTTCGGCCGTATGCCGTAGTTTACTACCCCGCATCATCTCGCAAGGAGTTACAGATACGTCAGTATTTCTGATGTATCTGTAGGCGCAAAAGTGACGCATTGCTGGAGTGTGTCACAAAAGTGACACAAATCCAGCAATGTGTCCTTTCACATGGGGCAAGCCCCATGTGAAAAGGCCTGGGTCAGTCTTACCCCTGCTGTGAGGCAGGTGTAAGATATTGATACATTCGCACCCTAGAAGTGGCGCAGTGAAATCTCGTAGATTTCACTGCGTCACTTCTATGAGGCTTACTTACGTGGGAACGCCCACCCTGCATACATTATACCTGACGCAGGTATAATGAAGCGCAGAGGTTTACAAAGTGACGCATCTGCTCAGATGCGTCACTTTGTAAATAGGGCGCAACAGGAGGGATGTTTTACGTCGCCGATTAGTCAAAAAAAGTGATGCAACGGAAGCGCAAAACTGTCGGCAGGGTTCATAAATAAGCCCCTATGTGTTTGATGCTGGGAAGCACGGCGGCAGCGTGGTAACAGGAAAGAACGCAGCTTTAAATTTTTATCTGCATCCTCTCTGTCACCAACATTTGCCTGCCAGCTCTGTCGCGCTGTGCTGGTTTGTTGGCCCAACATCTGGGCTACAATATTTTTGTGTAGTGCGCATTTAGTGCCTGTCACAAAAATATCACAAATGTTGCTTTTTTGAGCTGCACATTTTTTATTTTGAAGGCGCAAAATTTGGCAAGCCAGACCGCAAAAACGGGGGGGCGGTGGGTTGGTGATTATATATGTCTTTGTCTATGTAGCGCGCGTAGCTACCCAAGACCTGGCTACCCATTGCTGATGGAACCCAGTGAAACATACACACTTTTAGTTAAACATATGTGTGTTTTGCTGTTTCCTAAAACTTAACAGATTTTTATTCACCTTGAGACTAAGGGGAGGGAATCCCATAGTTTCTTGACCTGAAATTCGCACAGATAGGGAGTGGCATCCGTAGTTTTGCAAAGATGAGGGATATTGTCCTGGCGTGGGAGAGCCATCCTCTACAGATCCCAAAGTTCTTCCCATCGCCTGACCTCATGAGAGAAATCCGGGTTAGTCAGCAGTATGGAGTGATGCTTCCACCCTGAGTTTATAAATAATACTGCACCCTCTCATCAAATTATGGAGGTAACAATCAGACATATTAATAGTCGATGCAGCAAGAACAGTTTAAGAGGTAATGCTGGGGCGACCTATCTCGTATAATAATAATAATAATAATCTTTATTCGGCATTAGTCACAGCCATAAAAAAGACAACATTAAAGAAAAAGAATAAAACATCAACAACATACTCATTTGTTATCAGCATGCCGCCTAAATGTGCAAACTTCGCAGATTAACCTTGTAAACATGGGGGCGTGGCTTAGCGCCTGACAGGAATGGCGGTGATCCGGTGGAGCTCCGCGGGACAGGTCGGAGCAACCGCATTTCGTGCCTCATATTTCTTCACTGGTCCAGTCCAGGGAGGACCTGGCTTGGCAGTTCGGGCTGGACTGTTCCCATAAGGCACAGGGTCAAGACTGATTTGCATATAGCCAGGTCTAAAATGGGGTGGCATGGTGAGCAAAAGAATGATGGATTTAACCCAGATCTCTTGACTGGGGGTGAATGTTTTGATTTGTGCTGCATTCCGTCCATCAATTGTGTGTGTCTTTTGCTTTCTCGCCCAAGTGCGCCAGGTATGCTCAGACGTGAGTCCTGGGCTCACAGTGCCACTGGAATCAAGCTATCCTGGCTGAAGAGGGGTGAAACCCTGAAACCGGTCCTAGGATGCTTGTTTCCAGTCCAGGGAGGACCTGGCTTGGCAGTTCGGGCTGGACTGTTCCCATAAGGCACAGGGTCAAGACTGATTTCCATATAGCCAGGTCTAAAATGGGGTGGCATGGTGAGTAAAAGAATGATGGATTTAACCCAGATCTCTTGACTGGGGGTGAATGTTTTGATTTGTTCTGCATTCCGTCCATCAATTGTGTGTGTCTTTTGCTTTCTCGCCCAAGTGCGCCAGGTATGCTCAGACGTGAGTCCTGGGCTCACTGTGCCACTGGAATCAAGCTATCTTGGCTGAAGAGGGGTGAAACCCCGAAACCGGTCCTAGGATGCTTGTTTCCAGTCCAGGGAGGACCTGGCTTGGCAGTTCGGGCTGGACTGTTCCCATAAAGCACAGGGTCAAGACTGATTTGCATATAGCCAGGTCTAAACTGGGGTGGCATGGTGAGCAAAAGAATGATGGATTTAGCCCAGATCTCTTGACTGGGGGTGAATGGTTTGATTTGTTCTGCATTCCGTCCATCAATTGTGTGTGTCTTTTGCTTTCTCGCCCAAGTGCGCCAGGTATGCTCAGACGTGAGTCCTGGGCTCACTGTGCCACTGGAATCAAGCTATCCTGGCTGAAGAGGGGTGAAACCCCGAAACCGGTCCTAAGATGCTTGTTTCCAGTCCAGGGAGGACCTGGCTTGGCAGTTCGGGCTGGACTGTTCCCATAAGGCACAGGCTCAAGACTGATTTGCATATAGCCAGGTCTAAACTGGGGTGGCATGGTGAGCAAAAGAATGATGGATTTAACCCAGATCTCTAGACTGGGGGTGAATGTTTTGATTTGTTCTGCATTCCGTCCATCAATTGTGTGTGTCTTTTGCTTTCTCGCCCAAGTGCACCAGGTATGCTCAGACGTGAGTCCTGGGCTCACTGTGCCACTGGAATCAAGCTATCCTGGCTGAAGAGGGGTGAAACCCCGAAACCGGTCCTAGGATGCTTGTTTTCAGTCCAGGGAGGACCTGGCTAGGCAGTTCGGGCTGGACTGTTCCCATAAGGCATAGGGTCAAGACTGATTTGCATATAGCCAGGTCTAAACTTGGGTGGCATGGTGAGCAAAAGAATGATGGATTTAACCCAGATCTCTTGACTGGGGGTGAATGGTTTGATTTGTTCTGCATTCCGTCCATCAATTGTGTGTGTCTTTTGCTTTCTCGCCCAAGTGCGCCAGGTATGCTCAGACGTGAGTCCTGGGCTCACTGTGCCACTGGAATCAAGCTATCCTGGCTGAAGAGGGGTGAAACCCCGAAACCGGTCCTAAGATGCTTGTTTCCAGTCCAGGGAGGACCTGGCTTGGCAGTTCGGGCTGGACTGTTCCCATAAGGCACAGGCTCAAGACTGATTTGCATATAGCCAGGTCTAAACTGGGGTGGCATGGTGAGCAAAAGAATGATGGATTTAACCCAGATCTCTAGACTGGGGGTGAATGTTTTGATTTGTTCTGCATTCCGTCCATCAATTGTGTGTGTCTTTTGCTTTCTCGCCCAAGTGCACCAGGTATGCTCAGACGTGACTCCTGGGCTCACTGTGCCACTGGAATCAAGCTATCCTGGCTGAAGAGGGGTGAAACCCCGAAACCGGTCCTAGGATGCTTGTTTTCAGTCCAGGGAGGACCTGGCTAGGCAGTTCGGGCTGGACTGTTCCCATAAGGCATAGGGTCAAGACTGATTTGCATATAGCCAGGTCTAAACTTGGGTGGCATGGTGAGCAAAAGAATGATGGATTTAACCCAGATCTCTTGACTGGGGGTGAATGTTTTGATTTGTTCTGCATTCCGTCCATCAATTGTGTGTGTCTTTTGCTTTCTCGCCCAAGTGTGCCAGGTATGCTCAGACGTGAGTCCTGGGCTCACTGTGCCACTGGAATCAAGCTATCCTGGCTGAAGAGGGGTGAAACCCCGAACCCGGTCCTAGGATGCTTGTTTCCAGTCCAGGGAGGAACTGGCTTGGCAGTTCGGGCTGGACTGTTCCCATAAGGCACAGGGTCAAGACTGATTTGCATATAGCCAGGTCTAAACTGGGGTGGCATGGTGAGCAAAAGAATGATGGATTTAACCCAGATCTCTTGACTGGGGGTGAATGTTTTGATTTGTTCTGCATTCCGTCCATCAATTGTGTGTGTCTTTTGCTTTCTCACCCAAGTGCGCCAGGTATGCTCAGACGTGAGTCCTGGACTCACTGTGCCACTGGAATCAAGCTATCCTGGCTGAAGAGGGGTGAAACCCCGAAACCGGTCCTAGGATGCTTGTTTCCAGTCCAGGGAGGACCTGGCTTGGCAGTTCGGGCTGGACTGTTCCCATAAGGCACTGGGTCAAGACTGATTTGCAAATAGCCATGTCTAAACTGGGGTGGCATGGTGAGCAAAAGAATGATGGATTTAACCCAGATCTCTTGACTGGGGATGAATGTTTTGATTTGTTCTGCATTCCGTCCATCAGTTGTGTGTGTCTTTTGCTTTCTTGCCCAAGTGCGCCAGGTATGCTCAGACATGAGTCCTGGGCTCGCTGTGCCACTGGAATCAAGCTATCCTGGCTGAAGAGGGGTGAAACCCCGAAACCGGTCCTAGGATGCTTGTTTCCAGTCCAGGGAGGACCTGCCTTGGCAGTTCAGGCTGGACTGTTCCCATAAGGCACAGGGTCAAGACTGATTTGCATATAACCAGGTCTAAACTGGGGTGGCATGGTGAGCAAAAGAATGATGGATTTAACCCAGATCTCTTGACTGGGGGTGAATGTTTTGATTTGTTCTGCATTCCGTCCATCAATTGTGTGTGTCTTTTGCTTTCTCGACCAAGTGCGCCAGGTATGCTCAGACGTGAGTCCTGGGCTCACTGTGCCACTGGAATCAAGCTATCCTGGCTGGAGAGGGGTGAAACCCCGAAACCGGTCCTAGGATGCTTGTTTCCAGTCCAGGGAGGACCTGTCTTGGCAGTTCAGGCTGGACTGTTCCCATAAGGCACAGGGTCAAGACTGATTTGCATACAGCCAGGTCTAAAATGGGGTGGCATGGTGAGCAAAAGAATGATGGATTTAACCCAGATCTCTTGACTGGGTGTGAATGTTTTGATGTGTTCTGCATTCCGTCCATCAATTGTGTGTGTCTTTTGCTTTCTCGCCCAAGTGCGCCAGGTATGCTCAGACGTGAGTCCTGGGTTCACTGTGCCACTGGAATCAAGCTATCCTGGCTGAAGAGGGGTGAAACCCCGAAACCGGTCCTAGGATGCTTGTTTCCAGTCCAGGGAGTACCTGGCTTGGCAGTTCGGGCTGGACTGTTCCCATAAGGCACTGGGTCAAGACTGATTTGCATATAGCCATGTCTAAACTGGGGTGGCATGGTGAGCAAAAGAATGATGGATTTAACCCAGATCTCTTGACTGGGGATGAATGTTTTGATTTGTTCTGCATTCCGTCCATCAGTTGTGTGTGTCTTTTGCTTTCTCGCCCAAGTGCGCCAGGTATGCTCAGACGTGAGTCCTGGGCTCACTGTGCCACTGGAATCAAGCTATCCTGGCTGAAGAGGGGTGAAACCCCGAAACCGGTCCTAGGATGCTTGTTTCCAGTCCAGGGAGGACCTGTCTTGGCAGTTCAGGCTGGACTGTTCCCATAAGGCACAGGGTCAAGACTTATTTGCAGATAACCAGGTCTAAACTGGGGTGGCATGGTGAGCAAAAGAATGATGGATTTAACCCAGATCTCTTGACTGGGGGTGAATGTTTTGATTTGTTCTGCATTCCGTCCATCAATTGTGTGTGTCTTTTGCTTTCTCGCCCAAGTGCGCCAGGTATGCTCAGACGTGAGTCCTGGGCTCACTGTGCCACTGGAATCAAGCTATCCTGGCTGAAGAGGGGTGAAACCCCGAAACCGGTCCTAGGATGCTTGTTTCCAGTCCAGGGAGGACCTGGCTTGGCAGTTCGGGCTGGACTGTTCCCATAAGGCACAGGGTCAAGACTGATTTGCACATAGCCAGGTCTAAACTGGGGTGGCATGGTGAGCAAAAGAATGATGGATTTAGCCCAGATCTCTTGACTGGGGGTGAATGGTTTGATTTGTTCTGCATTCCGTCCATCAATTGTGTGTGTCTTTTGCTTTCTCGCCCAAGTGCGCCAGGTATGCTCAGACGTGAGTCCTGGGCTCACTGTGCCACTGGAATCAAGCTATCCTGGCTGAAGAGGGGTGAAACCCCGAAACCGGTCCCAGGATGCTTGTTTCCAGTCCAGAGAGGACCTGGCTTGGCAGTTCGGGCTGGACTGTTCCCATAAGGCACAGGGTCAAGACTGATTTGCATATAGCCAGGTCTAAACTGGGGTGGCATGGTGAGCAAAGGAATGATGGATTTAACCCAGATCTCTTGACTGAGGGTGAAAGTTTTGATTTGTTCTGCATTCCGTCCATCAATTGTGTGTGTCTTTTGCTTTCTCGCCCAAGTGCGCCAGGTATGCTCAGACGTGAGTCCTGGGCTCACTGTGCCACTGGAATCAAGCTATCCTGGCTGAAGAGGGGTGAAACCCCGAAATCGGTCCTAGGATGCTTGTTTCCAGTCCAGGGAGGACCTGGCTTGGCAGTTCGGGCTGGACTGTTCCCATAAGGCACAGGGTCAAGACTGATTTTCATATAGCCAGGTCTAAACTGGGGTGACATGGTGAGCAAAAGAATGATGGATTTAACCCAGATCTCTTGACTGGAGGGTGAATGTTTTGATTTGTTCTGCATTCCGTCCATCAATTGTGTGTGTCTTTTGCTTTCACACCCAAGTGCGCCAGGTATGCTCAGACGTGAGTCCTGGGCTCACTGTGCCACTGGAATCAAGCTATCCTGGCTGAAGAGGGGTGAAACCCCGAAACCGGTCCTAGGATGCTTGTTTCCAGTCCAGGGAGGACCTGGCTTGGCAGTTCGGGCTGGACTGTTCCCATAAGGCACAGGGTCAAGACTGATTTTCATATAGCCAGGTCTAAACTGGGGTGACATGGTGAGCAAAAGAATGATGGATTTAACCCAGATCTCTTGACTGGAGGGTGAATGTTTTGATTTGTTCTGCATTCCGTCCATCAATTGTGTGTGTCTTTTGCTTTCTCGCTCAAGTGTGCCAGGTATGCTCAGACGTGAGTCCTGGGCTCACTGTGCCACTGGAATCAAGCTATCCTGGCTGAAGAGGGGTGAAACCCCGAACCCGGTCCTAGGATGCTTGTTTCCAGTCCAGGGAGGAACTGGCTTGGCAGTTCGGGCTGGATTGTTCCCATAAGGCACAGGGTCAAGACTGATTTGCATATAGCCAGGTCTAAACTGGGGTGGCATGGTGAGCAAAAGAATAATGGATTTAACCCAGATCTCTTGACTGGGGGTGAATGTTTTGATTTGTTCTGCATTCCGTCCATCAATTGTGTGTGTCTTTTGCTTTCTCGCCCAAGTGCACCAGGTATGCTCGGACGTGAGTCCTGGACTCACTGTGCCACTGGAATCAAGCTATCTTGGCTGAAGAGGGGTGAAACCCCGAAACCGGTCCTAGGATGCTTGTTTCCAGTCCAGGGAGGACCTGGCTTGGCAGTTCGGGCTGGACTGTTCCCATAAGGCACTGGGTCAAGACTGATTTGCATATAGCCATGTCTAAACTGGGGTGGCATGGTGAGCAAAAGAATGATGGATTTAACCCAGATCTCTTGACTGGGGATGAATGTTTTGATTTGTTCTGCATTCTGTCCATCAGTTGTGTGTGTCTTTTGCTTTCTCGCCCAAGTGCGCCAGGTATGCTCAGACGTGAGTCCTGGGCTCACTGTGCCACTGGAATCAAGCTATCCTGGCTGAAGAGGGGTGAAACCCCGAAACCGGTCCTAGGATGCTTGTTTCCAGTCCAGGGAGGACCTGTCTTGGCAGTTCAGGCTGGACTGTTGCCATAAGGCACAGGGTCAAGACTGATTTGCATATAACCAGGTCTAAACTGGGGTGGCATGGTGAGCAAAAGAATGATGGATTTAACCCAGATCTCTTGACTGGGGGTGAATGTTTTGATTTGTTCTGCATTCCGTCCATCAATTGTGTGTGTCTTTTGCTTTCTCGACCAAGTGCGCCAGGTATGCTCAGACGTGAGTCCTGGGCTCACTGTGCCACTGGAATCAAGCTATCCTGGCTGAAGAGGGGTGAAACCCCGAAACCGGTCCTAGGATGCTTGTTTCCAGTCCAGGGAGGACCTGGCTTGGCAGTTCGGGCTGGACTGTTCCACTAAGGCACAGGGTCAAGACTGATTTGCATATAGCCAGGTCTAAACTGGGGTGGCATGGTGAGCAAAAGAATGATGGATTTAACCCAGATCTCTTGACTGGGGGTGAATGTTTTGATTTGTTCTGCATTCCGTCCATCAATTGTGTGTGTCTTTTGCTTTCTCGCCCAAGTGCGCCAGGTATGCTCAGACGTGAGTCCTGGGCTCACTGTGCCACTGGAATCAAGCTATCCTGGCTGAAGAGGGGTGAAACCCCGAAACCGGTCCTAGGATGCTTGTTTCCAGTCCAGGGAGGACCTGGCTTGGCAGTTCGGGCTGGACTGTTCCCATAAGGCACAGGGTCAAGACTGATTTGCATATAGCCATGTCTAAACTGGGGTGGCATGGTGAGCAAAAGAATGATGGATTTAACCCAGATCTCTTGACTGGGGGTGAATGTTTTGATTTGTTCTGCATTCCGTCCATCAATTGTGTGTGTCTTTTGCTTTCACACCCAAGTGCGCCAGGTATGCTCAGACGTGAGTCCTGGACTCACTGTGCCACTGGAATCAAGCTATCCTGGCTGAAGAGGGGTGAAACCCCGAAACCGGTCCTAGGATGCTTGTTTCCAGTCCAGGGAGGACCTGGCTTGGCAGTTCGGGCTGGACTGTTCCCATAAGGCACTGGGTCAAGACTGATTTGCATATAGCCATGTCTAAACTGGGGTGGCATGGTGAGCAAAAGAATGATGGATTTAACCCAGATCTCTTGACTGGGGATGAATGTTTTGATTTGTTCTGCATTCCGTCCATCAGTTGTGTGTGTCTTTTGCTTTCTTGCCCAAGTGCGCCAGGTATGCTCAGACATGAGTCCTGGGCTCACTGTGCCACTGGAATCAAGCTATCCTGGCTGAAGAGGGGTGAAACCCCGAAACCGGTCCTAGGATGCTTGTTTCCAGTCCAGGCAGGACCTGCCTTGGCAGTTCAGGCTGGACTGTTCCCATAAGGCACAGGGTCAAGACTGATTTGCATATACCCAGGTCTAAACTGGGGTGGCATGGTGAGCAAAAGAATGATGGATTTAACCCAGATCTCTTGACTGGGGGTGAATGTTTTGATTTGTTCTGCATTCCGTCCATCAATTGTGTGTGTCTTTTGCTTTCTCGCCCAAGTGCGCCAGGTATGCTCAGACGTGAGTCCTGGGTTCACTGTGCCACTGGAATCAAGCTATCCTGGCTGAAGAGGGGTGAAACCCCGAAACCGGTCCTAGGATGCTTGTTTCCAGTCCAGGGAGGACCTGGCTTGGCAGTTCGGGCTGGACTGTTCCCCTAAGGCACAGGGTCAAGACTGATTTGCATATAGCCAGGTCTAAACTGGGGTGGCATGGTGAGCAAAAGAATGATGGATTTAACCCAGATCTCTTGACTGGGGGTGAATGTTTTGATTTGTTCTGCATTCCGTCCAACAATTGTGTGTGTCTTTTGCTTTCTCGCCCAAGTGCGCCAGGTATGCTCAGACGTGAGTCCTGGGCTCACTGTGCCACTGGAATCCAGCTATCCTGGCTGAAGAGGGGTGAAACCCCGAAACCGGTCCTAGGATGCTTGTTTCCAGTCCAGGGAGTACCTGGCTTGGCAGTTCGGGCTGGACTGTTCCCATAAGGCACTGGGTCAAGACTGATTTGCATATAGCCATGTCTAAACTGGGGTGGCATGGTGAGCAAAAGAATGATGGATTTAACCCAGATCTCTTGACTGGGGATGAATGTTTTGATTTGTTCTGCATTCCGTCCATCAGTTGTGTGTGTCTTTTGCTTTCTCGCCCAAGTGCGCCAGGTATGCTCAGACGTGAGTCCTGGGCTCACTGTGCCACTGGAATCAAGCTATCCTGGCTGAAGAGGGGTGAAACCCCGAAACCGGTCCTAGGATGCTTGTTTCCAGTCCAGGGAGGACCTGTCTTGGCAGTTCAGGCTGGACTGTTCCCATAAGGCACAGGGTCAAGGCTGATTTGCATATAACCAGGTCTAAACTGGGGTGGCATGGTGAGCAAAAGAATGATGGATTTAACCCAGATCTCTTGACTGGGGGTGAATGTTTTGATTTGTTCTGCATTCCGTCCATCAATTGTGTGTGTCTTTTGCTTTCTCGCCCAAGTGCGCCAGGTATGCTCAGACGTGAGTCCTGGGCTCACTGTGCCACTGGAATCAAGCTATCCAGGCTGAAGAGGGGTGAAACCCCGAAACCGGTCCTAGGATGCTTGTTTCCAGTCCAGGGAGGACCTGGCTTGGCAGTTCGGGCTGGACTGTTCCCATAAGGCACAGGGTCAAGGCTGATTTGCACATAGCCAGGTCTAAACTGGGGTGGCATGGTGAGCAAAAGAATGATGGATTTAGCCCAGATCTCTTGACTGGGGGTGAATGGTTTGATTTGTTCTGCATTCCGTCCATCAATTGTGTGTGTCTTTTGCTTTCTCGCCCAAGTGCGCCAGGTATGCTCAGACGTGAGTCCTGGGCTCACTGTGCCACTGGAATCAAGCTATCCTGGCTGAAGAGGGGTGAAACCCCGAAACCGGTCCCAGGATGCTTGTTTCCAGTCCAGAGAGGACCTGGCTTGGCAGTTCAGGCTGGACTGTTCCCATAAGGCACAGGGTCAAGACTGATTTGCATATAGCCAGGTCTAAACTGGGGTGGCATGGTGAGCAAAAGAATAATGGATTTAACCCAGATCTCTTGACTGGGGGTGAATGTTTTGATTTGTTCTGCATTCCGTCCATCAATTGTGTGTGTCTTTTGCTTTCTCGCCCAAGTGCACCAGGTATGCTCGGACGTGAGTCCTGGACTCACTGTGCCACTGGAATCAAGCTATCTTGGCTGAAGAGGGGTGAAACCCCGAAACCGGTCCTAGGATGCTTGTTTCCAGTCCAGGGAGGACCTGGCTTGGCAGTTCGGGCTGGACTGTTCCCATAAGGCACTGGGTCAAGACTGATTTGCATATAGCCATGTCTAAACTGGGGTGGCACGGTGAGCAAAAGAATGATGGATTTAACCCAGATCTCTTGACTGGGGATAATTGTTTTGATTTGTTCTGCATTCCGTCCATCAGTTGTGTGTGTCTTTTACTTTCTCGCCCAAGTGCGCCAGGTATGCTCAGACGTGAGTCCTGGGCTCACTGTGCCACTGGAATCAAGCTATCCTGGCTGAAGAGGGGTGAAACCCCGAAACCGGTCCTAGGATGCTTGTTTCCAGTCCAGGGAGGACCTGTCTTGGCAGTTCAGGCTGGACTGTTGCCATAAGGCACAGGGTCAAGACTGATTTGCATATAACCAGGTCTAAACTGGGGTGGCATGGTGAGCAAAAGAATGATGGATTTAACCCAGATCTCTTGACTGGGGGTGAATGTTTTGATTTGTTCTGCATTCCGTCCATCAATTGTGTGTGTCTTTTGCTTTCTCGACCAAGTGCGCCAGGTATGCTCAGACGTGAGTCCTGGGCTCACTGTGCCACTGGAATCAAGCTATCCTGGCTGAAGAGGGGTGAAACCCCGAAACCGGTCCTAGGATGCTTGTTTCCAGTCCAGGGAGGACCTGGCTTGGCAGTTCGGGCTGGACTGTTCCCCTAAGGCACAGGGTCAAGACTGATTTGCATATAGCCAGGTCTAAACTGGGGTGGCATGGTGAGCAAAAGAATGATGGATTTAACCCAGATCTCTTGACTGGGGGTGAATGTTTTGATTTGTTCTGCATTCCGTCCATCAATTGTGTGTGTCTTTTGCTTTCTCGCCCAAGTGCGCCAGGTATGCTCAGACGTGAGTCCTGGGCTCACTGTGCCACTGGAATCAAGCTATCCTGGCTGAAGAGGGGTGAAACCCCGAAACCGGTCCTAGGATGCTTGTTTCCAGTCCAGGGAGGACCTGGCTTGGCAGTTCGGGCTGGACTGTTCCCATAAGGCACTGGGTCAAGACTGATTTGCATATAGCCATGTCTAAACTGGGGTGGCACGGTGAGCAAAAGAATGATGGATTTAACCCAGATCTCTTGACTGGGGATAATTGTTTTGATTTGTTCTGCATTCCGTCCATCAGTTGTGTGTGTCTTTTACTTTCTCGCCCAAGTGCGCCAGGTATGCTCAGACGTGAGTCCTGGGCTCACTGTGCCACTGGAATCAAGCTATCCTGGCTGAAGAGGGGTGAAACCCCGAAACCGGTCCTAGGATGCTTGTTTCCAGTCCAGGGAGGACCTGTCTTGGCAGTTCAGGCTGGACTGTTGCCATAAGGCACAGGGTCAAGACTGATTTGCATATAACCAGGTCTAAACTGGGGTGGCATGGTGAGCAAAAGAATGATGGATTTAACCCAGATCTCTTGACTGGGGGTGAATGTTTTGATTTGTTCTGCATTCCGTCCATCAATTGTGTGTGTCTTTTGCTTTCTCGACCAAGTGCGCCAGGTATGCTCAGACGTGAGTCCTGGGCTCACTGTGCCACTGGAATCAAGCTATCCTGGCTGAAGAGGGGTGAAACCCCGAAACCGGTCCTAGGATGCTTGTTTCCAGTCCAGGGAGGACCTGGCTTGGCAGTTCGGGCTGGACTGTTCCCCTAAGGCACAGGGTCAAGACTGATTTGCATATAGCCAGGTCTAAACTGGGGTGGCATGGTGAGCAAAAGAATGATGGATTTAACCCAGATCTCTTGACTGGGGGTGAATGTTTTGATTTGTTCTGCATTCCGTCCATCAATTGTGTGTGTCTTTTGCTTTCTCGCCCAAGTGCGCCAGGTATGCTCAGACGTGAGTCCTGGGCTCACTGTGCCACTGGAATCAAGCTATCCTGGCTGAAGAGGGGTGAAACCCCGAAACCGGTCCTAGGATGCTTGTTTCCAGTCCAGGGAGGACCTGGCTTGGCAGTTCGGGCTGGACTGTTCCCATAAGGCACAGGGTCAAGACTGATTTGCATATAGCCATGTCTAAACTGGGGTGGCATGGTGAGCAAAAGAATGATGGATTTAACCCAGATCTCTTGACTGGGGGTGAATGTTTTGATTTGTTCTGCATTCCGTCCATCAATTGTGTGTGTCTTTTGCTTTCACACCCAAGTGCGCCAGGTATGCTCAGACGTGAGTCCTGGACTCACTGTGCCACTGGAATCAAGCTATCCTGGCTGAAGAGGGGTGAAACCCCGAAACCGGTCCTAGGATGCTTGTTTCCAGTCCAGGGAGGACCTGGCTTGGCAGTTCGGGCTGGACTGTTCCCATAAGGCACTGGGTCAAGACTGATTTTCATATAGCCATGTCTAAACTGGGGTGGCATGGTGAGCAAAAGAATGATGGATTTAACCCAGATCTCTTGACTGGGGATGAATGTTTTGATTTGTTCTGCATTCCGTCCATCAGTTGTGTGTGTCTTTTGCTTTCTTGCCCAAGTGCGCCAGGTATGCTCAGACATGAGTCCTGGGCTCACTGTGCCACTGGAATCAAGCTATCCTGGCTGAAGAGGGGTGAAACCCCGAAACCGGTCCTAGGATGCTTGTTTCCAGTCCAGGGAGGACCTGCCTTGGCAGTTCAGGCTGGACTGTTCCCATAAGGCACAGGGTCAAGACTGATTTGCATATAACCAGGTCTAAACTGGGGTGGCATGGTGAGCAAAAGAATGATGGATTTAACCCAGATCTCTTGACTGGGGGTGAATGTTTTGATTTGTTCTGCATTCCGTCCATCAATTGTGTGTGTCTTTTGCTTTCTCGACCAAGTGCGCCAGGTATGCTCAGACGTGAGTCCTGGGCTCACTGTGCCACTGGAATCAAGCTATCCTGGCTGGAGAGGGGTGAAACCCCGAAACCGGTCCTAGGATGCATGTTTCCAGTCCAGGGAGGACCTGTCTTGGCAGTTCAGGCTGGACTGTTCCCATAAGGCACAGGGTCAAGACTGATTTGCATATAGCCAGGTCTAAACTGGGGTGGCATGGTGAGCAAAAGAATGATGGATTTAACCCAGATCTCTTAACTGGGTGTGAATGTTTTGATGTGTTCTGCATTCCGTCCATCAATTGTGTGTGTCTTTTGCTTTCTCGCCCAAGTGCGCCAGGTATGCTCAGACGTGAGTCCTGGGTTCACTGTGCCACTGGAATCAAGCTATCCTGGCTGAAGAGGGGTGAAACCCCAAAACCGGTCCTAGGATGCTTGTTTCCAGTCCAGGGAGGACCTGGCTTGGCAGTTCGGGCTGGACTGTTCCCCTAAGGCACAGGGTCAAGACTGATTTGCATATAGCCAGGTCTAAACTGGGGTGGCATGGTGAGCAAAAGAATGATGGATTTCACCCAGATCTCTTGACTGGGGGTGAATGTTTTGATTTGTTCTGCATTCCGTCCAACAATTGTGTGTGTCTTTTGCTTTCTCGCCCAAGTGCGCCAGGTATGCTCAGACGTGAGTCCTGGGCTCACTGTGCCACTGGAATCCAGCTATCCTGGCTGAAGAGGGGTGAAACCCCGAAACCGGTCCTAGGATGCTTGTTTCCAGTCCAGGGAGTACCTGGCTTGGCAGTTCGGGCTGGACTGTTCCCATAAGGCACTGGGTCAAGACTGATTTGCATATAGCCATGTCTAAACTGGGGTGGCATGGTGAGCAAAAGAATGATGGATTTAACCCAGATCTCTTGACTGGGGGTGAATGGTTTGATTTGTTCTGCATTCCGTCCATCAATTGTGTGTGTCTTTTGCTTTCTCGCCCAAGTGCGCCAGGTATGCTCAGACGTGAGTCCTGGGCTCACTGTGCCACTGGAATCAAGCTATCCTGGCTGAAGAGGGGTGAAACCCCGAAACCGGTCCCAGGATGCTTGTTTCCAGTCCAGAGAGGACCTGGCTTGGCAGTTCGGGCTGGACTGTTCCCATAAGGCACAGGGTCAAGACTGATTTGCATATAGCCAGGTCTAAACTGGGGTGGCATGGTGAGCAAAAGAATAATGGATTTAACCCAGATCTCTTGACTGGGGGTGAATGTTTTGATTTGTTCTGCATTCCGTCCATCAATTGTGTGTGTCTTTTGCTTTCTCGCCCAAGTGCACCAGGTATGCTCGGACGTGAGTCCTGGACTCACTGTGCCACTGGAATCAAGCTATCTTGGCTGAAGAGGGGTGAAACCCCGAAACCGGTCCTAGGATGCTTGTTTCCAGTCCAGGGAGGACCTGGCTTGGCAGTTCGGGCTGGACTGTTCCCATAAGGCACAGGGTCAAGGCTGATTTGCACATAGCCAGGTCTAAACTGGGGTGGCATGGTGAGCAAAAGAATGATGGATTTAGCCCAGATCTCTTGACTGGGGGTGAATGGTTTGATTTGTTCTGCATTCCGTCCATCAATTGTGTGTGTCTTTTGCTTTCTCGCCCAAGTGCGCCAGGTATGCTCAGACGTGAGTCCTGGGCTCACTGTGCCACTGGAATCAAGCTATCCTGGCTGAAGAGGGGTGAAACCCCGAAACCGGTCCCAGGATGCTTGTTTCCAGTCCAGAGAGGACCTGGCTTGGCAGTTCGGGCTGGACTGTTCCCATAAGGCACAGGGTCAAGACTGATTTGCATATAGCCAGGTCTAAACTGGGGTGGCATGGTGAGCAAAAGAATAATGGATTTAACCCAGATCTCTTGACTGGGGGTGAATGTTTTGATTTGTTCTGCATTCCGTCCATCAATTGTGTGTGTCTTTTGCTTTCTCGCCCAAGTGCACCAGGTATGCTCGGACGTGAGTCCTGGACTCACTGTGCCACTGGAATCAAGCTATCTTGGCTGAAGAGGGGTGAAACCCCGAAACCGGTCCTAGGATGCTTGTTTCCAGTCCAGGGAGGACCTGGCTTGGCAGTTCGGGCTGGACTGTTCCCATAAGGCACAGGGTCAAGGCTGATTTGCACATAGCCAGGTCTAAACTGGGGTGGCATGGTGAGCAAAAGAATGATGGATTTAGCCCAGATCTCTTGACTGGGGGTGAATGGTTTGATTTGTTCTGCATTCCGTCCATCAATTGTGTGTGTCTTTTGCTTTCTCGCCCAAGTGCGCCAGGTATGCTCAGACGTGAGTCCTGGGCTCACTGTGCCACTGGAATCAAGCTATCCTGGCTGAAGAGGGGTGAAACCCCGAAACCGGTCCCAGGATGCTTGTTTCCAGTCCAGAGAGGACCTGGCTTGGCAGTTCGGGCTGGACTGTTCCCATAAGGCACAGGGTCAAGACTGATTTGCATATAGCCAGGTCTAAACTGGGGTGGCATGGTGAGCAAAGGAATGATGGATTTAACCCAGATCTCTTGACTGGGGGTGAAAGTTTTGATTTGTTCTGCATTCCGTCCATCAATTGTGTGTGTCTTTTGCTTTCTCGCCCAAGTGCGCCAGGTATGCTCAGACGTGAGTCCTGGGCTCACTGTGCCACTGGAATCAAGCTATCCTGGCTGAAGAGGGGTGAAACCCCGAAACCGGTCCTAGGATGCTTGTTTCCAGTCCAGGGAGGACCTGGCTTGGCAGTTCGGGCTGGACTGTTCCCATAAGGCACAGGGTCAAGACTGATTTTCATATAGCCAGGTCTAAACTGGGGTGACATGGTGAGCAAAAGAATGATAGATTTAACCCAGATCTCTGACTGGGGGTGAATGTTTTGATTTGTTCTGCATTCCGTCCATCAATTGTGTGTGTCTTTTGCTTTCTCGCCCAAGTGTGCCAGGTATGCTCAGACGTGAGTCCTGGGCTCACTGTGCCACTGGAATCAAGCTATCCTGGCTGAAGAGGGGTGAAACCCCGAACCCGGTCCTAGGATGCTTGTTTCCAGTCCAGGGAGGAACTGGCTTGGCAGTTCGGGCTGGACTGTTCCCATAAGGCACAGGGTCAAGACTGATTTGCATATAGCCAGGTCTAAACTGGAGTGGCATGGTGAGCAAAAGAATAATGGATTTAACCCAGATCTCTTGACTGGGGGTGAATGTTTTGATTTGTTCTGCATTCCGTCCATCAATTGTGTGTGTCTTTTGCTTTCTCGCCCAAGTGCACCAGGTATGCTCGGACGTGAGTCCTGGACTCACTGTGCCACTGGAATCAAGCTATCTTGGCTGAAGAGGGGTGAAACCCCGAAACCGGTCCTAGGATGCTTGTTTCCAGTCCAGGGAGGACCTGGCTTGGCAGTTCGGGCTGGACTGTTCCCATAAGGCACTGGGTCAAGACTGATTTGCATATAGCCATGTCTAAACTGGGGTGGCATGGTGAGCAAAAGAATGATGGATTTAAGCCAGATCTCTTGACTGGGGATGAATGTTTTGATTTGTTCTGCATTCCGTCCATCAGTTGTGTGTGTCTTTTGCTTTCTCGCCCAAGTGCGCCAGGTATGCTCAGACGTGAGTCCTGGGCTCACTGTGCCACTGGAATCAAGCTATCCTGGCTGAAGAGGGGTGAAACCCCGAAACCGGTCCTAGGATGCTTGTTTCCAGTCCAGGGAGGACCTGTCTTGGCAGTTCAGGCTGGACTGTTCCCATAAGGCACAGGGTCAAGACTGATTTGCATATAACCAGGTCTAAACTGGGGTGGCATGGTGAGCAAAAGAATGATGGATTTAACCCAGATCTCTTGACTGGGGGTGAATGTTTTGATTTGTTCTGCATTCCGTCCATCAATTGTGTGTGTCTTTTGCTTTCTCGCCCAAGTGCGCCAGGTATGCTCAGACGTGAGTCCTGGGCTCACTGTGCCACTGGAATCAAGCTATCCAGGCTGAAGAGGGGTGAAACCCCGAAACCGGTCCTAGGATGCTTGTTTCCAGTCCAGGGAGGACCTGGCTTGGCAGTTCGGGCTGGACTGTTCCCATAAGGCACAGAGTCAAGGCTGATTTGCACATAGCCAGGTCTAAACTGGGGTGGCATGGTGAGCAAAAGAATGATGGATTTAGCCCAGATCTCTTGACTGGGGGTGAATGGTTTGATTTGTTCTGCATTCCGTCCATCAATTGTGTGTGTCTTTTGCTTTCTCGCCCAAGTGCGCCAGGTATGCTCAGACGTGAGTCCTGGGCTCACTGTGCCACTGGAATCAAGCTATCCTGGCTGAAGAGGGGTGAAACCCCGAAACCGGTCCCAGGATGCTTGTTTCCAGTCCAGAGAGGACCTGGCTTGGCAGTTCGGGCTGGACTGTTCCCATAAGGCACAGGGTCAAGACTGATTTGCATATAGCCAGGTCTAAACTGGGGTGGCATGGTGAGCAAAGGAATGATGGATTTAACCCAGATCTCTTGACTGGGGGTGAAAGTTTTGATTTGTTCTGCATTCCGTCCATCAATTGTGTGTGTCTTTTGCTTTCTCGCCCAAGTGCGCCAGGTATGCTCAGACGTGAGTCCTGGGCTCACTGTGCCACTGGAATCAAGCTATCCTGGCAGAAGAGGGGTGAAACCCCGAAACCGGTCCTAGGATGCTTGTTTCCAGTCCAGGGAGGACCTGGCTTGGCAGTTTGGGCTGGACTGTTCCCATAAGGCACAGGGTCAAGACTGATTTTCATATAGCCAGGTCTAAACTGGGGTGACATGGTGAGCAAAAGAATGATAGATTTAACCCAGATCTCTTGACTGGGGGTGAATGTTTTGATTTGTTCTGCATTCCGTCCATCAATTGTGTGTGTCTTTTGCTTTCTCGCCCAAGTGTGCCAGGTATGCTCAGACGTGAGTCCTGGGCTCACTGTGCCACTGGAATCAAGCTATCCTGGCTGAAGAGGGGTGAAACCCCGAACCCGGTCCTAGGATGCTTGTTTCCAGTCCAGGGAGGAACTGGCTTGGCAGTTCGGGCTGGACTGTTCCCATAAGGCACAGGGTCAAGACTGATTTGCATATAGCCAGGTCTAAACTGGGGTGGCATGGTGAGCAAAAGAATAATGGATTTAACCCAGATCTCTTGACTGGGGGTGAATGTTTTGATTTGTTCTGCATTCCGTCCATCAATTGTGTGTGTCTTTTGCTTTCTCGCCCAAGTGCACCAGGTATGCTCGGACGTGAGTCCTGGACTCACTGTGCCACTGGAATCAAGCTATCTTGGCTGAAGAGGGGTGAAACCCCGAAACCGGTCCTAGGATGCTTGTTTCCAGTCCAGGGAGGACCTGGCTTGGCAGTTCGGGCTGGACTGTTCCCATAAGGCACTGGGTCAAGACTGATTTGCATATAGCCATGTCTAAACTGGGGTGGCATGGTGAGCAAAAGAATGATGGATTTAACCCAGATCTCTTGACTGGGGATGAATGTTTTGATTTGTTCTGCATTCCGTCCATCAGTTGTGTGTGTCTTTTGCTTTCTCGCCCAAGTGCGCCAGGTATGCTCAGACGTGAGTCCTGGGCTCACTGTGCCACTGGAATCAAGCTATCCTGGCTGAAGAGGGGTGAAACCCCGAAACCGGTCCTAGGATGCTTGTTTCCAGTCCAGGGAGGACCTGTCTTGGCAGTTCAGGCTGGACTGTTCCCCTAAGGCACAGGGTCAAGACTGATTTGCATATAGCCAGGTCTAAACTGGGGTGGCATGGTGAGCAAAAGAATGATGGATTTAACCCAGATCTCTTGACTGGGGGTGAATGTTTTGATTTGTTCTGCATTCCGTCCATCAATTGTGTGTGTCTTTTGCTTTCTCGCCCAAGTGCGCCAGGTATGCTCAGACGTGAGTCCTGGGCTCACTGTGCCACTGGAATCAAGCTATCCTGGCTGAAGAGGGGTGAAACCCCGAAACCGGTCCTAGGATGCTTGTTTCCAGTCCAGGGAGGACCTGGCTTGGCAGTTCGGGCTGGACTGTTCCCATAAGGCACAGGGTCAAGACTGATTTGCATATAGCCATGTCTAAACTGGGGTGGCATGGTGAGCAAAAGAATGATGGATTTAACCCAGATCTCTTGACTGGGGGTGAATGTTTTGATTTGTTCTGCATTCCATCCATCAATTGTGTGTGTCTCTTGCTTCATATTTCTTCACTGGTGAGCGGTTCTGGATGTCGGAAGATGTTCTGCGGCGGCGGGCTGCTTTTCGGAACTCTCTGCAGCCTCTGAAATCGGAAACTCTGCAAGTCGCGCTTTGGGTTTTAACAGTGCTGGTTATGGCCACCATTTTGCAGCGACGCTCTCTTTGTGAGGAGAAATACCGGTGAGAGCATTCTGGCGTGCACACGCTTTATGGCAAGTTTCCTTCGTTGCTAACTTCAGCATTTGGCATAATGGAGCATTAATACTTGTGGAGCCTTATGTTGGACTGTTTTTGTCTTTCTAATTTTTTACTTCATGCCTCACAGTGTACCTTTCAGTGCTGTTTCTCCCAGGCTCTATTTTGAAGTCAATTTGGAATGAGACTTTGATTATTCTGTGCTTGCCCAATCTCTTGAGCTTGGAGAGCAGGTTTGTTGAGGTATTTTTCTTGACGCCAGCTTACTGAATCCTTTTCATGTCACTGAGCCTGGTGGGAGCCCTGGTTTTAGCGCCTGGATTATATGTTATGCGCCTCGTCTGCTGTGCTCTCAGACCAATCACAAGTGTTACGCTTTTTTTTTTTTCTTCTCAACTTTTGAAAACAATGCTATCATTACCACTATTTACATATGCCTATTTAGGCATTGCTTCAACAAAACGAGCAAAACGTATGTCAATATGAATTTTTAATTCACCTTCTAATTTATTTATTTATTTATTTATTCTCAACTGGTCACATTGCTCGTTCTGACCTATATGTATGGCTCTACTTTTTATTACCCCTTCATGTGGGTATAGTCTTGGTTCTGGTAAGGCACAGTGATATTGTGCCTCATCATGGCACTTCCTTGACTTTCGTATGGGATGTTCCTCACCCTTGAGCCTTTTTGATGGGAAGACTGAAAAAGTTGGAACTCTCTTCTTCACGTACCACGCATGCGTTCATTCAAAACTCTAGAATTTTTTCTGAGTTCGCTAGGATGGATAACTCGCTTGACCCAGTTCCCAAAGCTTCTCCGCCCAAGACTGTGAGTACTCCGGCTCCAGGTAAAACTAACACCAAAAGACTCAAAAAAGATCCACCTTCCCCACCTGTTGCCCCCTCGCCTGTATCCTTGGAAGTATTGCTGGAAGAGATAAGGGCGCTTCGCCCCTTTATGGAGGACACTACTACCAAATTGCAGTTTCTAACGGAAAACTGGTCGCAGATGAATGATCGTCTCACAACGGTGGAACAAAGTGTCTCCTCCTTTTCTCAAACAAAGGAGACGGTCAGCTCTCTCCAGTCTCAGGTTGTGTTGTTGCAGCAGCAGGTGGAGGATTTGGAAAACAGGAACAGAAGAAACAACCTCCGCATTTACGGTCTGCCGGAAGGCTCAGAAGGGTCCGATCTTCTAGTGTTTTTCAAATCTTTTCTTCCTAAGTTGTTAAACATGCCTGAAGGAACTTCCCTTAATATTCAACGAGCTCACAGACTTGGTCATCAACGTTCTGCCACCTCCCCCTCTCAGAGACCGAGAGGGGTCATACTTTACTTTCTCGAGTACACAGATTTACTCAAGGTACTTTCTGCAGTCAGGTCCGCCCAAAGCATCTCTTGGTCTGGCTCTACACTATTTTTTGCTCAGGATTATGCCAGATCAACAGCTAATCGACGCAAGGAATTTTTGAATATGAGGCCTGCTCTACGTGCCATGGGCACTAGATATGGACTTTTTCATCCTTGCCTCTTCATGGTTACTCTCAATAATAAAACAACGACATATGATGATCCACAAAAACTGCGGAGTTTCATTAACTTCAGCACGGTCGAGACTATGGACACTTCGAGAGTCTCAATATCTTAAGTTGTTTAATTGGTTATCACGTTGATTGTGTTGAATTATTTTTACTGTTTTTTCATAGGTCTATTCATTAGCATAGCTTATCTTTTTTTTTTTCTTCTCTTATAACAGCTGTTTAGTCAAGACTTTGTGTTTTTGATCTCTTTTTGCTTATTTCTCTCTTCTCTTATAGTAACATTTATTGTTGTTCTTTTCCTTGACAGGTCCCTCGCTGTTTATTACCCTATGTACCCTCGCCCTCTTTGATTGATTGTGGTTTGTTCCTGTCCTCGTCCCGTTGAGTCTGGACACGCCACTCGCTCCTCGTGGCCTTACCTCCCCTCATCCCTCTGTGATTTCCCCCGACGTAGGTATGTTACTTATCCCCATCAATTCTCCAATGTTGTTTCTTCTTTTTAGTTCTTCCCTCCTATCTTCCCTTCTATTTCTTTTCTTCCTTTTTCCTTGTCTTGCACATTTGTGTTGCACCTTCTCCTTTTCCTCCCTATCTCTACTCTCGTTCTTTTCCCAATTGACTATTTTATTTTCCTACACACATTTCTTTTTTCTATCAACTCCCCTTCAATGCCTCTTCTATTCACAGATGTTTCTCTTTTCCCTTTTTTCTTTCTCCTCTTTCCTTTATCAATCTCTCTTACTACCTTTTTTCTTTTCGCTCAAGAGTCTTACTTCTTTTTTTTGGCTTCATTCTATTAACTTACTTTTAATCTTAATGACTTTATATTTTCCCTCCCCTGGCATATTATGTTTATATAGACAGATTGTTACGCTTTTTACCTTTCATTTTCTCATGGTTTATTGCGACCTCTTCTTGTTAGACATTTCACTGTTGGATTTATGTCTCTGAAAATTATCTCTTAGATTATTAGAGGTTTGTCTTCTCCTATCAAGCGACAACGTATTTTAACACACCTGTCCCAGTTAGGAGCCGATATTGTTTGTTTGCAGGAATCCTATTTGAATGCCGTCGAGTCTTTAAAACTGAAAAGGAGCAGGGTTGGAGATGTTTTTTATCTCCAGGTGATGGCAAACGTAATGGGGTCATTACTCTTTGTCACAAACACTTGCATGCTAATTTACTCTCTCAACAGTCTGATGATGAAGGTAGATAGCTGTGCACTAAACTTCAAGTGAGGTGTGCACCGTTATCTTTGTTGAATGTTTATGCACCCACTAATGGTGACCCTCTGTTTTGGTCCTCTTTGTCTCAGCAACTTTCTTCCTGTATTGATGAGAATTTTATTCTCGCTGGAGATTGCAACCAAGTGTTGGATCCCTTTACAGATCGAAGTTCATTGGTTCCCTTCAAACCGCATAAGGCACATAAACTATTTGTTCAAACTGTCCAACAATATAAGCTTATCGATGCCTGGAGAATTTGTAATCCCACTACTAGAGAATTCACGTTTTTCTCACCAGTTCATCGCACCCAATCCAGATTAGATTATTTTTTTGTTTCTCACACTATTTCTCAATCCTTGCGATGTGCTGATATTGGCTCTATATTGCTTTCAGACCACGCCCCTATCTCTATTTCTTTGGATATGCCCTCCAAACATGCTAAACTCAGAAGATGGAGGTTTAATAACTCACTTCTTCTTGATACAAACTTTAATTCCTCTTTTATTTCCTTTTTTAACAAATATTTTTCAATCAATCAGACTGACACTCTTCCCTTTTCAGTGGTCTGGGATGCGTTTAAAGCCGCAGTCAGAGATTTCATTATTAGCTTTGTTTCTAGAAAACGCAAAAAGGCCAGACATGCTACCAATGATCTTTTGGCTGAGATAAAGAGGCTAGAACACACCTATTACTCTTCAAAATCTAAGAGTTGCCTTTCAGAACTTATTGACAAAAAAATTCAATTTAATAAGGCTTCTACCGACAATGCCTCTCTATATTTGCTGAAATCCAGTGCTAAGTATTATGGTGGGCAAAACAAGGCGGGCAGACTTTTAGCCAATTATTTAAAAGTTAAGCATAATAAGTTGGATATTGAAGCTATCTTTGATGATCATAACACCCTACACACTAAAGATCCCGAAATCTTACATGAATTCCTCCTCTTTTATAAATCACTATATTCTCCCGAACACATACCATCAAGCTCACACATTACATACCTTCTATCATGTATTCACAAATCTTTTGACACTCAAATTGACTTTACCCCACTAGAGGCTGATTTAACACAACAAGAACTTCTTAACGCTTTACAATTACTTACGAAGGACAAAGCCCCGGGTCCTGATGGATTTACAGTAGAATTTTGTTACTCATTTCGCTCCCATCCTTCTCCCTAAATTACTTAATCTTCTGAATCTTTTTGCACTGTCTGGGAAATCTTCAGGTTCTTTTCTAGAAGCACTTATCTGTTTGATACCCAAGGACGGGAAAGATTTGAAGTACTGTAAAAATTATAGACCCATATCTCTTGTAAATATTGACTATAACATTTTCTCTAAGGCTTTGGCTATTCGACTTGAATCTTCTCTCCCTCAGCTATTAGGCGCAGACAAGCAGGCTTTGTAAAGGGTCGCCTACTTTCTGACAATACTCGTCTTTTCTTTAATATTCTATCAAAAGCCCCGCACCTTCCTCACTCCTTGGCTGCGATAGCCTTAGATGCGGAAAAGGCGTTTGACCGAGTAAATTGGTCATACCTATTTCATACGTTGGAATGGTTTGGTTTTGGCCCATGGATTCTTTCTTACATCTCCCTTCTTCATTCGGACCCTCGGGCAGCCATCTTTGTCAGTGGTACCTCTTCCCCGTATTTTGAACTTAAAAGAGGGGTCCGTCAGGGTTGCCCATTATCACCGTTTCTTTTTAATTTAGCTTTGGAGCCTTTTTTGTCTAGGATCCGACAGAATGAGGAAATAAAAGGATTTGAGTATAAGGTTTCCCATGTCAAATTAGCAGCTTACGCTGATGACATCTTATTATTTCTTTCCGATCCTCAGCTTTCTGTTCCTGTCTTTTTACAGGAAGTAGACCTTTTTGCAACTGTCTCTGGCTAAAAGCTTAACCGTGACAAATGTGAAATTTTGCCTCTTACCAAATATACATTTAAGGATGATTTTCGCTCCTCCAATTTCACCTGGAATTTGCATCACATTAAATATTTGGGCCTTCACTTTACTTCTTCACCCTCTTCATCGCTCTCTCTGTGTATGGATAATTGTCTTCAAAAAATTTCCTCCTTGACTGCTAAATGGCACCCACTATACCTCTCTTGGTGGGTTCGTTTAGACACTATTAAAATGATGCTGGCTCCCCTAGTTTTATTTATTATTTCTAATAGTCCTCTCCCCATTCCGTTACGGTTTTTCAAAAAAATTAACTCTGTATTATCATCCTTCTTATGGAATAAAAAAAAACACGCATGTCCTTGCTCCATTTGCTAAAACCTAAAACGGAAGGAGGGGTTAATTACCCCGATTTCCCTACCTACCATAGATCTTTCCTCCTTGGTTAAGCCTCGAGATGGCTTCTTGTTTCTTTGCTTGACTGTCCCACCTGGGTTGTGCTTGAACGCTCCTTCCTTTCCCCTTTTTCCTTTACAGAATTTCTCTCACTTACACGCAAATCAGCTTCCCTACTTACCCCCATCTCCAAGTACACATGTAAACTTTTGGGATCCTATCCACCCTCACCTCCTACTGATTTAGACTCTTTTTTTCACTCCTCTTTATGGTATAACACCTCTATATTAATTGCTGGGAAACCCTTTTATTGGAAGTCCTAGAGAGGTAAAGGTTTATTCTGGACGCATCAATTTTTCTCACAACATAGGATCTTATCCTTTTCAGAAGCCAGTCAGCATTTTCACTTACCTCCTTCCTTTCAATCTAAATATCACTTAATTTCGCAAGCACTCTCCGCTGCTTATACCCGTATTCATTTGCATCCAATACCTCCCTTAGTTAACAGTCTACGCTCTTTTTTGCTTTCGTCTCCCAAAGCATCTAGTATTTTTTCTCATTTACGTTCCCCCCCCATCTGTCCGACCAAAGACCAAAGTTGAATTGTCTTGGGAAAGGGATCTTGAGGTTGACTGGTCTTCTTCCCTGTGGAATAAATTGTGGGTCAAGATTAAAAAGACGTCTAGGGCAGCGAATGTCACACAGACATTATTCTTTGTTTATAATAGGCTTTTGCTACACCCAGCTGCACTACACACACACCATGCTGCTGTTCCCGACACCTGTTGGTCCTGTTCCTCGCCAATTGCTGATTTGAAACATATGCTTTTTTCCTGTCCTCTTCTTTATAGTTTTTGGCTATCCGTTTGGAATCAAATAAATTCTATTTTTAACTCCCATTTTCCTCTCTCTTTTACACACGTATTTTTGGGAAGTTTATCCCCCATTTGGGAGAATCATACCTCCAATACTAGGATTGTGGACATGCTGCTGGCAGTTGCATTCCAACAGATCACGAAAAATTGGCAAGACTTTACAAAATTATCTTTTCAGACTTGGTGGTATGCAGTCTGTTATCATCATAGGTTGGATACTGCTTGCATTCATCCCATTCATTTAGCTATGAAACACTCCATTATATGGTCACCTGTTACGCAGTTTTTTGATCATAGTGCTCAACGCTCCTTTTCATTGTCTCCAGCTCAACAAGAGGTTGCTCGTCCTCCTTGATATTCCATAACTATGATATATATTTATTTTTTTGGCTATGCCATGATATTATCTTATTTTTTTTGCCTGATTCGTCTTTTTGATGTATGGTCGCTATTTGTAAAATGTAGCTTATATTGTTATATTCAATGACGTTTCAATGCTTTCTTTTTCACGCTAACATCGGTATATCTGTATGATGCATTCTTGTTCCCTTTTTTTTTTTCCCTACTCCCCCTTATATTGTACTGTAATGCATTATTTGTTTTCTCAATAAACTTCTTTTCAAACTTAAAAAAAACAAAAAACCTTGTAAACATTAGTCACATCCCTCCATCGAGTGAGGATACTAAAACAGTAAAGGTACACAAACCTATCATGATCATTAACAAAAAGGGCACACGGTTAAAATATAGAACAAATTCATTTGTGCCAGGTTATCACATAAAGTGTGCAAAATCGTCAATCACCCTACATTTTTTAGTCACCACTGGAATCTCTTGACTTTAGTGCAGCTCTTAAAAAGTTAACAACTCTAAAAAGTGTGCGAGCATTAGGCAGGAGCTGCAGATACAGTGAAGCTACACGGGTATGCTTGAATCTAATTTCTTTGAAAAGCAATTTAAGAAACAGTCGCCTTGGATGCGTAAAATATTTATATAGAAAAACAAAATGTAGGGTATCCTGTGGAGACCTATTGTCGCATCCACAGGGACCCCTCTCTTCTACATGCGCGACAAAGCCGGGAGGTGATACCAATAAATGATGAAACAAGTTCAGTCTAAAATGAGTAATTAAAAATCTATCATGAGCATTTGTTAAAATCGATAAATAGGACTCTATGCCCAGCACCGATTTCACTAAGACATGCCCTCTTACCATGGGTTTCCTGAGCTGCTATTCCTCCCTAGGGTGCATGGCATGTTTAAAAAATAGTTATTTCACGATGTGCTTATCTTTGGTTTCACTGTATCATATTGCATGAATATATCTGCTCTGCCTAAAGCCGTAAGGGTAGCCTTAACATATTTTAGCCATGGGAATTTTAATCTGTGATCGAGCGAAAGACAGTCCTCAATCACTAGTCGATTAAAACCCGCCTCCTGATTAGTCCAGATCTTCACCCAACATAGCAATGGTTTAACAGCCACCAAATCCAGCATATACGTTTGTCCTAGTTCTTCATGCACTGAATACGAGGCCGTACACTGGGGCACTTTCAGAATTCTTCTAAAATATTTAATTTCTTTGGTTTGAAGTTTGTTGGCTGTTGAATAACAATATACCTCACTTCCATATAGCGCCTTAGAAATGCAGAAAGAATTGTACAACTTTAAAATTATACCCGGTGACCATGTACCTAGTCTGTGGGCATAATTTGCGATTGCTTCCTTTGATTTTTCCTAGTGTCTTCCCTTCCTGCAAATGTTTAAAATTGAGTTTTTCATCAAATAAAATGCCTAAATAAGGAAAGGCAGAAACCTTCACTAAACTATGAGAACCTACCGAATAAGTATTGTGTCTAATGGCCTGCTTACCGAATTCCATGATATACGATTTGGTTAAATTCGGTGACAGGTCCATCCCGCTCATGAAGACAACAAACCCATCCAATAAAACCTGCAAACCTCTAGGGGTTTGTGCTAACAATCCAGCATCATCTGTACAACAGGACTGGGACCGTTCTCCTGCCTAATCTGGGGGTATCAGCCTGTAAAGCGATCAAAGACTTTTCCAGTTCATTGATTAATAACGTAAATAAAAATGGGGCCAATATACAACCTTGTCTCACCCCTCTAGAGCATTTAAAATGTCTCTTACAATAGACACCGCTTGTGAAAGAAGTGCTGTAGTCAGTTCAGAAATGGATGTCTAATAATGTTACAGATAGATACTTAGGGCCTCAGTTAATAGGCCCTAGCAGCACTTTTGCACCACCAGAGCGTCACTTTTTTAATGCTCTGGTGGCGCAATGTGCAGCAGCATATTTACAAGGCGACACAAAGCTACTTTCCTTATAAATATGGCCCCTTTCACGCCAAACAGTGTGTGAAAGGGGCATTCCATGGGTGTTGCTGTGGGTGTATCCCTGGTTTACAAGCAATCATAAACCTGGGAATGCGCCCAAATCCTACGTCTCCCCAAGGGAAGCATTGGAGTGGGACAGAGAGAAGAAATTCTTTTACTTCTCCTCATTTTTTCCTCTTTGTATGCGTGCTGCACGCATAGAAAAGGAAAAGGCCATCAATTATCATTTTTGCACAGGAAAGTGTCCCTTCCTGCACAAAAACAATAATCCCTGCAATGTAGTCACCCTTGCAACATGTCTGCATTGGTGCGTGGCTGCTGTTTAGGCACAAGTGCAGGGGAGAAGGACAGGAATGCACCGTATCTTGTAGATATAGCATATTCCTGCCCTTTTCTTGTGACACACCACAGCGCATAAATTAGGGCGTGGCTCAAACGCCAACCGCAATGGCCGCAAATTAGAGTAGCTCCGTGAGTCCCCGGTCCCTACTCTGAAATCCGCCACACAGATCCAACCAAGATATCGGCAGTGACAACAGGAGCACCTGAGGCACTAGCAAGGTTATATCGACGCTTAAAGGAGCTACCGCGGTGGAGTAAGGAAGAATTGAAAGTCACGGCCTGGCGGGATCCTGGAACCGCGGGCTCAAGTGCAGACGGCGTTGGGGGCGGCGGCATACTGAAGCCAGCCTTGGAGGAAGCGCAGAACCCGATGCAACAACAAAACCAGCAAAGCAGCTTAGGGAGGTGAGCGGCTGCACTCCCGGGTCGGAGGGAAAGATAGCTCCAGTTGAGCAGGGGTGATACGCCATGAGCGACGAGGCAGAACACACGGGCCCGGTCCTCGGCCCAGTCTAGTGTTGGGAAACAAAAGCAGTGAAGGCTGAGAAGGCCCTCTGTGGAGGCAAAGACACTGAGGAGGGGTGCGCCCACTGGAATTCAGAGGCTGGGGGACTGCTGCTTTGATCGGGCATGTCCCTAGGAACAATGCATGGGTGTCTTCCCCTGCCGAGCACACTAAAGAACCAGGAAAACCATTAAGGGCCCTAATAAACCCCCTGGGAAGGCTGTGACGATGGATGGGGCATAGCTTTGTAGTGTGGTAGAATTAAATAAATTCTGACTTGCCTTAGTAATTACAAGGGAAACAACAGTCTCTTGAATTTTGTGAAGTTGAAATAGAGACTGCAGTGAGACCTGGAGCAGCAGCCAAGCCTACAGGGTGAAAAGCTCTGGTGCCTCAGAATATACCATACAAGGCACCAGGAGAGCCGAGGCTGAACTGTGTGGAATTGAGGGTCGGTTCCATCGCCGGACAGCCTGTGAATGGTCCTCAGCCACATAATTTGGTCAGTGAGTGCAGCAGTAGGCCCAAAAGTACAGAAGCAACTAACATCCCACGTAAGGTCCGAACCCCATAAAATTGGCCGGAAATTGGCTTCGCAGATTAGGTGCGAGCAGTAGAGTCAGGTGGATGACACTGGTGGCCATCCACAATCGGACTCTTGGTAGAAAACACAGGTGGACCAGGAGAAGCGCCGCAATCCAGGCACTGGCAGAGAAAAAGCAGGCTCTCGCGCAGGACAAAAACAGTAGTTGCAGTGTCCGGAGCCAAGGGCCCAAAAAGTACACTGCAGACAAAACTGGACAAATTGGCAACCCAGACTCAGAAACTGCAAACAAAGGAAGCGCGATAGCTGGACCGGAGCTAGAAAATCATGACCGGACTTTGAAAGACATTATGGGCGCCATTTCGGGTGTGCGCACTTCGCTGGAGCAAAGAATGGACTCAATCATGACGGAGGTCACTCAAATCAGACCAGACCTACCAAAAATGGGCGACAAAGTCAAGACCATGGAAACGGTTACAATGGAGCTTAACAGGGACGCCAAGTAAATGCAGCAAGAAATTAAAGAGCTTCAAGCCTTTAGAAAGCAGGCAGAAGATAAACTGGACGATTATGAAGGCAGATCACGAAGAAATAATGTACAAATTAATTGGTGTACCTGTAAAAAGTGTAAGGCCCTGCAGCAGACCTCTTTGTGGAAGAACTAATTGTTAAACATTTGCACCCCCACGGCCTCTCAAAATTTTTCCCAGTCGAATGAGCACCCAGGATACCAGGAGGAAGACCGAAACCGGGGGCACCCGCACGTCCAATGTTGGCAAAACTGCTGAACTTTAGAGACTGGGACATTAAACTTTAAACATTAAACACCGGACTTTATTTTACATGTACAGAGACAAAGACTTTCCTTACTGGGTATCAAGAAACAACTCAGAGAAAAGGGCCTTAAGTATTCGATGCTGTTTCCCGCTAAACTCCGAATTGAGGCAGACGGAAGAACCTAGTTCTTCAACACTCCAGAGGCGGCAGCAGATTGGCTGGAGGAATGGAGACCAGCAAAAGACCACAACGCCCAAAGAGGAAGGGAGCCAACCCTGGCAAGGCAGTCTGCCATGTCTGAGTGACCGGTGCAACCGACTTTTGAAGAATGAACAATGGAACAACACAAGCACCTTGAGGTCAAATTGATACGGTGCAGCCACCGGACACTACCGTCAAGAATATGCTAAGTCACTGCCGACTGGAATGGTCGCAGGGTAGCCTAGCTCAGCTGCGCCACTGCCGAAAACCATCCGTCAACCTGCATCCGCCCTGGCCAAAATTTAATCCTGAGGGGCGCGGGGCAGCTACTGATGTGAGATCTCACTGCGGATGAAGTTTGGGCATTCTCATTCTTGGACGGAGCCGAGGGACACCAACTCTGGCGCTGGCTCGGACGGCGGGGACCGAGTAGCAACACGGAGACGCCTTCCCGGCGCAGGACCTGAGTGCGAGACCGCGGCTGCAGCCTGCATACTGATCGAACCTGTGTGTGCGAACGACGCTGCGGTCCCCAGGTAGGCGATGAGTGAGGGTTGCCCGGGACACTGCCTACGGGAGACTCGGAGGGGCGTGAGTGACGGTCCCCGATAGATTCCCTCTCCGTCAGCATCGTGACTCCGACATCGGAGCGGCCTCACTCGGGGCCTTCCCCCGCATGCAATTGACCTCTCCCAGCGGGCCTACTGAATTACACATAACATCCAGTGTGCTGGGGAGGCTGCAGGGTGGCGCCTCATTGGTGAGAGAGCCTCCCCTTGGCACCGTACAGAGCACCGTGGACATTTAAACTCAGGCAGGGTGCAGGTGGGGCCACGGGGAGTGGCAGCCCAGGACTAGAATCGGCGTTGGATTTACCCCTCCGGTTGGAACTGCCTGAGGGGACATTACTATTTCTGGGTCCATTCTGGTCGTCCACTGGGGGACACCAACAACTGGCCACTTCTGACCCATGAGTGCCCGGGGACACAGTAGTGAGCGATATCAGAACTTTTGCAGCGAGTCGGCTTCTCTGGACCACACCCCGGGAGGTTACTCCAATCGGACTCTGGCCACTCCATCCAGCAGGCTCTGCCACGGTAGATAAAGGGGGACTGTATTCGGCTGTGGGCCTGCAGCGCCGTCCTGCACTCTGGAGGGTGCCTGAGGAACATTCTGACACCCGTGTGCACCCCCTCGATTCCAAAGGAGGTGGCATTGGGTAAAACGTCTGAGGCTGCACCCGCCAAACCCGACAGGCCGGGTGGAGGAATTCACTGCAGGCGGCGGCGAGTAGTGGGTGTAGCTAGATATCCCGCAACTACCCCATTCACACGTCAACATGGCGACAGGCAGCAGTGGTCGCACCAGGACACAGACCAAATTGGACAAGTTCGCTTGGCAAAAGCAGCAGGGGGACGACCATGGGACGGCGGGGACGGTGGGGACCCACGCGGAAGCAACCAAACCTACAAATACAGATATCCTTGCAGCGATCACAGCCGTACATACCTCTCTAGAGACTAGGATTGACACAGTTGCCACGGAGGTGACCCTGATCAGAGAGGACATGAGGCGAATGGCGGAGCGCGTAACCACTGTCGAGGCTATTACGACTACACTTGGGACTGACACCACTCTCCTAAAAAAGCAAGTCACTGCACGCCTCTCATGATGCCATGGCCCAGCAACTGGACGATTACGAAGGTAGGATGCGGCGTAACAATGTCCGCATTATTGGAATTCCAGAACGGGCGGAAGGACAGGCTGCGGATCTCTTTGTTGAGGACCTCATATTGAAACAACTTCAGCCACACGGTCTGATCAAGTGCTTCACCGTCGAACGGGCCCATCGGGTTCCTGGGGGGAGGCCGAAGCCGGGAGCCCCCCCAGACCACTCTTGGTCCGCATATTTAATTATCGTGACCGAGATGTGATCCTCCAAACCGCCCGAGCGGATCCCCCATTGACAATCGAAAACAGCCGGATCACGTTCTTTCCGGACTTCACACTGAGGGTCCAGAAGCAACGGCGTAGTTTCTTGGAAGTGAAACGTACCCTTCGAGATCAGGAGATTAAATACGCCATGATGTTTCCAGCTAAACTCTGAGTTGAAGCGGAAGGTAAGACCTGGTTTTTCACGAGGCCGGAGGACGCCTGGGACTGGCAAGAGGGCTGGCGGACTGTTGGCAAGCGACAGAACAAGCCCCGACTGCAAGACCTGGACAAGGCGACTGGTGGCAGCAGCGGCGCTCCCCTTCACACTCTGATTCGGACTCCCAGGGACCCGTGGGGTGACTATAAATATTGAACTGTGATTATAGACTGATTGTCTGCCCATTGACTCTTCCTTTTCAATATGTTTCAAAGTGGCTTCGTTAGTGTTGAGCTGGACACTTGTGCCTACTCAAGGTCGATGATGACCCCCACAGTTTTTTTGCATTTGACACCATGGTTTAGAAATGGGCTTGTTTCAAATTGCAATTCGTGCCCTGACCCTCTTCTTTTCCTAATCGTTATGCCCATTGGGTCTACAGGCCAGGGCGGATACTTTGATATTGTGTGTAAGGTGTGTTGGGAGTGGGGTGGCTCAAGTTCCCGAAGTTGATGAGGGTGGGCGACAGGCACTCTGCAAGTTAAGGAAGGGCGGGCGGTTTTTGCCTCGCTATGCAGGGGGGCAGGGTGGGGGGATTTCCAGTTTGGAGGGGTAGAGGGATTCGTTTAATGTGTATTTTTGGTTACTCACATTGGTGCAACATATTTCAGAACACTATATTGTCATACATGCTCCTACAGTATCTTGTATATGTGGTCATTTTTGGCGCTTCCTACAGCGTCCAGTTGTTATGTGTCGGGACGGGTGGAGGGACCCCTCTTATCCCTTCTGATTGAATCCATCCAAATTTATGATCTCTTTATCGCAAATGTTTGATGGCATCTGGTTCGGGACTTAAAATGGCCACTTGTTTTACGTTATGTCAAAAGGCAAGAAGTTGATCTGGTTTTGTTGCAGGAGACTCACTTGGTTGGAAATTCCTGTATGGCCCTGAATAGGAAGGGGTACACTATGGTGGTGCACACCGGGTTTACATCGGGTTCCAGGGGAGTGGGAGTTCTTCTCCGAAAAGGTTGCCCATATATAATACATAATACATGGACGGACACACTGGGCAGGTATGCAGCTGTCACGGGCACGTGGGAAGGACGCATGTTAAACATTGTCTTCGTGTATGCCCCCCCGGGACTACAACACTGGACACTACGGGACGTTGGGTCGCTTTTATTGGAACTACCCACGGGAGCATTGCTATTAGGGAGTGACTTTAACTTAACAATGGATGGCTCTAGGGATCGTCCCCCCCCCCCGACGGGGGCACATGGGCGCACATGGAAGCCAGTCCTGCATTGATTACTTATTCACTCACGCTCAAGACATTCATACCTTTAGGGGGGCCCACTGTTTGGCTCGAGGGATTTCTGATCATTCGCCTCTTGTGGCAAACTTTGGCCAGACGCGAACCAGGCAACCTGGAGCTATTACCATTCAGCCATGGGCTCTTAAAATCCCGCACATTAGAGATTCCCTCTTGCAGGACATCGACTATTATTTTGAGGAGAATGTGGGATCAGTTTCCTTGGCAGTAACACTCTGGGGGGCTTACGGAGCAGTAATTAAGGGCAAGGCGCTATCATTGATGGTGGGGCACCGTACCGAACGCTCCCGTAGGGTGGTCGAAATAGAAACTGACATCCTAGCCCTGGAGGCTGACCGGTCACGGTCCCCAGATCCCACTACACAACACACCCTCAAAATTAAGCGACAAGATTATAGACCGCTCCTTTTGGAGGAGGCCACGATGCGTTCCTTGAATACTAGACATCTAATCTATGAACAGGGCGAGTGCACAGTTAAGCTCTTGGCCTCGCTGGAACAGAAGGAGCAGGCGACAAGATGGGTCCACGCTGTTGCTGACTCCGATAAGGTCCTCCATACCGATCCCCAGGAGATCGCAAATATATTTGCCTCATACTTTGAGGACGTTTATAGGGACCCCGATGATTCTGAGGCCTCACTGTTGGCTGATCTCCTCACCACAATCCAGGTGGCGAGCCTTTCACCATAAGATAGGGAAGTCTTGGAGGCAGACATCACTGCGGCGGAGATTCAAAAAGCCATAATGGGGGTATGGTCAGGTAAAGCGATGGGACCCAATGGGCTTCCCATTGAGCTCTTCAAAGTGGTAGTGCATAAACCCAATAAGCCGGCGGGAGAATGCAAATCGTACCGACCCATCTCCCTCCTTACAGTAGAGGCCAAAATCCTCGCTAAGCTCCTGGCTACCCGACTTCTCCCATATATCACTCAGTTAATACACCCGGACTCTATGCCGGGTAGAAACACCGCCAGAAATTTACGGAGAGTACACGGGGCCCTGGGGAGAATTGATACTATTGAAGAGGAAGCAATCCTGTTATCCCTTGATGCCACAATGGCATTTGATACCATTGACTGGAACTTCCTCTTTGCCGTGTTGAGCCGCGTCGGATTTGGCCCTAAACTGATAGGCTGGATTCGGCTACTTTACACACAACCAACTGCATACGTCACTGTCAATAATCATCATTCTTCCACTTTCCCCCTTCATCAGGGTAACAGGCAGTGTTGCCCGCTCTTCCTGCTTCTTTTTGCCCTGGTATTGGAGCCTCTGGCAGTATGGATAAGGGAAGACCCAGAGGTGCGAGGATTCAAATGGACACACGACCACGAGGACCGCATTTCCCTGTATGCGGACGATATCCTCCTCTACCTAATGTCCCCTTCCCGCTCGCTGCGGAGAGTGCTCCATATATTCCATATCTTTGCAGCATATTCTGGATATCAGATAAATTGGCCCAAATCCCAGATGTACGCACTGTGGGGCGAGCCCCCGGCTAGCCCTAGGGGTTATGACATTCCCGTGGCCTCTTGGGGCTTCCGGTACCTGGGTGTGTTTGTGACCGCAGACGCTAAACTCTGTTTCGAGCGGAATCTGCTGGAGCCCCTCCAACTTTTTTAATCGGATGCCAGTCACTGGCATACGCTCCCTCTGACCCTTCTGGGATGAGCATCCTTGTTTAAGATGCTTGCGCTCCCGCGTTTTCTCTATGCTCTCCAAAATGCTCCATACCCGAATCATATTTTGCCCAAATCGACAGTGTGGTACGGGGTTTATTATGGGATGACCGTCCACCTCGGATCGCCATGAATAAACTTACCATGGAATGGTATGACGGGGGGATAGGACTGCCTGATTATGGCTCTACTATCAGGCATTCCAGCTGACGGCACTCAATAATTGGGTATTCGGCCCACACGACGACCCCAACTTCCGTACCGACCACTGGCTCATGGGTAAAGGGGGATATAATAGGGCGTTGTATACCAACCGCCGTAGGCTCCACTTGACAGGCCCCACAGCCCGTACTGTTGAAATATGGCACAGAGTTACGAAGAGACTGGGGTGGCACAATCGCTTAACGAAAGCAACTCCGTTATGGGAACCAGATATCCTGGGCGGTCTCAGCCGCTGCCCGGGATTCGATAAGTGGGACACTATTGGGATCTCTACAGTGGGAGACTTGTGGGTGAAAGGGAAACTGGCTACATTCCCTGACCTCCAGACTAAATACCACCTCGTGTCCTCTGAGATGTTTAGATATCTTAAAATCCGGCACGCCGTCTCTGCGGCCCTACCGAAGGGTACCCCTCTCCCAGATTCATTTCCTATTGAGGATCGGTTATTACTGGATCCCGTGGAACGTAAAGCTATCTCCCTAACATATAAAAAACTGGTAAACAATCGTATGGATCCCATGCAAAACATACGCACAAAATGGGAATTTGATTTGGGGACATAGACGACGACTGGAGAGACGCCCTAGCCTCTCCTCGAGAGGTAGCAATCCCAATGCGTCTTCGCCTTGTACAGCTTAAAAAACTACATCGTGTATGAATGAATTAATACACTTTATTTGCGTGGTTACTCAAATCCATTACAATAGAAAAGAAGAGCACTGCATTTTAAAGAAAACAGTAGGATTAAAATCTAGAGGTCTACAATCCAAGATCTAAAACGAGATAAATCTGTGTGCACAGCAAATGTTGAAATTTTCTTTTACCTGCTTCAATAAAACTAATCAGGTGATAAAGGATAATAGGAAGCCTCCACACGAGTGCCTGCCTGATTGCTTAGGGGGAGTGTCCATTAACTTTGTGCGGGTATATTGTACAAATTTGCCAAAGGTAGCCATGTGCTTCACTGTGTCCAGTGTGTAAAGTCGATGGACTGCCTCCTTTGCGGTGCGAGTACCCAATTGTAGTAGGATGGGCCTGAGGTAGATTCTGCGGGCTAGACGCAGAGCCGGGCAGCAAAGTAAGATGTGGGCCAAAGACTCACGTTTATATTTACAAACCCGGCACTCCATGATCACTGGTCATGCTGACCCGGTAGAATATAATTCTTTGAGGGGGAGAGGATGTAGTCTGGCTGCTAAGATCCTGTGTAGGGTTTGTCTACCCACGGCCTGCGTGATATGGAGTTTGAGATTGTACTCTGTGTGTGGGAGGCTTTGGGACTCATGGAATCCTTTTGTTGCCAGGGATTCCATGTCCAAGGTGCGAGAGAGTAAACGTACTTCTTTTTTTATTGTGCTTTTAATAGTGGCATACTTGACTATCCTGGGGTCCCAGTTCTCTGTTGCGAGTTGCAAAAGGACTTTGGCGGAGGCGAGACCGGGGGACCAAGGATTGCCGGATTCTAGGAAAATACTTTTTATAGCAACCTTCATTGTGTTCTCCGGAGCCGCCGTTGTTAGGTAGAAGTATTTGCTCAGAGAGGCCATCTCTTCCAGTTTTTGTTGGTTGTGGTTGAATTCCAGCCGAACCAGATTGTTGCTGGTGCAGGCAGGTAAGTGAAATATCTTTTTGTAAGCTATACAGTGGTTTTTTCTAGATCTTTCGCGAATTTCCCTTGGAATGCTTGCTGTGTGTAATTGAGAGATGTTATTAATTTCGCCCTCAGAACTCTTTGGATAGCCATTGTTGTAGGACTATGTAAGGTAGCGTGTAGTTTGCAGAGGGCATAGATAATGCTTTTCCCTTTCATCTGCATTTTGTGGAGATGGACGCCTGGTCGGCCTGTTTCGCTAAACCAAACCCCCAGGTAGTTGTAATGATGTATGCAGTCCAAAGTCAACTGACCCAGCCTCCATTTTGGCAGTCTGAATCTTGATACATCCAATCCTAGGTGTGGCTAGTGTAGCTCCGATGAAGGCTTGGCCCATGTCTGCGGTGTATAAATTAAAAAGCAACGGGGCCAGGACACAGCCTTGTTTTAGCCCGCGGTCCGTGGCAATTTTCTTTGTAGCAAACTCGCTCGAGAGTTTGATTCTTACCCAAGTTCGTGAGTAAAACGATCTAATAGTTTGTAAAAAAGATGGGTTGATGTTCCAGTGTGCCAGCTTCTGCCAGAGAATGGTATGATCTACACTGTCGAAGGCTGCCAAGTAGTCAATAAAACAGGCAAAAAGCGGCCGGCTTTGGTGAGCCACGGCTTGTTGGGCTAGATATGACAGGGCGATTATGTTTTCCACCGTCGAGGCCCCAGGTCTGAACCCAGTTTGAAAAAAGGGCAAAAAGGCCTTCAATGCTGGCCCAGTCTGCTAATTCCACCAGAAGGGTGCTTGCGTAGGCCTTGCCCTCGATGTCCAGCAGGGCGATCATACGGTAATTTTTAGGGTCAGATTTTGGCCCTTACTTACGTATTGGATGCAGTAATGATCCTCTCCAGGAGTCTGGAACGACCCCCAAGAACCTGCATTCGACGTATAACTGGGTCAAATTTTCCGTCCAGAAGTCTGTGTTTGCCCTGAAAAGGGAGCCAGGAAGACCATTGGGACCCGGTGCCCCATTGTGTCGAATCTTTTTTAGAATTGTGCGAACTAAAATTTTACCTGGAGGAGCTGGGTCATCCGACGTTTTGGGTGCGGCTGTAGTACTATCTATTCCTTCCCTTGCAGTAGGGGATTTGTTTAGAGACGTTGTACTTTGATCGTCTTTATACAAAGTTTTCATATGGGCAGCCCAGGTACCTGCATCGAGTGAATTCTCTCTGTGAGTGGCGCCTTGGGTTAAATTATTTAAGTATCGCCAGAACTCTTGGGATTTATATGGTCTCAGCAGCTCGAAGATCTTCAGCCATTTCACCTCTATGCATTTGCATTTTGCGGCCCAGAACTGCTTCGAATGGCTTTTTGCGGCTTCTTTGAGTTGCCTTTTGGCAGATGCTAATCCGGTTTTCCGATAAGCCCTGCGATTGGCGTTTAATTGTTTGGCACTTTCCTTGATTGCTGGGACGAGTCCTAGAGTATATGATGAATCTAAGGGGGTTCTGCGTGTTGTGTTCCCCTGAAGCAGTGAGGCTAATTTGTTGGCAAAGTGGTCCCATTCATCTATGATGCCCCTGTTGCTTGCACCAAATTGCCAGCCTGCCCATGTTTTTTTCCATTTATCGAACTTGTTATTTGGCATTGGCCCCCGTTCAATTCTTCTTGGTAGTTTGTCATGTTTTTCTCCGTTGGATGCCCCAATGCAGCGTAGAAAGTGGCGTATATCTGCTGTAAGGTTTAACTGAATCAGTAAGGCGGCATGATCGCTTTCGCTTCGTGGATGCACTGTATAGTTTGCCATGAGATTTTGTATTCTCTTGCTTATTAAGATGTAGTCTATTGTGGTTTGATTGGTGTATGTAGGAGCAAAGAGTGCCCCTGTCTTGTTCCTTAAAGACCGAGATTGTGCTGTTGTCAAATTGTATGTCTGCATTAAGGCGTTAAAAACTCCTGTGTGCCCGGAGTGGTGGCTTTGTGGTGCAATATCCCTATATTATGCGTGTTAAAATCCCCAAGGATGATAGATTCCATAGATGCAAATTGTGAAAGCCGAGTTTCTAGTTGATTTATTAGCTGAATGAGCTTGTCCTTGGCACCCGGCCCATGGGAATTATCGTAAACGTTAATTAGAAGGATTGATAGCGGGCCATCAACCGTGGAAAGGCCTTTCAGGGTGCCCGCCAGAAACATATTTGATAAGGTTTTTATTTTTGTGAAGTGTATTTTCAACGAGTGCTTAATATATATGGAAATCCCTCCTGAGGGTCTTCCGAATATATTGCCTTTGGTGGCTGCCTTACAGTATTCCGCATAACCTCTTATTGATATAGGTTTAATTGCCCATGTTTCTTGAGTGCAAATTAGGTCGGCGCCTTCAAGGAATGTTAGTGCCAGTGGGCTTTGCACGAGCTTTGAAATCCCTGCGACGTTCCAGGCCATAATATTTAATCTTCGATTGTTATCCAAAGGGTCTCTGTACTTGGCTAGGCCGTTTTTAGGTGGATGCCGAACCTTAGATGACGCGGTCTCCTTGCTTACGGGGTGCTAGGGGCTAGGATTTAAGGCCCGTGCGAGCCAAGTCCAGTCCTTGCTTGTGTTCCCCCTAATCGAGCAGGAGCGGGTGCCCCCTCCCAAGCATGTTGTTATTTTAATTAGGCTGTCGTTGATGAAATTTATTTTTGCACCGCTTTTGGTGCCATGGAGGTGCTGGGCAGGTCGAGTCCTTCATAAGTGGCTTTTTCTGGTTAGTCTATTCTTGGGGGCCTGGCAGTTCCTTCAGGTCTCTGTTTTGCAGGATCATTGGATATTTTATCTCATGCCGGGTCATGATTTTTATGCCCCAACTTTCCAGTTGCTTGTTGTTTCCTTTCAGGGCCTCGGCCATGGCCAGATACTACATAGTGTACATTTTGATGCTCAATTTCTGTTCCGCCTGAAGAGGCGACCAGACCCGCTCTGCCTTCGTTACTGTAATCAAGTTGGTACTTTCCTACATATACTTTGGGACTGTCCGCATATACAAACCTATTGGGAAAGGGTGACATTTCAACTGGCCAAAACATGTGATAAGCCCCTAAATCCCTCTCCTAAACTCTGCCTCATCAATATATGGGACGCGACCGACCTCTCACAGATGGAGCAGGATTGGACCACAATGGGATGGATGATTGCTAAACGTAATATTGCACAGAAATGGGGGCAGGACACTAGTCCGTTAAAAGACTGGGCTAAGGATATGGACGGAGCCATGATAGCTGAAAAAACGGTTTTCAAAGGCCGGGGATGTCCCGTGAAATGGGATCGTAAGTGGGGGAAATGGATCAAATACCGGGGGAAATCTGCGTATCCCCAACAGTGGAAATGTGATGAGAGAGAAGAGAGTTAATGGCCCGCATTATGAATGAAACCGGGCCCCTCCTCCCAGAGGTATGACACACAGATAACTGCGTGCCCCCAATATAATGCTACGGCAAGGGGGGAATGGTTCCGGTTCCAACATGTGCTCTAGATATACTGGAGATCCCCCAGAGGTAGCAAATGTATTACTTACTTTATAGGCTGTATGTATTTAGATGATGCCAATGTCTTGTCTTCAACTATGGACATGTCAAAGCAATTGTATGTTATTTGCACCGATGCTCTCTCTTATTAATAAAAAAACTGTTTAAAAAAAAAGAATATGCTAAGAGACTCAACTAATAATCTTAAACTACCTAGCTGATTAGAATGAAAAATGTGCATTGTGGGTAGGCATTGGGGATGTGAATCCACCCCCTCATACTCTACATTTAGTGTACTTTTGGGGCGATAGGCACTCTGCATAGTTCGGGTCATGGGAAGTTCTATGCCCAGAGTGCAGAGGAGCAGGGAGGGGGGATGTTGGGTTTGGTATGTTTTACATTATATGTTAGTTGACAGTGCGACATCATGCAACGCAGGTAGTGGGTGGGGTGTAGAAAACATAGATCACAAACATGGGTTCATCGCTGGAGAAAAGTATTAAACTCCTGTCCTGGAATGTTAACGACCTGGGGGATAAGCTCAAGAGAAGTATAGTTCTGCAGTTTATTAAAAGGCAGTCCTCAGAGCTAGTCCTGCTCCAGGAGACACACCTAATTGGCAACAATTGTAAAGCTCTGGCCAGGTGGGAATATCATTTGGTAACACACTCAGTTTCATTATGAGTTCCAGGGGAGTGGGCATCATGACAAGGCGGTCCTTCCCTATGTTGATTGAACACACTTGGAAAGATATAAGGGGCAGATATGCCACTGTGTCAGGGAAATTGGAGGGAGCAACACTTACTATAGTGGCAGTTTATGTTCCCCCAGGACCACAAGTGTCGACATTTAAAGACCTGGGCAATATAATGCTAACATTCCCTCAGGGGCGGCTGTTAGTAGGAGGTGACTTCAATTCCATTGTATCAGGAAGACTCGAACGCCATCCTCGCGGGGACATAGACCACTCACAAAGGTGGCTCCCCAACTTCCCGGAAGCAATGGGACTGGTTGACGCGTGGTGCGTACATCACCCCAGGGAGACTCATTTCACATTTCACTCGGGGGCACACAATAGTCTATCTCGAATCGAATATTTTCTCACCCCAGCGGCCTAAACGGGAAGCATAAAAGAGATCCGACACATGGCACGGGGCATCTCAGATCATTCACCGATATGGGCCCAGGTGGCAATAGGTGAAAAGCAAGTGGGCAGAATAGCACCAATCGACCACTGGCATCTCCGCATCCCAGCGGTGAAGGAAAACATTTCAAAAGAGATAGATCAATACTTCCAAGAGAATGAAGGATCAGTAGCATCTGCCCAAACACTCTGGGAGGCTTTCAAAACAGTTGTGCACGGACAGGCGATCTGCCAGATAGCAGGGTCACGCAATGAGAAGACTAAAGAGCTAGTTAGACTAGAGGAGGAGATTCTGCAGTTAGAGGGTGAAACCACGAAAACCTGAGAGGATAAGCGGTTGCAGACATTAAACCTTAAGTGGGAAGAATACAGGAACACTGCTACTGACATGGCCAAAACATTAAGCAGGGATAAATCAGGCAGACTATACGAGATGAGTGATAAAGCCGGGAAGCTATTGGCCTGGCTAGACACACGAGAATTTGCAAACCGACTTGTCATGGAACTAGTAACGGGAACGGGGGAAGTGCTTGTAGACCCACAGGAGATGGCAGACGAGTTCGCTAACCACTATTGTACAATATATAAATCCTATACCTCCCTTCAGGAGGAAGACTCGAAGGCCCTACTTTCGGACATGACACTCCCAACACTATCAACAGAAGAAGCTAAATTACTAGAAAGCGACATCACAAATGACGAGGTCACGCAGGCTATAAGGGGCCTGCAATCGTGAAAGTCTGTGGGCCCAAATGGTCTCCCAATTGAATTGTACAAACTGAAGCCCGATAGAATCACCCCCTATCTCAAAGACATGTTTGAGTAGAGCCGTAAAGTGGGTCGGCTTCTCTCAGGACCGTAGAATGGCCATACTGATAGTCAAACACAAAGAAGGCAAGCCCAAAAATAAATGTTCCTCATATAGACCTATCTCGTTGCTAAACACTGAAGCCAAAATGTTAGAAAATTGTTGGCCACTCGTTTGATTCAAGTTATCACCAAACTGGTCCACCCTGATCAGTCAGGGTTTATGCCCTCCAGAAACACAACACTTAATTTGCGGAGACTGCACTGGGTAATGGGGCGCATAGACACAATAAGAGAAGATGCAATGGTGGTATCCTTAGATGCCACAATGGCTTTCAATACCATAGAGTGGCCCTTCCTCTTTGCAGTCCTGGTAAGGCTGGGCTTTGGCCCTAATTTCACCAGTTGGATTAAGCTCCTATACTCAGAGCCTCAAGCGCAGGTCGTCGTAAACAATAAAAAGTCAGCAGTTTTCACCCTTGGGAGAGGATCCAGATAGGGTTGCCCTCTGTCCCCGCTGTTTTTCGCGCTAACACTGGAGCCCCTCGCGGCATGGATCCGTAGGGACCCCATCATACGAGGTTTGAGATGGTCGGAGGACTGTGAGGACCTCATTTCCCTTCATGGTGAAGATATTTATTATACCTGGCTTCGCCCAGAGTCTACCTGCACAGGGTTCTAAATATATTTACAAACTTCGGCAAGTACTTGGGAAACAATATTAATTGGAACACATCACTGATCTATGTATTGAATGGAAGACTCCCTCCCCTACCTAGTGGATGCCCAGTGGAAGAAGCCAAATGTGGCTTCAAATGCCTAGGTATATACATAATAACCGATCCCAGAGTTAGTTATGAGTGTAATCTCCAACCCCTGCTGCAACGATTTAAATGAGACATGGAGAACTGGAGGGCTATCATTGCTGAGCAGAGTGCACTATTTAAAATTATTTCATTGGCACGCTTTCTATGTTTTACAAAACTCCCCTAATCTGGTTCCGGCGACATACTTTAAGGGCATAGAAAGTGCGCAGAGAGAATTACTTTTGTGGGGAAGGGGGGGGGGGGGGCAACCCTGAATATCGCCCCCAAATTGGTGATATGATGAAGGAATAGGACTCCCATATATAAAAAGAATACTACTGGGTAGCTCATCTAACTGCCATTAATCACTGTACATTCTGTAGCTGGATGACCCAGGCTACAGAATGGACAGGTGGCTCCTACTGGGTGGGAACTACATTGGTGCAATCTACTCCAAACCCGCAAAATTTCAACTTACTGGACCCACAGGACACTCTGTCCAGGGCTGGGCCAAAAAAATCACTCAGGCCACCCCACTGTGGGACTCGGAACAATTGGACACACTAAGAAGGACAAAGGGTTTTGATCAATGGGATATTATTGGGATATCTTAGGTGGGGGACCTGTGGAGAAGGTCGTGTCTTTCTCCTCCGTCCAACAGGAATATGAAATGATAATCACAGAAAGATTTAGATACTTACAGGTGCGGCACGCCATAAAGGCGCAAATTCCACAGGTGGATTTCTCCCCCAGAGGCCTCACCACTGGAAGATAGGCTCCTGGATGGGTAATTACCCAAACTAACTTAACAAAAGTTAATCAACCATGCTCCGTACGACTCCGTGGGAGTTGTGAGAGGGATATATCGGAGCTGGACGAGGACAAATGGCAGGAAGCACTGGCCTCTCCAAGAGAGTTTGCGATCTCTTCCAGACTCAGGTTGGTGCAGCTAAAGATACTCCACAGAATATATTTCACCGGGCCAACACTGGTTAGGATGGGCTGTAGAGAAGATCCTGGGTGCGGGCGGCGGTGTGGTCGAGAGGACACATTTCTATATATAATATGGGAATGTGCACACATCGAAGGGTACTGAAGGGGGGTACACCCTAGCATGGAGGAGGCTCTGGGGTTAAGGTTTGAACTTTAAAAGATACTTGTTGAATAATTGGGAACCCACAGACCTGAACAGTAAAGAAAAAACATGGGTAACATTGGGCCTGATGGTCGCCAAACGAAATATTGCCAGAATGTGGGGGGCAACAACAGCACCAACGGTGGGCGCCTGGAATAAGGACATGGACTGGTGCATGTTAAGGGAAAAGACTGTATATGAGGCCAGGAGATGCCTGAGAAAGTGGTCACAGGTATGGGGCAAATGAAATATGTGTAGGGGAAACTTTTGTGTTCCACCCTCACTCCCTTCCCCTCCCACCTCACCTGTTGTATAGGGATCGTAGTGCGAAACTATCAACCACTACCGTGTATAATCAAAATTAACAACGAATGTATAATCCATGTAAAAGTCAATCATTGTATTAATTATCACTGTGATGTCTGAAAGTCAAAACACTGTCCTTAATAAAAAGTTTTATTTAAAAAAAAAGTTTTTAAATGAGGCCCAATCAGTGGGACCACGAGTTGTCCACACGACGTTGAACGACAACACTCTTGGTGTTAAGGAGATATGCGAAAAGGACAAAAAAAAAATTACATTGGGAAGAAAGTCTTGATTTTCTTTTCACGTAAAGCACACTAATGCCCCCACCGCTGCCACCACCTGTCACCGTGTGACATAGTTGAGGGGGTAGAAGTCACGTTCACTCAAAAAGAACTTACAATTTGGGTCTCCCCAAAGTTAACAAAGCCTTCAGATGGAGCACCCCTAGGTAATTCAATAGAATATTTAGTTTACTGAGGAAAAAAGAAATGCAGGACCATCCAGAACAATTTCACACAGCACGACTGCACAGCTTGGCCAAGCCATGCATTGGATGTGCATCCCAACTGCTTTCATTACTGAAGCCTCGTAAGATGAACCAGAAGCTCATGAGCACAATAAAGAGGATAGAGGCTCAGCTTTGCATTGTTTCAGAGAGTGCACTGATGAACCAGAGCAAGAGGTGGGTTCAAATGGGACATCATGAGATTTAGATCGCAGTCATGGTCCCCTTGAAGTCTTGTGCATGTATTGTGTGTCTGCCAATGCTTGATGAAGAAGACAGGACATGTGAAACAGCGAGTTGTCCACACAGCATTGAAGGACATCACTCTTGGCATCAAGGATGCCGGGTCTAACTGCAGTCGGAAAGACAGGACCTCAGGCTGTTAGTGTCCTTCAGCCCTGGCACTCTACAGCCATCCCCTTTGTTTATGTTGGTTTGAGATGTAGGGCTGGACACCTCCTGGGTACGTTAAAAACGGAATCTCCAGGTATCAAAGAAGACGGTCGACTGTACCAATCTGTTGAAGAAGATCTATTTTAGACATGCTTACCTTCCTCTGGTACCGGGAGGGGGAACTCATATATAGCTTAACACCAAGATCCTGATTAAATACAATTGTGTCCCCTCATTGCCTGAGAAGAGGAATGATGGCATGGGACCCCTCTGCAATAGCAGCTGAATCACCATAACATGGCTTATGCCTTTCAATCCTCTCTGGGCACTGGGACCTTGAGACCCCCGCTGAAGCGTCAACAGAAACTCTACTCAATTACCCCATACATCACCCAGAGGCCTGCAATAGACCCCGCACAGAGGCAAAACAAGTAATGGATTCGATCCACACCCATCTGGACATGGTGAGCACATCCTGACTTCTGCTGTACTTTTTCTACGCTTGAGTTTATCTCTTATTGGTGGACATTCAAAGTAAGCCGGCATATCACACAAGGAAACCCCATTGACCTCACTGGGGTGGGGTCCCTGTTGCAGGAGAAATGTTCAATACCATGGAAACCCACTTTTGGGCACATACAGGCCCAACGTAGCACTGAATCCGTCACTGTGAACCCGCTTCAGCAAATGCTGTCATCTTGTACAGTTCTTAGCTACGGAAACCTTCTCCGCCCATCTCCCTCTACAGAAGGCATGAGTGATGGAAGCATGCGCGCAGTAGATGGCACAGGAAGTGGCAGGTGATCAGCTGCATACAGGATGGAGAGGCTGGGGCTTGGGGCATCTGTGTGTAATCTGCTGATCACTGGTTCAAATCATCATTCAATTAATTAGAGGGCTAATGTGCCTGCTGAAACGGACTCAACGTGAACAACACTGCAAGGAAGTTATTCCTAATAATGAATGATTTCACATGTTATGTAACTTGCAATCTTCATGAAAATAATGCCTACTGGGTCGTTTGGCCATGTTTGAGCTGGGCATGTTGAAGCAGGCTCAGTCATCTGCACACAGCAATGTGAGGCAGGTCTGTTGAGATCCTGGTGTCAACGGACCTTGAAGACACAAAGGGGCATATGCACAAGTCACTATTGCCATTACAACGTCACTTTTAGTGACGTTGTGATGGCGATAGGGACCTTGCCTTATTTACAAGGCAGCGTTAAGCCATTCAACATGGTTTAACGCTGTCTTGTAAATAAGGCACCCTTTCACGCTGTGTTTAGCGTGAAAGGGGTGGGCAGTGGGTGTTGCAATGGGCGTTCCACCACAACACCCATTGTTTTTGACGCTGCCCCCTATTTACAAGGGCAGCGTAAATAGGAGGCAGCGCCAAAATTAAGACCAGGAAAAAGAGAAATGCTTTATTTCCCCTCGTTTTGGTTTTTCCATGTTTTTCTGCCTTGTGCAGCACACATGGAAAAAGCAAAACACCTTGGACTCTTTATGTGTAGGAAGGTGACCCTTCCTGGATTGTTTATTTGAAAGAAGGGACACCTTTCTACACATAAACAATACTCCTCTGCACGCAGACACCCTTGCACTATGGAACAAGGGTGCTTGCGATGGCGCTACATTGCTAAGTGTAACGCCAACGCAGGGGGAAAAGCAAGGCTGCACCATATCCTTGTAAATGTGGTGAAGCCTTGCGTTTCTGAAGTGGCGGAGTGAGGCATTAAGCCATGATTGCTAACGCCTCACTCCGCCACTTCCTTGTACATATGCCCCAAAGTATGCCATGATACTGCTGTTGGCAGACTTCAATTCCCATGTGACATAGCGTCCAGCTACTTGGGAGAGGCATGGAAGAAGAGGAGAAATTCCACCTGTTTTACACAATTCCTATAGTCTGTCTGGGGAGATGTCAGTAGACATGTTTCATTTCCAAGAGATGATACTGTGACAGCCATATGTTGCTGGTGTCTCCCATTATGGGGCCGATTCCGATCCTGGAAAAATATTCCCCGTACGTATCGTATCTGGATTTTTTACCGTACGAATCGTACAAGTCCCGTACAAACTGGCAAGTACGATTCGTTTGTGAAAAAGTCCATACGACTCGCATTGGGTAAATTCCCCGACACGTCCTCGGGTCGGAAAAGGTGTCCGACACGTCCCCGGACATTTTTACGTACGAATCTGAAAACTGAAGTCCGAGCGCGCAAGTACGATTCGTACCGTCCGTCCGATTGGACAACCGTATGGTAAAAAGATCGTCCGGAGCGAACTCCTATAGCAACCATGGAGACGTCCAAACAGGTGCCCGGTACGTGCCGAACACCCCCCCAGCCCCCCGTATGTACGCGCCGTCCCCCCCAGCCCCACGGATGGGCACGCCGTACCCCCCCAGCCCCCGTATGTACGCGCCGTCCCCCCCAGCCCCACGGATGGATGCGCCGTACCCCCCCAGTGCCCGTAAGTACGTGCCGTCCCCCCCCAGCCCCGCGGATGGACGTGTCGTACCCCCAGCCCCCCCGTATGTACGCGCCGTACCCCCAGCCCCCCGCGGATGGACGCGTCATACACCCCCCAGCCCCACCCATGTATGTACGCCGCGGACCCCCACCCGTGTATGTACGGCGTGTACCCCCACCCCCGTATGTACAGCGTGGACCCCAACCCGTGTATTTACGGCGTGGACCCCCACCCGTGTATGTACGGCGCATACCCCCACCCCCGTATGTACGGCGCGGACCCCCACCCGTGTATGTATGGCGCGGACCCCACCCGTGTATGTACGGCGCGTACCCCCACCCCCGTATGTACGGCGCGGACCCCCACCCGTGTATGTATGGCGCAGACCCCCACCCGTGTATGTATGGCGCATAGCCCCACCCCTGTATGTACGGCGCGGACCCCCACCCGTGTATGTTTTGCGCGTCCAACCGCGGGGCTGGGGGGGGACGCCGCGTACATACGGGGGGCTGGGGGGGACGGCACATCCATCCGCGGGGCTGGGGGGGGATGGCGCGTACATACGGGGGCTGGGGGGGACAGCGCGTACATACGGGGGGCTGGGGAGGGACGGCGCGTCCATCCGCGGGGCTGGGGGGGGATGGCGCGTACATACGGGGGGCTGTGGGGGGGGTCGGCGTGTACCGGGCCCCCTATTCCGCTCACATCGCGGCGTACTTCGCTTTTCCGGCACTTCTTGGGTGCCGTAAAAATATTGCCGTCCGGACTGCTGTCGGTACGAATCGTACTTGCTGGGATGTAAAACATGCCTAACTCCATCCGTCCATCACGTCCGCGGTGTCCCGGATCACATTCATATGTATTTTGCTGTCGGTCGGTGTTTTTTCCGACTCGTACGGAAATGGAGTTTCCGTACGAATCGTACTTGCAAGTTTTTATGGTGTTTTTACCGGGTACGAGTTGGACGGAGAAAACGCTCCGACCGACGGTTCGTACCCGGTTTTTCCAGGATCGGAATCGGCCCCTATGTTGTGGGCAGAAAGTGCCTAGAGATTCAAATAAATATATATATAGAAGAGGTTTTCCAGAACCATCTGGGCCTTGATTCTCTCTTTTCCTGCTAAACACCAAGGGGCTTATTTATCCGTGTTTGGCACAGGGCAGCACAGGAAGTCACTTTGCTGTGCTGTTCTGCATTTAGACAAGGGCAGGAATGCACCATATCTATAAGATACAGCGCAGTCCTGCCCTTTTCCATTGTGTTGGCACACAATTGGCTGCCTTGCCCCAATGCAGGCTCTCTTGCACCATGGTGCAAGGATGTCTGTGTTGTCAGTGGAGGCGCATTCCTCCTGTTCATGCTGCAGAATGCAGCATACATCGAAAGAGGAAAAAACAAAGCGAAATAAAGATATTTCTCCTTGTTTTGCCTCTTCTGGCAAGGCGTAGGCTTTCAATACAGTTCCAGGTTACAAGTCCTTGTAAATCTGGGAATGCATCAAAATCCAGTGGTGTAGCATGGGAACGCCTTTATGATTCAGAGTAAGACAACGTAGCAACTTGCGCTCCATTGCCTTGCTCCATATCTACAATTTATGGTAATTTGCTCTCTGTGGTGCCAGTAAACTCTACACAAAAGCAATTTAGTAGCTACTTTTTTGTAAAGTGGTATTTTTACGTACCTGTCACTTTCCAGCAAAGTTACACTTTAACACACCCTACGTTACATTTTTACTGTTTATGCTGGCAAATAATTGAAATACCAAAATATGCAACCCCCCACTGAAGACTAAGGGGTCTATTATAATGGCGGTCGGATCCATTATCCACTGCCCGCATGCAATTTACCCCCCGCCTGATTATGTTGGCGGGGGTACCATGGCGGACGGGAAGACCGTCTGCCGCATTTCCACCCGGTCGATGAGTCGGAAAAGGTTTGAATATGGTGGCGGTGTCAGTTAGACACCGCCATCCATATTACTATGCATGCGGGGATCAGCCTTTCAGCATTACCGCCATGGAAAGGCATGCGGATTTCGCAGTTGGGAGCCTGGTGCGGGCCCCCAGGATGTTGGGGGGGTACATGGGGGGTACCCCCTGCATTTACATTCACAACGTGGCAGGCACTGCACTGCCCGCCACAATGATATGAATGGGGAATGCCACCGCCACCGTGGTGGTGGCATCCTAATTGCCAGTGCGGGACCGCCACACCACTGGCAGCCGGTCCCAGCACCGCAAGGGTGGCGGGTGGACGTAGGTCTGCCCACCATCCTAATAGGCCCCTAAGTCTGTGACCTGCGAACCACAGGATGGCCAGGATGTAGCTTCTGAACTTCTCCACCCTTCTGACTCTGAAACAGTGGCGGCTCTTTTGCTAAGGTGGAGGAGCGTCGCCACACTGCCTTCCAGCAGGAAAAGAAAGAAAAGAATAAAATGATATTAACATAATGTTATTATCATTTTAATTTGTCTACTTGCTGCAGAAGCTTGCTTGAGGGGTCAGGGCTGGGCTGAAGAGCATTGGAGGAGGGTACAACCCTCCTAAGGGGCCGATTCCGATCTCGCTTGGTAAGCCCTCCATACGAATCAGACTTGTAGGGCTTTCCAAGAGAGATGTGCTGTGCGAGCCCAACCGAGTGAGTACGTTGCAACCGCATGGTTACAGACTCGGTTTGCCGGACTCCCATAGCACTCTATGGGAGCTTGTGTACGGACGCGTACACAGGCTCCCATAGCAAAAAAGGGGTGGGTCGGAAAAAGCGTACACACCGTAGTGGGCACCCCATTTTGCCCACCACACTGTGCATGCTTGGATCGGGGGGACCCATGCGCTACTCCCCCTGTGACCGATTCGGAGTGCTCCGGGTAAAAGGGGGCCTGCTTTGCCCCCCCGAAGTCCGATTCTGACAGCTGCTTACACTCGCTGAGTCCGAGTCGATACAGCTGTCCGAATCGTGCATCGTACTCGCCCTTTCAGAATCTGGCTCTGTTGCGCAGCGCGATTTTGCTCTGTACGAGTCAGACGGATAGATTTGGGTTCGTAAATGATTCAGTCGGTACGGACGCGATCTTCGCATCGTACTTGGTCATTTATAACAGGGGACGATTCGGACGGAACAATAGGCTCCATATCGGATTTGCTCTTTACGAATCCCATTCGGAGACCTTCCTTACGAGATCGGAATCGGCCCCTAAGTGTGCAATGACTGTTTGATTGGCCCTCTCGGTCGCCCAAAACAGTCTTATGCACTATCTAGGCCTGGGCGGTGAACTTTGCTCCGTTCGCGGAATTTGCTGAGTTTTCTGCACTCCGCGTACCTTGTGGAGTGCAGAAAACTCCGCTTCGTGTTGTGCAGCAGAGTTTTTTCCCTGCTCGCTACCGTTCACGAGCACGGAATGAGCAGAAATTCTATCCGAGCGGCAGGAATACCAACACAAACTGCAGTTCGCACTGCACTCTGCCACTTGCGGAACTTCGTGGAGTTTCTTTGTAATGCATTACAGCCTGCATGGAGAACATGCCCACTCCTTCAGCCCCTCGTTGAGCGTTGTGTCACTGTGCTCAGACCAATCACAACGCTACATTGCGGCATTGTGATTGGTCAGGGGAGCCTGTGTTCCGGGTGCTTCCTGTTCCTGGAAGACGAGAGCAGGAGCAGAGGCGCGGGACCCAGCAAGGGAAGATAGGTTCTTTTTTTTTAAATTGCGTTGTGCCCCACGCATCCCCTTACCCCTTTGCCCCCCCATGCCCACCCCACCACCCACAAGCAATGCCAGCAGCCACTGCTCTGAAACACTGGAAGCCCTGAGGAGGATGAGCTGCTGGTAGAGAGTGACCTGTGTGTACCGTGGGCTGTGTAAGTCTCACTACACACCCGCTTAATGAGACTAACCTGTGCATTGTAGTGTATTTATCTAGCCCTGCTAAGCGTCATGTGGCTCGTCTTATGGTTACACATTTTACATCAAATCCCAGCGGCTCGCATATATATATGTGCCAAAAAAGTACATGACTTGCTTATTGAAAATGAGGAAATAGATAAATTGCAGCTTCGTAGAAGCGAAGCACAATTGTCTTTAAAGGGCTTTTCCCATTTCTACGGTTTCACAAGGCACCCTTTTCACTTCTGTTTAGTCTTAAAGTGAAGGAAGATCCGACTTTTAGCCAACGTGGCCCAGAATGCAAGTATGCAGTTAGCTACAAAGCCCAGACGGTGCAGAGACAGAACGAGTTGGAAATGTCGACATACACAAACATCGAGTTGGAAATATCGTGATGCAGAAATATCGACAGCAAGAATATCGTCGTCTAGAATATCGACTTAGAGGAAAGAAATATCATTTTTTAAAATATCGGTCATTAATATCGTTTGCAAAAATATAGTTGTTTAAAATATCGATGTTTTAATTAGTGTTATGTATTTTAGAATGTATTTTAAAAGTATGTGAACTATTTTTTTGTATAAGTTTTGCTTTTTTAAAAATATATGTGTTACATTTTTAGTAGTTATTCATTTTATTTTAATAAAATTTTGCGTTTTTTAGTTCTGTAGCGGGTTGTGGGTTTATAGGGGAATAGGGTGGGAAGTAATTAAATTATAATAAATTAGGGGCTCATTACGATGACAAACGGAAGCCCATCCGCACTGGTGGCGGTGGCGGAAAATGTTAATTTCCCTGCTCCGGATGTGGCCATTGCGACCACCGAATTACAATGGTCCAACAGAGGCCATTTTCGGCCCACTGCGGTCTTTCACGCTCCGCACGCTTTTTGCGTACGCAAGGGAGCCAACAGAGCAAGACGGGCGTGCGGAAACATGTTCCATCCGCCAACCAGATTTCGATGTTGCAAACCGCTGCGTAAAAACCACCACGTTGCGGATGGCGGAAACACAACAACGAAGAGGAAGAGCCGATACAGAACTCATCTAAACCACCAGAGCTGCCATGGATCCTGCCCTACAGGCCTTCCCGCTGCTCTACCTGCTGCACCTCTAGCAGACAAGACGCGGCCACGCTCAACAGCAGAGGTACATACCAAACATCTCTATGCATGCAACCCCTGAACAACTACAACTCGCGGCAAGCGTGGCAGCACCACGATGAATGTGGCAACCTGCCAAATGCAAAGTGCGAGGCCCACCCAATCCTCATGAGTAACCCTCGGTGCCCCTGAAGGCAATTGGGGCCAATGATGAGCCCGGCAGTTGCAGAGTGCGCACACAGCAACATCAACAAATGTACGCCAAAGGCTCCCATTGGCGGATTCGCATACTGTTTGCCACACGGCGGCAGCCTGGAAGCTGCAAACGCAACCCTGCATCATTCAATTGGGGCCAATGCGTGTCATCGCTGCGGATGCCAGTTACCTCGCATGTGAACACATTCTGTATTTGCATTGGCGCCATGCGAATTACATCACACATCACAAGTCATTTGCCTAAAGTGATTGGTGCACCCCATGTGTAATGTTGTGGGGCACGAGTCCCCCATGAATTTAAAGTAACCACACAGACACTGTACATGTATAGGAGAACTGGCCCAGGGCATGTGCATCCGTCACCTTTTGTTGGCAGGGTCACATGTCCAGTGACGCCTGTGCTGGGTGGCTGTGGGGTTGGGGGTAAGCCAGCCCTCTGGGAGTGGCTGGTACATCAGAACAACTAGAACAGTGACCAGCTGGTCACTACACTGTGAAGGTATGAGAGACCTTTGAGTCAAGTCTTCACACACAAGGAATGTCCAAGAAATGCAGAGTGAAATTACATACAGTACCATGCCATGTGGCCAGCATGGACTGAAGTGAGGGAAGGAGTGAAAAAGGACAAAGGTCTCTCGCACTGTACCAATGTTGTGTAATGAAACATCCAACCTGGGAATCTCGCTTGTATATCCCTTGACATCTGACAGACGTCTTTTGGCCAGGACTTCGTCTTGTGAAGGGCCAGTGATGTAGGCAGACAATTAGAGATGGCCATTGTCTGCAAATCAGACAGACTTGTAATCCCTAGCACTTCCAACACACGTACTGGGGTGGCGTGCAGTGTGCCTAGCTGCCATTGCCTGTAAATGTTCTCACACACGTAATAGGAGTGCACATGTGGAACAAACAAAAATAGCTCTGATCGACATCAACGGTCATTGTCAGCCATGTGCATTGGTGCCTCATTCTGGTGAACATTGCAATGCCTGTCACGCAAAACCATCACACACTCACGCAGGCCTGACCCCATAATGTCCACATGTGTCTGTCCATCGTACTGTAATCCATGTTGTGTTGTCCAGATGACACTCACTGCCCTCATTCCGTAATGTGGTTGTGTATTGTGGGGCTAAATCTTGCGGTCGTGCAGTGTTAGACTTGGCATCTTTTGGCGTGTTTCCCCTGAGTTTTTTCTTTCTGACCTCCCGGTTTTGACTCTCTTTTTGCTGGCGTAGCGTTTCTGCACACTTTTTGCACTGCTGATCAGTGGTGAAGTGCGAGTGCTCCTGTGGTGAATTGTGTTATGGATCGGTGTTTCCATGATTAAATGTTTGGTTTACTTGTCAGTCCCTAGTAAAGTGCACTGAGTGTGACAGGGCCTGTGAATCAAATGCTACTCGTGGGCCCGCAGCACGGACTGTGCCACCCACGTGAGTAGCCCAGAAAAGGTACCTCAGACCTGCCATTGCAGAGTCTGCGCGCAGTTGTAACTGCCATGTTGACTTGGCCCGTGCACCCACTGGCCAGTCTCTAAAACCTTCCCTTTTCTTACATGTCAGGCACCCCTAAGGTAGGCCCAAGGTACCCTTGTGGGCAGGGTGCAGTGTATGTGAAAGGCAGGACATGCCCTAGTGTGTGTGGTGTGTCCTGATAGTGAATTACAGCCAATTTCGTTTTTCACTATTGCAAGACTACCTGTTCCCCATAGGACAGATTGGGCAGGTTGTTTATAACATCTTATAAACATAACGAGCCCGGGGAATTCGGTAAGAAAATAAAGTTTTGTATGCCTGAACTCAGAATCTAAAGATACATCTTTTAGTGAAGGTGATTTTTACATTCTGTGTTTGAAAATACTACTCTTATAAAGTAGGTATTTTCTTGCTCAGTCATCCCGTATGCCTCTGTTGGAATGTGGATTGCCTGTCTGGGTTTTGGACGACAGATGGCTAGGACAACGGAGTGGCTCCCAATAGTCTAGGAAGGTCAGGAAAGGGCTGAATAGACCTGGGCTGTGATGGGGGAAGAGGGAGGAGATTTCCTTGCACCTCAAAGGGACTGGTCTGCCTCTGACAATGCCGTCTCCACCTCCTGCCAGGAAATCACACCGGAGAGGGTAAAACTGGCTCTGGCCGGGCACAGACATCCTCTGCCTGAAGGATCAAAGGAATTTTGGATACAAATACTGGGGCCCAGACCCCTGAACTTTAGAACTCTTTTGGATCAAGACGACTGCCAAGAAGAAGAGCCGGACAAGCTGTGAGGAGCAACTACCACTTTGCTGTGTGCTTTGCTGTGTGGACCTGCAGTGGCTGCTTCTGTCTTGGCCAATGAAAGGAATGCACTGCACTTTCTGCAATCTGCTTTTGAGAGTTTTTGAGAGTTTCTCCAAGGGCTTGAGATAGAGCTTGCCCCCTGTTCAAGAAGTCTCAGGAACTACAAAGATTTCAAGCTCTTCTGCCCTCAGCTCTGGGGACTGTGTGTTTTGTGCTGCAACAGAAGGAAAGCAACTCGATGACGTCTATGACGCCGCTGCCGATGCCGACTCTGTGTCTTGAAGGCACCACAGAAGGCACCGCCGCAATGCCGCACTTTGACCCTGGTTTCACCGACGATGCCTGCTGACGCCTCCACCGAGCCGCTGCTCGCACCGCGACCTGTGGGCACCGCACTCCGCACCTCCTCGCTTCACGCCGAAGCCTTGGCACCGCAGAGAGCACTGCCGCAAAGCTGCAACCCGTCGTCTCACCGACGACGCCTGCTGATGCCATCACCAAGCCGCTGCTCGCACCGCGACCTGTGGGCACCGCGCTCTGCACCGCCTCGCTACACGACAAAGCTGTGGCCTTCCTGACGCCGCCACTTCCCGCCAAAATCGACGCCGCTGCTTGCATCGTGGTTTGAGGGCACTGCTCATAAGGTTACACGACGCATCGCCCTCATCCCACACCCCAGTCTTGGCCTACCGATGCCATTGACTCCCGCTCGTCAGCTGACGACAGCGCTTCAGCAACGACGCCGCCGCTGCTTGCACTTCGACCTGCCAGCACCGTGATGAGCACGCCTTCATCTTGCACCGCGACCCTGGTCTCACCGACGCCATCTGACGCCGCCACCGACCCGCTGCTCGCACCGCAACCTGGAGGCACTGCACGCCGCACAACTGCACTTCGCACCACAGCACCCCAGCGCTCCTGATTCCAACATACAGGAGCTCGACCTGCAAAGCGAGTGACTTCAAGGGCCTCCGCGTCCTGCATTTCTGAGAGGTACTGTTTGCGGGTCTTTCCGATACTGCAGCTGGTCTGCAACCCCGCGACCAGCCAGAACTGGGTGGATCTGTTGTTCACGACGCCGCAATAGCCCCAGCCGGAGCTATCGATCTCAAGGAACTATTTCTAAAGCTTATTGTGACAACTGTAGATTTTTGATCACTGTATTGTGGATTTTTATAGTTTTTGATCTTGTCTTAAAGTGTATAAAAATATTGGCTATTTTTCTAAACTGGTGTGGTGTCCTTTTGTAGTGCTTCCTCTATATTACTGTTGGTTAGGTGCAAATGCTTTACACACTGCCTCTAAGATAAGCCAAGCTACCTAGGGGGTGAGCAGGGGTCATTTTCGGAGTGTAACTCCCTTATCCTGACTAGAGTGGTGGTTTCTGCCTGGCTTTGGCACATGCCCTAACCTACCAGAAATCCCATTTCTAACATGCAGTGACAGCAGCTACATGCAACTTAGCATTGATGCTGGGAAACACCAGTGCTGTACCATCAAACCACAGGTAAGGTCATCCTTGATTTAGCAGTGTACTATATGCCATACACATCTACTTCTTTGTATGTAGCAGTAGTCAGTATGTCGAGTGAGTGAAGACAAAACATCTGAATGCAGGTCACTTGTGCATTGCACGTGACCATGAGTCCTGTCAATGTTGAGGCTGTGTGAGTGTCTGGGTAAGCTGTTCACCACATCTCATCTCCAAATCATCTCATGCATGTGTACCCTGACAGAGTATGTAGGAGGAGACCACCCATCTTTCGACCTGTCCCCGACATGGCGACGAGGGAGGACATCGAAATCATCAGGAGATTCTGTCTGGATCGCCGCACACTACGAAACCTATGTGCTCAGTTAGATCCCCATGTGAAGCCCAACAGAACATGTCCGGCTGCATTGTCTGTTACAGTTAAGATGATAGCTGCACTGCATTTCTTTGCTACTGTGTCGTTCCGGTACACTGTGGCCAGTGCTGGTGGGATGTCACAGCCCATGTTCAGCATGGTGTTGCATGACGTTGTGTCAGCATTGGTACTGTACAAGGGCAGTGACGTCCACTTCCCCAGGAGGGATGAATTGGGATGAATTGGCAGCTGTGAAGGGGGAGTTCTATGACCTGGGAAGCATTCCAAATGTTGTGGGAGCCATTGATGGAACCCACATTGACCTCGTTCCACCACAGGCAAGTAAACACATCTATAGGACCCGCAAACACTACCACTCCATCAACATGCAAGTGGTATGCCAGGCGCATCAGATCATCTGTGCAAAGTATCCTGGGTCGGTACATGACCCCTACATCTTGTGGAACAGCACCATACCCCAAATGATGGCCAATCTGCGCCCCGAGCTGGCCTGGCTTGTTGATGAGTGGGCTTTGTCAATGACTGTGATGTATGTGTGACTGACATGCTGCTCACCTCACATATTCAGATTACACTGTTTGCCCGTTTGTCTCAAAACTAGGTGACTCTGGGTATCCCAATCGTCCGTGGTTGCTGTCCCCACTGCAGAATCCAACAACGCCGGGGGAAGTCCAATACAATGATGCACATGGGAGGACACGTCATGTGGTGGAGCGCACATTTGGACTGCTGAAGTCAAGATTTAGGTGCCTGGACAAGACTGGTGGTGCACTTATGTACTCACCACAAAAGGTATGCCAGATGGTAGTCGCCTGCTGCATGCTACACAACCTGGCATTGCGCAGAACGATCCCCTGATTCTGGATGACGAACAGCAGCAGCCCCTCGCTCCCAACCCACACATGCCCAGTGACGATGACAGTGGTGAGGAGGAAGGCCTTGACCAGCGTCAACAGCTGATCGTCAACTACTTCAGTTGAGTGGAAGTTAACAGTGAGCCACTATGACTGTGTGCCTTGCTGTTGTTACATTACCTTTGAGAATTGTTGCTGGCATTTTGTACACATACAGGACTATGCGCATTGTGAGAAGTTGGCCTGGCATATGCTGGTCACTAGTTATAGTGGCCACCTTGCACCAGTCCAATTCCACTCTTAAGGTGATAGGTTTAAAAGACAACCTTTAAAGAAACCTATCCTAGTGGTAGCTGTGGAGAGCAGCCTTCAGGCTAAGTCTTGAAGGAGTGTTAAGCTTATTGTTTTACCATAGATAACCTCTTGAATGACCAAATGAAAAAGTAGTCCACACAGGTATATATATAAAATATATGTATTTATTCTAAGCAGAATCCCACAAGTCTCTTTATGAGGCTAGAGGTAAAGTTACAATTCAAACAAGCATTTATAGATACAATAAATAGCACTGGAATCACAGGGCCCCAGGGGGGGACCAAACCATATATTTAAAAAGTGGTATAAGAACCACGACAATTCTACAGACAATGCCTAGGGCATTTAGGATCGCTGGCCCCTTAAGAATCCACCCCAGGTTATGAGGAAGGGGACCCACGGGAGGCACGTGCAGTTGAAATAGCTGCTATCGGGATCTCTATTAAAGCCTATGGAGAATGTTGCGGTTTGATTTAAACAGATTAAAGACACTTCTAGCAGGAGTTCAAAGTTAAAAACTTAGAGTTAAGCTTTTGAGGAGCCCACTACCACGGGAGTACCAAGGTACCACTGTTACCTGCCCCAGGGAAGCCGGGTGCATAGGTCGTTTTCGATGTCGGGTCGCGGGCTGATTTTCAATGGGAAAATGTACAAAACTGCTGCTAGCCAAAAGCGTCGATGATGCCGTGAAGAATGAAGTTGTAGATCTTCTAGAGGAGAACCTGAAAGCAGAGGGGACAGAGTCTGGGTCACGGCACAGTGACCAGGGAGCTCAAGGCAAAAGAGCCCTTCAATGTCGGGTGCTTCAAGTGGAAAGGATGTAGCTTGGATCTGCAGCCACGGGCTCCGGGAGGCTTCAAGGAAGGCCAGCTTCTGGAGGGCGACTGTCCCACGAAGGATGAGGGTCGCTGCGGTGTTAGTGTCCGGATTGGATCCACTAAGCCTTGGCAACCTCAACCCACGCAAGATGAACAAATCAGCTACTGGTGCTGACCCACGGGGTCTGTGAGAGGTCTCCTTCGAGGAGACTGTAGAGCAGGCCTGGAGCAACCAGGGGAACTCTTAAAAGTAAGGATTGTCCTCCGCCAGGGCCCACAAGTCGAGAGACAAGGGACCGCAGAAGGCAGCAATTTGGAGTGCGTAAAAGGGTGCCCACGGGCCACAGTGGAAGTTAACAGTGAGCCACTATGACTGTGTGCCTGTACAGCCACAAGTAGTGATATCAAACCGCTAAATGCAGTCTGAAAATTGGAGGAATGACACCCGGTAGTACTCCAAAAATAGCATGAGACGAAGGGACAAGGCCAGAGTCCACAAGCTTGAAAAAAGTGTGCAACTGCCTTCAGTATCAGAGGCTTTTCGATATTTTTTGTGTCAGTTCCCCGGAAAAAAGTGGGAGTGCCATGTTCAGCAGTGCCTGAATCGCGCGGGACGGTCAAGGCACTTGGAATTAGAAGGCCTCAGGGCTGATGTGTGAGTGACTACTTGTTGAAACAGAAGCCCATTGTGCCTGCACACTTATTGAAGTATGCTTTCGCTGTGGGAATGTGAGGCCACAAATGACTATCCACAATCACATATGGGGGAGTAAGGAGAACATTGCTACGGCAAGGAACATGGCGTGCGTTAGTTCCTATATACGTGATGCCTGCCCTGTAACTGCAGCAGTTGTGCTCATTCAGGAGAAGATAACTGCGGTTGTAAAACAGATTTAGCGTGGGTATGTTGTCAGGGACTGGTGTTCATGTGGGTAAACATGCATAGATCGCACATGTCACATGAAAATCCCTGGGCAACAGTAATTGAGTGTGTGAATGCGACAATGTCACTATCGTCCACATGACAGGATGTGTTGTTTTTGCTGGTTCTTGTGGGCACACTGCTGAGGATTTAATTGTTCTGCACTGTGTGATCTGTGAAAACTTCCGTCATGTTCATGATGATGTTATTATGGGGATGGGAGCACATTGCTTCACCTCCCAGCACAGTTCACCCCTTAGCATTCTGGTAAATGCAGTTCAGTCATGATGCTTACTTGTCATGTGACTGAGGTGTTTCACCTGAGTTGGGCAGGGAGAGGTACAGAGACCCGAGTAGATTCTGGCAGCTTCCTCAGCAGACACCGATCACAATGTATCTTACCCCTACTGATGTAGGAGGACAACGCGACACACATATGTCTAGAGATTCACAGCACTGACCTGCACCAACCTTGGTGACACACGACAATGGTAACAGAAGTAAGCTTTTCAACTGAACTGCATTTACCAGGATGCTAAGGGCTAAACTGTGTTGGGAGATACAGTCGTGTGCTCCAGTCCCCCTGCTGTCCATGTTGATGGTGTTGGCTGTTGTTATCTGTAATGCTGTTAGATTTGGGGGTCTCTAGTTGGCATAGGTAGGTACCTGTGACAAATAGGGACCCTTGCGTCTAGTCAGGGTAAGGAGCTACACTCCTAAAATAACCCCTGCTCACCCCTTTGGTAGCTTGGCACGAGCAGGCAGGCTTATCTCAGAGGCAGTGTGTAAAGCATTTGTGAACACATACAGTAATACAGTGACAACACTACAAATGGACACCACACAGGTTGTATTATAAAAATAAGTATTTTTATATAGACTTAACACAAGACCGAACAACAAAAATCCACAATACTGTCCTCAAAAATAGTCTCTCAAATGTTATAAAATAGCTCAGTTCTCTCAAGTTGTAAATGCAACACTTTACTCTCAATGTACCTTAGATGCGTACCGCAAGGAAAACAAAAGGGTTGCAGGGAAGGTGATGCGTCGGTTCCTTACACGCAGGAGAGTGGATGCGTTGGTTCCTTACTGCTGCGCAGGGGAGTTGATGCTCGCTTCCTTACTGTGTGGGGAGTTGATGAGTCGGTTTCTTACTGCTCTCCGGTGCGATACGACATGCTGACACCTCGATGCGATACTCTTCTCCGATGCGATGCGACAAAATGGCGTCTTGGTTGCGATGCGACAACGTTGGTGTGATGCGACACGCCCGACGGCCGCGCGGTGACTCGATCTTTGGAGCCACGACAGGCCCTACGACGCGCTTCTCCGGTGATGCGACGATGACCTCTGTGGCAGCGTCCCGCTTCTCCGGTGATGCGCCGCGCTTCGGCGATGTGATCATGGCAGTGGCGTCTCGCTTCCTCGGCGATGCGATGACAGCGGCTGCGGCGGCGACACGCTTCTTGTTGTTGCATCGCGCTTCCAGCTCCCAGCGACACGCAGTCTCTCAGAAGGCCCAGCACAACAGCAGGCACTTCAATTCTCAGCAAGGGAATTCAGGGGGGAGCTGGTTGGTGAAGTCTTGTATCCCTGAGACTTCAGGCAGGAGGCAAGCTCTAGTTCAAGCCCTTGGAGATTCTTCTTCAAGTTGATAGAGGGCACACTCAGTCCTTTTCTCCTCTCTTTGGCAATGAAGCAACCACTGCAGGCCAACCCCTAAAAACACAGCACAGGGGTAATATCCTCCTTCAGCTTCCTGGTTCTTCTCCTCAGCAAAGGTTCGTCTTGATTCCCAGAAGTAATCTAAATTTCTTGGGTCTGGGTCCCAATATTTATACTACTTTTCTCTTTGTTCTCTGAAGGCCGAGAGGCCTTTGCCTAGTCCAAACCAGTTCTTGTCAGTCCTGGAGCACTTTGTTGACATGTCTCCTACTTTCCTTTCACAGTGCAGGGCAGGGACATCAGACACACCACAAGAGGTGGAGCCAGCATTGTGGAGGGAAGGCTCAGCCCTATTCAGGTCCCAGGTGCAACCCCTCCCACCCATCTAGATGCAGATCTCTCTATTCAGCTTTGTGCTGACTCACCCTGTCTCCTGGAATCCCCCAGCCCCTGTCACTCAAACTCCAGACAAGGAATACACAGCCTAGCAGAGGAAGGTTTGGATGGTTAGACAAGAAAATACCTACTTTCTAAAAGTGGTATTTTAAAACACAGAGGTGCCGCTTCCGATCCGGTAAAAAAAATGACCGTACGACTCGTATCCGTACTTTTTTACGTACGAGTCGTACAAGTCACGTACAAACGGCGAAGTACGATTCGTACAGTAAAAATACATACGAATTGCATCGGGAAAAGTCTACGAGACGTCCCCAGACAGTTTTACGTGCAAGTCGTAAAGTCCGATCGCATAAGTCCGATCCGTACCGGCGTCCCGAATACACAAGTGTATGGAAAACGTCCCGTACGGAGCAAAGTTTGTACGACCCCTACCCCGGGTACACTTGGGCCCGGGGTACGAGTCGTATGCCCCCCCACCCCACCCGCGCATGTCCGCGCCGTACCCCCACCCCAGCACCCGCGTATGTACGTGCCGTACCCCAGCACCCGCGTATGTATGCCCCGTACCCCCCACCCCAGCACACGCGTATGTAAGCGCCGTACCCCCCACCCCAGCACCCGCGTATGTACGCCCCATACCCCCCACCCCAGCACCCGCGTATGTACGTGCCGTACCCCAACACCTACATATGTACGCGCCGTACCCCCCCACCCTAGCACCCGCGCATGTACGCACCGTACACCAGCACAAGCATATGTAAGCGCCGTACCCCCCACCCCAGCACCCACGTATGTATGCCCTGTACCCCCCACCCCAGCCCCGTACTTGGACGCACCGTACCCCAACACCGTACTCCAGCATCGCGTATGTACGAATCGTACAACACCATTGCATATGTGATCACTGTACAACAACATAGCTATGGACGCACCCTACATACGCGAAAACGACTCGTACTGAACCAGGACACTGTAAAACAGCCCAAGGAGGGTCAATTCGACTCGCACAACACCACAAAACACGTCTACAGGACAAAAAACATCTAAAAGACTGACCTGGCATATCCAAACAGGCAAACAGAGGCCCAAACTCAACCACCTCTTATAACACACCCACCAAAAGTTCATACCCAGCCACACCCACAAATGGACCAATAAAAAGGGCCCACAATCACAAACCATTAGCCTTTGCATCAGACCCACTGCTGACAGACATCACACACAAACAACTGCACCCATACACCTTAACTTACACACCTTCACACAACCTCCTTCACACAGACCCCCTCTACACATACACACACACCTACACATTCACATCCACACACCCACAACCATCCACACCCACACCCCACACCATGCCCACAGACAAGAATCCAAAGTTCACAAGGGAGGAGCTGGAAATCCTTGTCAACGAAGTCATCAGAGTGGAGCCACAGCTCTTTGGAACATTGGTCAGACAGACCAGCATATCCCCAAAAACTAGCCTGTGGCAGAGGATCGTCGATCGGGTGAATGCTGTTGCGCCCATCAGAAGGACCAGGAATGAATGCCAAGCCAGGTGGTACGATCTGCGGAGGGCAGTCAAGCGCAAAATGAACGAGGACTACGCCCAGAGTAACATCACAGGAGGTGGGCTGCCCCGCAGACCGGTACATTACCATCCCTGGGAGGAGAAGGTGATGGCCCTGCTTCCGCCGGTGGGAGTACACGGAGTCGAAGGAGTTCGAGAGCCTGGTGAGTACACAAACAACTTACGTAACATGGGGGAATGGCATCCCCACCCAAACTACAACAAATGCACTCACCTACCCCCAAGCCCTCACCTGACACAACCACGCTCTAAACAACGCTCATGCCACTAACATGAGTATGCCCCATTCACAAAGCAAGGCCATGCCATATCCCAGCCTACACAAACCACAAACCCAAGACAGGATGTCCGGTATGCTGGGAGGGTGGGGATCACTAAACATATTGTACAACTCAGAAACAGACACCATTGCCCTCAGCCCATATGGCCCAGGTACATACCCATGCACCATGGGCAATGCACAGGGACAGGCAAAGTACTGACAAGGTAGCTGACACTTGGCCCTGCTGTAGGCAGCACAAGGCCCTCCTGTGACAACTGAAAACTCTAACACAAACACAACAAGCTCAGAAATCTAGGACAGGAACTCACACTCACTGACATGGCAGCATGCACCATGGTGGGACAGATACATCACCTGGGAGACCCACTGCCAAATCACACCACACCCACCAGCAGGCACCGTCAATCAATCAACAATCGATCAGGGTACTTGTAAGGGGCGCTACTTACCTGTGAGGGTCTCAAGGCGCTGAGGGGGGGGGTTCCACCACTGCTCAAAGAGCCAGGTCTTGAGGAGTCTCCTGAAGGCAAGTAGGTCTTGGGTCAGTCGTAGGTGGGTTGGGAGGGTCTTCCAGGTCTTTGCAGCGAGGTAGGAGAAGGATCTGCTGCAGGCGGGCGTACGTTGGATGCGGTGGACAGCTGCGATGGCGAGGCAGCCGGAGCGGAGCTGGCGGGTGGAGGTGTAGAAGCTGAGTCTGATGTGCAGGTAGGCTTGTCCGGCGGTGTGGAGTGCCTTGTGGAGTGGCTTGTGGGTGAGGAGCTTACAGGTGATCCTCTTGTCGATGTGGAGCCAGTGCAGGTCTCCCAGGAGGGGGGTGATGTGGCTGTGGCGGGGGGCGTTGATGATCAGTTGTGCCGAGGCATTTCCGAAGCGTTGTAGCCGCCGTTAGTGTGTGGATGGGAGTCCTGCGTAGAGTGCAGTGGCGTAGTCCAGTCAGCTGCTGACGAGGGCCTGTGTCACTGTTCTACTTGTTTAGGTCGGGATCCACCAGTAGATCCGGCGGAGCCTGTGTAGGGTGTCGTAGCAGGAGGAGGAGACGCCATGGACCTGCTTGGACATGGAGAGGGAAGATGCGAGGATCACTCCTAGGTTGCGTGCGTGTTTGGTGGGTGTCGGTGATGTCCCCAGAGAGATCAGCCACCAGGAGTCGTCCCAGGCTGAGGGTGTGGATCCGAGGATGAGGACCTCTGTCTTGTCTGAGTTCTGTTTCAGATGGCCGCTTCGCATCCAGTCGGCGATGGCCCTCAGACCCTCGTGGATGTTTGTCTTGGCGGTGTGAGGGTCCTTGGTGAGGGAGAGGATGAGCTGGGTGTAGTCGGCGTAGGAGATGTTTTTGAGGTTGTGGTGGCGGGCCACTTGTGTGAGGGGGGCCATGTGGATGTTGAACAGCATCGGGCTGAGGGATGATCACTCACCCCTTACACAAGCACACACCCCCGGGGCAGCCAATGGAGTCACACACTCTCACAATGGACATGTGACACAACAAGATCAAGCCACAGCCAAAAAAGCATCCAAGGCCAAATGCGACATGTCAAAGACCCTGGATAACATTTCTATCAGTCCCCTGCAACATACGCATCCACAAGTGAACATTGATGTGAATGCTAGGCACATACAACTAGCTGGAGGAACTGTGGCAACTAGAACATGTATGAAACATGGATGTCGCATGAAACAGCATTAACATTGTCTCTCTCTCACACACAGGGCAACGTCATGGATCTCCCCCCAACACTGGGGGGGAACAATCACAGGCCCAGGCTCGGCAGGAAGATGATCCCACTGGCAGCGACGACTCTCAGCACTCTGTGGATGACCCCAACCAACCTGGACCCTCTGGTGCCCAAGCCCCTGCAGCACCTGCGTCAGGTACATCTGTGCCAACCACCACCCCCATTCTTGCCACATCCCAGGAGACACCCAGGAGCCTGCCCGCACAGAACAACTGAGCCAGTCTGACCTGGAGGGACAAGGTTCTCCGGCCACCCAGGAGGAGGCAGACAACCCTGCAAATGCCATCCCTCAGGGATCCCGTAGACCCGATGTGCCCACAACGGCAGGCCAGGCTCGTGTGGGCAAGGGTGGTGGGATTGGAGGCAGGCGGAGGCGCGAACCTGACCAGCCAGCTGAGGGAACCGGTATGTCACACATACGCCACATCTTGGAGACATACCGGCGTGACACCAGGGGCATCAGCCAGGTAGTGGCGACCCTCAACGAGATTAAGAACCAGCAGGCCGAGCAACACGCCAGTCAACAACAACACCAAGGATGGATGGAGGCAAGACTGGCTGAGCGCCTGGCGGTGCAAACAGACATAAGCCGTTCACTCAGTCGGATCGCCGACAACATGGCCAACCCTCCCTGTGCCCCCAGGCGAAGACCACCACCAGCCACAGGGAGGGAGGAGGAGGAGGAATCGTCCGACGGAGCGTCACAAACATCGTCAAGGCCTGCATCTGAGGGTCCCCCGAGGAAGGTGGGTCGTCCACGGAAAAGACCGTGAGAGGCAGCGGACCATCCACATCTCCCAGGTCACCTGGCCTGGCACCTGGCCCTCATGCGCAACAGCAGCACCTCATCCAATGACATTCTCTGCCACATGGACTTGCTGGTCACAGTCTGACCAATGATGACCAACACTGTGGTCTGGAGTCAGATGACTCCAAATGACAAGGATCCCATCTCCCCCTGTGAACTTTGGATTCCATGCACACTGTATAGCACCTATTTGTCCACACTAAACAGGCCCCCCACCGAGAATAAATCTTAATTTCTTCAATTAGATGTTGCATTCATTTTGCATGAGTACACAACCTACGTGTGGGGAAATGTCAAACTATGCCTGAGTGTTGAACTAACTCCAGCCATCCATATCCTGGAATCTGAGTCTGGTACAGGACACACATGGGTCACAATGTATCATACAATACAGACATGGAGCACAATACTCACCCGTGATGGCCTCAAGCTGCTGAGGGGGGCATGCAATACTGTGCGGACACACCAATTGGGAAGAGTATCATGAAGGCGTAGAGGTCATGGCTCATGTGGATGTTGCCGGGGAGGGAGTAGCAGGTATGTCTTGCCAGGTGGGAGAACCATGTCCTGCATGCTGGAGTACGGTGGATGTGAAGAATGGTGGCCAGGGCAAGGTTGGATGCACGGATTTGGCACAACGGGGTCTTGGATGACAGACGGGCAAGGTTGGTTTGGGGTCTGGGGTTGTGGCCTGCCTCCTGAGTGTGGGTGAGGAGTCTGAAGGTCATCCTGCAGCAGACAGTGATCCATTGCAGCTATCTCTGTTGGACAGTGATGTGGCTGGGGCGCGGGATGTTGAAGCTGAGGTGTGCACATGCAGCCTGGATGTGGAAAGTTTCCCGGGAGTTTGGATGTACTTGCTCCATAGAGGGTGGGGCAGTAGTTGACACGGCTGGTGTCGTGGGCCTGGGGGATGGTCTGTCTTTCCTTGGAGTGGATCTATCTGTGGATCATGTGCATCATGCAGAGGGTGTTGCACCCTGAGGTACAGATGCTGGTGATTAGCATGGCAAATGTGAGTGACGAATCCATGATGCACACCATCTTGTGTGCGTGGGCACTGGGTGCATGTGCAGGGCTCTTGCGGGTGGGACACAAGCAGTTGACCCACCTGTAAGGGGACAATCCTCAGATGATTACCTCAGTCCTGTACAAGTCCAGCCTCAGGTGGCTGATGTTCAGCCATTCATCAATAGATCTCATGCCTTCTTGAATGTTGGAACTGCCAATGGCTGCGTCTTTGGTGAGGGTGAAGAGCACCTGGCTGTCAATGGCATACGAGCTGATGATGAGGTGCTGTGCGCATGTGATGATGGAGAGGGGGACCTGGACACATTGAAGATTGACACGCTGAGAGATGATACCTGGGCCATATGCCAGATGATGCCACTATACCACATGATGAAGGCTTGAGTCCCACTCCCATGGCCTTGCTGGTGTACGGAGCCGGTGGGGAGTAGGAGGGACATGACCTAGTTGGTGTGACAGGGCCTGGAAGGCGGGGCAGCGCTGTGTAGGCAGTTGGAGTTGCACACTCATCATGCAAAGGTGTCGTGTGTGCGCCTAGGGTATGCCTGAGAGCAGGCGGTAGATTTTTGGATGGACAATGCTTGGAGGGTGGTTGCAACATCAGACTGTAGTGTGATGTGGGTCATGCAAGGACATGAGGGTCGTGCAATGTGCATGTTGCATGCGCTGACGATCCAGCCTTCGGCACCGCGTGGCCGCAACAGTGGCACAGACAAGCTGATGACAGCCAAATGAATGGGTGGAGAGAGGAAGGGAGGAGCATCTTTGAGGTGTGTGTGTTGCCGAATCCGGAAACTTTGTGGACCCTTGCTGCAGGGGCCGCAGCAGCAGGCGGCATGTCCTGGAAACTATGCCACAAGTTGCACACAAAGACAAGGATGTCAGAAAGGACAACTGCAACAGGCGTATGTAAAGGAAGGAGTGTCCGGTTTCCCATGGCACACCCAGAGACAATGGATGCACAATCATCAAAGATGACTGACACAGGATCAGGAAAATGAAGGCCGAGCTGCGCACAGGATACACACCCTCAGCAGGTGTTGACGGCCCGTTGTGGTGACCAACATGCCCAAATACATACACAACCATGGACATCATGCACAATAGAGATCCTAATACCTGAAGAACTGCATGCATGTTGCTAAACTACACATAGACTCATGCACAATATTTGACAACTATGCCAGAGATGCCGCATGCAAAGTGGCAAGAGACCTGCATTGACAGAGATGAGGTATCTTGGAGGGTGAGGAACACCTTTATTACTCAGGTTCACACCTAGGGAAATGCACCTACACTGGACACCCCCTTCACAACACAGATGCTGTAAATCCATTGAACGGGCACACAAGTGAAGGGGGTGAGCCAAACACCCCCTGCTGCACACGGAGGGGCTGCAATTCCCCATTGATCCTCTCATGGGGATGTCCCACACTATGTCCACCCATAGCAACCCGTATGTTTCAGAGGTAAGTTGTACACACATTGATGCCTTCATCAGAATCCACAGTCCCATTACAGATGACTGTTACGAAGGGTGACTTTCAATTCATGGGAGTCATGCAACATGTCATGTGCCCCATGGTGAGTCGACATGTATGTATAGTAACACAACATGCACAGGAGCAGTGCCCACACATTCCGAACACCTACCAACACCAAAATGCCTTGCAGCAATCCTTAACCAAAAAGACTTTTCACCATGTCCGTGCATGGGACGCTGATTCAGCACACGTTGCAATACTCATGAGGAATAGCGGGAGGCCAAGGATGACACGAGCAGACAGCATGCGCAACTACCTGGGGATGACAGACACACAAGAAGTCAGGGAAAAGATTGTCATCCGCATGCATGGTCATTTACTCTACAGGAATAAGTGTGTCACCATGCTATTTTTAAATTGAGTGTCTAAGCTAAAATGTGTGGAAGGACACATCACTCGAGTGACACATCTGAACACACCTCTAAGTCACTTAGCATACAGTCAGCTGGACACACACATTGCAACACAAGGCTCCAAGCGTGCACACTCAGACCCATGGACTCACCATTATGAGAAGAAGTTGAGTATGAGCTGACTCCGGATGTCGTCCTCCTCCTCCTCCTCATCCTCACTTGCCTCGTGACCAAGCCCTTCATCCTCTACGGGTGGATGTTCCTGCTCATCTGGATCCAGGATGAGTGGCACAGCCTTCTCCACTGCCATGTTGTGCAGCATGCAGCACACGAGGAAGATTTTGCAGACCTTCACCGGTGCATATGGGAGGGACCCGCCTGTCTTGTGAAGGCACCGGAATCGGCTCTCCAGGAGGCCAAACGTCCTCTCGATCACTTGCCTGGTCTGCCCATGTGCGTTGTAACGGTGATTGGCAGCTGTTCTGGGGTTGCGGAGAGGCGTCATCAGCCATGGCATGTTGGGATAGCCAGAGTCCCCTACATGGAAACATCATCTAAAGAAGTGGGTCAGGAGATGTCATAAGATACAAAGATAGCGCTAAACAAAGGACAAACAGAGTATACCCACCAACAAGACATGCTCGTTCGTTGTGCAGCTGCAGCATCATTTCTGGCACCTTGCTACACCTCATGATGTAGGCATCGTGTGCTGACCCTGGAAAACGTGCACAGACATGGGAAATCAGCATGTTAGCAAGACACACCACAAGGGTATTTATAGAGTGGTAATGTTTACGGTTGCGATAGGCGACCTCCTGTGCCTGTGGTGGTACCAAAGCCACATGTGTCCCATCAATAGACCCAATTACATGGGGCATCCCTCCCAGGGCATAGAACTCACCCTTGACACCTGTCAACTGCTCACGAGTCGGAAAATGGATGAATTCATCCAGGTTCTCCAACATGGCTTCTAAAACATCATGCAGGACATGGCTGAACATGGTCTGTGACATGCCACCCACATCAGCTATGGTGAATTGAAACGTACCGGTGGCAAAAAAATGTAGGGCTGCCATCACCTTCATCTTGGGGGTCAGCGCAGTAGGATACCTGTGTCGTGGTTGGAGGTGTGGTTCCAGCTTTGCGGTCAAGTTCTAAATCAACTGTTGCAAGAAGCGGTAACGTCTTATGCAGTCACGTTCCCTCATGGCACACAAGTCTGGCATTGGTCGGGGAAGAGGCGGTGCCCTGCAGAAAATTGGAAGGAATAACGAAGAGTGAGTACATAACAACATCAATGTCAATGAACTGAGCACATGCTCAACTGCTACTACACATCTGCTAAATACAGAGTCTGGTCTGTGCAATACATCCAGTACACGTATGCCAGCCAGGTGATACTCCTACGAAAAGCCAGCTACACCCGTTGATTGTCAAGTTCTACATGACATGCCCCGAAACTAGCTGTGGGCCAGTGTAAGTGAACAGCCAGAGACATCACAGGAGTGACATACATCCACATATCTGCATTTGAAGGATGTCATCTCATACAGACAGCTGGCGTCAAGCTAGATCGCACAGGTCACATGTCATTGAAAATGTACAGATCACACACATTGCGATGAAGGGGTACACGTGAAAAACGAAACCACAGACATGGATACGGCGCAAAAAATCATCTTCGAAGCATCCAGACACACGTAACGTGTGAATCCACATGTGGCATGGTGTGCGTATATGTGTGCTATGCCCATCTACACACAGACACATGTTGGATGCAGCAACAGCAGATGCAGTTGACGGAACACCAACAGCAAGCTCATGGGAACACATGACACACACAGGACATAGTCACATCGGGGCACGCTGGTACTTAGATGTCAGGTGTTAGTGTCCCTGTCCCTGGCATCAGGGGACAGTTGCGGGTGTTGGTGACTGTGCCATACCAGTGATGCAGTGCTTGACACATTTGTACTACATGCACACATGTGCAAAGTGGGAAGGGGAAGTGTGCCACATACTGCCCCATCACACATGACATTTGTACACAGGTCATCACACATCTATTGTGCTAAAACATGAGGAGACATGTGCCATATCACTGCCTGACACACCTAGGCCCTGCACATGAAGGACTGCAATGACAATGACTTGATGTACAGCACGAGTCTGACACCTCCATTCCTTTCGTGTGCGCCTCCTATCACCAGAGTAAGCTGTGAAACGCCCCATACACACGCTCTGAGGGCGTGTGAACGGTCCATATCATTATATTGGTGTTGCCGCCGGAGTACGGGTGAGTGTACGGACCGTACACACGTACGTCTACTACCAGTGTGTACATGTACGTGTACTACGGTCGTACCAGTGTGAACACGTACGTGTACACACTGGTCCTACACATACGTGTACGACCAGTGTTTACACCTATGTGTACAGACTGGTCGTACACCTACGTGTACGACCGTAGTACACGTACGTGTACACACTGGTAGTACAGGTACGTGTACACACTGGTCGTACACGTACGTGTACGACCATAGTACACGTACGTGTACACGCTGGTCGTACACGTACATGTATGACCAGTGTGTACACCTGGTCGTACACGTACGTGTATGACCGTAGTACACGTACGTGTACACACTGGTCATACACGCACGTGTACACACTGGTCGTACACATATGTGTACAACCGTAGTACACGTACGTGTACACACCGTAGTACACCTACGTGTACACACTGGTCGTACATGTACGTGTCAAACGCACTGTGCAACTGGTGCCGTAGGGGTACGTGTCAAACGCACCGTACCTGTGTGTGGGTTTCTAAATTACATAGGGACACATGAGGGACAAGTATTAGGTCCTAAATGCATGCTGGTTGTCATGGATACCGAGTTTAGAGTTCAAATTTTTCCATCAGGTGGCCTGTAAAAGTCAGTTGGCAACTAAATACAATGTTGCAAAGTGGTTGTTGACTTCACATGATGCTCAAATTCTGAACCATGCAAAGGCACTCACTGGTGTATGTTTAAAGGGATTGGAGGAAACATAGGATGCAAATGAGTCTGACCAATCACTCTGTACTCCTGTAAATGAAACAGCCCAGCAAGGCAGATATGTCAGCCAGAACCCATGAGAGGGCACTTGCCTGCACAACCTTTCAGTCGACACCACTGCTACTGCCTGTGCTTCCTCTGGCGCCATGTCGAAGGCGCGCCTAAGGCAAGCCGTCTGCGCCCGTCCGCGCACGGCCTGCGCACCGCGCCAGTCCCCCTACCCGTTTTCCTCCGAAAACACTCAGACGACAGATTTATTCGAGCGCGATGTTGCACAATCTTAACATCTGGGAGAATAACCCCCGGTGTAGATGCATTTTTCCGGAGGCAAAACCAACTTGTGACAATACAACCTGCTCTAATTGTGGAACTACTATACCACTGTATTGCCCTAAGCCGTCTAATACTACGAAGACCCGGACTAAAGCCAAGACAGGAAGAAGGAATTCTTTTAAATGCCTTCTAGTAAACGCTAGATCACTGGTAAAACACAGTACTGAATGCGCCCACCTAATTGAAAATGAAGAAATTAAGATTGCTTTCATAACGGAGTCATGGACAGATGAGGCCTCTGGTCCAGACATTGTGAAAGCCACACCCCCGGGGTACACTTGCCATACACTTAATAGACAAAACAAGAAGGGTGGTGGACTAGCAATAATCTATCAAGATTCCATAAACGCTACCTTCAACAGTTCAACTAACTCAGAGTGCGAGGCTTTAGATTTTTGTTTCTATCTTTCGCACCAATACTCGTTCAAAGGTACCCTGGTGTACAGGCCTCCTGGCCCTAAATCCCGGTTTATAACACATGCCAGCAGCTGGGTGGAAAATGAATTAGGTGCAAGCTCCTACTCGATACTAGGAGACTTCAACTTCCACCTAGAAGCCGAGGAAGATTCGGATACGAATAACCTAATTGACCTCATGAATACGATCAGCCTAAAACAAATAGTCCTTGGAGCCACACACAAGGCAGGCCACACCCTAGATGGCATATTTTCCAATAATGCACACGTCATTTTCACTGACACACTTTCTGTGACCTGGTCAGACCACAAAGCAGTGAAATTCATAGTATGGCCCCCAACGCATGGTACTATTAAAACTACGGCTAAACACACAGAGTATCGATCATGGAAAAAAGTGAAGGCTGACGATTTAAACAACCGTCTAGTAAATACCTTTCCTCCTATTCCCTCAGATTTGGACGAAGCAGTTCTGAATTATTCTAGTTGGTTAGACTCAGCATGTAATGAACTGGCTCCCAAGAAAATCCGTCATAATTTTAGAGTTCGACCGTCTTCTCCCTGGTACCCGCAAGTGCTAAGAGAGAAAAAACTCTGTTGCAAACACCTAGAAGGAACATGGCGAAGAAAATACGACGTACAGGACAAAAAACTTTATAAAATTAGTCTGAACCACTATAAACAACTGCTTCTAAAAACTAAACAAGAGTTTTATGCATCTAAAATTAATGAGGCAAGAAACTCGATTAAAGAACTTTTTAAAACGGTCAAAGTTCTTGCACACCCTGTTTTTCCCCCTATAGAAGCAAGCCAAGAACTTTGTGACAAAATAGCCAATTTTTTCTTCGAGAAGGTTGAAGCTATCTTCTCGACTTTCACACACTCCTCAAATGTCACATCCTTATCAGGGTTGGCAGATGTAAATTGTCCCGATAACAATGAGGCTGTGCTCCACAATTTTGCGCCTGTTTTGGTTTTCGAGGTTCATAAGCTCCTGGAGGCAACCAGATCAGGTTCTCCCATGGATCCCTGCCCCTTATCAGTACTGAAGCTGGCTTCAGAACCTGTATCAGCAATCCTAACTTCCATTATTAACATAATATTCGCAAATGGTTATTTCCCCAAAACATGGAAATCAGCATCTATCCTTACGCTTCTGAAAAAAACCACATCTGGATCCCAAAGAACCAAATAATTTTAGACCAATATCCAGGTTCCCATTACCTGCAAAAATAGCTGAAAAAATAATGAATACACAACTCAGTAGATTCCTGGAAGAAGGCCAGGTATTGGATCCCACACAGTATGGTTTCAGAGGGGGACACAGCACTGAATCAGCGCTTCTTAAGTCAACCGAGGAAATCAGAGCTATACTAGATCAAGGAGGAAAGGCAGCAATGATTATGGACCTGTCCGCGGCCTTTGATACGGTCCATCATGGATTATTGATGGACCGGCTACATGAGATTGGAGTCAAAGGGAAAGCATGGAATTTGATTAAGTCTTTCCTAGCTGATAGAGTACAAGCAGTCATGCTGGGAGACTTTACTGCCAAGGCTTTTTCCCTACCCTGTGGTGTTCCACAGGGATCATCCATCAGTCCCACACTCTTTAATATTTATGTAAAACACCTGGCCCCTCTGGTCGAATCCTTTGGGTTCGACCTTACTTCATATGCAGACGATACTCAGATTGTGGTCTCTATACTCCCCAGAGGACTTCCGAACATAGCATCAGAATTTAAGGATTGTATGTTGGCAGTAGGCAGTTGGATGACCCAGAACTGCCTCAAGCTAAACTCCGACAAAACCGAGGTGGTGCTCTTTGGAAATGATCCAAATTTCTGGACACCAATATGGTGGCCAGAATCACTGGTCCCACTGCCAACACCTTACAGAAAAGTAAGAAACCTAGGAATCATTTCTGATAATAAACTCTCTTTTAAAGACCAAGTCAATGCAGTAGTCTCTGCGACTTCGTACACTTTGCGGTCCTGTAAAAAGATCCTGCCTCTACTACCTAAAGAGTCTCAAAGGATAGTTATCTATGCCCTGGCGTTATCAAAACTAGACTATTGTAATAGTCTTTACCTAAACATTCAGGAGGGATTACAGAGAAAACTACAGCTATTGCAAAACGCTGCGGCCAGATTGATCTCCGGGATTCCTAAATATGCCTCAATTTCGGCGGAGATCAAAAAGTTGCATTGGCTGCCAGTAAATAAACGAGTGCTGTTTAAAGCCATGTACATCACGCACAGATCCTTATATAGAAGTGGACCCCTCCACTTGATAAGGCACTTTCAATGGTACAAACCTGGAAGAAGGCTGCGGTCCTCAGAGGCCAAACTAGTTTCAGTCCCCAGGGTAAAAAAAGTGAATTGGGGCAGACGAAGTTTCCTAGTTAAAGCAACCAAGGCATGGAACTCACTGCCACCATACCTTAGACATATCTCCAACCATTTGGAATTCAGGAAGGCACTCAAGACTAGTCTTTTCACACTCTGAGTCTTTCACCCTCCCGGTCTCGGACCAAGGATGGACCCCTTTTCAATAGCGCCAGGACACCTTCGGGTATTAGCCGCGCTCTATAAAAATCAATAACATAAGGTCTGTGGAGAGGGCCCAGCCTTTCACACAAGAGAAGAATGAGGCATTGCTAGATGTCATTCTCCCACAGTACCCCAGCCTGTATGGGAGACCAGGGGAGCAGGTGAGTGCTGACTCCACTACCTTTGACTGTGCACCTTTTTTGTGACTGTCACTTCTGGAATTTTGTCCAGGTGTGACAGACATGCAATGTTGTTTAGAGTGGGTCCCAGGGGTGGGAATGGCTTATGTCTCTCATGCAGAGCATGATGTAGTTCATGTGTGCACTCCTCACTTGCATTGTGCTTACTGTGACATTCACTGCATCGTGCATGGCACATTCAGCCTTGCCAATCCTTTGGGCCATTTTTGTTCTATAGTCCTGAGGTGATTCAGTGGCCCCCCCGGTTGGACAGGTGACTGTACCCACAGATGTGTGTGAGTTGAGTGGAGCTGTGGTAAGAGTGTCCAAATGATGTGTACGCCCCCTGGACATTGATGTGTGTGAATGTTCCTTGTCATGTGGGTGAGTGTCTATGTGGAGTGTTGCACCACAGCTGCATGGAGGAGGCAACAGCTCCACCCATCTGATGTGAGAAGTAAGCCGTGCGGAGTGTCTGACTTGCTGAGCTAGCACCACACCTGTGACACCCCACAGGCAAGTGGCACATGTGCAGAGTGAGGTTTGTATCCGCTGTTGCCAATGGCAGGTGATTGATCTGTGCCTGTGTGTGTCTGTGTACTCTGCTGAGGTTGCGTCAGTGGCCTGGGGCATGTGACTGCTTGGAGGTGCTGTCCATCAGCCTGGTGTTGCATGTGATGCACAGTGTGTGCCATGATCAGGGAGTGTGTTGCACCCCTCATGCCACCTGTGTACTTTCAATGCCATGTAGTGCATTGGGGCTTCCACAGAGGCTAATGTCCCTATGACAAAGGTGCTATTTGTTGCCAGCATACTATGCCCTGTTCAACATATCAAAGATGTTCAAATGTGTGTCTCTGTGACATGGAGCAGGTGTAGTGATGTTGTCTCACTTTGTCATCCTCACAGGTAACTGCCTACGAGAAGGGGAAGATCTGGAAACTGGCCATCAGGGCCGTGAGCTTGGTGGAGGGTCGCAGTCGGCGCCTAGCCCAAGTGAGGAAACGCTGGCAGGACATCCGGTGCTGGACCCGGAGGATCGCCCGGGTCCAGCTGAAGGACTCACCTCCACGCAAGCACGGCGGGCGCCGACACCTGACCCACCAGATGAAGCGTGTCCCTGACTTGGATAGGCGGTTACAGGAGTTGCAGCAGCAGGAAGGGGGTAGGTACATGTGTGTTTGTTGTGTGTCACCAGCTTTTGGAAGTGCTCAGTCGCCTGGATACACTGCGAGGGTTAATATGTGCAGTGCATATCCTGTTCCCCAAAGTCAACCGGTGCTGTTCTTCCTCCCTTTCCCTCCTTGACATGTGTTCCCTGGTCTGTGTGTAATCACTACTGCACATGGTCATCTAGGCTGCCAGTTAATCCAAGTGCACAATGCTTTTTGCATCATGTGGGGGGGGGTCTGAGACATGTGTTGTTACCTTGCCTGTGCCCTGTCCTATTCAGTCATTTGGGGGTCCATATTAGTTGGCACTGATGCTGAGTCTCAACATAGGAGTGTGAGTTTTCAAATGAACAGACTTGCAGCATGCATGAACGATGTTGTGGCCTCAGACATGATGTGCATGAGTGGGAGATATTCATAGTGCCGGGACAGTTGCTCATGTTACAGTCAGATCATTCCAGGACCATGGAGCAGCGTGCCCACTACAGTCCCCTAAGACACCCTTGCCTCGGAATCCTGTGTGTCATCCAACACTGTGCCCATTCTCTGTGTGTTCACATAGGTTGGCCTCTGTGGCATTGTTCCCTGGCCTCATTTGTATTTATCTAAAGTGTGCTACATGTGCCCATTGTACAGGCTGACCCCATTTGGCTTGTGCATCCTCACACTGGGCAGTGCCTGTGTGTCTATGTACAACTATCTGTTGATGGTTGTTTGTCACAAATATGTGTTGGCAGCCTCACGAGGTGATGTGGAGTACATTTAGGAATTCTTGATGCACATTTTAGTAAACCCAGATTAAGAGGTGTAACTTCTTGATCTGTCTCAATCACATTGTCTCAGGTATGGGGGGTTTGTGCGGGCAAGGCCTACATGTCCAAACCTTATGTCTCCTTGCCAGGTCTGACCTGTGTGTGATAATTGTCTGGACAGACACTCAACATGCAGTGACCCAGTCATGTTGTGCAGAGTTTAATGTTTGTGCTTTGCAGCATGTGTCAAAAGTTAAAATACATGGTTCATGCTCATCCATTTTTGCCACCAGTGTGTGGTCGAGATGCTACGTACTTTGGTCTGTGTGTGCTGACATCTATGTGGACATTCTTGGTTCCCATGAGGGTGTCTCCTCAGTGCAGGTGCTCCTTATCCCGACACAATTGCAGGCCCATTAGCTAATGCATTTTCCTGTGTTTGGACATGTGTGCCACTCCACATGACAGGCAGTGGGTCAGCTGTGTTGCCAACTTGTCATCATGGTACGGATGGCCATGTGACAGGTGGCATGATTCAAGTTGTTAGTCAAGAAGTATTGTAGCTTGGCACTCACTACACTTGTCAACATGTCTCAATTTTTCATATGCTTGACTTTGATGTTTTGTTGTGAAGGACAATAATGTGGCTGCATGACAGATGTCTCCCAAGGAAGTGCAAAAGAAAGTACCTTTACACTTTCCGGGGACACGCTGGCACATTTTAAAGAAAGGCACAGTTCGATTACCACTTGTTTTCTGATTATACATATCCATGTTCCCACAGTGTGTTTGCATTTGGGTAAGTCCTTGGTTGTTGCTGATACCAACTTACGAGTGTCAAGTCATCCAGACCACCGTGGTGCCATGTATATGTACTTACTGATACCCCATTTCTTCTTTACAGTGGCTTATTTGAATTCGGCTGGCAGCTCATACAATGACTGTGTAAATGTAGTTTTGTGTGCACCTCCTTGTGTGACTTCCGTTATACAGGCACATGTGTGTTCTGTTCACAAAGTGGCACATTCACACATTCTAAACATGTACATTGTGTAAAGTGTTGTGAATCCCAAGGGATCACAATGTTTTTCGTTTGGGTTTCCAAAGTACTCACAGGTCTCTGAGTGTGGGGACACCTTCAGCATTGAGGTCTGTTATTTGGCCTTGGGTGCACCAATACTGTTTCGTTCACAGTGAACAAGAGGTGGCATGCCTTCATAGTCTTGTTGTGCTCAACTGTTACCAGACACTAGCTTCTCAGTATAATTCAATATCAAGTTATTTGCTGTTGCGTCATAATCTCCATTGTTTCCAAGTGGCATGGTGGGTCAACCAACTGGGGAGTGCAGGGCTACATATGTGCAGAGTATTCTAGATGTTACTCATGATGCATTTCCTGATATGCACTGTGACCTATTTTGTTTGGACTCATGTGTCAGATGTATACAGGTGACTGATTATTTTCTGTATCTTCACCTTGCCCACAGCATCATTGGAGGACACTGAGGGAGACACCTGCACGGACCTGGAGGAGGGATCCAGCACCGCTGCCACCACTGCTGGCGAGTCTACGGGAGCAAGTGGCACGGAGGGCGAGGGGAGTCAGGCGGAGGACCTGTCTAGCAGCAACACTGACTACGACGCTGACGGGTCCGAGGCTGAACTCCTCGAGGGGGCGGAGGCTGCTACAACACCTGGCAGCAGCACTACATCTGTCACCGCCCCCTCCATTCCCATCACCGCCCTCCCAGTTGCTCCGGTCCCTTCTGTCCATGCAAGGCACCACCGTGTCTCCTTCGTGCCAGGCACCGCACCCCCTGCCCTTGTCCCCCCTGCTGCCCTCACTGCAGAGTCTGTGGACATTCTGCGGCAGTTGAAGGTTGGCCAGACATCGATGCTGAATGTCCTCCATGGCCACACCAGACTGATGACGCAGATGGTGTCGTACATGGAGGGCATGTCATCAGCGATGTCTGACCAACGGATGTTGCTGAGGTCCATGGACTCTTCACTGACGGCAGCAGTGAGTCTCCTGCAGCGCTTCGTTCCCCCTACCCCTGCACCATCCACACTTCCCACTCCCATGCCTGTCCCAAGCACACCCAGACATTCCCAAGCATGCACCCCACCAGACACAGGCAGCACACCAACACGTGAGGGCAAGCGCACACCTCCTCGCACGCACACTCAGGGGGATTAAGGCACACCCGCTGGGTCTGGGGCACACAGGCATACATGCAGCCACAGTCCGAGTCTGCATGCCGCACTACCCAGTCCCTCCAATGGCACTCCCCTCGGCTCCCCTACCACACAATCTGACAAGGAGACCTACTTGGCTGTGCTGGGCCTCAGCCCCTCTGGCTCACCAGCCCGTAAACAGGAACGGCACTCCACGGGTAGGGGAGTTGAGTTCCCCCCTGTCCACCCCCTCCCCCAGTAGCGCTGCACCCCATCCCTCCGACCCCCCCCCTCCTTTGAGCCTGTGGTTTCTTTGGGTGCAGGGGATACGCTGGACGACCTGGCAGCAGTGTGCAGCGCCGAGCTCACCTCCACCTTTGGCGTTGCCTACCCCCTGTGGTGGAGGCGTGTGTCCCTGCACCCACCACACCTACCCTTACACCTCCTGTCCCTGCGGTGCCTGGTCCTTCCCCACACGACGCCCCCCCCCCCAGTCGACGAACCTGAGGGTTCTAATGTGCAGGCAAGCTAGGGGAGACGCGTGGCCATGTGTCCCCCCCAAGGACTTCCGATCTGGACTGGCCATCTGCCTTTGTAAATAGTGTCCTTTTATAATTTTGCTTTTAATGCTGAATAAAGCATTTTCTTTTCACTTTGAACACTATTGCATTTCAGGTATTGATGTGGGTGCTGATGCTCCAGGAGTTGGGGTTGTGGTAATGTGTTATGTTTCAGGGAAATGTTGTAGTCTGATGCTCATGGGGTGGACCATGGTATCTGCGTGCCATCACAAGGTCTCTGCAAAGAATCTTTGGTTGTGTGCCCTCTGAAAGTGAGTAAGTGTCCCCCTTGATTCCTGTTTCCCAAGTGTCCGCCTCCTTTTTGCTTCCTTGTACCCCGAGTGCGTGCCCCCCGAGTGCTGAGCGATTGCCATCCCCTCTTCCTTTTGTACCCCGAGTGCGTGACCCAGATTGACTGTGCGTGCCCCCTCGCCGTTTGCCCGCTTTTTTCATCGCTTTTTTCCGCTTCTTTCCCGTTTCTCGGTCTTCGCCGTATTTTTTCTCCCCCGCTTTTTTCCGCTTTTTCCCGCCATTTGTTTGAAGCTCCCATTGGCCCCCTACCCCCCGCCACCTGCCTTCCAGCTGACCCCTCCTCCCAGCTATCCCTTAAATGGCGGCCGCTGCGCGACTGCGCGCAGCGGGCGCGCCACTGGCGCGAAAGGCAAGCCCGCCTGCGCCCGTCCGCGCCTGCACCGCGCCCAGCGCCACGACCCCTGGGCCCCACAACCCCCACCTCCCACGCCTGACCTACGACACCGCCGCCCTCGTCGAACTCAACCCCGGCAGTACGCCGGGATGCTGCCGCACCACCCCGAGACGCACCCACGGACCTTTTACCTGCTGCAACTGCAGATTCACATGCCCACGCACCCCCAAAGCACCCCACAAGAACAGCACCCCCGAACACAAACTCGAATGCATCCTGATCAACCCGCGCTCCGTCCACAGACACGCCATCGAACTGTGGAACCTCATCGACTCAACATCCCCGGACATCGCCTTCCTCACGGAGACCTGGATGAACCCCTCCTCGGCACCCGATATCGCCATAGCCATCCCTGACGGATACAAAATCATCAGGAAAGACCGCACCAACCGCACCGGAGGCGGCATCGCCATCGTCCACAAGAGCTCCATCCGCATCACGACCAACACCGACAACACACTCCCCGAGGCCGAACACCTCCACTTCCAAATCCACAGCGACCCCAAAACCACCCTCAGAGGAACCCTCATCTACAGCCCCCCTGGACCACGCACCAAATTCAGCGAAGACATCGCTGACTTCGTCAGCCCACAAGCCCTCCCCTCCGCCGACTACATCCTCCTAGGGGACCTCAACTTCCACCTAGAGAAGAACAACGACACCAACACCACCACCCTACTGGACAACCTCTCCAACCTCGGACTCAAGCAACTGGTCAACACCCCCACCCACTACGCCGGACACATGCTCGACCCCATCTTCTCCTCCAGCAAACACATCTCCTTCAACCACACCACCAAACTCTCCTGGACGGACCACAGCTGCGTCCACTTCAGCTACAAGAAAACCACAACCCACCACCACCCCCGACAACCACCAAGAAGACAATGGAACCGAATCACCGCCGACCAACTCACATCATCTCTCTCCCAGAACCCCCCCACCAGCACCTCAGATCCCAACGAGGCAGCCAACAACCTCACGAACTGGATCTCCGACTGCGCTAACCTCCTGGCTCCCCTGAAGGCCCGCCCGAACGGAGCCAACCACATGAGAAGCACCTGGTTCAACTCCACCCTCAAGGACTCCAAAAAGCAATGCTGCACCCTCGAGAAAACCTGGCGTCTCGACCAGACTGACGAGAACATGTCAGCCCTCAAAAACGCCACCAGAAAACACCACCAACTCCTCCGTGCAGCAAGAAAATCTTCCTTCAAAGAAAGACTTGACAACAACTCTCACAACAGCAAAGAACTATTCGGTATCATCAGAGAACTCTCCAACCCCAACGCCGAAAACAACGCCATCACCCCCTCACAAGACCTCTGCAACTCCCTCGCAACCTTCTTCCACCACAAAATCACCGACATCTACAACAGCTTCACCACAACAACCACGTACCCCCCTCTGGAACCCACACCCCACAGCGCCACCCTCCACACCTGGACCCCGGTCACCACCGAGGAAACCACCCGCACAATGAACTCCATCCACTCAGGATCCCCCACCGACCCATACCCCCACTACATCTTCAACAAAGCCGACAACATCATCGCACCCCAACTCCGAGACATCATCAACACCTCCCTCACCACCGCCACCTTCCCCGAGAGCTGGAAACACGCCGAACTCAATGCCCTCCTCAAGAAGCCGACAGCAGACCCCACAGACCTCAAGAACTTCCGACCCATCTCTCTCCTCCCGTTCCCAGCAAAGGTAATTGAGAAAACCGTCAACACACAACTCACCACCTTCCTCGAAGCCAACGAATCACTCGACCCCTCACAGTTCGGCTTCAGGGCCAACCACAGCACCGAGACCGCCCTCATCGCAGCCACGGACGACATCAGATCCCTGACCGACAAGGGAGAGACCGCGGCCCTCATACTCCTAGACCTCTCCGCAGCCTTTGACACGGTATGCCACCGCACTCTGATACAGCGCCTCAGCAACGCCGGCATCCAAGGCAAGGCCTTGGACTGGATCATCTCGTTCCTCTCAGAGAGTCCGCCTCCCCCCCTTCAGATCAGCGGCTACCGAGGTCATCTGCGGCATCCCACAAGGATCCTCCCTCAGCCCCACCCTCTTCAATATCTACATGACCCCCCTGGCAAACATCGCACGCAAACACGGAGTCAACCTCATCTCCTACGCAGACGACACACAACTCATCCTTTCTCTCACCAACAACCCATCCTCCGCTAGAACCAGACTGCACGAAGGAATGAAGGAAGTCGCTGACTGGATGACGGACAGCCGGCTTAAACTCAACACCGACAAGATGGAGGTCCTCATCCTAGGCCTGACTCCAACCTCATGGGATGACTCCTGGTGGCCCCCCGCCCTCGGCAGCCCTCCCCAACCCACCGACCACGCCCGCAACCTCGGCTTCATCCTGGACTCCTCCCTCTCCATGACCAGACAAGTCAACACAGTCACCTCGTCCTGCTTCAACACCCTACGCATGCTCCGCAAGATCTTCCGCTGGATCCCCACCGACACCAGGAAAACCGTCACCCACGCCCTTGTCACCAGCCGCCTGGACTACGGCAACACCCTCTACGCAGGCACCACAATCAAAATACAGAAGAAACTCCAACGTATCCAGAACGCAGCCGCACGCCTCATCCTGGACGTCCCGCGCCACCACCACATCTCCGGCCATCTGAAAAAGCTTCACTGGCTCCCAGTAAGCAAAAGAATCACATTCAGACTCCTCACCCACGCACACAAAGCCCTTCACAACCAAGGCCCCAAGCTCATCAACCACCGCGTCTCCTTCTACGTACCCACTCGCAACCTACGATCGACAAGCCCTGGCAGCCGTCCCCCGCATCCGCAGAGCCACCGCCGGAGGCAAGTCATTCTCCTACCTTGCAGCAAAGACCTGGAACTCTCTTCCCAGCCACAATTGTTGTGCTGACCTCTGTCTACATTTCCTTTGTTGGTGACGGATCCCTTCAACTATGGCCATGCCTGCTCAGCAATGTCTCCAGCTGCATCGTCTGTGCCATCCTTGCTAGTCACTGTACTTGTGTATTGAGTATGTTGTAATGCCTTAATGGCGAAAATCTCCATTTTCCGCACTATGCATGTGTGTTATCCCAGCCTAGCACACAATTGGTACTTGTTCTGCAGGGTATTTGGGCACCTGACTGACAATTGTGGGCATTGTATCTGTGGGAACTCCACCCTATTCCTTCCATGAGAGGCAACATCTTGGTGGCTGTCCCACCACCTGTACATTCCTATCAGTCCGGGATGTGCGTGACAGTGTGTGTTCCCTTTGGCTCTCTTAGTTTAGTAGGCATTGACATGACTATACAGTCTTGTGGCATGATCTCTGTGTGTGTATTGTGCTGCATCCGCCAGGGGTGGGTATGCATGTGTCATTTGTCCTCACACCCACATGTGGTGTGTCATGCACTGGGGGAAAGACATCCATCCTCATGAGAGTGGGACACTGCTGTCAGTGATGTGTTGTTATGGCACTATCAACATAGTCGAACATTAGGGATGCGTACATACACCCATGGAGTTGTGGTCATCTGATCATGATGTACACACCCCCATGTCTCTGACCACTGCTGGTATTCCTCTGCACCCATCCCTCACATGTCTCTGTCCACTGCTGGTATTCCTCTGCACCCACCCCTCACATGTCTCTGTCCACTGCTGGGAGTGATAGGCACCCACCCCCATGTCTCTGTCCACTGCTGGGAGTGATAGGCACCCACCCCTCACATGTCTCTGTCCACTGCTGGTATTCCTCTGCACCCACCCCTCACATGTCTCTGTCTACTGCTAGGAGTGATAGGCACCCACCCCCATGTCTCTGTCCACTGCTGGGAGTGATAGGCACACACCCCTCACATGTCTCTGTTCACTGCTGGTATTCCTCTGCACCCACCCTCACATGTCTCTGTCCACTGCTGTGAGTGATAGGCCCCCACCCCTCACATGTCTCTGTCCACTGCTGGTATTCCTCTACACCCACCCCTCACATGTCTCTGTCCACTGCTGGTATTCCTCTGCACCCACCCCTCACATGTCTCTGTCCACTGCTGGTATTCCTCTGCACCCACCCCTCACATGTCTCTGTCCACTGCTGGGAGTGATAGGCACCCACCCCCATGTCTCTGTCCACTGCTGGGAGTGATAGGCACCCACCCCTCACATGTCTCTGTCCACTGCTGGGAGTGATAGGCGCCCACGCCTCACATGTCTCTGTCCACTGCTGGTATTCCTCTGCACCCACCCCTCACATGTCTCTGTCCACTGCTGGGAGTGATAGGCACCCACCCCCATGTCTCTGTCCACTGCTGGGAGTGATAGGCACCCACCCCTCACATGTCTCTGTCCATTGCTGGTATTCCTCTGCACCCACCCCTCACATGTCTCTGTCCACTGCTGGTATTCCTCTGCACCCACCCCTCACATGTCTCTGTCCACTGCTGGGAGTGATAGGCACCCACCCCCATGTCTCTGTCCACTGCTGGGAGTGATAGGCACCCACACCTCACATGTCTTTGTCCACTGCTGGGACTCCTAGGCAGACACCCACCCACCCACCCGCACCCTTGGTGCAGTACACTGCTGTCCTGGCCATGAACACACCCCAATATACTGGTTATATGCTGCACCAGGACCTAAGCCAACATTCGTGGCGTTTGTGCGCCTTGTATCACAAATGTACTGGTGCCCTAGGGGTACGGGTGAGGCAGTCCGTACCCCCGCATTCATAGGTTGGGTACGATCCGTACCACGCGTACCCCTACATCACCACTACAATGGTGGTACGGGCCGTACCCACGCCCTCACAGCGTGGGTACGGCCCGTACCAGCATTGTAGTGGTGATGTAGGTGTACGCGCCGTACCTACGTCCTCAGAGCGTGTTTACGGCCCATACCACGCGTACCCCTACATCACCACTACAATGGTGGTACGGGCCGTATCCACGCCCTCAAAGCGTGGGTACAGCCCGTACCACCATTGTAGTGGTGATGAAGGGGTAGGCGTGGTACACCCCTACATCACCACTGCAATGGTAGTACGGGCCGTACCCACGCCCTCAGAGCGTATGTACGGCCCATACCACGCGTACCCCTATATCACCACTACAATGGTGGTACGGGCCATACCCATGCCCTCAAAGTGTGGGTATGGCCCGTACCACCATTGTAGTGGTGATGTAGGTGTACGCGCCATACCCATGCCCTCAGAGCGTGTGTACGGCCTGTACCACGCTTACCCCTACATCACCACTACAATGGTGGTACGGGCGGTACCCACGCCCTCAAAGCGTGGGTACGGCCCGTACCATCATTGTAGTGGTGATGTAGGGGTACGCGTGGTACGGGCCGTACACACGCTCTGAGGGCATGGGTACGGCCCGTACCACCATTGTAGTGGTGACGGGTACGCGTACGCGGGGATTGGTGGACACGCCCCCGAAGTGACCAGACCCTGGAGGCAATGTATGGACAGTATATGGTATTTTTAAAATTAGGTAGAGGTTATGTTTCCTGCCCCTCGCCCCCCCTTTGCCCCTGGGTGTTGTGCTGACCTTCGGTGGCGTGCGCGGCGGTTTCGGTGCACCAGGTCGTAGGCTAGGAGGGCCGGGATGACACATAGGATGGGGTCCATGGCTGTCCGCCGCGTACCGCTGCTCCTTCTTCGCGTTGTCCTCAATTTCCCGGGAGTTTTTGGCTGCCGTAAAAAATGAGCTGTGCGGAGTGACGTAGGCACGAATCGTACTTGCTGGTCCGTAAAATGCTGCCTGACTCCGTCCGGATGTCACGTACGCGATGTCCCGGAATTGTGGGTATTTTTTAGCCGCACGTAGATTTTTACGATTCGTACGGAAATGGTATTTCGGTACGAATCGTACTTGCTGGTTTGTAAGGTGGATTTCCCGGGTACGAGTCGTATGGAGAAAACGCTCCGTATGACCATTTCGGAATTGGCACCAGAATGTTAAAACCAACTTCACTAAAAGATGTATTTTATCATTCTGAGTTCAGGCATACTAAACTCGAATTTCTACCATGTTCCCTGAGTCAGTTAGGATTATAAAATGTAATAATCAAACTGCCCATTCTGGCCTATGGAGAACAGGTAGCCTTGCAATAGTGAAAAATGAAAATGGCTGTAATTCACTATTAGGACATGCCACACACATCAGGGCATGTCCTACCTTTTACCTACAATGCACCCTGACCTTGGGCCTACTATAGGGGTGACTAATATGTATAAAAGGGAAGGTTTAGGGACTGGCAAGTGGGTGCACTTGCCCAGTCAGCATGGCAGTACCAGACTGCACACAGGCTCTGCAATGGCAGACCTGAGACACACTTTACAAGCTGCTCCGGTGGGTGGCACAATCAGTGCTGCAAGCCCACCAGCAGCATTGGTTACAAGCCCTGGGCACATGCAGCGCACTGTACCAGGGTCTGACAAGTAAACCAATCAAGCCAATCATGGAGTCACTAATCCATACATCAATCTACCATAGGGAGCACTTGCACTGTTGTACTGAACAGCAGTGGCACGGTGCCCAAAGCATCTATAACCAGCAAAAACACGAGGCAACAGCAAAAAAATGGAAGGGAGACCCACGCCAATGGTGCCAGATTTAACAAATGCATATTGTACAGTGTTGCCTTCGGTGTGCTTTAGCGGTTATTCCATAATATGTCAATTCACTGTTATTTCCTTGCGTCTTTCCAGATTCCTCCACTCTCTCAATGGATTTTTGCTTTTACATATCCGGATACATTGCAATGTGAGGTAACATGCTACTTACTGTAATGAAAATGCTCTTGACACAAAGGCATACTGTTGTGAGTTGTGTTTATTTTGCAATGAGTGACAGGTGAGGGGTGGAGTAGAAAGTGATTGTACATGGATAGTTAGGGTAGAAGACACAATGGTAGAGTTCCAAAGTCCAACCGAACACTCCCATCCTTGTGGCAATGTGGTTTCGTATTTACAACAAAGTCAATGCTCGGTGTTACAGTGGTGACATCAGCGCTTGCTCCGAGAACTTGTACGGCACAGTGCTCTGCCACGTGATCCTCCCGGGGTCTTTATCAGATGCCCCCTACGCCATTTGGCCTAGGGGGAACCTGCTGCATGCTCGGAGGTGTCTGAGGATTCGCTGTGATGCGACTCACCCCTCCCGGTGGCCGCTGCTGAGGTGTTGTGACTATCATCCGGTTAGCCACGGGGGTGAGGGGGCTTGGCAGCGATTTGAGCCGCATGCATATCCTTCAGGACACCCACAAGCTGGCCCATGTACTCCACATGTTGTCCCAAGCGAGTGTCCATGGACCTCTGCAGCAGGCGGTGTTCACGCAGTTCTTCAAGGACCTGGCCCATCTGTCCCTGGTTCTGCTGGTATGCACCAAGGACAGTTAGCACCGTGTCCAGGGCCTCAGTTCATTGTCCTCCTGTGGATGTCCCCCAGTGGGCCTCCCACCTTCTCCTCTGCCACGGACCTGTGGCGGTGCCAGGTACTGCCGCCGCACACCGTCCTCAGCATCCCTGGTCTGCCTGGTGGTATTTGAAACTGTTGTCAAAGGGAAAGTGTTGGAGGCAGTGGTGGTGATGGTGGAGGTGGCTGCCACACAGGTTGTTGCTGCAGGGGTCAGCGTTGGCGATGCAGCTGTTGTTGGTATTGTGGTGGTAGGGACAGTGAGGGCCAGAGACTGAGCTGTCCTGGCCACGCCGGAGGGGCCAGGTCGGTCTTCCTCATCTAAAAAGACCAGGGAGTCTGCATCCGAGGGTTCACCTTCCTGGGGGGGCGGGGGGGGGCGGTGACTGGCTGGGCTCGCCCATGGCACGGTCGCCTACTGTTGCTAGGGAGTCACCTGTTGGAGAGAGGTTATATTGTCAGCATGTTCAGTACACAGCACAACTTTGATGTTCATGTTTAGCACATTTCATTTGAGATGACCTTACTTTTTAGCTTGGCATTACTATGCATTCATAACGGTTTGTCAGCAGTCGAACGTGATGTGGAGGTACATACATTGCTCATTAGCGATGTGTCATGGCTGAAGAAACAAATTCATATGTATAGATATTGTATTTCCAAGGACATGTCCTCTGGTACCAACTTGTTGCTCATCCAATTCAGTTCATGCTTGGACATTTGTGTCTTTTCTATGAGTATCTGACTACTATGCCACAACTTCATGATTTGTGTTATGCTTTTTGTACTTACCTCCTGTGGTTAGTGAGGTTTGACAGAGTTTCCATGCATGCGTTGTGTTGACCCGAGTCTTTCTGCTTTGAGGCAATGGGACTTGCACATTGGCTTTTTGTGATCGCGTTCTTATATTTTGCTTAGCAGTTACAGGTGACTTCATCACTGACACAGTGAATCATGTGGTCTCTCGAGGGTATTAGCTGTATGTGCACTGCCTACAACTTATGGGGTTTTCCAGAGTTGCCTACCTAGTGTGGGATGTGGGGGTCATATGGCTCCATGCTGTCTGTGAGGGAAGACAGCGGGCCTTGTGGGAGTTGTGGTCTTGCTGTCAGAGCTCAACAACCCACTCCCCAGTGAGATGGCTACCTACCTGTTAGGAGGCACTGTCGATGGAGTTAGATGACACATGGCTGTGGGGTGGGGAGGGTGGGCCATGCTGTTTGGGAGGGAGGCCAGGGTTCATGAGCTGACTACCTACCAGTGAGGAGTAAGGAAATGCTAGCCTTGTGATCCATTCATATTGAAAGCATGCATTCCACATGAGTTTGATGTGGGCTGGCGTTTGTTGCACAACAATACATTGCAGTGTGATGGGAGACATTTGTTAGTACTTACCAGCCTCCACTCCCCCCTCGATTCCTGTGAGACTCTCTGTATGCCTTATGGCAAGCACCTTCTCCTCCCAGTTGGTGAAGGTTAGTGGTGGAATGGGAGGGCCACCACCAGTTCTCTGGGCCGTCGCGTGGTTCCTCTGGGTCCGATGCTTGACCCGGCACTTGAGGTCGACCCACCGCTTCCTGATGTCACGCACAGTGCGTAGGGTGGTCCCTATGGCTTTGACTTTGCTGTGGATCCTTGTCCACATCTGATTCTTGCGCGCAAGTGGGATGTGTTGGACCAGGTGCCCAGACAAATGTGGTTCTACCCTGATTATCTCCTCTACCATCACTTCAAACTCTGAGTCTGTGAATTTGGGCATTTACTTGGGGGGCATGGTGCAAATAAATGAGGGGTGCAGGGTGAAAGGTAGTGGTGGAGATATGTGAAGTGTGTGAGGTGTGTGGGTGAAAGTGGTGTTGTTTGGATATAGGTGGGTGTGCTGTTGTGCAGTGCGAGTCAATGGTGTCCTGTTTCTCTGTCTCGGCTTGTGGTGTGCAAATGATGCTGGTCCAGGAAGGAGTTGGCTTTATACTGTGGTATGTGGGTGTGTCCACATGAGAGATGGCCTCCAGATGTCTCTTCCATGTTGCGCATGGTTTTTCTTACCAGGAGCAAGTTGGGGTGTATCATTGTGGCGTGTGTGTTGTGATTGAGGGCAGCAGGGAGTACAGGCACACTTCGGGCATTGGTGCAAAGTTAGTTCCGTCCGCCATTCATTTGGTCTATGTGCGTGCACGGCGGTCGGAGGCAGTGCTTGGTCCGTTAGCTCTGCATTCTCATCATAATCAGCTGTGCTGTCAGCGGCCTTTTCAAGCCGTTGAACAGCCTTCCCCCGTCTGCCACGGTCGGATTTGCAGCTTAAGCGGCCGTGGTGGACGGTCTTTTGTGACCTCCAACCGCTACGGTCTGATTTTGCATACATTGCATCGTAATTTGACTAACGGAAATGCTGCGGGTCGATTTTTTCCGAAACCATGGCAGTCGGAAGGCTTTTTCGTACACCAACGTAATTGGGCCCTTATTTAACATTTTTATTTAGTAGTATTTATTTAATTTAGATTTTATAGTGTTAATTGTTGGAAACAATTTATTATTAATGAATGAATTAATTATTTGGTTAATTAATATTAATTAATAAATTGGTAATTATGTCAATTGTGTCCTTTTTTTAGGAGCGGGTTGTGGGTTTATAGGGGAATAGGGTAGGAAGCAATTTAATTATAATAAACGTATTCATATTTTTTATTTAATAATATACATATAATTTATATTTTATTGTGTTAATTGTAGGAATGAATTTAATATTATTTATTCATTAATTACTTAATTATTTCTTAATTATTTGGTAATTATGTTAATTGTGTTATTTTTTTAGGGGAGGGTGGTGGGGTTTATAGGGGAATAGGGTGGGAAGTAATTTAATTATAATAAATGTATTCATGTTTTTTCTTTATTAATATTTTTTCAATTTATATTTTATAGTGTTAATTGGGTGAATTAATTTAATATTAATTATTTATTAATTGCTTGTTAATTAATATTAATTAATTAATAGGTAAATAATTATGTTAATTGGGTTTTTTTAGGAGTGGTTGGTGGGGTTTATAGGGAAATAGGATGGGAAGTAATTTTTTTGTATTTAGTTAATAATTATTTGTTAATTAATGTTATTAATTAATTAAAATTTAAATATGGCAATTGTGTAATTAATCTTAGATGTGAGTTGTGGGGTTTATAGTGGTAAAGGTTGGGAGTAAATTAATTAATAAGTTGTTTTTAATTGATATTAATTTATTAATGTATAATTAGCTATGAAAATTGTGTAATCATTTTTAGGTGTGGGTTGTGGTGTTTATTGGGGTAGAGGGTGGAAAGTAGTTTATGTTTAATTAATTAATAATTAGTTGATCATTAATATTAATTTATCAATTCATAAATATTTATGGTATTTGTTTATTTTTATTTTTGTGTGGGTTTTTGGTTTTATTGGGGTAACGTTTGGGGAGTAAATTAATTTTTATCTGCTTTAATTTGTTTTTAATTAATAATACTTCTTTAATTGGTAAGTAATTATGTTAATTATGGAGGTACATTTAAAACCATTTTTAGATGTGTGTTGTGAATTATTTGGTGTTATAGGGTAGGAAATAAAAAGGATTACATTTATGTAATAATTAAAGTTTTTGATTATAAATAAATTCTATTAAAAATAGTTCTTTGTAAATTATTTTTACATTTTTAAAAAGTAATCTTTCTAGGTATTTGTTAGATCTTTTTAACATTACAATATGTTTCTATCTTTTGTAAATTTTATATTTTTATATGTTTTCTTTTCTTGTTTTTTAAAATCGTTGGTGTTGCGTTTGATATTTTGTTTGTTTTTAATTTTGAACTGACTCCAATGGGAATATTAATTTTTACCCTTCTGCTTTCCGACACTTTGCCTACTGTTGCACTTACTGGAGTGGGAATAGGAATGTTTACCCTTCTGTTATCCAACACTTCCCCTACTGTTGCACTCACTGGAGTGGGAAAAGTATTTTTTACCCCTCCACTATCCAACACTTTCCCTACTGTTACACTCACTGGAGTGGAAATAGTCATTTTTAACCCTCCCCTATCCAACACTTTCCCTACTGTTGCACTTCCTGGAGTGGGAATAGTAATTTTTACCCCTCTGCTATCCAACACTTTCCCTACTGTTGCAGTCACTGGAGTGGGAATAGTAAGTTTTACCTCTCTGCTATCCAACACTTTCCCTACTGTTGCACTCACTGGAGTGGGAATAGTAGTTTTTACCCATCCGCTACCAAATAATTTCCCTACTGTTGCACTCACTGGAGTGGTAATATTAGGTTTTACCCCTCCACTATCCAACACTTTCCCCATTTTCCCTACTGTTGCACTTACTGGAGTGGGAATAGTATTTTTTGCCCCTCCGCTATCCAACACTTTCCCTACTGTTGCTCTTACTGGAGTGGGAACAGTAATTTTTACCCCTCCGCTATCCAACACTTTCCCTACTGTTGCACTCACTGGAGTGGGAATAGTAAGTTTTACCCCTCAGCTATCCATACTTTTCCCTACTGTTGCACTCACTGAAGTGGGAATATTAGGTTTTACCCCTCCGCTATCCAACACCTTCCTCACTTTCTCTACTGTTGCACTCACTGGAGTGGGAATAGTATTTTTTACCCATCCGCTATCCAAAACTTTCCCTACTGTTGCACTTCCTGGAGTGGGAATAGTAATTTTTACCCCTCCGCTATCCAACACTTTCCCTACTGTTGCACTCACTGGAGTGGGAATAGTAATTTTTTAATTTTTTTAAACTTTTTATTGTAAATTTAAACTGGCACAAGTGCAGCAAACAGTACACAGAAACATTATATCCAGACTTCTGTGGTTTTTCAGTGATTGGCACAGTGTCATCACATATATCGTAGCCGTGGACAACTTCCCATCCATTAAGTTCCCGCCTCCCCGTCATTTCCATCTTCCGATTCCCCATCCGTCCGCATCTCAGGAGGCTCGCAGATATATCCCCGAAATTTATTCCAGGCCCCCCCCAAACTCTGCTCCACTTCTTAGGGCATCCTCGATGGACGAAAACTGCCTTTTCGGCCATCATAGCAGTATCTAGATCCCCACACCATGCAGTGAGTGTTGGTGATTCTCCCGCACCCCACTTTTGTGCGATGTTGCGCTTCGCTATCATTATCCCCAGTGTGGCCCACTCCTGTGTTGGGCACGTAAGATTGTTTGGCTCCCACACATTTAGCAAGCATCTCCTGGGTTCCAGCGTTAATGACACCTCTACTATCTGCGATATGGTCCTCATTACTTTTACCCAGTACTCCCTGATCTTTACACACTCCCACACCTTATGAAAGAATGTGCCTTCCTCCCCACAGCGTCTCAGGAAGTACGGGTGCGGCGCTGATCCTATTTTGTGAAGAGTGTGTCTCGTGTAGTAGGTTCTGTGTAGGATTTTAAGCTGTACTAATTTAAGTCTAGAGGGTATTCCCACCTCCCGCGGGGTGGCCAGTGCCTCCCGCTATTCAGAATCATCAAAGTCGCCCAAGTCCCGGGGGAATAGTAAGTTTGACCTCTCCCCTATCCAATACTTTCCCTACTGTTGCACTCACTGGAGTGGGAATAGTAATTTTTACCCGTCCGCTACCCAACATTTTCCCTAGTGTTGCACTCACCGGAGTGGGAATATTAGGTTTTACTCCTCCGCTATCCAACACTTTCCCCACTTTCCCTACTGTTGCACTCACTGAAGTGGGAATAGTCATTTTTACCCCTCCGCTATCCAACTCTTTCCCTACTTTTGCACTCACTGGAGTAGGAATAGTAATTTTTACCCCTCCGCTATCCAACACTTTCCCTACTGTTACTCTCACTCGGGTGGGAATAGCATTTTTTACCCCTCTGCTAGCCAACAGTTTCCCTACTGTTGCACTCAATGGGGTGCAAAATGTAAGTTTAAATACTGTTAAATATGTTACTGTTTTAATTTATAATATAATGTTTTTTTATTAGATTTTATGTCGTAGGTATATGTATATATATATATATATATGAAGGTAAAATCGTCTAAGTTGCTGCCTTTGTTTAAAAGACGAAGAACGGACCCAAGGATCAGTGCCAATCAAGTTTAGTTTATTGGAAATTCATCAAGCCTGTCCGACATGACGCGTTTCAGCCCCCACTCGGGCCTTATATATATATATCTCAATAACAGCTTCAAACACCCTTCCTCCGAAGGTAATAAAGCAGGAGAACGGCACGCCAGGAGAATGCACAATAATTTATTGTACACAAAAAGCAAGACGACGCGTTTCGGCGTTAAGCCTTTTTCGAGTAAGTGCTAATGGGCAAATTACGATCTAGCAATGGAGAATAACCAACAACAAGATAAAAATGTAGTACAAATGTTGGAATATTTTGATGTGGAATCTAACCAAACATATCACAGTGGGCTAAAATTAAAATCCAAATATAATCCCAACGTCCCACATGACAATATTGAAGCCTACAACTCAGCTATAATACAGGACTTAAAGCGATTGCGCTCCAAGAAAATGAACCGACAATATGAACATCTATCTAAAGATCAACGGGAAGCCCTGCAAGTATTGGAGAAAGACTCTACCATTATTATCAAGCCCTCTGATAAGGGGGGCAATATTGTAATTATGGATCAAAAACAATATCGGGATGAGGCCCTGCGACAACTTTCTGATCGTACCTGCTATGAAGAAATCAACTGGGACAGATATAAAACATCGATCAGACGTTACCATGATCTATTTATGAATTGGTATCACTGTGGTCTTCTGGATGAAGAGGAATATAAGTTTTTAAAGACTGATAATCCACGTATTCCTTGTTTGTATCTGCTCCCTAAAATCCACAAAAATGCCATTAATCCACCAGGGCGTCCAATAGTCTCCTCCAATGGGGGACTATTGGAAAATACCTCGATATTTTTGGATCTTTATCTTTCTAAATTTGTGGTAAATTTAAGATCGTACTGCAAAGACAGCTCAGATTTTCTGAAAAGAATTTATGATGTACAATGGGAGGATAATTTCACAATGATTGCGCTTGATGTGTGTTCTTTATATACATGCATCGAGCAGAAAAAAGGTGTTGAGGCTTGCATGTATTTTCTTAAAAGCAGACATATTACTATGTGGGAACACAATACAATGTTAGAAACCATGATGCTTTATTGTCTGGAAGAAAATATTTTTCTATTTGAAAAGAACATCTATCGTCAATGCTCAGGTACAGCAATGGGCACTTGCTTTGCCCCCAGCCTAGCGAATTTATTCCTAGGCTGGTGGGAGGAGCAAATTGTTTGGGTAGAAGAAAATGAACAATATACTGACCATATACCCATCTGGGTAAGAAATATTGACGATCTATTTTTAATTTGGGACGGTCCTTATGAACAAGCCATCCAATTTATACTGAAATTGGAAGCAAATTATCTCAATCTCAAATTCACATATAAATTAAGTAAAAACTATTGTGAATTTTGGGATATTTGTATACAGATTGTGGATGGCAAAATAACAACACGTCTCCATAGAAAGGAGACAGCAGGTAATACCATCTTACATGGGTCAAGTAATCACCCTGTTCCTCTCATTAATAGCATCCCCTACGGGGAGATGCTGCGGGCCCGCCGAAATTGCAGTACAACAGAAAATTTCAATGCTGAGCAGACAACCATGATAACCAGATTTAAAACTAGAGGTTATGGTATGAAAACTTTGCAAAGTGCCAAAAGCAAACTAAAAGGTATAACACAGAGGGAGCTCCTTTTTAAGGACCCACAAAAACAAGAACCAATTGCCTCAGGAAACAATGACAAAATACCGAGAATGATAACCACCTTTAGCAAAGGGGCAGCTGATTTGAGAAAAATCATGAAAGCCCATTGGGGATTTCTTACAGCTGACCCCATAGTAGGCAAACATGTAGGTTTAAGTCCCAAGATAACATACAGGAGAGCTAAATCTCTTAGATATTCCCTGGTCCACAGTTATCCTCAAGAAGTAGTAGGCTTAAATTGGCTGAATCCCCCTAATGGGTTCACTACGTGTGGATCATGTAAGGCTTGCAAAAACGGTGAAAATCGTACAACATACAAAACAAAAACTGGACTAACCAAGAAAATTACGATAATCATTAATTGCAATAGCGATTACACCATTTATGCTTTGGAATGCCCGATTGGTCATTACTACATAGGCAGTACAAAGCTACCATTGAAGACACGCATTTTTCAACACCTGCGAGCAATAACCAATCGGGATGGAAATTATCCAGTATCCCGACACTTCCTACAAAAACATAATAGCGATAACAAATTATTGCGCTTTTTTGGTATTGACCGAATCCTACCCCATGTTCGAGGTGGAGATCGGGAGCGCAATCTTAGAATAAAGGAATCCAGATACATCATTGATTTAAATACAAAGACCCCAAATGGCCTTAACAGCGGGGAAGAATTGGCTACTCACATAGGTTGAGTATGACTCAGCAGTTTTATCTTGTTTCTCACATTAATATTAATCGCACTGTAACACTGTTTTTAATTTGGATCTGTACAGGCTATATTTCCCTGTTTTCCATGTAGATTAAGTCATGGAAATTTACATGATTATAAAATTTCTTTTGTGTATCCAATATAGGGAATTGTCATTTTTTAATGCCAATTAGGTAGCCTGTTAAGTTCCATTTATTAGCACCATTAGCACTTTTGCAGTTTAAGACATCACACATATCACACTTTAGGCACGGTTACATTTTAGTGGCAATCCCCTATGATGTAAAATTTGACCAGTATGTATATAAGAAGAATGCAAGGTAATACTGTGGACGGCGAGAAGATATGGGTATCGCTGCCCACAGTGCTCGTAGTATACAGGGTACATTACCCATTGTATTGTTTTTATAGAAGTTCGAGCAATTATAATTAAGACGATTAAGGGTATATTACCCATAATTCAGTAACTGTCTTAATAGCAATTATTGCCGTCTTTGGTGCTTTTAGCTTAAAGGATTTGTTACCTATTGCGGTCCAATTGAAATTTATGGAATTAACATTAGTGTTGATACAGTAATATCCGTTATTGCGGTCAATAGTATATATGGTATTTTACCAATGATTGCTGCGGACAATCACTAAATGTCTGATTTAGAATGCAATTTCAAATGCAATCATGTATATCCAACTATTACAGATGACAGTCCTAAGCAAACGCACCTCAATTTACCCGTAAACAATGAAAAATGTATAAAAACGGAGCGATTTTGTCAAAATGAAATAACTTTATTGAATGCAATGCGGCACAGACAATTGCATAACGTATATCGTCTATTTAATTCAATAGTGTAATTCAGTGTTGCACATATGAAGTAATTTACTTTATGCCGCTAAAAGTGGGTATTTGAGAAATGAATTTGAATTTATTAATTGTATGAAATTATACAATCGATTTGGTGGCTGCAACAACAAAGCTCTGTTTATTATTGTAGTATGTTTTCTATGTTTTTCATGTTTTGTAAACACTGGTATCTATTTCTAAGGGAATTTGCCCATTAGCACTTACTCGAAAAAGGCTTAACGCCGAAACGCGTCGTCTTGCTTTTTGTGTACAATAAATTATTGTGCATTCTCCTGGCGTGCCGTTCTCCTGCTTTATTACCTTCGGAGGAAGGGTGTTTGAAGCTGTTATTGAAGTGTTGCGGTTGCTGTAGCCGCGGAACCGGCACCGACATCGTGGGATTGGCGAACCGCTAAATATAGCAGCTTGGGACATTGTATAGATATAAATATATATTCACAGAAAAAAACATAGGTTTCAGGCACGTTATAGTTAGGAATTAGCATTTAAAAAACCTCAGAAATTCACTGAAAAAACCATAGGTTTCAGGGGTGTTATAGTTAGCTGGACTTTTCACTTGTACAAAACCATTGAAATTCCCCCGTTATAGTTAGTTCAGCTAACTATAACTCGCGCGCCCGCAATGCACTGCTGATGACGTCACATATTACATCACTCATGACATGGTCAGTGACATCACTCATGACATCACTGATGACATCTCAAATGACATCACTGATGATATCACTGATGACATCATCCAGTGAATGTCTGTTTTTCTGAAAATTAAATATGTTTTATATATGTATATCTCAAGGTCGATGGAAGAATAAATGGGTATATAAGTGTCTAAATGGATGATTTGTTTTTGAAAAATTGATTGTGTAACTGACTGATTAAGTGTATCATAGTGAATACATGGCTTAGTGAGTAATGTTTAAATATGTAAATATCTGTATCAGTCTCTCACTTTGTGTATAAGTGGCTGCATGGGTTGGTGAGTAGCTACATGGGTGTCTATATAGGTTATTAGTTGGTTTTTTGAGTATCAGTCTGAGTGTCTGCATGGTTCGGTGGGGGGTATTACGTAGTGCATAGGTGCATGAATGAATGACTCACTGTTTGTATGTGTTGAAGACAGCATGTGTACAGGACTGTATGGGTGGATGAGTGTGTGTATGGGTGTGTTACTGAGTGAATGACTGTCTCAATAGTGTCTTTATGAGTAACTACATATGTTTTAAACTAGTATATGTGACTATTGGTGTATATAAGTGAGTATATGTGAGAGTGAGAGATTGAAAGAGTTCCTGTATGAATAAGTATGTGTTTCTATAAGTGATTGTTTAAAAGACTAAGTATGTGTAAGTTTCCGTAGAAGTAAGTGTGGTGGTGTGTGTATAACTGTATATGCAAGTAAATGTATGTTTGATTCTTTATTAGCATGAGTGACTATGTGTGTGAGTAACTCTATGGATGAGTGGCATTGTGTAACAGGATGTATAGGTGTATGAGTACATATGATGAGTGAATACATGTATGAGTGACTGTATAGGACTGTTGGTGAATGAGTGGATGTGTATGTGGATCTTAGAATTACTAAAGAGGTTGTTGTAACTGGTATTGGTATGTCCATTGTTTTGAAAATTTTAGTCTCTATTTTTGAATGTGTGTATCAAAGGTTATATTAGGGTGAGAGGAGGTCTGCCACTCTATCACAAGGATGATGTCATCAGTGATGCCATCAGTGATGTCATTTGAGATGTCATCAGTGATGTCATGAGTGATGTCACTGACCATGTCATGAGTGATGTAATATGTGACATCATCAGCAGTGCATTGCGGGCGCGCGAGTTATAGTTAGCTGAACTAACTATAACGGGGGAATTTCAATGGTTTTGTACAAGTGAAAAGTCCAGCTAACTATAACACCCCTGAAACCTATGGTTTTTTCAGTGAATTTCTGAGGTTTTTTAAATGCTAATTCCTAACTATAACGTGCCTGAAACCTATGGTTTTTTCTGTGAATTTCAAAGGTTTTTAAATGCTAATTTCTAACTATGCCTACAGAGATAGGACATGTGAAGAAAGAAGAAAAAATGCACAGAAAGAAAAAAAAGAAGTGCAGAAAGAAGCAACAGAAGTCCTCAAAGACGAAGAAAAGAGCAGGAAGAAGGATAACTTGCAGAAAGAACAAAAAGAAGAGCAGAAAGAATCCTTGTTGCAAAATCATCCTGTACCCTCAACTTTTTCAGACGGATACTGGTGGTAACTGAGTCTGACTAACCAGTCCTAGAGCCAGTGCTAAGTTAAAAGACACTTAGAATACATCGAAAACACCTACATACACTAGGGAACATTATGCGTTGGGGTCCCCCTGTGATTAGCATGACCTCCTCTGTAAGCCCCTAGTATATAATAGGGCAGGGAGATTAAAACTACCTCTTAAAACAGGCCACAGGGCGTTTTTGCACACGTTAACTCAGGCCCCGTCCCCTCCCTTCACCACTGTGTAAACACGCCCTGTGTCCGTTTTTAGTTGGGAGATTAAGTTCATTTGAATCCTGAGGGTCCCTAGGGTCCAACTAGCCCACTAGGTACCTCCAGTAAGTGCCACAGAGCTGCGTTGCAGAGAGGTGTAAAAAGTGGCATAGCCTGGACCACCTCTCTGCAATGCAGCTCAGTGGCACTTACTGGAAGCACTTGGTGGGCTAGTTAGCCCCCAGGGGCCCTCAGTATTGAAGGGAAATTATATCCCCAATTTAAAACGTGCCATAGTGCGTGTTTGCACACGTCACCTCAGGCCCCGTCCCCTCCCTTCACCACTGTGTAAACGCGCCCTGTGGCTGTTCTAAGTTGAGAGATTAAGTCCCCTTGAATCCTAAGGGTCCCTAGGGTCAAACTAGACCACTAGGTACCTCCAGTAAGTGCCACAGAGCTGCGTTGCAGAGAGGTGTAAAAAGGGGCTTGGCCTCAGAACACCTGTCTGCAGCACAGCTCCCTGGCGCATACTGGAGATGCCTGTTGGGCTAGTTGGCCCTCAGGGACCCTCAGTATTGAAGAGGAATTAATTCCCCAACTTACAACTCGCCAGGGGGCGCGTTTGCAGAGTGCTGCAAGGAGGGGGCTTGGCTTGCTGCCCCATCCCCCTCCTCCCTATCCTCTGTTGTGTGAATCCATGGACTAGCCTCCTCCCTCCTGCCATGCATGGTCTGATGTGCTGCCACTGCCCTCAATTTAGTATGATGTACCAGTCCCCTCCTCCTGCCCTCCATTGCCCAATTGTATGCCCCATCATTGACCTCCTGCTTAAACTCTGTGCTTAGCTTGCTGCCCCTATTCTCCTCCCCCCTGCCCTCCGATGTCTTTGTGCATGCCCCTGCTCCATCCTTTTTGCCCACCATGTTCCATGGACCTGCCACTCCTATCTACTCTGAGTGTTCTGTTGAGCTGCCACTCCCCTCCCACCTGCCTAGCATTGTCAGATGACTGTAACCAGTCCCTGCCAACTCCACCCTGCCTGTCCACATGCCATGCCCCTATCCTCTTCCTCCTGTCCTACATTGTCCATTGTACTGCCACACCCTTCTGCCCTCCCTGGTCTGTTGTGCTGCAACTGCTCCTCCTGCCTGCCCCGTGCGGTCTGTTGTGAGGCCCCTTCCCCTGAACTTTCTTGTCTCTGCACAGGTCCTGACCCTCCCTTCTATCCTCCATCGTCCTTTGTGCATGCCCCTGCACCCTCCTTCTTGCCCATCATAGCCATTGTGCTGCCACTAACCCTCCCACTTGCCATGCATGGTCTTCTGTGCTGCCATGGCCCCTCCCACCTTCCCTGTGTGGTCAGTTAGCTACCCCTGACCCCCTCCCACCTTCCCTCCATGGTCTGTGTGTATGCCATCACAGTCTCAGTGTTGCTCTTCATGGTGTGTCTTGCTTCTAGTGCCCATCCTGCCTGACCTCCATGGCTATCTTGCTGCTCCTGCCCTGCCCCCTTGCCCCCAGCCCTCTGTTTACATGTGCAGACCCCTACTCCCTCCCTCCTGGCTTGTCTGTTCCATTATAATGCCCCTGATCCGTCCCTCCTGCCCTTTATGGTCTGTTATGCTGCAGCTTTCTCTCCTGTCTGTCCATTATGGTTAGCTAGCTACCATTGCCTCTTGCCCCTCTTTTCTCTGTTGTCCATGTGCATGGTCCTGTCCCCTCCCTCTTGCTTTCTATGGATTGTTGTGCTGCACTCCCGTCCCGCATGCCCTGTGTGGTGTATTGTGCTGCTGCAAACCCTGATGCCTGCCCTGCAGGGTCAGTTTGGTGCACCTCTCCATGTCCCTCCTATCCTGTGGTATCCAAGTCCATGTCCCTACCCCATTTCCTTCCATGATCCAATGTACCATACTTGCGAACATTTTGAACTTGGTAAGAGGGAGATTTTGAAAAAAAACTGTGGTATTGATTTTCCCCTTTGAGTTACATTGAAAAAGAGGAGATTGTAGACAGGAGACAGATCAAATAAAGCCCATTTGAGCTTAAAAACATTGGACGTTTCCTGGCTGAATCTGGTCTGTTGGCATGTATGGTTGTACTACCATTGCCTCTTCCTTCTGCCCACAATGGTCTATTACACTGACACAGCCTCTCTTGCAAGTCCTGTATTGTTGGTTTGTTGCCCCTGCCCCCCTTTCCACTGCCCTCCATAGTCTGTTGTGCTGCCACGGCCCTTCCTGCCTGCTCAGTGTGGTTAAATTGTTGCCTTTGCACCCTCCTACCTGCCTTCAATTTTCAGAGTCCGTGCCCCTGGCCTCTGCCTCTCAACAGTATCCTAATGAACAACTAGATTGCTAACATTCTATATTTATTACAAAAGTGTGGAACGCCTGACGTCATCTTGATGTAATCAAAACTGTAATACCTAGAGCATTTCCTTCAGAAATTACATATATGAGAGGGTCTTATTGGCATCAAAATTATGGTTAGTGCTCTAAAAGACTAAAATAAGGACATATTTTCTGAGTTTTCAAATAGCGACAAAGCACTTTTAAATTATTTGTTATCTTTATGTTTTTTTATCCAGTTGACCACTTGATTAAATGTTGCACTTAGGGGAGAGGATGTGGTGTTACTTCCAGAACTGCAGACTTTGCAACTGGGGAACCAGGTTGGAGTTTCTGCTTCAGCTCGACATTCTGTGATTTTGGTCAAATCACTTAGTCTCCCCATGTCTACAACCAAAATGAATTTGTTCTTGTGTGATGTAACCAATGCTCATGTAAAGCACTCCAATACCTGACAAGTCTGCACTATATAACACTGCAAAAACACAAAATGATAAGTGTTTTGCACACTTTTGTCATTGGGCTATATTTGGGCTACATCTGGGTGATTTTGGGCTACATTTGGGCTCTTTTGTCTCCGGTGGCCATCTTGGGAGATTTATTTGTTATGAAGTTTCCTAATTTCCTCATGTACTGCAGTCTCCTCAGCGGGAAATGCTTTCACTTTTTTACTTTGATTCCATCATGAAGGTATTCAGATATGTCACACATTTGCCATAAATTCTGAAAGTTAGCACTCAAGTTGCTCATTAGATCACTGTAGTAAAACTACTGTTCACCATGGAAGTCTGCTCCTGGTATTAAAAGTGCATGTTTCAGTCTGCATGTCAGAATTTTTTAATGAAATAGAAGAGGATTTGAGAAGTCACTCAAAATGTGCCCTCATTTTCTTTCTTCAGCATTAATCATAATTTCTATGGCAAAATGAACCCCCTCATTGTGTTCCTTTTTAAATTAAATGTTTTAAGTGTTACCAGTTTATTCCAATCAAGATGGCTTCAGGTGTGCCATACTTTTGTCATAATGAAGACAGTAAGCCCTCTAGCTGTTTTTAATAACACTCTGGGACATTCTGTCATTGGGCTATACTTGGGCTACATCTGGGTGATATTTGGGCTACATTTGGGCTCTTTTGTCTCTGGTGGCCATCTTGGGAGACTTATTTGTTATGAAGTTTCCTAATTTCCTCATTTACTGCAGTCTCCTCAGTAGGAAATACTTTCAGTTTTTTACTTTGATTCCATCAAGAAGGCATTCAGATGTGTCACACATTTGCCATAAATTCAGAATGTTAGCACTCTTTTTGCTCATTAGATCACTGTAGTAAAGCTACTGCTCACCAGGGAAAACTGCTGCTGGTATTGAAAGTGCATGTTTCAGTCTGCATGTCAGAATTTTTTAATGAAATAAAAGAGGATTTCAGAAGTCAAAATGTGCCCTAGTATTTCTTTCTGCAGCACTAATCATACTTGTTATGGAAAAATGGACCCCCTCATTTTGTTCCTTTTTAAATTAAATGTTTTAAGAGTTACCACTTTAATCCAAGCAAGATGGCTTCAGGTGTGCCAAACGTTTATCATAAGTAGGACTGTTAGCGCTCTAGTTGTTCTTTGGAACACTCTGGGAAGCTACAGTAGAACACAAAGGAATCAACTGACAGTCTCTGCCCTTGTTGGATGTACATGTTTTACTGAGAATGTCAGACTTCATTCTCACATGACTGAGAAAGATAATGTGAATTTACAGAAAATAAGCTCTCAGTTTAGCTTATAGATCACCTTCCAAACCTCTGTGGGAAAAGCATGAGAAAATATTTTTCTCTCAATCATGGTATCCCAGCAGAAGGCTTTTTCACATGGTGAAATCACCTTAGAACATACCACAATTCCTAAAATTAGTATGGTACCATCAACAAATGATTTATAATGTAACTAAAGTCTTAAAACCTTCTATTAACTGCAATGCTTTTTAATGAGGTGCTATCATGTATATTGGTCCGAAGATGGCTGCCAACACTTCTTGGATGAAGTGCTGACAGCCAATCAGATCTCAGGATGAGATGTGTGGTTAGGCTCCGCCCACATATATATATATGATTTTACATTTGATTTTCTCAGGAACTACTGAACAGATTGACTCCATATATGCAAAAGGCACTTCCCTGAGCTGAGGACTACCTCTCTGCCAAATTTCAAGTAATTCTGTTCAGCCGTTCGGGCTGTACCTTGGACTTAAGGTCCCTATGGAAAATTGCATGGGAAAACGCGTTTTGGGACCCCCCTTTTTTCTCAGCCCCCGCTTGACGAATCCCCCCGAGACTTTCAGGGTAGGAGCGGACCGGAGCGCCCCACCTATTTTGAAAATTTCGCGAGGATTCGTCAACCGATGCCAAAGTTATTCCAAATAGAATGTTGCGGATTTCCTATGGAAACACGGTCCTAACTACAACTATCTACTGGCGACCGCCAGTAGATAATATATATATATATATATTGCAGCACACCGTCACTCCTCAGCTTTGCACCATGGACGGAGACGGACCACAATTTCGTGCCATAACGTATAGTTTATTTGCCTGCTCGGTCCTGACGCGTTTCGGTTCGAAAGAACCTTGATCACAATATATATATGTATTTATTTGTACATTTTTATATATTTATAAAATTTAAAAATAAATTAAATTAATAGTTTATTGTTTTAAAATATATATATTACCTACTGGCGGTCGCCAGTAAGTAGTTATAGTTAGGACCTATTTTCCATAGGAAATCTGCAACATTCTATTTGGAATAACTTTGGCGCCTGTTGACGAATCTTCGCGAAATTTTCAAAACTTTTGGTCAGCTCCAGTCCGCTCCTATCCTGAAAGTCTCGGGATGATTTGTGTAGCGGGGGCTGAGAAAAAAGGGGGGTCCCAAAACATGTTTTCCCCATGTAATTTCCCATAAGACCTTTAGCCGCAGCTACAGCCCGAACTGCTGAACGGAATTACACCAAATTTGGCAGAAAGGTAGACCTTGGTTCAGAGTCATGCCTTTTGCTTAAATGGTGTAAATCCGTTCAGCAGTTCCTGAGAGAATCAAAAATAAATCACATATATATCTGGGCGGAGCCTAACCACACATCCCATCGTGAGATCTGATTGGCTGTCAGCACTTCATCCAAGAAGTGTTGGCAGCCATCTTGGGACCAATATATATGATAGCACCTCATTAAAAAGCATTGCAGTTAATAGAAGGTTTTAAGACTTTAGTTACTTTATAAATCATTTCTTGATGTACCATACTCATTTTAGGAATTGTGGTATGTTCTAAGGTGATTTTACCATGTGAAAAAGCCTTCTGCTATGATATCATGAATCATGTTTGAGAGGAAACTATTTTCTCATGCTTTTCCCACAGAGGTTTGGAAGGTGATCTATAAGCTAAAGTGAGAGCATATTTTCTGTAAATTCACATTATCTTTCTCAGTCATGTGAGAATGAAGTCTGACATTCTCAGTAAAACATGTACATCCAACAAGGGCAGAGACTGTCAGTTGATTCCTTTGTGTTCTACTGCAGTTTCCCAGAGTGTTCCAAAGAACAACTAGAGCGCTAACAGTCCTACTTATGATAAGCGTATGGCACACCTGAAGCCATCTTGATTGGAATAAAGTGGTAACTCTTAAAACATTTAATTTAAAAAGGAACAAAATGAGGGGTTCATTTTGCCATAGAAAGTATGATTAGTGCTGCAGAAAGAAAAATTAGGGCACATTTTGACTTCTCAAATCCTCTTCTATTTCATTGAAAAATTCTGACATGCAGACTGAAACATGCACTTTGAATACCAGCAGCAGACTTCCCTGGCGAGCAGTAGCTTTACTACAGTGATCTAATGAGGAACTAGAGTACTACCATTCAGAATTTATGGCAAATGTGTGACACATCTGAATGAAATTCTTGATGGAACCAAAGTAAAAAACTGAAAGTATTTCCTACTGAGGAGACTGCAGTAAATGAGGAAATTAGGAAACTTCATAACAAATAAGTCTACCAAGATGGCCACAAGAGACAAAAGAGCCCAAATGTAGCCCAAATACCACCCAGATGTAGCCCAAGTATAGCCCAATGACAGAATGTCCCAAAGTGTTCTTAAGAACAACTAGAGCGCTTACTGTCTTACTTATGACAAAAGTATGGCACACCTGAAGCCATCTCGGTTGGAATAAACTGGTAACACTTAAAACATTTAATTTAAAAAGGAACACAATGAGGGGGTTCATTTTGCCATAGAAATTATGATTAGTGCTGAAGAAAGAAAAATTAGGGCACATTTTTGAGTGACTTCTCAAATCCTCTTCTATTTCATTAAAAAATGCTGACATGCAGACTGAAACATGCACTTTTAATACCAGCAGCAGAGTTCTGTGGTGAACAGTAGCTTTACTACAGTGATCTAATGAGCAACTAGAGTGCTAACATTAAGAATTTATGGCAAATGTGTGACTTATCTTAATACCTTCTTGATGAAATCAAAGTAAAAAACTGAAAGCATTTCCTACTGATGAGACTGCAGTAAATGAGTAAATTAGGAAACTTCATAACAAATAAATCTCCCAAGGTGGCCACCAGAGACAAAAGAGCCCAAATGTAGCCCACATATCACCCAGATGTAGCCCAAGTATAGCCCAATGACAGAAGTGTGCAAAACACTTTTTTGTTGTGTTTTTGCAGTTTTATATAGTGCAGACTTGTCAGGTATTGGAGTGCTTTACATGAGCATTGGTTACATCACACAAGAACAAATTCATTTTGGTTGTAGACATGGGGAGATTAAGTGATTAAAAGCAGAAACTCCAACCTGGTTCCCCAGTTGCAAAGTCTGCAGCTCTGGAAGTAACACCACATCCTCTCCCCTGCAACATTTATTCAAGTGGTCAACTGGATAAAAAAACATAAAGATAACAAATAATTTAAAAGTGCTTTGTCGCTATTTGAAAACTCAGAAAATATGTCCTCATTTTAGTTTTTTAGAGCACTAACCATAATTTTGATGCAAATAAGACCCTCTCATATATGTAATTTCTAAAGGAAATGCTCTAGGTATTACAGTTTTGATTACATCAAGATGACGTCAGGCGTTCCACACTTTTGTAATAAATATAGAATGTTAGCAATCTAGTTGTTCATTAGGATACTGTTGAGAGGCAGAGGCCAGGGGCACGGACTCTGAAAATTTAAGGCAGGTAGGAGGGTGCAGAGGCACCAATTTGACCACACTGGGCAGGCAGGAAGGGCCGTGGCAGCACAACAGACTATGGAGGGCAGTGGAAAGGGGGGGCAGGGGCAACAAACCAACAATACAGGACTGGCAAGAGAGGCTGTGGCAATATAATAGACCATTGTGGGCAGAAGGAAGAGGCAGTGGTAGTACAACCATACATGCCAACAGACCCGATTCAGCCAGGAAACGTCCAATGTTTTTAAGCTCAAATGGGTTTTATTTGATCTGTCTCCTGTCTACAATCTCCTCTTTTTCAATGTAACTCAAAGGGGAAAATCAATAACCCAGTTTTTTTTCAAAATCTCCCTCTTACCAAGTTCAAAATGTTCGCAAGTATGGTACATTGGATCATGGAAGGCATGAGGAATTGGGGTAGGGACATGGACTTGGATAACAGAGGACAGGAGGGACATGGAGAGGTGCACCAAACTGACCCTACAGGGCAGGCATCAGGGTTTGCAGCAGCACAATACACCACACAGGGCATGCGGGATGGGAGTGCAGCACAACAATCCATAGAAAGCAATAGGGAGGGGACAGGACCATGCACATGGACAACAGAGAACAGAGGGGAAAGAGGCAATGGTAGCTAGCTGACCATAATGGACAGTCAGGAGAGAAAGCTGCAGCATAGCAGACCATAAAGGGCAGGAGGGACTGATCAGGGGCATTACAAAGGAACAGACAAGCCCGGAGGGAGGGATTAGTGGTCTGCACATGGAGACAGAGGGCTGGGGGCAAGGGAGCAGGACAGGAGCAGCAAGATGACCATGGAGGCCAGGCAGGATGGGCAATAGAAGCAAGATACACCATGGAGAGCAACAGTGAGACTATGATGGCATACACACAGACCATGGAGGGAAGGTGGGAGGGGGTCAGGGGCAGCTAGCTGACCACACAGGGAAGGTGGGAGGGGCCGTGGCAGCACAGAAGACCATGCATGGCAAGCGGGAGGGTTAGTGGCAGCACAATGGCTATGATGGACAAGAAGGAGGGTGTAGGGGCATGCACAAAGGACGATGGAGGATAGAAGGGAGGGTCAGGACCTGGGCACAGACAAGAGAGTTCAGGGGAAGGGGCCTGTAGGAGAGTAGGGTCTGCTATCCTATGGTCACCCCAAATTTTTGCTTTTTGCTTCACTGGTTTTTGACATATTGAGGCTGTGGGCCTGCCAATCAGACCCCCAGCCTGCTGTTCTCTCTACTAAATTTACACTATGCACCCTAGGTGCATAACCAATTGGAAGTGGATCACCCTGTCAGCCCCTGTACCAGTGTACCCTAGGTACCCAGGGCATTGGTGTACCCAAGGCCTGCCAGGGGCTGAAGCATGTATTATGCCACCCCAGGCTTGGCCTAACAATTTGACACAACTGGCTGATCACTCAGCTGGGGTAAGTTGGTGTAATCACCTCTTACTTAGGTGTAGTATACCTATACCTAACCTTAAATGGGACACCTGGTAACCTATAAGTCACTCCTATGGCAGGCCTTAACAATCCTGACGGCAGAGTGCTTGGTTCCATGTGAGATGGTGCTCTGGCATGAGCTGAGCCTGTCTGCAGTGGTCGGAACAACTTCCTTCTACTGTTTCCAGATATCGTCATACCATATACTCTTAAGTGCATTATGAACTTCGCGGTTAAATGCTATCTTTGGTTTGGCTTTATCAAAACATGTCGAGTAAGGTGTCATTCGAATTGGAATACTAACCCCTCGCCAATTCTGGCGACGGGGTTAGCATTCCACCCTTCTAGAGGGACACGACATGTACAGTACCTGAAACCCGGGTAAAATCAGACATAGCCTCAGCTCCACAAAATGGATGCTGCCACCACAGACACAAGTCTGCCCTCCTGCTGCTGGGAGTCCTTCCAGCTTGGGAGGTGTGGACAAAGGGTTTCCTGCCAGGGGAGGTGCATGCACCACCCCAGACAGGATTTTGTGTATTGGTCAGGTAGGGCTTGAAAGAAACCAGACATGCCTGTGGCTCACAAGGAGCCTCGGTGCATATGCCAGTTCAAACCGGTCCTGGGGCACACCAGTCCCGGGCCTGGGGCGAGCTGGACAAAGGATTGGGGGTGTAACCACCCCCCTTCCTGGTCCCACCCATAGGGAGGGACCTAGCAGGTAGTCCGGCCCCTAGAATCCGCTTAAAGGTAGGAGCTGTGTCCTAAGACTTCAGACATCCTGGAATCAACTTGAAACTAAGAAGAAGACGGGATCTTCGACATTCTGCTGCACAGAAGACTGAAGGAAATCTCCCCTGTGGTCAGGGAGTGACCACCTTGCTAACGCAAGCACCATCCAGCGAATCAACATCTGCTTTGCCGCCGCCTCCCGCCGGAGCCCGAGCCCAGAGACTGACAAGACCTGGACCTCCAGACCTCTCACCGCCCGATCCACAGTCTCTGAAAAGAGGAAGATCCGTGGAGGCACCGAGACACGTGGAGCCAGCCATCTTGAAACGACCACGACAAGCTGACAAGTGCAACAACCGAGGCTCCCTCCAAGTTGTGCTTTGGGATCTGAGAAGCCCAACCCTCGAGCAGCATCTGCACCAAAGGTGAGCCCTCCAGCATCTCCACGATCTGCGTGGGGCCCTTCTGCATTTTGCCACTCGATGCGCCTAACCGGTTGCTGGCCCGCTGGCTAGTAGCCATCTTGGCGACGAACTTCACAAAATACACCACTGGTCTGGTGGCTCCAGACTGGCCCTTGCTCCCCTCCAAAGGAGCAGTCCTTCTGATCTTGCTGGTCAGAACCATCAGCTTATTTCATCTCCTACAACAATTGCTTTTGCCAAGGCTTGTTTGCTTCGATCAAGTCGCCGACACCGCCGACAGCGAGAGCCTGCATGGGACAGCTCGTGAACCGACTCCTGGACGTCGTCGACCTCCAGGGACCACGTGGCTGCAGAGACAAGCTACACCCTTCTTCCTGTTTGAACCCGACATTGCCTGGTACCCACCTGGTGCCACGCTGGTCACTGGCTAGTGACTGTGAACACTGTCCCCTCTGCTTACAGGTCTTCAACATCTCCGATCCACTCTTGGATCCACCGCATCTCTCCCGGACCGACCGCCTGCAGCATCTTTGTCTTCAGGCTCCACGGAACAGATAGAAGAAACCCGACGCACTTCGAGGCCTATGCACCCGCTTCCTGTGGGTGAGGTAAAGCTGGCACTCCTGTTCCCAAGTGTAGTATTACATCTCTAGTGCCTGTGTTCCAAATCTTGAGTTCCTAGTCCATCCGGAAGATCCTCTTTGCAGTAACTTTGTACTTTTTACGCACCTATTGAAACCTATGGGAGCACGCGTGTGACTATTTGCTCTGCACACGCCACCCGTGGACCTCCTGGTCACTAACTGAAGTTAGCTCCTTGTAGGCCCAGCGATTCTAGAGGCCCTAGGCCTTTTCCCTTTTCTGTTTGTGGTACTTATACCACTATTTTAGTATATGGTTCGAGCGGCCACCAGGGCCTATCCATATAAAGTGCAACTTCTGTGTATTCTACTGTAATCTTGTTTGACGATTTGTGCTCCTGTGCTCATAAAGAGACTAGGGGTTACTTTGAGAAATAAATACATATATATTTTGAATATATATCTGTGTGGTGTCCTTTCATTGGTATAAAAGGGGGTTACATTTGGTAAAACAGCTGGCTTAACACGCTTCACGAGTTTAGCCTCAAAGACTGCTTAGCCTACGCTACCACTAGGGCAGCTAGTCCGAAAAGGTTGACTTACAACCACACCATAAGGGTTGCTTGGCATGGTACAAGGTGATCACTTTAACTAGTGAGCATCATATACCAGGCCAACTTCTCACATTGGTGAGCAGCGGTTGGATTTGAGCTTGCTGTGTTTTACCATTGTAATCTCTTGGTTACCAATTGAAAGATCACATAGGTACCTGTAGGTACATATAAAACAAGATTAGATATACATAAGTTCTACTGAACTTAGTTGTTGTAGAGCAAAGGGAGTAGCACACCCTGACTACAACTACTAGATAGGTTTAGTAGGTAAACCCAAGTGTAGGTAGATTGCAACACATCCACCCACACTTAAGAGCAATGGCTGGGGCAGAGGGGTCCAATGTACCTATCTCTGTTGAGAGTGACCCCCAGAGGGCACCATCCATCTTTGCTACCCTTAATCAGAATGAGCTCAGGCATTTGGCAACTCTTAGAGGCCTTAAACAGCCCAAGAACCCTACCTCTGCTGAGCTCAGAGAACTCTCGCAAAATGATGAAAATCAGAGAGAGCTCAAGAAAGCTTCCCAGTTAGCCCCCTTAGGGTCAGGAACAGGAGGCCCCCCTTCTGAAGATGCTACAGAAGTACCCCTTTCCAATAGCCATCCCTTAGATGAGAACCATACTACAGAGGAGGAAAGTGGAGAGGATACAGAGAGTAGTGATGATGAAGGGAGTACTAGCCCAGTGCCAAGTGTTATACTTGGCCCAGCTAAACTAAGGCTATTGGGGACTGACAATGGGATCATCCCATTGGATCTCCCCAGTGGACTTAACCAGGGGCTTGGGAGGCAAAGGAATCACTCAGGTGAATCTAATGCTTCTCATGCCTCTAGAGGCTCTCAAGGTCACTCCAGGAAAAGGATGACCACCCCTCAGAGGAGGGAACATGAGGCCAGAATGCAGGAAGCCCAGCTGAGGATCAGGAAACAGGAGCTAGAAGTAGCCCTGATGGAAGAAAAACTGAACAAGGCTAGGCAACCTAGAGAGAGTGGGTCTATACCCACTGGTGGCAGCATTGTCCCTAAGGACAAAGATAGGGTCTTTGATAATAGGAACCTGTCTAAGGTTGTGCCCCCCTACAAAAGTGGGGATGACATCCACAAATGGATAACTGCTCTTGAGAGAGCCTGCAAAGTACAGCAGGTTCCTGAAGACCAGTGGGCAGCAATCCTCTGGCTCTCCTTTAAAGGAAGAGGCAGAGACAGACTCCTCACTGTTAGAGAAGAGGATGTCAGAAATTACAGAGTCCTGAAGAGTGTTCTAGTTGATGGGTTAGGCTTAACCACTGAACAGTACAGGTTAATGTTCAGAGACACCCAAAAGACACAGACTCAGGACTGGTCTGAATATGTTGAATGTGCCACTAAGGCTTTGGAGGGTTGGTTGCTGGGAAGTAAGGTATCTGATTTTACAGGATTGTATAATTTGATGATGAGAGAACAGATTTTAAATAACTGTCAAAACCAGCAACTGCATCAACACTTGGTTGACTCTGATCTGACCTCTCCCCAAGAATTGGGAAAGAAGGCAGACAAATGGGTCAGAACCAGGGTTAAGCAAAAGAACCAGAACCAGGGCCAAGGGGGTGATCAGAAGAAAACAGACCAAAAGGGTGGAGATCAGAAATCTAAAGACCAGAAGTCTTCAACAGGGCCCCAAACTACTGCTAAGGAGGGTGGATCCCAACAACAATCCAAGGGAAAGAAGAAAGAAGGTCAAAAGAAACCCTGGTGCAATCATTGCAAGAATACAACTCACTGGACTAGTGATTGTAAGAAGGGTGGAGCCCCCAACACTGTTGCCCCTAAGGCACCTGCTCCCAGTACTACTGTTAGCAGTGGTGGTCCCCAGACAAAGGGTGTAGTGGGAATCACTATGGGAACTGAAGGAGATTCTGACTTAGACAGAACCCTGACACAGGCAGTCTTGATCTGTGATGGGGACATTGATTTGTCCCTGACTGTGAGCCCCAGTAACCTGGGCAAGTACAGACAGACTCCTTTAATTAATGAAAAAGTGGCTCAAGCCTACAGGGACACATGTGCCAGTGTCACTATGGTGACACCAGGCTTTGTGGACCCTGGACAGTACATACCAGGTGAGAATTACCTGGTGACCAATGCCAGCAATGCCACTACTTCACATAGTGTGGCAGTTGTTAACTTCTCATGGGGAGGGGTAACTGGCCTCAAAAGGGTTGTGGTTAGTGCAGACCTCCCAGTTGAATGTTTGTTGGGCAATGACCTAGAGAGTTCTCTATGGTCAGAAGTGGAGTACAGGACTCATGCAGAGATGTTAGGTATATCATCACATGTCCTTGCTGTGACCAGGTCACAGGCCAAAAAGTGCCTCACTGAACCTCAGGTCTTGGATCCTGGAACAATGGACCAAGCACCTACCAAGAAGAAGAACAGGAGGGTCAAGGCTGTGCCTTCCCCCCTGCCTCAGAGTGATGATCAGCCTTCCCAGGAAGCTGATCTAGAGGACCCTGAAGGAACTGTCCCTGAAGAGCTTGAACCTGATCAGGTTGAGTTTCTGGGGACAGGGGGACCTTCAAGGGCTGACTTGAGGCAGGCTCAGTTATCCTGTCCCTCTCTTGAACCCCTCAGACAGCTGGCTGCTGCTGAGGCTGCTGGGAATGCTCAAGGTACCCATAAAGTGTATTGGGATGAAGGGCTCCTTTATTCAGAGGCTAGAGACCCCAAGCCTGGTGCTACCAGGAGGTTGGTTATACCTCTGCAATTTAGGGGCTTCCTTCTTACCTTGGCCCATGATATTCCTTTAGCAGGACACTTAGGCCAGAACAAGACTTGGGACAGGCTTGTCCCTCACTTTCACTGGCCTCATATGAATGAAGATACAAAGGAGTTTTGTCGCTCCTGTGTGACCTGCCAAGCCAGTGGCAAATCAGGTGGCACAACAAAGGCCCCCCTAATACCACTACCTGTGGTGGGGGTCCCCTTTGAAAGAGTGGGAATAGATATAGTGGGTCCCATGGATCCTCCCACTGCATCTGGGCACAGATTTATACTAGTGGTAGTGGATCATGCCACCAGGTATCCAGAGGCAATTCCCCTTAGGACCACTACAGCTCCTGTTGTGGCCAGGGCCCTGCTGGGAGTATTCTCCAGAGTGGGGTTTCCTAAGGAGGTAGTTTCTGACAGAGGTACCAACTTCATGTCAGGATACTTGACAGCTATGTGGAAGGAATGTGGTGTCAACTACAGGTTCACCACCCCTTATCACCCACAATGCAATGGGCTTGTTGAGAGATTCAACAAGACCCTAAAGGGTATGATCAAAGGATTACCTGAAAAGCTCAGGCGAAGCTGGGACATCCTTCTACCCTGCCTTCTGTTTGCTTACAGAGAGGTCCCACAAAAGGGGGTTGGCTACAGCCCCTTTGAATTGTTGTTTGGGCACCCTGTAAGAGGCCCACTGTGTTTAGTGAAGGAAGGATGGGAGTTACCTCTCAAAAAGCCTAAGCAAGACATAGTGGACTATGTACTTGGTCTCCGCTCCAGGATGCTGAGTATATGGAGAAGGCATCCAAAAACCTTGAGGCAAGCCAGGCCTTACAGAAAGCTTGGCATGACCAAAAGGCTGTCTTGGTTGAGTTTCAGCCAGGACAGAAGGTATGGGTGTTGGAGACAGTGGCCCCAGCAGCACTCCAAGACAAATGGTCTGGACCCCATACAATCCTGGAAAAGAAGGGAGAGGTCACCTACTTGGTGGACCTAGGAACTCCCAGGAGTCCCCACAGGGTACTCCATGTTAACAGGCTTAAAGCATATGTTGACAGGGCAGACATGGGCTTGCTCATGGCTACAGATGAGGGACAGGAGGAAGAGAGTGACCCTCTCCCAGACCTGTTGTCTCAGAACCCTGAAGATGGCTCAGTTGAAGGAGTGACCCTTGGAGGCAACCTCACTGCCCATCAGCAGACTGAATGTAGACAGGTTCTACAATCATTTTCACATATGTTTTCCTTGATACCTAGTCAAACTGACTGGTGTACCCATGTGGTGGACACTGGTGACAGTCTGCCTGTAAAGAACAAGCTTTACAGACAACCTGATCTTGTTTGACGATTTGTGCTCCTGTGCTCATAAAGAGACTAGGGGTTACTTTGAGAAATAAATACATATATATTTTGAATATATATCTGTGTGGTGTCCTTTCATTGGTATAAAAGGGGGTTACATTTGGTAAAACAGCTGGCTTAACACGCTTCACGAGTTTAGCCTCAAAGACTGCTTAGCCTACGCTACCACTAGGGCAGCTAGTCCGAAAAGGTTGACTTACAACCACACCATAAGGGTTGCTTGGCATGGTACAAGGTGATCACTTTAACTAGTGAGCATCATATACCAGGCCAACTTCTCACAGGGCCTCACAACAGACCGCACGGGGCAGGCAGGAGGAGCAGTTGCAGCACAACAGACCAGGGAGGGCAGAAGGGTGTGGCAGTAAAATGGACCATGGAGGACAGGAGGAAGGGGATAGGGGCATGGCATGTGGACAGGCAAGGTGGCGGTGGCAGGGGCAGGTTACAGTCATCTGACAACGCTAGGCAGGTGGGAGGGGAGTGGCAGCTCAACAGAACACAAAAAGTAGATAGGAGTGGCAGGTCCATGGAACATGGTGGGCAAAAAGGATGGAGCAGGGGCATGCACAAAGACATCAGAGGGCAGGGGGAATGAGAATAGTAGCAGCAAGCTAAGCACAGAGGTTAAGCACGAGGTCAATGATGGGACATAGAATTGGGCAATGGAGGGCAGGAGGAGTGGACTGGTACATCATGTTAAATGGAGGGCAGTGGCAGCACATCAGACCATGCATGGCAGGAGGGAGGAGGCTAGTCCACGGATTCAGACAACAGAGGATAGGGAGGAGGGGGATGGGGCAGCAAGCTAACTGTTCAGAGAAGATGGGTATTAGGAACTTTATTGTTTTTAAAACGTGTGTCTGTGCGAACTACTTAAAATATGAACAAGTATGCAGCATAATCTCGCTTTTATTCAGGAAGAAGAGGACGTTTGTGACTGTGACTCCGGGCTCACTTAGCAGAAACACCCCCTGACCCTCCACCCCCATCGCAAAATGTAATGCCCGTGAAAAGGGTAGGTGAACACAGTGTTATATAGAACATAGTCCTGAGAGCACGATTGAAAAGATATAGTGTATGGTATAAAGTATGCACCAAAAAGATGAACCGGGCGTAAAATATAATATGCAATACATTGTGCGTAATAACAGATTCATTGGAGAGCGCGAGATAGCACAGGCATTAGCGCGTGCTATGCGATATGCGCCTTGGAGTGTGATATGCAGAGGGCAGTGTTGTGTAACCTAACTAGTCTCTAAAGTTGTAATATAAAATATGTGCTGGGGAGTGTAACGTTGCATATGCACTGTGACAAAGATATGGATCCCAGATTGTAATATGTATGGCATAGCGCTGTGCTTTATAACATAGGCATCGAGGAAGGCACGTTAGATGGGGCAATATAACCCGTGCTAAGGCAAGTGTGGCATGACATTCACGGGGTGGTGTTACAGTGCACATGGGCTAGAGAGTGTCATAGCATACGCACTAGCTGGTGGAATACAACACAGAGGTGTGTGGCACTCGGCTGGCACTGGTGGGTGTAACACAGCATTGGGCTCAGCCAGGAGCGTGCTGTGACTCTCAAGTGAGGTTCGTCTCCTTTCCAGAGAGTAAAATAAAAAGTATTACACATCTGGCGGTGGATGTGTGTTTTATTAACCGTGAAGGGGGTTTCTTGCATAGTTTTGGTCGAATTTTTGTCGAATCCCCTTTGAATGGCTTGGTGTGCGTGTGTATTAAATGTGCCCGTCAATAGCTACCCATGTTTGTATAAATAAACGACAAGGGTGTCTACTTGGAGAGTACCCACCGGCGGGGGCGCCGGGATGAGGCACGGTAGGGCGTCAGACACGTCAGAGCTTCACTAGCGGTCTAAATACATTCCACGTGGATTCATTGTATGCATAGTCGCCTTTTAATGAATATCACGCAAATCGTCATGGTGATAGGTATGTACGGTTTGTCCAGCATGTCCTAGGTGTTTCTATAAATATATATTTTTTTTAAATAATAAAAAACAATGGCCAGCCCCGGGGGATGGGGGCCCCGGGGCCATAAGGGCCTGAGGAGGGGGGCAACGCAGACCCCCTCCTAAAGAATAAAAAAAAAAAAGGCCATGCTCCGGGGGTTGGGGTCCCTGGGGCCGATTAAGGCCTTGGGAGGGCGGCCACGTGGCCCCCTTCCAAATTAAAAAAAAAATTTAGGCCACACAGCCCCCCTTCTTAAAAAATAAAATAAATAATAGACCGGCATCGCGCCGGAGGCCATGCCCCCTCCTTGCAGCACTCTGCAAACGCGCCCCCTGGCGAGTTGTAAGATGGGGAATTAATTCCCCTTCAATACTGAGGGTCCCTGAGGGCCAACTAGCCCAACAGGTATCTTCAGTATGCGCCAGGGAGCTGCGTTGCAGACAGGTGTTCTGAGGCCACGCCCCTTTTTACACCTCTCTGCAACGCAGCTCTGTGGCACTTACTGGAGGTACCTAGTGGGCTAGTTTGACCCTAGGGACCCTTAGGATTCAAGGGGACGTAATCTCTCAACTTAGAACGGCCACAGGGCGCGTTTACACAGTGGTGAAGGGAGATGACGGGGCCTGAGGTGACGTATGCAAACACGCACTGTGGCGCGTTTAAAGTTGGGGAAATAATTCCCTTTTAATCCTGAGGGACCCTGGGGGCCAACTAGCCCACCAGGTGCTTCCAGTAAGCACCACTGCGCTGCATTGCAGAGAGGTGGTGCAGGCCGTGCCCCTTTTTACACCTCTCTGCAATGGCGCTTACTGGACGTACCTAGTGGGCTATTTTGCCCCTAGGGACCCTCAGGATTCAAGGGGACTTAATCTCCCAACTAAAAACGGCCACAGGGCGTGTTTACACAGTGGGGAAGGGAGGGGACGGGGCCTGAGGTGACGTGTGCAAACACGCCCTGTGGCGCATTTTAAGAGGTAGTTTTAATCCCCCTGCCCTATTATATACTAGGAGCTTACAGAGGAGGTCATGCTAATCACAGGGGGACCCCAACGCATAGTGTTCCCTAGTGTATGTAGGTGTTTTCACTGTATTCTAAGTGTTTTAACAGAGCACTGGCTCTAGGGCTGGTTAGTCAGACTCAGTTACCACCAGTATCCATCTGAAAAAGTTGAGGGTACAGGATGATTTTGCAACAAGGCTTCTTTCTGCTCTTCTTTTTGTTCTTTCTGCACGTTATCCTTCTTCCTGCACTTTTCTTCATCTTTGGGACTTCTGTTGCTTCTTTCTGCATTTCTTTTTTTCTTTCTGTGCATTTTTTCTTCTTTCTTCACATGTCCTATCTCTGTAGGCATAGTTAGAAATTAGCATTTAAAAAACCTTTGAAATTCACTGAAAAAACCATAGGTTTCAGGCACGTTATAGTTAGGAATTAGCATTTAAAAAACCTTAGAAATTCACTGAAAAAATCATAGGTTTCAGGGGCGTTATAGTTAGCTGGACTATTCACTCGTACAAAACCATTGAAATTCCCCCGTTATAGTTAGTTCAGCTAACTATAACTCACGCGCCCACAATGCACTGCTGATGACGTCACATATTACATCACTCATGACATGATCAGTAACATCACTCATGACTAGGGGTGGGCGGAATTTGCGAAAGTGACTTTCGCAAATTATCGCGAAAATATTACAAATCTCCTCAAACACGCGGAAATATCGCGAAGATGCAGACGTTTTTTTCCCGCCCGTTCGCGGTATTTTCTGCATGGTCGCGGCTCGCCAACTTACCCATGCGGTTGCTTGCGGGCGCGGCCATCTTGTTTTCACTCTTCTCGCGGTGCATGATCGCGAGAAGAAAGACGTGATCGCGCGACCAATGACATTACTGCGGGCGCGAACTGTCGCGATACAGCGCAAATGGCTACCAACAATCCAACATCTTGTGGAGAACGCGACCGGATCGGGAAAACTTGTCGGCGAACGCGGGGATTCAGGTAAGGCAATCGCGTGCGCGCGAGAAGGTATTATTTTACAGCGCGAGCAAGAAACAAATTATCGTTAAGCTGCGGAATGCGGAAGTTTTGACATTTTCGCGCTCTCCGCGGAACGCGAAAATTTCAAATTATCGCAATTTCCACGAGCGGAACGGAAATTTAGCCCAGGCCTACTCATGACATCACTCATGACATGTCAAATGACATCACTGATGACATCATCCTTGTGATAGAGTGTCAGACCTCCTCTCACCCTCATATAACCTTTGATACACACATTCAAAAATAGAAACTCAAATTTTCAAAACAATGGACATACCAATACCAGTTACAACAACCTATTCAGTAATTCTAAGATCCACATACACATCCACTCATTCACCAACAGTCCTATACAGTCACTCATACATGTACTCACTCATCATATGTACTCATACACCTATACATCCTGTTACACAACGCCACTCATCTATAGAGTTACTGACACACATAGTCACTCATGCTAATAAAGAATCAAACATCCATTTACTTTCATATACAGTTATACACACACCACCACACTTACTTCTACAGAAACTTACACATACTTAGTCTTTTAAACAATCACTTATAGAAACACATACTTATTCATACAGGAACTCTCCCAATCTCCCACTCTCACATATACTCACTTATATACACCAATAGTCACATATACTAGTTTAAAACATATGTAGTTACTCATAAAGACACTATTGAGACAGTCATTCACTCAGTAACACACCCATACACACACTCATCCACCCATACAGTCCTGCACACATGCTGTCTTCAACACATACAAACAGTGAGTCACTCATTTATGCACCTATGCACTACGTAATACCCCCACCGAACCATACAGACACTCAGACACTCATACTGATACTCAAAACACCAACTAATAACCTATATAGATACTCATGTAGCTACTCACCAACCCATGCAGCCACTTATACACAAAGTGAGAGACTGATACAGATATTTACATATTTAAACATTACTCACTAAGCCATGTATTCACTAAGATACACTTAATCAGTCAGTTATACAATCAATTTTTCAAAAACAAATCATCCATTTAGACACTTATATACCCATTTATTCTTCCATCGACCTTGAGATATACATATATAAAACATATTTAATTTTCAGAAAAACACACATTCACTGGATGATGTCATCAGTGATGTCATCAGTGATGTCATCAGTGGTCATTTGAGATGTCATCAGTGATATCACTGACCATGTCATGAGTGATGTAATATGTGACGTCATCAGCCGTGCACTGCGGGCGCACGAGTTATAGTTAGCTGAACTAACTATAACGGGGGAATTTCAATGGTTTTGTACGAGTGAAAAGTCCAGCTAACTATAACGCCCCTGAAACCTATGTTTTTTTCAGTGAATTTATATATATATATAACATTTTATATATGTATGTTTACTTTTTAAATTACATTTATTACTTATATTTGTTAAAATGTATATTAAATCTAAATAATTTTATTATTTAATATATGTAACATTATTTTTTATATATATAAAAAAATCAATATTTTGTACATCTATATTTTTTACATAGATTTTTTTTCTCCAATATTTGTATACTTACCATTCTAAATATAGGATGTTGATATTATTTACATCGATATTTATGACTTGATATTTGTGTAAGGGGGTATTTTGGGTGTTGATATTCTATCAGTGAACCAGCGCGGACTGACTGGATATATCAGACGACGACATGAAGGAGCTACTTTCGGCACTTATGCGGTACAGCAGCTCTCTACCTCCTGGCATCTCATGACGTAATGTTGCTGCACAGGAAGTAACCAAGACTTTCAACTCCTTACAATACAAGAAATGCATTACTCATGTCTTAATTTAAAAGAAATTGACAGAATAAATTCAATGGATTGATGTTTGCAGATCCAAAAAAATTAAAAAGCCAATTTAGGTAAATATAAACATTTACATATATGAAATTCCTCTACCTCGGAGGAAGAATGTCACTCAATCAGAATCCTTCTTTATATACAGCACATGTATTTCTGGGGAATTATACAGCCATGCAGTAGCTACCAAGTGGCCTTGCCATGTTTTACTGATACTTTTTGCTAGTCAGGTTTCCTAGCCAAAAGCACTTTCAAAGCATCAGTGGCTTTCGATTAATCTTGTAAGGCTAAAACCCATTTGGCCAGCTACATTAAATGCTGGCTTAGGGCAGCTTTACTGCATCTAATCACATGCCTAATTAGAATCTATAATGACAGGTGGCTAGCCCTAAAGCTCCTTCAAATAAGGGGCTTGGTTCAGTCTCCCAATTTTCCGATAAAAACAAGGCATGGTCAGGGCACGAGTTGGGGTACACGCCGGTGGATGGCGTCCACCCACTTTTTCACAGGGTGAACACCTTCCACCCTGCTAAGAATTTAGCCCCCACTGAATAATGTGCTGAACTCGTCCTGGTGTAATTTCCAAACACCGGGACACATTCAGCAGCGCCTGCACGTTATCTGCTTTCCATCTGCAACAAGCAACAATGTGCAGGCAGGGCTTTCTTATTTAAAGCTCCTGCTGGGCCCATAACAAAGGCCGAATTTGAGGGGTCATCAGGCCTCCTTTTGTTCAAGTCTATTGGCTGGGAGCAGCCAGAAGCTTCAGACTTGATGCAAATGAAGCGGAGGGGAAACAAAGGCTCACACCTTGTTAGCACTTCACACATACACTTAAGAGAGGTCCCTGTTTAGGATATATGCCTGCACTGTAAGAATATCAGATGTGTTGGTCTTTCCCAGTATTTACAATAAAATAAATTGCATTTATATAGAGCTTGCTTCCCCTGAGGAGGCGTTGAAATAATGTAAGTACCACAATTTTTTCTTGTATAGCCCTACTCATTCCAATGCATGGTGTCAGAGCGGCTTACATCAACATGTGCATATTACATGTACAATACATTATTTGTTAGTAAATAAATGTACAGGATGTGTTACAAAAAACTGGGGGATTGCAAGGTGTAGAAGTTACATATCATCTTCCATAGCTCACTGTGCGATTATCCTCGCAATGCGCTCAATCGTACACATGATAGACCTGCTAAACATATATGTGAGGGCTTTAGATCTGATGTCACTTCTTGTGATGCCACTTCCTGTAAAGTTGTGGCTTGTGATGCCCCTTTCTATGATGTTAATTCCTGTGATGCCATGTGTGATGTCATGTGCTGTAATGTTGCGCGCCGTGATGTCGCAAACCGTGATGTCGTGCACCATAATGTCACGCGCCGTGATGTCCCTTGCATACTGCCTAACTAGGTTAGTCCCCCCACTTCTTTTTTTAGGACTTGTGCCCTGTGGATGATCGCACCTGGGTGAACATAGTGCAAGCCACATCCGACACTGAGTCTGCACGGATGGTCAGTGGAGCAGTGAGCACAACAAGAGTAGTAAACTCTGGAGACTGCGCACTGACAGCCTGAGGCCTACTGGTGACAGGGGGCCACCTGCACAGTGACGCAGAAACAGCCTTGTGGCCTCATGCTGAAAGTAGAGAACACGCTTGTGCCCTGGTGGACCACTGAAGAATTGAAACAGAAATGCCAGATGTCCGAAACAGAGCTCCCCCAGTATTTGCAGATGAGGTATTCCCTTGCTCCTTGTGTTTCTGGGGAGAATCCCGTTGACGAAGTAAGCCCTAAAGAGGATAGAATTCTATCAGAACCTCTTTCTAATGAAAGGTCACTTCGCTTATTATATATAAAGACATGAATAATTCACTAGTCCCCTTTAGGACCCTCAAAGATAAATGGGAGGCAGGGGCATCTTAAGGATTTTGAAGACCCTGGGCCAGATGTATTTTGGGGGCCCTGGGCCAAAAGCATTTTGGGGGCTTCTGTTCTGAACAGGTTTCTGTTCTTTCATACCCTCTTTGGCCAGGTCACTGGCAGTGCACAGGCACATTTGTCCAAATTCTAAATGTGTTTACATCTAATATTCAGGGATGGTGATGTGTGTTTTCAATATTGTAACACAGCAGCAGCTCGAGAATATTACTGCAAATAATCTCTGTGACACCCTCCCATTTCTCCTATGCGAAGTCCTGTTTCATTCCAAAATAAACTTTTTCATGAATATTACATGAAACATGAAAACAACATTTCTCTACAAAATGTCTGTAATAAAGTCTCACACATCAACTACATTAAGATAAATTAATGGAAACGGTATTTAAAACAATCTGTTTAGGAATTATTCAAGGTCACCAGGGCAAGACTCTGCAGAACAGAGCTGGCTGTATTGGGGAGGGGAGTGCACCTCTCTCTTCATCTGGTTTCTGGTCACTATCAGAAGTTAGAATTTACCAACAAATCGTATCAGTGGTTTCCCAGTATTGATATTGTCTACGAATGACCTTGTTGTGATAAGTTATTCCCCAAATTCAAGATTCAGCCTGACGTCGGGGGATAATTCTTCACAGCAGACCTAGAACAGACAGCGATATATGGCAAACCCAAAGGTTGATGGACTCTCCACTCTTACCCCGTCCATTCCATGGGACACCCGGCCACTATTGCTAGGTACTCCACTGTGGCTCTAAGAGAGGCACAAGTCCTTCAGGCTGTACCCTGCAATTCTCTGCTTCACACCAGCCAGTGGCTGTATCCTCCGATGGAGACCGGAAGGACTGTTGGCAAGCCGGGATCTAAGCATCACGCTGATCATGGACTTTCAACACTTTTGTGATTTTTCTCCTTGTCCTGTGTCCTCATTACCTTCAAGGAACTCCTTGAGCTTGTTTATAAGAGGGTGTGGTCCCTCGTTGCAGAAAGTACCCGCAAAGTCATCCTGGTCGATGGCCCAGACCATGCAGCCTCCAAATCCTTGCTCCCTCACAAACGTGACCTGTAAATACATAGAGAAAAGTTGTGAAAAGACCCATCCATTCATTCTGTTGTATTCTTAATAGGTGTGTGTTCAAAGTTACATAACCAGGCAGAGTTAAACCTCATAAATCGAATATGGCCAGGGGTAGGACTTGGCAGTTGGGCCATATTTGATTTCTTTTTTTTTTTATGACAAGTTTGTGCTTCCTAGCTGATAGTGCTCTAGGCAACCATCTAAAATTGTTTTTGTATTGCGATATAGTATGACAGGGCAAACAGTGTTAACATATTATCAAAACAAAATAAGGAAAGCAGAATACTTTCTTTGCACCAGTGACTGAACAATTCTGCATTGGTGACAGAGCAATTTGGACCTGCATTTTCATTGTCTTGCCAGTCTAAAGTCACATTTGAGAAGACCAATGAGCACAAGAAGGAAGATGGCTCCTCCATTTGAGCGGAGGGGTGTCGCCCCACAAGCCCCAGAGCTGAAAAATAAAACGCTAATAAAGAAAATTTAATACTGTTTTATTTTCATGTAACCCGTCCTGAACTAATGGTAAGGACAGGGTGGGGCTAGCGCTGCCGAGTGGCATCAGCAGAGAGCTATGCGTTTTAAAATGCGCATGTCTCTTTGGCAGGCCGTCTTGGGCTGGCCAGCCAGAAATGCGCATTTTGAAGTTCTCTAACCTAGGTGTCTTAGACATCTGGGTTAGAGAAAGCACTGGCCTCCAGTGCTTTTAGGAGCGCTGGGAGAGCCTGCTCTGTCCAATCATGGCAATGCTTTCATGTTGTGAAAGCAGCGCCAGGATTGGGGAGTGCAGTTTCCTGCATCAGGATCTTCCCGAAGACACCCGCGGGAGAGAGGACGTCGTGCTGAAGATAGGCATTATATTTTATTGTTATTTTTGTTGTTGTTGTTGTGAACCCTGCTAGGAAACAAAACATAGCACTCATAAAAACCAATAAGGTGACAGCATGACCTATAATACCTATCTTGACTGTGAACAGTTCTGTTTTCTTGCTGTGCGCAGTCAAGATAAGTATTTTACTCTCTCATATCACATATTTGCTGTTTAATAGTGTTTGACATTGAGTTGCGACATATGGCATATACTATGGTTTTCTTGCATGCCCGTTGTTGTTTCGTTTAGCCAGATTTCTCTGGTCACGAGCGCTTGCTTTTAGGTCCCAGTCGGGCGTCTCTGGTCACATCCACCATTTCCTGGTGATGCAGCTCCAGAGATGCTCCCTTGTCCTCACAATATTACATTTCAAGAGCTCCTCCTCACAGCGCTTTAGCCACTTGACTGGTTTTGAGCTCCAGTCAGCATTTCCTGCCTTCCGACGTCAGAGCTCTGACATTCCCAAGGGCGCAGACTTCCCCTGCCTTTTTGATTATTTTTCCAGCCCTCTTCTCTGCACGTACATGCCCATTTGGGAGGTGTCAGTACTTCTGCTCCTGCTTTGCTATTTTTAACCCTTTTCACATGGATTTTGCCTGGCTTTTCATTTGATTTTTTTCTATTCTCCTATCAAACACATCTTCACCTCAGTTACAGTCATGGAGTTGGATAGTTCCCCGATATTTAATGACAATAATGAGGAGGGGGACAATTTTAAAAACAATTTGGATGGACTCATTCAATCCTCTCTGGAGCAAGCTGTAGCAGCCTCTATGGACAAAGTCACAAAAAATATTGAAAATGTCATCAATAATCTGGTGTCTAAAACTCTTTTGGTCCAATCTGCTGGGGAAAGCAGAAAGAGCAAAGCCGCAATGATTCCTATTTCAGCTAAAAAGTAGGCCTGGGCCGTGAACTTCGCTCCGTTCGCGGAGTTTTCTGCACTTCGCACTCCGCGGAGCTCGCAGAGTTTTTTCCCCACTCGCGATCAGCAGAAATACCAGCACAAACTGCAGTTCACACTGCACTCTGCCACTCGTGGACATTTGCGGAGTTTATTTGTAACTTCGCAGAGATCCGCGTAGCAAAACTCTGCAAACTACGCCTAGTTTTACTTAAAAGGCTCAATCAGTCCCCAAATCCAATATTGCGCTTGTGACCAGTGAGGTTCCCGCACACATGACTGAGGACTTGGCTCCCCTCAGGCCTCCTTCCAAAGAGGGGAAAAATACTACAGCTGCCAAACGCAAATCTAAAGTAGAGAATATTGATATCAAAGAGTTAAAATTTTTCATTTCTTGACACAGGTGATGATATGGGTGATCCGGATTCGGATGATGACAAGATTTGATCGGTGACACAGAACATTTGCTGCCCCACCTGCCAAGAAAAGTAAGGTTGTTTCTCCCAATCCCTTTACTCCCAAAACTGTTGTGGATTCAGAGGGCATGCCAATGTTTGACCCCAAACTTAGTATTCACCCAAATTCCTCTGAATGGTTTCCCGTCGATCATGTAGGTGACGACATTGCCTCCAGACTTTGTTTACCCGTAGACAAACAAACAAGAGTCAAATAAAAATCCAAATGTTCTAGTCCTTCCTTACCATCCAAAATCACATCTACCCTTTCTATTGACTCTAATATACTCCAGGTTTTCTCCAAATTCAGTAAAGATCCCTGTAAAGGAGTGGACAATGCTTGGTCTACGTGCCAGAACAAGTTACTAGATATTACGGGTCCTCTGGCTAGTATCTTCGATTTGACTGAATCTGCCAGGCTGGATAATTCTGCTGTTGATTCTGAAGAGTTGTCTATGTGGGTCCAACGAGCCTTCTGTTTGTTAGGCAATGCAAACTCTCCCATCACTCATGAAAGCAAGAAAAGGCTTTCACTCAAGTTAGTGTCCAAATTGGCAAACCTTGCTTCTATGGATCCATGTATTAAAGCTGAGGATCTCTTATTTAGAGATTTCTTCATTAAGGAACTCAGCAAATATGTCACAACATTGCTTCAACGCAAACTACCAAGATTACAAGCCACAATTCTACCCCCAAAGTGGCAGAGGTTTCCATGGATGTGGACAAAAAAACTACAGATATCCAGACCAAGCAGGTAAGCCTTCTTTCTGTTCATATTCTTGTAGGAGGTCTTATTTAATATTTTTTAACAAAATGGTAATCTATAACCTCAGATCCCTGGGTCCTAAACACCGTATAGGGTTATTCTATAGAACTTTACACAAGCCCTTTTCAAACTGTGTTCCCCTCTTCCAAAATTCTCATCTGAAATGTCCAAACTGATTTCTGTAGATATCAAGTCTCTGTTACACAAACAAGCAATCTAAAGTTCCTCTCTCGACCCCTCAGGTTTTGTCAGTTCTCTCCTCTTAGTACAAAAGAAAAATAAGAAAAAATGAGACTCGTTATCAATCTTAGACACTTAGGCCAGTTTGTGGTTTATCATCATTTCGAGATGGAGACAATCATTAATCTCAGAGACTCATTGCTTCAACAAGATTGGATGGTATGGTTAGATCTCCGGGATGCATGCCTTACAGTTCCCATCAATCACAACTACAGAAAAATTACTTCAGTTCCAATGGCAAGGAAAGATGTTCCACTTCTCTTCTCTTCCTTTTGGACTTTCTTAGCATCATTGTGCTTTGCAAAATGAATGGAACTGGTGGTGGGTCACCTCAGATCACAAGGCATCAGACTTATCATTTACCTAGGCGATATACTTGTAATGTGTCATGACTTACACATTCTTCATTCTCAGGTGTGTCTTACTTGTTCTCTGCTTTCAGATTCTGGTTTCCGTATCAATACAGAAAAATCAATCTTTGTTCCTTCCACTCAGATGGAATTCGTAGGTTTGCTCATAAATTCCACAACTGAAGTACTCTGATTTTTTAGACCCCAGAGGTGCCAGGGGTAGCACCCTATGACTTCGAGTACTTCCTGTTGTGGTATTTGAAAATTCCACTCTCATGGTAATATAACAAAGAACTTGGCAAGAAGCTGAAATATGAAAAGACATCTTTATTAAACTCAAATGAGTGAGACTACGTCGCACAGAAGCCTTAGCAACTGAATGAGGCAGTCTCCAGAACAAAAACCAGTCTTCTCTTTTATACAGAATATTACGCTCTGGGCAACACCGCCCTTCTCTTGCAGTTGGTCATTCACATATTTTACTTCAAAGAACAAGCAGAGTCATGATTACAATTCCACATTTCAGTTCAGCCAGCCCGCAATTATTTACCCAGCGAGGCTCAGATCCCTCATCAGATATCAGCAGACCCCAATAAACACGGGCAGCTCCTGTTTGCAAAACAGGCCATAAAGCAGGAACAGTCAGGTGTGAAAGAGATTAGCCGGAGGCTTGTGTGGGATGAAAAGGCTTTATGGTGTGTCAAACCCTGATGCTAATCACAGGTGGCCGTAGGACGGGCAGCTCGTGGGACCGGACTGACCTGGGGCGGTGGAGCCAATTCGCACAGGTCACAGAGAAGTCAAAGGAAGGCGCATGTGTTCTAGAGGCCTGTATTTGTTCTTAAAGTGTAGCCTATGTGAGGGCAACTATAAGATGGCCACCGCTCCAAGATGGAACCCACGGAGCCAATGCATAACATCGTATACATAGTATATTTATCAATGAAATGTTATGCAAAGTACTTGTACATACCGTATTGGCCATTTGCGGTTCGCTAATACCGGAATAGACAGGGGTAGGGCCCTGCCTCCTACGCGGTCCCAAATTTCAAAGTACCACAGACCCTCCTTTTGCCCTTACATAGGCAATAACTATACTCAAATCAATCCGAGTCCAGGTCTACAGACATGAAGTCATGGAGATGTTGCTGTAGCATCATCCTAGTACTTAGCGACTCTCACGGGACACGTCTCCTTACACATGTAGTAGCACAAAGGCCACATATGGCAGGACAAAATAAGGAATACCTCTGTCTGTAGTAGGCGGCATAAGATCACACACCCAATAATTAGTGATGGTCATTACTAACTAGTGTTGATGCAGAAGCTGTACAAAAGAATTGCTTACGAATTCTGATCTTCTAACCTGCTCATGTTCAGGAAAAGGGTGAAAAGAGTGCAAAGAAACAGTAGTGGGAAAAGACACAGGTTGGGAAGCGGGTGCAGAAGTCAATTGGGTAGAGAAAAACAATCCCACCCATAAATGACAACGTCATGTTTAAAAAAGATACTAGAAAACACGTTATTAAGAACATATAGACAACGGGAGAAAGTAGTGACCACTATTACAAATGAAATAGTAATTTTTCCCAACCGTAAGCAGACAGCAAATCCTAAAACTATCTAGTTTTTTAGGGCTCCTATGCAATTCAGTGATTTGTTTTGTATGTTCAGGTGAAACAGTGGTGACCCTCATCAATGCTCTGAGGTGAAAAAGGGGGTACTCTTTCCACAGAAAATGGACTTCATTCTGTTTTTACTAAACAGAATAGTACTTTAAAACAATGCCAGCAAAACAATCTGTCTCCTTAACACCTACTCTATACAATCACACGGAAACCTCTTGTGAAACCACCTATGCCCAGAGTCCGTTCAAAAAGCCTCTCTGGCAGGCTTCTATTGTCCATCAAATCTTCTTCTGTTGTTTTCTTTTGCATGGGCCTCTTCATTCAAGCCTTACATGAGAAAAGTACTGCTTAGTTGGAGTGCCCTCCTGGCAAACACCCACAGCTCACTCAAGAGTCTCAATGTCTCAAGGCAGTGCACCAGTATCTCTCCTTTGCGGCAGGCACTACAGGTAGTGTGCTCTCCATTGATCAAGGGCATAGGTCATCTCGTGCAGACCCGGGACCATTCTCAGGCTCCAACACTCATCATTCAGTGTCAGAGGACGCTCAGGCTGCTTTTTCATGGGCACCAGAATGTAGGGCCTTTTGTCAATCTTGGATCCGCCGGTGCACTGCACTTCCATTGGAGCAAAGGAAAAGGGGGGTGTGTGGCCAAAAACTCAGGCCAAGGGGCTCAAGGGACTGCACACTGTCAGAGGTTACCAGCACATGACAGGCGCTCTTGTGCACTGAAATTCTGGTTCTGTGGCAAAACCAGCTCCTCCTTCTTTTCTGATGTTGAACGCCTTCTGATGAAGCAAGTGCGATGCTTTAAACAGTTCATTGTATAACAAGGGGACTGCAAACAGGTGGCCTGCGGTCTTTCAAAGGAGTGGCCACACGCCATGGGACAATTTTGGTCTAGAATACACTGTCATTCTAAAAAAGCAATACAAATATAAAGGCAGTAGGTAAAACAGCGTCTCTAATCTTTTCAATTGGGTTTCCGTGTGAGAGCCTCCATCATCTAAGGGTAGATAACTACACGAGAATTCTATCTACATGGATGTCTTCACATATGGTGGCATTGCGTAATGGGGCAAACACATTTTTTCTCAATGATTACATCTAGGTGTTCCTAAATTCCTTATCTAGAACATCTCAATAGAGAAATCACATGGTACAGATTATCATGGGCATGTAGAAAACTTTCACATCAGGTGCAATATGCAATACACAGGCTAATAGTCAAATATGCAAACAAAAGACAAGAACTAGAGGGTCCTGATATTTGCATGATTAGAACACATCTGATCCCACCAAAAATTAAAGCAGCAGGAACAAAAGGGTAAAAACCACATTAAAAATAGACATTGAAAATTCGTCATGTTCAAAAAGTAAACGTAAGATATCTCCTTTTGAGATGGAAAACTTGTCTTACTATAATATTGAGTCAGTTAACCAGTCTATCGCTACTCTGACAGTCAGGCTGGAAAACATTGAAGCAGGCCTAAGGAAAATTCTTGAAAACCAGTCTGGTCATACAAAAGGGAATTATACATAATATGGGGGTCCCTGGTACATCACTGTAGTCTGGAAGTGTGTACCTGTGTGGTAAATAATTTAATTACCGGGACTTAATTTGATACAGAAACATAATAAAATAGCTCAGTAAATAAGAGGCAGAATCCGTGGTATTAGAGGTTCGGAATGGGCTTTATTCCAATGGTCGATTATAATCGGTTGCTCCAAGTTCCATCACCTCGAAGGTTCAGGAAGTGAAGTACATACATTATTGATAATTATTCACTTTTATACAATAGGCATTACAGTGAAGTAAATGCAAGAGGCGTAACAATTGATAGCAAAGATAACATTTCACATGCGTAGCTGAAAAAGGCGTAATTGGGAGTAACAAGGAAAACGTCATTGGTTATGATGTCACATATGGGTGGACCTATGAAATAATTTCGCAATGTCAGCAGAAATACTTGGCAGAGATGCGCGCGCAGCAGCATGACGTGTGATTGACGTGCAGCTAGGGGGTGGAGGGGACTTGACATTTAGCTCTACATGTGGCGACAGAAGTCTGGAGGGTCAAGTCAACCTAATCCCAAATCATATCTAACATCCTATGTTTAAAGAACTATGTTATCCAAAAGAGAGGTCTCTTAGAGTAGAATCTTATTCTATACTGACTATACTGACTGTTAGTGCGTGTACAAGCGTCTAAGTGTCTACATAGTAACAGGGCTATGAATTACTTGCATGAAGACAGAGAAGCCGGGCCTTTGCTCGGTAGCTGGAAGAATGTTTACTGAAACTACTAGACAGGAATGCATTGGGCAGGGATCGGAGCAGATAATTTTGAAGGTGAAATACAGTTTTTGGCAGGCAGCAGGCTGATGTCAGGCTTCGTGAGCCGCGCAGAGAATGAGACAAAGTTCATGGTCACAGATGCAGGCTCAGACTGGAGCTTCAGAGGCAGAAAGAAGGAAAAGCTTGATGACAGAATCAGGGCCTACTTGCCTGGACTGAAAAATAGCATAAGTGAACCATATAAAGCCGGTGGCCTTTCATACTTAGGAATGGAATATCCGGCCTATTCATGGCGGATCTGAAAGAGGACATGTTGACGGTGGACGCACATGTATTTGCGTCTTCATAACTGGAACTGGAGGGAACATACATGTACTTGTGACATGCACATAGAACCGTTGGGGTCCAAGATAGGGGACATAACTGACCAGGAAAATCCATATTTCCACATTCCCTCCTTGTCCCCTACTTGCCCGTCAAGAGATATCAATCTTCATTAATCCATTGATCTGTTCATATAGCATCATTTGTTCTTCTTTCTTCTTCCGGGATCTTGAACGAAAATCTTGATGTGGAATACACGATGTGGCACACAGACCACAAATCGCTGGTCCACATTGCAGGCATAAGCAGCAACTGAATAGTATGAGAAGGCCAATACCTAGGAAGGATAGAACTCTCCATCCCCAGGCTGATAACACGCTCCAAAACCACCCGGACCAAGTCCAAGTGCCTGGATTCTGGTGTATCTGGCTCACAATCTTATGAAGGCGGGTTATAGCTTTATATACAGATGGCGAATTTTCTGGTATGAATACGCAGCAGCTTGATCCGATGACCCTACAAGCTCCGCCCCTATCGGCCAGGATGACGTCAAGGACAAGACGATTTTGAAGCACAACAATCCGCATAGCAGACTGCTCTTCTGTTAAATTGCCTAAGGCGGAAATAGTTTCGTTCACTACTGCTTCAAGGGTTCTAGTTAATCTACGTATCAGTTTACTATTAGTAACGGTACCTATATAGGGAAAGAGACCTTTATTGAAATCTGTGTATTTTTCCCATGCTGTTTCAGTGTAATCGACTATTGGGAGATCTCTCCTTACTCTATTATATACTAAATGAGTATTTCTGTGATAATCAGGAGGAGCTAGGAAAACAGGTGGCAAAAGGAATCCAATGTAGCAGGTACCATCCCAATCTAGAGGCAAACGTACATATGCCGTCTGACCACATATAAAATAGGAATGACGGGAAGCTCTAAATGTCCACTTGCCTTGATCACTAAATTCTATTACAGTGGTGCATCTACTATGGCCCATATGTATGGAACCATTCTTTCTTACACATAATTCACCTTTTACTGGAAATACTGACATGGCGGACAAACTTGGAGTGACTTCGGATTCGACATTCAAGATCAAGAGATTAAGCGTAAAATTACCTAATCCATATACTTCGTTTTCTAGATCAGTTCCTGTTCTTTTGGGAAGTCCCTCCTTGTTGGGGTGGCAGACTTTAAGTAAAACTAAGTTCAGATTTCCCCATACCCAGTTATCTTGATAAACTGCAGAATTCGAATCTAGGGAATTGATTAAGCTAAACCATGCTCCACAGGAGCCGTTGTGTGTGAACGGGTATGGAAAGAGAGGTAGAATTCCTTTATAGTTCTGATAGGGAGGGAGTCGGCCACATATCCAACAATTTGTAGCATTGCTAACCTGATGGGAATGATGTAACATACTAATAAAAGTGTTATTGCGCAGCGCAAATCTATAAGACAACTCAAACGGAGGTAATTCACTAAAAGAATGTTCAGCAGTAACATTGTAAACATGTCTAGAAATAGGATAATATATGTGCAATAATATACTTGCAGTAATTATAAAAAGACTTAAGAAAAACAAAATTAATAACGTCACTATGCAATGACTCCGCAGTGATTTACAGTACGCCTGTCGTTTCAACATTTTTCGGGTGTTATCTCTATTCAGGTCCAAGGGATACATGTCAGAGACAATTCAACCGCTTCACCTCGGAGAGGACTTAAACAATCAAATTGCTTGACTGATTGGACCTGAGCTTTAGTTTATAATGTTCGGAATTACTCCTTTCAACAAGAGGAAGTTTTGAGTCAATGGGTGAAGACACACGAGGTGTGGTATTCACATCTGATTGTAGTCCATGAAATTTCTTGATATGACTTGAGTGAATCCAGCCTTTTCTGCCCTCGATCTTCACGGCTGTCCTTGTGGTGAGCAACACCAGCTGAGGCGACTTCCACCTAGGTTCCAACTGAGTCTTTCGATCAAAGTTCCTCACGAGGACCAAGTCTCCCGGAACTACGTCATGGGGTTTCACCTCAGTGTTGTCAGGAAAAGCTGCAGCTACCTGTGAACGACAAGATTGTAGTGCAGACATCAAGGAAGTCAAGTAATCTGTCAGCATATTACAGTCAATATCAGTTATTTTTCGTGGTATAGGCGTCCCCCACATATTTGGTGGTCTGCCGAAGATCACTTCATATGGGGATAGCCCTGTTCGAGAGTGTGCTACCATTCTTGTGTAAAAGAGTGCAACTGGTAACGCTACTACCCAGTCGACACCTTTCTCTCTGCATATTTTGGACAATCTAATTTTCAGGGTCTGATTATGTCTTTCTACGAGACCTGCTGCTTCGGGGTGTCGGACACAGTGGAATTTCCACTGATAGCCTAACAAAAGTGAAACGTGTTTCATTAATTCGGATGAGAACGGCTGGCCGTTATCTGAGTGAACAACACGTGGTAAACCGTATCGTGGGAAGAATTCTCGAACTAACTGTTTGGCAGTAGTCGGGGCAGTGTAATCTGAAACCGGGTATGCCTCCGTCCAACGGGAAAGAGCACAAACAACTACGAGAACATATTTGAATCCTCGACATCGTTCCATCTGGATATAATCCATCTGGAGGACTTCAAAAGGGTGATCAGGAGGCTGAAATCCACCCTGCTCTACGGGGATGCTTTTTCCTGGGTTGAACTGACAACAGATCATACAGGTACGAACTTTTTGTTTCGCTGCTGCTCGTAAATGTTTATTAAACCAAATGTATTGAATGCTATCTAGCATAGCTTTTTCTCCTAGATGTGCTGGACTATGTACAGTGTTAATTATAACCTGGACCATTGAATCAGGAAGGAACCACACAGACTTTTCCTTCATCAACCATCCTTGATCCGTTTGGATCCCTCCTAATTCAGTCCATTTCTTTATTTCTTCTGGTGTAGCATGTGTCTGTATATCAATTACGTCAAGAGTAGGATCTTTAACCGTCATACAATGTGTTGGCGTCGGGACTATTGTCTTTGTCATGTCGGATGTTTGAGTTTGAGCAGTCTGTTTAGCTGTTCTGTCAGCTAAATCATTGCCTTGAGAAATGATATCAGTAACTTTCGTATGAGCTTTACATTTCATAATTGATATTGCAGTGGGTAGATGTATTGCATCTAATAAAGCATGAATGAGGGGTCCGTGCTGAATGTGGGCACCGTGAGAAGTTAAATAACCTCTCTCTCGCCACAGCACGCCGAAGTCATGTACAACTCCGAATGCATAACGTGAATCAGTGTATATGTTGACTTTTTTATTTGTGGCTTGAATACAGGCTTGTGTCAGAGCGACGAGCTCTGCTGCTTGAGCGGACAAGGTATTTATGCAATTTGTTTCAATGATTTCAGTGTCTGTTGTGACTGCGTAAGCGGCCACTAGTTCTCCTGTACTTTTTCTCATACATGAACCATCTACATACAACGTCAGGTCTGGGTCTGATAATGGGACATCGGTTAAATCTTGTCTGGGTTTCGTCGTGATTGTAATAACATCAATACAGTCATGAGCTAGTGGGTCTGATCCATTTACAGGTAAAAGTGTGGCAGGATTCAATGTGTTACAACGTCTGATTTCTATATGTGGCTGAAACAGTGTTAGTTCGTACCCTGTAAGTCTTGCTATAGTCAAATGTTGTGTTTGCGTTCGATTCACAAGAACCTCCACTGCATGTGGTACTTGTACTGTCAATGGATGTCCTAACACTATGGCATCGCTTTGTCTGATTGCTAAAGCTGTCGCTGCCACTGATTTCAGGCACGCAGGCAGAGCCTGAGCTACGGGATCTAATGTACTAGAAAAATAAGCACACGGTTTGTGTGATCCTGCTTGTTCCTGTGTGAGTACTGACAAAGCAGTACCTTCTCGTTCTGTAACAAAGAGTGTAAAATGTTTTCTGTAACATGGTGTTGCTAAAACAGGTGCTTGGCATAGAGCTTTCTTTAAGCTTTCAAAAGCTTGTGTATGTTCCTGAGTCCAAGGGAGAACAGTCGATGTGGCTGCCTCCTGTGTTGTCAACTGAATGAGTGATTTTGCTAGAAATGCATACTGAGGGATCCACTGCCTACAATATGAAGTGAGGCCTATAAAAGCCCGCACCTCCTTTTGTGTCTTGGGTATTGGCATGTTAGCTATTAACTGAATGCGATCTGGTGTAAGCTGCCTTCCCTCCTTGGACAGCGAGTGACCAAGGTAAACAACTCGCTGGACACAGAATTGCAGCTTAGAAGGGGACACCTTGTGCCCCTTTTCGGCTAGAAATTGTAAAACTGTCAGTGATGCTTTCTCACATTCGGGTTCGCTTCTCGCGGTGATCAGCAGATCATCGACATATTGAAGCAAAGCAGTGTTAACTGGCATGTGGATACTGTCGAGTTCTCGTTTCAGTGCTTGGCTATAGATGCTGGGGCTTTCTGTAAATCCTTGAGGTGCGCGTGAGAATTTGAAGCTACGTCCATTTAAACTAAATCCGAACAAATATTGGCTTTCCGGATCTATTGGGACGCTGAAAAAGGCATTTTTGAGATCAATTACAGTAAAGAATGTTGCTTCGGAATCAATAGCTGTCAGTAATGATGAGATATCTGGAACCACAGGGAATTGTGGCACAATGCATTTGTTCAATTCGCGCAAATCAATAACCAATCGATATACTGGCGGGGCCTTCGGATCTGTTCGTTTAAGAATCGGAATTATCGGTGAATTACATACATTGGAGTCTGTTTCCACAACCACTCCTTGGGCAATGAGCTCGTCAATGATTTGTAGTAAAGCCACTACAGCATCTGGTGGTAACTTGTATTGTCGCATTCGTGGTAGTACCACTCCTGCCTTTAGTGTAACTCGATATGGTGTAATATTCATGCAACCAACATCAGTAGGGCCTTGTGCCCATAGATGTGTAGGTAAAGTCTGCAGTCGGGGATCCATGTCTCTAGACACATAGTGACCTTTGAAATCACGTAAAAACAATCTTACTCCTTCCGGAGAACAACATATTATAGCTCCTAGAGCTTTCAGTGTTTTTATACCTAACAAGTTTTCTGGACAGGATTTAGTGAGCAATAAATCTGTAGTTCGGGTCAAAGGTCCTATCGTAAGTGGAAGAGGCTGTGATACTTCATTAACAATAGGTTTTCCTGAAAAACCAAGGGAAATATTCTGTGAGCCTGAGAGGGGTGCCCCTGGAACTTCACTACGTTTTATGGTTGTTCGACTTGCCCCTGTATCAAGTAAAAATTTTCTATCTTGACCTAATAATTCACTATGTACATAAGGTCCTTCTTGGTCTACAGGGACCTCGATAAGGGGTAAGTCAACTTCCCTCTCTAGGCTGGTTCATGCGTATCGTTGATAATCAGGGTAGTCATACTGTGCGGTCTGGTACAGCTGTCGTGTCGTGGTTTGTGTGGCAGCAACAGGCAGCGCTGGTGCAGCTGGCACAAACTGTATAGACTGTGGTGGAACTGGCATGGACTGTGCATGCTGCGGGGCTCCTTGTTCATTCTGATCCTGTCTAGGTGGCCGTGGTCTTTCTTTTGTATTACCTATGGCGATATTATGTTTTAAAACTGGACAATCGTGTACGTAATGACCTGGCTTTTTACAATAGTTGCATGTCCCTTTTACAGGTCCTGTTGAATCACCGGAATGTGTCGTACCCTTTTTATGTCCTTCAGCTGGAACTGTCTGGGAGACGAGCATTTTCATTTTCGTGTCTTTCATGCGTCTTTGTTCATGTTCTTGTTCCTCTCTAATTCTATTGTGATGGTACTGTAACATTTGTAACATTTGTGATGGAGTGTTACCTTGCCAGGTACTCTCGAATTTTAATACTCTGTTCTTCACTTGGGGCAAGGAATTTTCCACTAATTTTGTCACAAACAGATGTGGGTATGACTCGCTACTTGCTTTTATACCATTATTTATACCAAAACATTTTTCGAATCGGGCATAGAAATCACTAGTGTCTTCATCTTGCTTTTGTTTACAGGCTGAGATTGCACCCCAGTCTTCCTTTTTCGTGGTTAATAAACGTGGCAGTACCTGTACTAGTAAACCTGGCAGTGCTTTAGTTTTGTCCCCAAGCCCCGAACCTGGGCCTCGGGCCTTTTCTTCATTTTCTAATGCTGTCCAATCTATCTTTTGGTCTCCCACCTCCCACTCTTTTTCCTTGAGTTTTTCATAAATGCCAGCAGGCATTAATACCTTTAATATTGTCATAATGTCGGGATAGGTATACTCTCCCATGAGTAACATGTCTTTAATTTCTCGGTGGAAACCCGCTGGGTCTTTGTCATGACTGGGTACCACTTTCTTCATTTCTAACAATTCTATTTTCGATATGGGCGTATATACAAATACACGTTTAAACTCATTGTCCTCGCCTTTTATTGGGTGCACTTCTCGTAAGGGATTCTGTCTGTCCATGTAATACGTGGTTCTTTCCTTGATGGCCAGTGAATCATGTTCTGGACATACAAAAAGAATGTACTGCTTTCTGGATTCTAGTATTTCCTTAATTAACTTAGTACCTGAACCTTTCCATCTATTCGTGAGTAATTCAGTCAATATATCAGGTAAGGGACCAGGATCTGAATGTTGGCTTTTATATAGTATAAGAAGTTGTTGAATCATATAAATCCCAGCTAAACGCTGTTCATCTGGGGTGAGATTCAAAAATGTGTGTGCTACTGTATCATCATCATACTTTCCGGGACTGTCAACCCAATGAACGGCTGACCTGGCTAATTCTTGTTCATCCATAGAATCGAGAAAATGATAACCCCTTCGTTCTCGCAGTAATTTGTCAGTGGTTTGGAACGAATGCTCGGGGGACCTTATATTTATTATAGGTGTTTGAAAATTCCTGTTATTTTCTAGACATATCGGACGTATCGGGTCAGTAAGACATCTAGTACTATTACAAGATCTTCCTCTACCTACATAGGCTATGGTTTCTGACTGTCCTGTGGGCAGTCCTGATCCTTCCTCCTCCTCATTTTGTTCAAACTGGTCTACCGCTAATCTTTCTTCGTGTAGACGTTCTATTTCTTTACGGATCTTTCTGCACATGGCTATTATACAGTTTTGCTTATCATGTCTCCCTTCTGATATATTCTGGCTCCATCTGGTAAGAATTTGCATTGCTTCCGGGTCTACCCCCGGTCGGTCTTGATTTCTGATCACACAATTTATGAGGAAACGTAACAGTTCCCCCTGTATTTCCACTTTCTGGTATTCCATAGCTCTGTTAATACATTCAGAATCTCGCCCTGTTTGGACAAAATGGTATATATTATCTAGATGCATAGTCATTCCTGGTAACTTCCCTAAATACACCGCGGCTCGTCTGATACGTAATGATGCCAGGATCATTTCGTCCTCTTTGCCGGGCACAGGGTCATATCTACAATCTATAAGAAGTTCCTTAAGTGTGCGGGCATTTATGAGTTTGGGGGTACGTGAATGTGCAGATTCTTGAAAAGTAAGTTTATTTATTCTGGGTGGCGTAGAAAAAATATTGGTAGCACCTCCCGTAGCCCCATCTGGGGTATCGGGCGTGAAAGGATTCGTTGAACGCGATACAGCAACTATAGGTGTAGACACAGCCATAGAAGTAGCTGTAGGAACAGATGTAGAACCAGATGTGCTTGCCGGAACTTGTGTCGGAATTTGTTGCTGTAGAGATACAGATACTGGATCTCGGTGTTGAACCTCTCCGGCCAACGGTCTATGTGGGGCGGGGTTAGCATACTCGGGAGCTGCGTCATCTAAATATGAGGAAAGAAAAACATCTTCTGCGGTTCTAGGATGCCCCTTGGGATGTACTTTTATTGGAAATAATGGGGGTGGCAAGTCTTTTGGTATCCCCGCAGTAGCCTTAGGTAATCCCTCGGCCAGAAGGGGATACATACCCTTCATAAGGGCATGTCTTTGTCTGTCTACTTGTTCTGATTTCACTCGTGCACCTTCTTCAATTAATAGGTTTTCTCGGACTTCATTTGAATTCTCTTTACTCTTCTCTTCCTGTCTACGTGCTTTTTCTGTACGTCTATACGATTCTTTACGCCATAATTCAATGGCGTCTTTCTGTGATTGTCTAGCTTTCTTTTTCCATAATTCTTCCTCTACTTTCACGATGCACTCTGCATCCCAGGTCCCAGCCGCGGGCCACCTCTGACTTTCTGGTAATTCCTTAGTGTAGTCTACCCATAAATCAAGAAATAATATAGCATCTAGGCCATGTTTATGATACATGAAGTACCCTGGAGTGTCCCTAGGAGGAATAGGAACAGCTTCTTCGAGTACCCCTTTTCTAGTTGTGATCTGTCTTAATTTCGAAAAGAGCGGCATATTGAGAACTGATCTGATACTTGATCTTGAACAAACTTAATACAGTAATCACAATAATGAACAGTCATTCATACCACAATATGCAGAACGTACTAAAAACATTTAACATTTAACATTTAACTGAGCAACAATGATGATGACGATCTAAGGAAAACTTAATCACTAAACATAATACTCGACTTGAACTGAATTATTCTGAATTTATATACTTGATATACTAGATATACTGCTAAACAGTACAGATACACTGCTGAAACAGTGCAGACCGGATTTGTGTACCCAAACCCGTCTGGACCGGCACAACTTATGTGCACGCCAGAACGCCTCCCCAGTAATGGTACTCACCGGGTAGCTCGGAACGGAAGGCCTCGGAAACTGAACTGAACTTGAACCGGACTGGACTCGACTCGAACACTTCGGAAACTGGACTCGACTCGGGACTTCGGAAACTGGTGGGCCTCTGTATACCTCGGATCTTGCTCTCTCAGCTAGGCTCTGGTCGGGATACTTCGCACTTCTCACCGCCTCGTCTGGGTGTTGATCGCAGCCTCAGTCGCCCCCGCTTGACCGGAGGGAGATACAGGAAATCCTGCTGGTACGCGTTATTGTCCGTCCAGCTGTGGCAGGAGACCGGGCCTGCAACGCACCGCCGGCGCGTGAGATGAGAAAGTGTCCCTGTTCGGGCGCCATTCATGTGGTAAATAATTTAATTACCGGGACTTAATTTGATACAGAAACATAATAAAATAGCTCAGTAAATAAGAGGCAGAATCCGTGGTATTAGAGGTTCGGAATGGGCTTTATTCCAATGGTCGATTATAATCGGTTGCTCCAAGTTCCATCACCTCGAAGGTTCAGGAAGTGAAGTACATACATTATTGATAATTATTCACTTTTATACAATAGGCATTACAGTGAAGTAAATGCAAGAGGCGTAACAATTGATAGCAAAGATAACATTTCACATGCGTAGCTGAAAAAGGCGTAATTGGGAGTAACAAGGAAAACGTCATTGGTTATGATGTCACATATGGGTGGACCTATGAAATAATTTCGCAATGTCAGCAGAAATACTTGGCAGAGATGCGCGCGCAGCAGCATGACGTGTGATTGACGTGCAGCTAGGGGGTGGAGGGGACTTGACATTTAGCTCTACATGTGGCGACAGAAGTCTGGAGGGTCAAGTCAACCTAATCCCAAATCATATCTAACATCCTATGTTTAAAGAACTATGTTATCCAAAAGAGAGGTCTCTTAGAGTAGAATCTTATTCTGTACTGACTATACTGACTGTTAGTGCGTGTACAAGCGTCTAAGTGTCTACACTAGATGCGAGGGCAGGAATCTTCCATAGTAACAGGGCTATGAATTACTTGCATGAAGACAGAGAAGCCGGGCCTTTGCTCGGTAGCTGGAAGAATGTTTACTGAAACTACTAGACAGGAATGCATTGGGCAGGGATCGGAGCAGATAATTTTGAAGGTGAAATACAGTTTTTGGCAGGCAGCAGGCTGATGTCAGGCTTCGTGAGCCGCGCAGAGAATGAGACAAAGTTCATGGTCACAGATGCAGGCTCAGACTGGAGCTTCAGAGGCAGAAAGAAGGAAAAGCTTGATGACAGAATCAGGGCCTACTTGCCTGGACTGAAAAATAGCATAAGTGAACCATATAAAGCCGGTGGCCTTTCATACTTAGGAATGGAATATCCGGCCTATTCATGGCGGATCTGAAAGAGGACATGTTGACGGTGGACGCACATGTATTTGCGTCTTCATAACTGGAACTGGAGGGAACATACATGTACTTGTGACATGCACATAGAACCGTTGGGGTCCAAGATAGGGGACATAACTGACCAGGAAAATCCATATTTCCACACCTGAACAATATACCTACAATAAGAAATGGGCTGACTGGTGAAAGGAATACGGAAAAGGGAATTGGAACTAGGACACAACTAAAATCCCCAATAACTAAGCATAATGCGACATTGGTCAGGGGAGAAGCAACAAAAGGGAAAAAAAATCTATAGGAAGAACAAAAATTATTTGGGTGATAGTCAGGCATGTGACACAACATCAAGAGTACTGATGATACACAAATGGCCAAAGTTACACACATTTTAACTCTACCGCTGGTGACTACACCATATACGATACTCCTAGGTAATATTCCAGTTCCTTCTTCAGGAAAAAAAAAATATGAAAACCTGGTTTTCTTTTAAGGAACAAAAGCCATATGCTACTTAGGAAGCAAAACAGCATTAACTAATGTAATATAGAAATTAGGCCACCTTGAGTCACAGATCTATAATTTCATCCTTAGGTCCAATCAAGGATACATAAATGTAAGGCTGCCTGTTCCTTTAAGGGAAGGGGGCAGTAACGTGACTAACTACAGGTGACACACTTTGATCCTGTATATCTCTTTTATTTCCCTTCAATACAATTATAGCCAAATAGACATGCACTGGTAAAGTGTTGTCTCTCATGTTCACAGCATGAAATATCATTAGCTGTGGAATTTAGTAACCAGAACAAGTTCAACCAACTGTTGCGTAGCGATGGGCATCGTCATGACCATCCCCTCACAACACAGGTAAACTTGTAATAGTATCAAAAGCAGCAACAAAAACAACGAAAACATGCAAAAAAAAATAAAAACGCACAAAACGTCAAGCCATCAGATATACTTGCTGTATATCAAGCACAAAAAGCATAGACAAATTTCAATAGCATATGTGAGTAAGCGGTGACACACAAACACCATGTCATGTACTTTATGCACTGTAAAACTGCAACCCAAAACCCAATATTTGGGCCTGTTTAATTTGTCAGGTTTAAAATCCTTACCCTCTTTTTGACAGCAGATCACCAGGCAATGGAAATCTGCTGTCAAATATAACTTTACTGTTTCTCTTCTAACGTACAGGACCAGCAAGAACAATTCATGATAGGACCAAATACACAAAAATAAATTTCCATTACTTAACTGTTACCCCCTTGTCAGTCCTTGCAACATCAAGCCACCGTAGTTTTACCTTTCTGAAAGTAAAAATCGTTACATGACACTCCATATTAATTTGGCACCTACAATTTCCACTGTGAAAAAGAAGTCTTAATTGGCAATGCGTTCTCACGTAGGCATGTAGCCTTAAAAAATTTTTTAGAAAAAGGCTGCATCTTGTTTTCTGTCTAAGACTTAATGCAACACTGCGTTTTCTGTTAAATAACACAAATGTATCAGTTCTGCAAAGCATTTAACATGATGTTTGGGCTTTCAAAGAAAACCCCTTTTCTATATTTTCCCTTTGGAATTAAGTTCTTTAGTTTTAGTGATGTTGTTATGGAGAAACCAGAAACCCCAGCTTTAGAGGCCCGTGTAGCAAGGTCATTCTGCATTCCACAGAGGCAAGGCCCTAATTTAAGAGGTCATAAATGTCAACGTGCCAGCCTACTCCATTGTTTACACTAAAGATAGCATCTCAGCAGTGTGACTGAGCCAGCCTCTGCAGCTCTCCCAGCCCCCAGCTTCTGCCACTCTGAATTTGTCAAAGCCAGAAGGCCTTCCTAATTCATCCTAACTTGCAATAATTCACTCTATTTTGAAAAATAATTTCTCCTTTTTAGGCGCTAAAAAAATTATCCCTATTCCCAGATTATTAAACTACATGTACTGTGAATAATTCACAAAACTTAATAACACACATACCAGTTTTTAGAATAAATGCTTGTTGCAATCCTATGCAATGGTACACATTTCATCAACTTTAAATTAATGAACTTCTCAGTAGGCCCAGCTGAAGTTAGAACCTTCAACCCTGATATTAAAACAAGCCGTTGTACTGGCATATTAACTCATTGAATCATAAGAAGGCACAACCTGTAAATATATATCAAACCTAAATGTATGTATTTACTGAAGCCTGAGACACTTTAAAAATTACTCTGAATGAAAGAAAATGCAGTTTAAACAGCGCTTTTACCCAAATTCGACTTTGATATTTTAGGCATTAAAAAATGAGTATCCTACAATTTTCTTGCATAATATGCATTACCAGAATGTCCATTACATAACCCATGAGTCAGGCATTGGAAATAATAACTTATACTTTATAAAAATGAGCTTGTTTGCGCCTGCGCCAAGGGAAAATTGTACACACGAATGCTTGCCATTTTAGTGATGCAACACAACTCAAATCAAATTTTAATGCTAGGAGGTCATAGTATGAGTATTAAGCTTTATAAATATCAAAAAACGATTTTGAAAAGCACATATTTTTTAAAATAATTTTTCTTTAAAAAAAAATAAAAAATCCCAATTATTCGTTTTTGTGATGATTCCATGTATAAAAAAAAACAAGCTGCATCCCTTGCCTATCATTTTGGACACATTTAACTCACAAGCCTAAGCGCATAAGCCCAATTTGAAACGCGTCACATTTTTGCGCCACTTTCATTTAAAAGGACGGTTATGCAAAATTCCACCCGTGTTTAACTGGGAAGGTGCTGGCTGGATGAACATTCTCTCAAATATACTGCAGCTGAAAAGTTTGCCTGTGAACATCTAATACAATGCATCTAAGGAAAATGCTGTAAATTTAGTTACTTTTGCAAAAATAGATAATTTCGTTTTTGGGGCCTTATTTATATCTATTGAATGTGTTTCTAATTATATCCTTTAAGCATTTAACGGCAATTTTGTATATGTGCACAATTGCTCATTCTATAAATTAAAGAGCAAAATATAGCTATTTTAGCACATCACACCGTTCATTTCTGCATTTTTTCCTAAGTTTCTACTTGATATTAATTAACCAACATTTTACTTAACAGACTGAAAACATCAAAAGACCCACAAACACATATTGAGCTCATTTCAGACATAAACGGAAAGGGGGTCAAACAGACAATACAGCGTGCTTTAGCCATTTTTCATAAATAGCGCCGTCGCAATTTACTTACAGAAGTTGCACTAATGAGAAAACCACATAGACATTTAAACACACAGTTGACTTACAAATCAATACGCATGACAGAAAGAAAGAACAGCTCACAGACTATACTTGAACCAAACCATTTGCAAATACTAGTTGTAAGTCATATTTACAAGAAACGCTTCTCAATAGTGTTCCAAAAGGCTGCATAAACAGCCCAACAGACTGATGTATCTCCAAGAAGTAGTGAATACGCTCAATTCACTAGCTTGGGCTAGCAGAACACCAAACAAAATCGTTCTGCATATCTTCATTCATCAAACTGCGCAGAACAAAGGATCCTTGTTTTGTATTATGTCATATTTTAATTCCCTGGGGATACAAAATCACCAAGGAAGAAATATGTTTTCAAATCTAACCGATTTTAACTATGGTACCTTCCAAAAAAAAGCAACACATTTTTTTTATGTGAGCTTACAAACAGGCATGCCAACAACACTGCGGAAACCAAATGGAGAAATATCTCCTCATTACCTGCCTACACAAATTGCAATTCGCATATTCAAACCTATACACCAAAGTTCCAAAGCTACATTTCCAAATTTGCTAAGATCAGGCATCGTATAGCTCACTAATCTAGCTTCAAACTTCAAGGGGTTATCTCTACCAATACACTCGCAAATATACAAGACCCTTGACTGTGGTAATTGCAATGACCAAATCAAAAACCAAGAAACCAACCCCTCAGCTTTGGTAATTGCGATAACCAAATTAAAGACCCAAAGAACCAAAGGACTGGGAGCGACCCATTTATACTTCATTCTTATTTTTACTAATCAAAATGTTACCCAAATTCTAACTGCCAAGTTCTACATGACTAAACGGTCTTTTATAATACTCACGCCAAAAGGGTTCTCATGCAGGAGTGACATCATGTGTAGGATCAAAATCAGGAAGATCAGAAATATACTGGGCTGCATAAAAGAATCTCCAGAATCCCTGTGCACGGATTACGTTCTTGGTAGAGTCCTGTTCTGTCCTCCTCAGTAGATTTCAGTCTCCTGACAAGATCACTCCCACAAGAAGTCACTTCGCTGATGAGCCACTCTGTTGGGGCGCCAACTGAAGTACTCTGATTTTTGAGACCCCAGAGGTGCCAGGGGTAGCACCCTATGACTTCGAGTACTTCCTGTTGTGGTATTTGAAAATTCCACTCTCATGGTAATATAACAAAGAACTTGGCAAAGAAGCTGAAATATGAAAAGACATGTTTATTAAACTCAAATGAGTGAGATTACGTCGCACAGAAGCCTTAGCAACTGAATGAGGCAGTCCCCAGAACAAAAACCAGTCTTCTCTTTTATACAGAATATTACGCTCTGGGCAACACCGCCCTTCTCTTGCAGTTGGTCATTCACATATTTTACTTCAAAGAACAAGCAGAGTCATGATTACAATCCCACATTTCAGTTCAGCCAGCCCGCAATTATTTACCCAGCGAGGCTCAGATCCCTCATCAGATATCAGCAGACCCCAATAAACACGGGCAGCTCCTGTTTGCAAAACAGGCCATAAAGCAGGAACAGTCAGGTGTGAAAGAGATTAGCCGGAGGCTTGTGTGGGATGAAAAGGCTTTATGGTGTGTCAAACCCTGATGCTAATCACAGGTGGCCGTAGGACGGGCAGCTCGTGGGACCGGACTGACCTGGGGCGGTGGAGCCAATTCGTACAGGTCACAGAGAAGTCAAAGGAAGGCGCATGTGTTCTAGAGGCCTGTATTTGTTCTTAAAGTGTAGCCTATGTGAGGGCAACTATAAGATGGCCACCGCTCCAAGATGGAACCCACGGAGCCAATGCATAACATCGTATACATAGTATATTTATCAATGAAATGTTATGCAAAGTACTTGTACATACCGTATTGGCCATTTGCGGTTCGCTAATACCGGAATAGACAGGGGTAGGGCCCTGCCTCCTACGCGGTCCCAAATTTCAAAGTACCACACAACTGCAACACTTCACTCATCCTTGGCCAAAGTCAAAGCCATGAAATCAAAGATTCTCCAGACTTTTCAAAGTTCTTCCATCTCTCACAGATCCCTGGAAAGGATTGTGGGTCTTCTCTCTTCCTCAATCCAGGCCATTTTTCCAGGTGCTCTCTATTACCGAGCCCTCCAAAGGGTTAAGATTTGCCACTATGCAGAGGTCTTGTTTATTCTGATTCCATCAGTCTCAAGCCAGATCCGAACTAGAGCTGCAATGGTGGAAAGACCATTTAGATGCCTGGAACGGCAGAACCATCTTCACATCAGCCCCCGATCTTGTATGAAAATCCCACGCAAGTCGGACAGGCTGGGACGCCTGGTGTGGTCCGATCTTACCTGGTGGTACATGGTTGCATGTGAAGTCCAGATTGCATATTGTTAGAATCCGGGTTCTCTGGTTGGCACAGGTAGGTACTTGTGACAAGCAGGGAACCTTTCCTCTAGTCAGGGTAAGGGGTTACACTCCTAAAATAACCCCTGCTCACCCTCTAGGTAGCTTGGCGCGAGCAGACAAGGCTTATCTCAGAGCGTTATAGGTTAAGCATTTGTGAACACCTACAGTAACCAAGTGACAACACTACAAATGGACACCACACAGATATTTATATTAAAAATAAGGATTCTTTATATAGGATTATCACAAGACCATTAAACGACAAAAATACACAATACGGTTACTTTAGTTGGTAGAAGATTGCTTAGTTTCTCTTAAGTTCTTAAATGCGACACTTTAAGTCAATGTACCTTAGATACGACACGCAGGGCAACAAAAGTGTTGCAGCGATGCAGATGCGTTGAAGTTCTTGGTGCAAAAGAAATAAAGACGGGATCTTCCAGATGCGTTACGCTTCTCCGATGTTGCGAGAAGACTCGACTCTATGCGTCAGCTACAGCAGCGTCACCTTTCACGAGATGCGACGACAGCGGCCTTGGCAGCGGCACTCTTCTCCGACGTTGCGAGACGCTTACGCTCGATGCGATGCTTACAGCGGCGACACCCCTTCTGCGAGATGCGACGGCAGCGGCTCCGACAGCGGCACGCTTCTCCGTGGATGTGAGGCGCTTTTCAGGATGCGGTGCAATGCGACAACTACGATGGTTGCGATGGCGACACGCTTCCTCCTCGATGTGAGACTCTTCTCTCGATGCGGTGCAATGCGACAGCTACGATGGCTGCGATGGCGACACGCTTCTTCGGCGTTGCGAGACACTTCCGGAATGATGCGAGACGCTTCCGCTCGATGCGATGCTGCAGCGGCGACACTCTCTGTGGGATGCAACGGCAACAGCTCCGACGGCGGCACGCTTCTCCTCCTTGCGTCGCGCTCCCAGCTCCTTGCGACACGCAGTCCCTCAGAATGCCCAACAGCAGCAGCAGGCACTTCCAAAAGACTCTGGGGAGCTGGGGGTGAAGTCCACTGGTCCTGGGACTTCGTTCAGGGGCAAGCTCAGTTCAAGCCCTTGGAGATCTTTTTAAAGCACAAGTTGAAGCAAAGTCTTTAGTAGTCTTTCTCCTCTCTTTCAGCAGCAAGGCAACCACTGCAGGCCAATCCCCCAGGTCAGGGACAGTACTCCTCCTACAGCTTTCCCAGTTCCTTCTCCTCTGGCAGAGGTTCTTCTTGTTTCAGCAGGATCTAATTTCTTGGGAGCAGGGTCCCAATACTTATACCCCTAATTCCTTTGTTACTCTGGGGTTGAGGGGCCTTTGCCCGGTCCAAACCAGTTCTTGAGCACTCTGTTGACATGACTCTGCCTTTCTATTCAGGGTGCAGGGCAGAGACATCAGTCGCTCCGCAGGAGGTGGAGCCAGCATTGTGGTAGCAGAGCACAACCCTATTCAGAGCCCAGGTGTACTCCTCCCACCCATCTGACTGCCAATCTTCCTATTCACCACCAGGCTACCTAGACCTGCCCCTCGGGGTTTCCCCAGCCCTGTCACTCACACAACCAGACAGGCAGATACACATCATAGCAGAGGCGGGCTGAAATGGTCAAGCAAGCAAATACCAACTTTCTAAAAGTGGTATTTGCAAACACAGAATATTAAAGTAAACTTTACTAAAAGATGTATTTTATTATTCTGAGTTCAGGCATATTAAACTCGAATTTCTACCATGTTCCCTGGGTCTGTTAGGATCACAGAATGTAACAATTCTAACAGCCCATTCTGGCCTATGGAGAACAGGTAGCCTTACAATAGTGAAAAACGAAAATGGCTGTAATTCACTATTAGGACATGCCACGCACATCAGGGCTTGTCCTACCTTATGCTTACAATGCACCCTGCCCTTGGGCCTACCATAGGGGTGACTGATATGAAGTTAAGGGAAGGTTTAGGGACTGGCAAGTGTGTGCACTTACCCAGTCAGCATGACAGTACCAGACTGCACGCAGGTTCTGCAATGGCAGACCTTAGATACATTTTACCAGGCAGCTTCTGTGGGTGGCACAACCAGTGCTGCAAGCCCACCAGCAGCATTTGTATTTACAAGCCCTGGCACTCCTCGTGCACTTTACTGGGGTCCGACAGTAAACCAAATAAGCCAATCATGGAATCCAACCAACATATACATTTTTAAATAGGGAGCACTTGCACTGTGGCACTGGTTGGCAGTGGCACAGTGCTCTGAGCAGCTAACACCAGCAAAACACATGAGGCACAGCGACAAAAAAGTGGAAGGGAGACTCACGCCAAGGTGCCAGGTCTAACACGTGTCCCCTCCAGCTGAAAGGTGGGGGGAACTACCCTACCCCAGGGAGTTCCTCATCACTAAGGCGGAAAAATCTGGACAGACCGTCAGCATTGGCGTGATCTGTACCAGGGCGATGTTCCACCGTGAAATCCATACCCTGTAGGGAAATGGACCACCTCAACAGCTTTGGATTCTCACCCCTCATATGCATCAACCATCTGAGGGACCTGTGGTCTGTCTGAACCCGGAAGTGAGACCCAAACAGGTATGGTCTTAGCTTCTTCAGCGCCCAGACCACAGCAAATGCCTCACGCTCAATAGCACTCCATCTCTGTTCCCGTGGAAGTAACCTCCTGCTAATAAAGGCTACAGGTTGATCTAGGCCCTCTTCATTAATCTGTGAAATAACAGCCCCCACACCATGCTCTGAAGCGTCTGTCTGAACGATAAACTCTTTGGAGAAGTTGGGAGCCAAAAGCACGGGCGCCGTGCACATAGCAGCTTTCAGGGCCTCAAAAGATTTCTGACAGGTGTCAGTCCAGATCACCTCCCTGGGCTGCTTCCTTGAAGTCAGCGCTGTCAAGGGGGCAACAATGTTGCCATACCCCTTGACAAACCTCCTGTAGTACCCGGTGAGACCTAGGAAGGCTCTCACCTCCGTCTGGGTTTTGGGCAACTCCCAATTCAGGATGGTTTCTATCTTGGGTTGAAGGGGTGCCACCTGGCCACTCCCAACTTGGTTCCCCAAGTACACCACCGAACCCTGCCCGATCTGGCACTTACTCACCTTGATCGTGAGGCCTGCCCTCCGCAGCGCCATCAACACTTCCCAGAGGTGGCGCAGGTGTTCCTCCCACGTGGAGCTGAACATTGCGATGTCATCCAGGTATGCTGCACTGAACGAATCCAGCCCAACCAACACCTGGTTGACCAACCTCTGGAAGGTGGCAGGGGCATTTTTCATCCCAAAGGGCATAACCCGGAACTGGTAATGCCCATCAGGGGTGGAAAATGCTGACCTCTCTTTGGCCCCATTGGTCAAGGCGATCTGCCAGTACCCAGACGTTAAATCAAACGTGCTGAGGTAGTTGACAGCCCCTAGCTGATCTATGAGCTCATCAGCTCTGGGGATGGGGTGTGCGTCAGTCCTGGTGACCGAATTGAGTCCTCTGTAGTCCACACAGAATCGGAGTTCGGGTGTGGCTCCCAGCGCTGCAGCCTTCGGGACCAAGACCACTGGGCTGGCCCAAGGACTGCTTGAGGATTCAATTACCCCAAGGGCAAACATCTTGGAGACCTCCTCCTTGATGCAGGCCCTTACCCTGTCAGTCACCCGGTAGGCCTTGTGCCTCACAGGTGTACTATCCCCAGTGTCCACATCATGGACGCACCAATCAGTGACACCGGGAACCAGGAAAAACAGGTCAGAAAATTGTCCCAGCAGCTGGCGACAATCATTCTGTTGCTCAGGGGTCAGGGCGGAAGAGAGGATGACACCATCCACTGACCCATCTTGCTCCTTGGCTGACAGGAGGTCAGGAAGAGGCTTGGTCTCCTCCTCCATCCCAGCATCTGTCGCTAAGAGCATGCCCACTTGGGACCTCTCCAAGTGGGGCTTGAGGCGGTTGACATGTAGGACCCTTAAGGGGTTCCTAGGAGACTTCAGGTCCACCAAATAGGTAACCGGACTCTTGCGCTCCACCACCTCAAAGGGACCGGTCCACTTATCCTGGAGCGCACAGGGCTCCACTGGGGCCAAGACCCATACCTTCTGTCCAGGCTGAAGCTCTACCAGAGTGGCATTCTGGTCGTACCACCGCTTCATCTCCTCCTGGCTGGCTTCCAGGTTTGCCTCAGCAAGTTCCCTGAAACGCCTAGTCTGGTTTGTGAAGGCCAGCATGTAGCTATATACATTCTGGGGAGGTTTCCTGGGAGATTGCTCCCAGCCTTCCTTGACCAGACTTAGAGGTCCTCTCACTGGGTGTCCGTACAGAAGCTCAAAGGGACTGAACCCTAGAGACTTCTGTGGTACCTCTCTGTAAGCAAAGAGGGGGCATGGTAAGAGGACGTCCCACTTACGCCTCATGGGTCCTTCCAGGCCCATTATCATGCCTTTGAGGGTTCGGTTGAATCTCTCAACCAACCCGTTTCCTTGGGGATGGTAAGGTGTGGTGAACTTGTAGGTTACACCACACTCTTGACAAAGGGATTTCATATATTTAGATATGAAATTGGTATCTCGGTCAGACACCACCTCTAGAGGGAATCCCACTCGGGAGAAAATTCCCATCAGCGCACATCCCACCACGGGGGCCGTCACTGTCCTCAGAGGGATGGCTTCCAGGTACCGGGTGGCATGGTCCACCGGGACCAGGATGAACCTATTGCCCATCGCGGTCCTGGGGTCCAGTGGCCCTACAATGTCAATCCCCACTCGCTGGAATGGGGTACCGACCACAGGCAATGGTTGGAGTGGAGCCTTCTGCTTACTTCCACTCTTCCCACTTGCCTGGCAAGTTTGGCATGTTCTGCAGTGAGTATCTGAACTACTGCACATTTGGGGCCAAAAGAAGTGGGTGACAAACCTTTCAAAGGTCTTGTCCTGCCCCAAATGTCCTGCTAAGGGTACATCGTGAGCCAGCCCCAGTAGGAAGGCTCTGAAGCGCTGGGGTACCACCAGCACACGGGCTGACCCAGGCTCAGCAACCTTAGGCTCAGAATACAGGAGGTCGTTCTCCCAGTAAATGAAATGTGTTCCGGACTGATCACCGTTGGCCTGGTCTGCAGCCTGCTGCCGCATACCCACAAGAGAAGGGCATTCTTTCTGCTCCCTGCAGAACTCTTCCCTGGAGGGTCCTCCTTCTTGCTGCCAATGGGTCAGCTCAGGCAGGTCCCCCAGTTCAGCTATCTGTTCCCCTGTAGGTTCCAGGGCATCCCCCTCAAGGTCTGCTCCCTCCTGGACCGTGGGAACTTTAGGGACCGGCTTCCCGCGCCCCCTGCTCCTTCTCTTTAAGGCCGGTCCCTGGGCCTCCCTCTCAGGCTCCAGGACCTCTTGAGTACCTCTACTGGCTGCAATGGACCGTGTGGTGACACACGCCCAATCCGGCATACCCAACATCTCCAGGTGAGCACTCTGCTCCACCTTAGCCCAAGGTGAGCTCTCCAGATCGTTCCCTAACAGACAGTCTACAGGCATGGTGGGCCTCACAGCTACCTGAAGAGTACCAGAGACCCCCCCCCACTGAAAGGGAACCTGAGCCACTGGGCAGTGACTCTCCTTGTTGTCGGCGGCAACAACCGGATAGAATGCTCCTGGGACAACCTGCTTCTGAGACACCAGGTGGCGCTTGACAGCCGTCACACTGGATCCTGTGTCTCTGAGAGCTTCAACCCTATGGCCATTAATGGTCACCCACTGCCTGTACTTTTTAGTGTTCTCAGGCAGCTGGGTTTGGGGGACCACTTCACGGTCTCCTAAGGAGGCAAGGGACATCTCTGTGGGACCCCACCCACCTTGGACACCCATCTCCTCCCCCAGGGCTACACTAGTCACCTGCCGGGATGGAGCACCAGTGGGTGCTGGTTTACCAAACAATGGACACTTCACATCAGAGGCAAAATGCCCCATGTTACCACACTTGTAACATCTGATGGGCCCCTTCTGAACAGGTGTACCTGTCGGGGCCCCGGTCGGTTTCTGTGGTGGGGGAGGCTGAGAACCTTTCCCTTGGTTCCCTTGGGGATTACTTTGGGGCCTCTTCTGGAACTCCCTCTGTTTACCCTTGTCCCCCCCACTCTTCTGCTGGGGACCCTGCCCACCTTTGGCGGAATCTCCCACTTGACCCTTGTGGACCCTGGTACTGACCCAGCGGTCCGCCTCCTCAGCAAGCTTCCTAGGGTTAGTCAGCCTACTATCAATCAGGTGCTGGTGTAGCTCAGGAAAACAATTACTAGACAAATACTCCCATGCCATTAAATCAAGAAGCCCTTGAAAATCATTAACTTTGCTACCCTTCACCCAACCATCCAGTGCTCTGCAAAAAAAGTCACATATTCAACATACGTACTGTTTGGAATCTTGGTGCAACCCCTGAACCTTTGCCTATACAACTCAGGGGTCAAGTCATACCTAGACATCAAAGCAGCCTTCATATGGGGATAGGAATTATAATCATCTGAAGGCAAATCCAGCAGTGTATCCCGCCCCTCACTAAGGAACCGTCCCCACAACCCCGCTCCCCAATCTTTCTCAGGGACCCGGTGGGAAGACATGGCTACCTCATAGGCCTTAAACCACTGCCCTATGTCATCATTTTAAAAAAATTCCTTTACTACATCCTTGGGTATGTACACCCTTGACTCCACCTGCACTGACAGTGTGCTGCCACCAGAGGGAGCCTTTTCTAGACTCTGGGCTTTCAACTCCATCTCCCTCAAAACCTTTTCATGTTCATATTGTAGCTTCTTTTCTTCCAGGGCTAACTTTCTACTCTGCATTTCCAATTCTAACTGCCCACTTAACTTGAGCTTGGCCAGCTCCAATTCATGCATCCTACACTCTTTTCTATCTGCCAGCTCCTCTGGAGATAGAATGTGGTTAGAGACACTGCTACCAGCAGGGGAAGGGGTTCTCCTTCCACCTAGACCTCGTGGCCCATCTAACTGTTCCTCTGCATTATTATCATCAATGGCATTCCTTGCTTCTACCCAGGCCCTCAGCGCCTTGTAGAACTCTGGCTTGCTTTTACATCCAGTAGTAGAAACCTTGAATCTCCTGCAGAAGGACTTTAGCTGCTTGGCAGTGTAACGGTCTATTTTCTCTTCTTCCCATTCCAATTCAGTATTCACAGAGACTACGGATGCTGCTTTCTACACCATGGTTAAGTTTGGCAGTACTCAAAAATAGAAAGTCCCAAAAAGAAATCTACCAACAAGTATTGGTTGCGTTTAAGGTCTGCACTCACTAAGTAGTGTTCACCAATCACTGTACATGAGTCACAAATGCAAGTCCAGAATCCTCACCGCTGACCACCAATGTTAGAATCCGGGTTCTCTGGTTGGCACAGGTAGGTACTTGTGACAAGCAGGGAACCTTTCCTCTAGTCAGGGTAAGGGGTTACACTCCTAAAATAACCCCTGCTCACCATCTAGGTAGCTTGGCGCGAGCAGACAAGGCTTATCTCAGAGCGTTATAGGTTAAGCATTTGTGAACACCGACAGTAACCAAGTGACAACACTACAAATGGACACCACAGAGATATTTATATTAAAAATAAGGATTCTTTATATAGGATTATCAGAAGACCATTAAATGACAAAAATACACAATATGGTTACTTTAGTTGGTAGAAGATTGCTTAGTTTCTCTTAAGTTCTTAAATGCGACACTTTAAGTCAATGTACCTTAGATGCGACACGCAGGGCAACGAAAGTGTTGCAGCGATGCAGATGCGTTGAAGTTCTTGGTGCAAAAGAAATAAAGGCGGGATCTTCCAGATGCGTTACGCTTCTACGATATTGCGAGAAGACTCGACTCTATGCGTCAGCTACAGCGGCGTCACCTTTCACGAGATGCGACGACAGCGGCCTTGGCAGCGGCACTCTTCTCCGACGTTGCGAGACGCTTCCGCTCGATGCGATGCTTACAGCGGCGACACCCCTTCTGCGAGATGCGACGGCAGCGGCTCCGACGGCGGCACGCTTCTCTGTGGATGTGAGGCGCTTTTCCGGATGCGGTGCAATGCGACAACTACGATGGTTGCGATGGCGACACCCTTCCTCCTCGATGCGAGACTCTTCTCTCAATGCGGTGCAATGCGACAGCTACGATGGCTGCGATGGCGACACGCTTCTTCGGCATTGCGAGACACTTCCGGAATGATGCGAGACACTTCTGCTCGATGCGATGCTGCAGCGGCGACACTCTCTGCGGGATGCGACGGCAACAGCTCCGACGGCGGCACGCTTCTCCTCCTTGCATCACACTGCCAGCTCCTTGCGACACGCAGTCCCTCAGAAGGCCCAACAACAGCAGCAGGCACTTCCAAAAGACTCTGGGGAGCTGGGGGTGAAGTGCACTGGTCCTGGGACTTCGTTCAGGGGGCAAGCTCAGTTCAAGCCCTTGGAGATCTTTTTAAAGCACAAGTTGAAGCAAAGTCTTTAGTAGTCTTTCTCCTCTCCTTCAGCAGCAAGGCAACCACTGCAGGCCAATCCCCCAGGTCAGGGACAGTACTCCTCCTACAGCTTTCCCAGTTCCTTCTCCTCTGACAGAGGTTCTTCTTGTTTCAGCAGGATCTAATTTCTTGGGAGCAGGGTCCCAATACTTATACCCCTAATTCCTTTGTTCCTCTGGGGTTGAGGGGCCTTTGCCCGGTCCAAACCAGTTCTTGAGCACTCTGTTGACATGACTCTGCCTTTCTATTCAGGGTGCAGGGCAGAGACATCAGCCGCTCCGCAGGAGGTGGAGCCAGCATTGTGGTAGCAGAGCACAACCCTATTCAGAGCCCAGGTGTACTCCTCCCACCCATCTGACTGCCAATCTTCCTATTCACCACCAGGCTACCTAGCCCTGCCCCTCGGGGTTTCCCCAGCCCTGTCACTCACACAACCAGACAGGCAGATACACATAATAGCAGAGGCGGGCTGAAATGGTCAAGCAAGCAAATACCAACTTTCTAAAAGTGGTATTTGCAAACACAGAATATTACAATAAACTTTACTAAAAGATGTATTTTATTATTCTGAGTTCAGGCATACTAAACTCGAATTTCTACCATGTTCCCTGGGTCTGTTAGGATCATAGAATGCAACAATTCTAACAGCCCATTCTGGCCTATGGAGTACAGGTAGCCTTACAATAGTGAAAAACGAAAATGGCTGTAATTCACTATTAGGACATGCCACACACATCAGGGTTTGTCCTACCTTATGCTTACAATGCACCCTGCCCTTGGGCCTACCATAGGGGTGACTGATATGAAGTTAAGGCAAGGTTTAGGGACTGGCAAGTGTGTGCACTTACCCAGTCAGCATGACAGTACCAGACTGCACGCAGGTTCTGCAATGGCAGACCTTAGATACATTTTACCAGGCCGCGTCTGTGGGTGGCACAACCAGTGCTGCAAGCCCACCAGCAGCATTTGTATTTACAAGCCCTGGCACTCCTGGTGCACTTTACTGGGGTCCGACAGTAAACCAAATAAGCCAATCATGGAATCCAACCAACATATACATTTTTAAATAGGGAGCACTTACACTGTGGCACTGGTTGGCAGTGGCACAGTGCTCTGAGCAGCTAACACCAGCAAAACACATGAGGCACACCGACAAAAAAGTGGAAGGGAGACTCACGCCAAGGTGCCAGGTCTAACACATATCAATTGTTTAGAGATGCTGGTAGTCTCTTATGCAATCAGAAGCCGCTAAAAAAACTAGGTGCACTGCTCCATTCTTGTCCGCATGGACAGCATTACTGCAGTTCACTACATCAATCACCTTTATGGTACCAGATGCAAACCCTTAGCAGAACTGGAGAAGAGCTTTTGGGAGTTTGGCCTTCTCCACAAAATATCTGTCCACAGCGTATATCTCCCAGGAGATCTCAATCCAGCAGCTGACTGGCATTCTCATTATCTTCGTGACTCCACGATTGGAGTCTTCACCCTTTGGTATTCAAGTCCCTGTTGCTCAAGGGGGACCCTTTCCAAATAGTTCGGTTCCTGTCCAGACTCAATTCTCATCTTCCCCAATTCTTCAGCTGGTGCCCATACCCTCTAGCGTTAGCTTCAGATGCCTTTTTACGAAACTGGTCCTCAGCAATCAATTACGCCTTCTCTCTTTTTCTTATGATCAACAGGGTTTTGGCCCAAGTCAGGCAACAACAAGCAACCCTAGTCATAATAGTTCCATTCTGGCAATCACAAGCATGGTTCACTCTTCTCCTCGAACTGGCAATTGATTTTCCGGTCCTTCTACCTTCCTTCCCCAATCTTCTGCTGGACCCGCAGGGACTTCCTCACAATCTAGTTGTAGACAACTCCCTCACTCTCTCTGCCTAAATATAAATGGCATTCCCAGTCAATCCCTTTCATTACGCCAGAAGCTACTGAGTTCATCAATAAATACTGGGCCTCGGCTACCATCAAGGCATACAAATCAGCCTGGTGTTCATGGTCAAGCTGATGTTTGGGGAAAATCCATGAATCCCTTTTATAAAACTTTCATTGTCAACTTCTTGGCAGCCAAAGCTAATGGAGGAAAACTTATCAAACTAAAAACATTAACAGGTCAGCCATTTCCAGTAACCATCTCTACATCAATGGAAAAGCTGTGGACGAACATCCATTTGTGTGCTGCCTTTCGAACGGAGTAAAATTTGTAATCCTTCTATTCCGAAATACAGTTAACTGTGGGATGTATGGGGGCGTGGCCAACTCCCGAACATGGCGGTCGCCTCTTAAGGGAGCTCCGGACCCGGGCAGTCAATATCCTGATAATTAGCCGTTTCCAGCTGTGATTGCCACCTACCGGGACTGGGCGCCGCAGTGTTAAAAGGGTGCCGACAATTGGAGCCATATCCGGGCTCCCGCGAGGCCCCTGCTGAGAAGCGGTGCGATCCCTTGTTGGAGGGCCTGTGGGATGACGGAAGGTCGAGGCGGGCTGGAGTGACGTTGTGGTGTGACCCGTCGGACTTTACGCGCGGCCTGCAGGTGCATGGAGGACCCGTGGTGTGGAGCCCTGGGCGGTGCTGAAGAGACCCGGTGGGGGTGTGTGGGAACGCCGGAGTGAAGCCTGAGACCCGACGCGGTCCAGGGGGTGAGCATCAGCGGGCTCGGGGCGTGCGGCCCGGGCCTCGACCACGCAAGTACCGGGGTTGCAGCGCGGCCTACATGAGCCTGCTCTACCCAGCGACGAAAGGCGGAGCCATCCCGCTGACGAAAAGAAGCGGACTGCGGGCGAGAGATGCAACTGGGGCTCTGCAGGGGAGAAGACACTGTGGTGGTGTGTGGGCAGACTTCGGATGCGGGAGAACAGCCTGGACTACACGAACGGGCCAACAACCGCCTGATAGTGTGTTGCTGAGACAGCACTGAGACCGGTGGAGGTGAGCAGGCCAGAGCAAGGAGGGTGGAAATAGCGCATGAGGTGCTGTGGAGCTAGTGGTGGCATGGCCAGCAGGGGATTGCCCTAGAGAGAGGACATAAGACGGGAAGCTTAGAGCGATTCCACCCCCTACCCCCCTGGGACGGCCTAGACCTGCACAGACGAACAGCAATGCGTGGCTGTAGAAGGGGTGAGCTGAACATAGCACTGCGCAACGGAGACAAGGCCAGAGACTCCCAGGCTGGGGACTGCAGGCGAGTTCTACCAGTTAACTTAGAGACGGACGCAGTACCGGCTGGGGCAACTGCACAGTGGAGGGCCTTGTAGAGACGTCTGGCAGTGCATGTGGCTTGCCCCACGGAGACAGTGTGTGCAGATCCACCGCTATAGCAAGGGACAAGGCTCCTGGCAACTCTGAGATGGGGCGAGTTAAAGGCAAGCAACAAGAAGACGATACTGGTATCGACCACGTCCCAGATACTGCAGCATCCATGGACGCCTCCCAACAGGCCAATTGTATACCACCCACTAATGCAGTGGAGACAACGGACAAGCTGGACTTAATCTTGCAGGAAGTGCGAGACTCAAGGAAAGCCATTGAAACTCAAATTGGCACCCTCACGACTGGTCTGTCGCTACTTCGGGCTGACCATGCCAAACTCACCGACAAGGTGAAGGACCACACAACAGAGCTGGATGTTCTATCCCCTCAGCAAACCCAAAACACCGCCCATATTAAACAACTACAGACCCAAGTTGCCACCCTGATGGAGCGAGTGGAGGATGCGGAAGGGAGAGCGAGGAGAAATAATATCCGCGTAATTGGTATGCCGGAGAGGAGTGAGGGGACCGACACTGCCCGATATATGGAGGGATGGGCTCAAAGAACACGTCATTTCGGAGGGTCTTTCAGATCAATACTGCATCGATCGGGCACACAGGATCCCTACGGGCCGTCCGAAGCCGGGGGGCCCCACCGCGACCACTCATAATTAAACTGCTCAATTACAGGGACCGGGACGTGCTGCTGCAGAAATCAAGAGAAGTGCCCCAAATTAGTTTTGAGAACACTAAGGTCTCGTTATATCCAGATTACACACTAATGGTGTAGAAGCAACGCTCCTCCTTCCTGTCTGTTAAAAGGAAACTAAGGGAATTGAATCTGCAATACGCCCTACTCTTCCCGACGCGGTTATGGATTATTCACGAACGGAAGACATATTTCTTCGAAAGTCCTGGCGACGTAGGGAATGGCTGGAGGTGGTGGAACCAGAAAGACAATTGAGGACTGCCTCTCAGACCTTGACTTCCACTGCACATGATGGTCGGCCGCCTGGACAGCGCAGCTCACGTCGACTGCACAAAAGGAATACGCAACTCCGCCTAACGACCCAACAGATGCAGAGCGGTAAGGAGACGGCGATCCTCGCAGTTTCTTCCTTCCAAACTATGGCGCAGATCGGCGATTTGACCACCTCCGAAGTGGACACTCAGAGATCGGACTCGGATGGGAGCGTAGCCTTGTTTCCCTCCGTGACCCCGCAGATGGCAGATGGACTGATTCCGTCGCGGGATGGACTGCATTGTGAACCCGGATCTGAACTGAACAGTAATGTACACGGTTGCTATATCCTTACTATTATGTTTGTCCTAACAGCTTTGAATTGCTTGGATATATGGCCCGGGGGCCGTTTGATTGCCATTGTAGCCCTGAATAGGCGTGTGCTCTGCATGGGTAGGCCTGGCCACGTACCCCAAACAGCAAAGGCTCTGTATAGATGCAATTTAGGTTTCTATGTTTTTTGTTTAGTTGGGTGGTCCGGTATAGTTCTACAACCGGACCAAGTATTGGGTATTATCGGGGAGGGGAATGGTCCTGAGTGGGTTCAGAAACGCCATAGGATACAAGCACAGCTATTGAGGCGCAAGGCGCAGATAGTGTACCTGCAGGAGTCCCATTTAGTTGAGCTGGAAGTTGGGAAACTTCGTAAAAAGTGGAGGGGGCAGGTTTTTTCTACCACATGCTTAGGGTTTGCGCGCGGCGCTACAATTTGGATCGGACATGGAGTGCCTTTTACGTTAATGGAGCAGAGAGTGGATCAGCAGGGGAGGTATATTTTGGTGCGGGGTACCCTAGATGGCCAACCAGTAGTCCTGGGTTCTATATACGCGCCGACCTCAGAGCATGAAAGGTTCCTGAGTACGCTGTCTGACGCCCTAGCGGGTTGGGAGAGTTACTCATGGATAATCGGTGGGGATTGTAATGCTGTGATGAATGTTGCACTTGATAGGTCGCATCCACCCCTCCATGGGACGGTGGTCTGTAAACAGGCGAGTGCTTTATGCGGATGGGCAGAGGGATGGGGGTTATGTGACGTGTGGCGAATGAGACATCCAACACACAGGGAGTACTCCTTCTATTCACCAGTGCACATGTTACACACGAGAATTGATAGGATGTACTGTTCAAATAGAATTGCGATGCAGGTGATGACTACTACATACTTGGCGAAATCCTTCTCTGATCACAACCCACTGAAAATAGTGATCGGGTGGGGCAGGGTACCCACCCCAGTGCCAACATGGCGGTTATGGCCCCAAATGCTAGAAGACTCAGTGTTCTGCACTACTATATCAGACACTATCCAGCATTACTTTACTCAAAACAGTAACACGGCGTCTACTAGATTGATCGAGTGGGACGCCTTTAAAACGGTGGTCCGTGGGAAGGCAATAGGGGCGACGGTAGGGGCACGACAAGAGGTTCATAAGTCCCTGATAGATGTGGAAGAGAGGCTCAACAAGCTGGAGCAGGAAGCCGTGCGGAATGCTGACAAGCGAGCTCCCTTACAGGAGGCTAGAATCAGACACGCCGAATTACTGGAATCTCTCCGTGTCATAGACCATCAAAGATACACGCAATTGAGCCACACAGGGGCAGACAAGGTGGGGACTCTGTTGGCGAAACTGCTACGGGACGACCCCCCTAACGTTGTTATTAATGAGGTCACTACCCTCGCAGGGGATGTGGTGTCTACCCAGGGAGATATTAATGAGGCTTTCAGGCAATACTATGCAATACTCTATAGTGAGCCTGCGGAAGAAGTGAGCACACACATAGATGACTTTTTATCCACAATATCATGCCCTCAGTTATCAGTAGACGCTCAGAAAGGGTTACTGGGCCCCATCACTAAGTCGGAAATTAGAGCCGCCATTAAGGGTCTCCCCCAAAATAAAACCCCTGGGATGCACGGTCTGCCAGCTGAATTTTATGCTACCTATGCGGATATCCTTGTGCCCCAGTTGGAAATTTGATATAAAGAAGCACTGGAGAGGGGCTCTCTGCCCCTCACCACGGGACAGGCGCTGGTAGTGTCACTCCCGAAACCAGGCAGGGACCCCACTGACATGGCCAGCTACCGTCCATTATCACTGTTAACAACGGAGTATAAAATACTAAAAGACTCCTGCCAACACTACATAAACTAATCCATATAGATCAGACGGGTGTCCTGCCTGCGCGTAGTACATCATTGAACACTAGGAAACTGCACCACCTACTCGCAGAGGCCCCGAACTGATATGACTATGCCGGTTCTATTTCACTAAACATGCGCCAAGCGTTCGACACCATTAAATGGGACTACATATTCAGGGCCCTAGAGAGATTTGGACTGCCGGAAGAGTATGTCAGGTGGATCCGCCTCCTTTATAGCGCTCCCACGGCTAGAGCGCGGACGGGAGGGCACATATCAGCAGAATATCAGATACACAGGGGAACAAGGCAGAGATACCCACTTTCGCCGCTTATTTTTATACTGGCACTTGAACCTTTAGCATTGAAGAGTAGGGTGGAGCTGGTTGGCATGGGGATTACGGTGGGAAACACCACGCACTTGCTGTCAGCATATGCTGATGATATTATCCCATACTTACGCGACCACCGCACCCCTATCGACACCATGGCCGTGATGTTTGAACGTTTCGAGCATATCAACCCAACGAAATTGACGGTATTCTTCTTTAAGGAACAGGCGCACTTCCTGGACTTTCAAATTGGCACACTACAGTTCAAGGTTGCACCGCACACGTTTAAGTATCTCGGCATCCACGTATATCGGACCCAGGCAGACATGCTAGAGGGCAACCTGAACAGAGCCCTGAGAGCCCTACGCTCTAGCATTACCTTTTGGACCACTCTGCCACTATCAGTAGCGGGTAGGGAAGCAATCGCAAAAATGGTGGTCCTCCCGCGGCTACTTTATTATTTTACAAACATACCACTTATGCTCCCGGGCACTACTTTTAAATTAATGAACACATTACTAGTTGAACTTATTTGGGGGACGGGCAAGCGACGGATTAGCCTAAAGAAGTTACATCGCAGCACATCTGGAGGGGGCCTGGGAGTGCCTGATCTCAGAGCGTATTTCTACGCCTGCCAACTGCAGTGGCTGTCCTTCTGGACAGTGGGGTGTAACCTGCAGGAGATAGGGATGACTGAACAGGACGTAGGACAAGGGGCTCTACACACCCTCTTACTGCCGCATAGCAAGATCCCGCGTGAACTCCCCCCTCTTTTGCGCATGGCGTTGAGGTGCTGGAGGGCAGCTCTGCAGTACACCAGAGCATCCCCTGCATATGCCGGGAATATACCTCTGCTTGGTATACCTTTACAGAGCGGACGCTTGACGACGCGTAGACTTGCACCTTGGTTGGACGTAGCGGTCACTACGGTGGCAGACCTCTTTGGAGATGGGGTGTTATTGGACCACGATAATTTTGTGCGAGAAACGGGAGCACCAGCCCATTTATATCTCTTACACGCAGCATTATTGCAATATGTTCAAGCACATTGGGCTCCACAAAGGCAAGAACCCTCCACAAATGATCTGGTAAGAACACTGTATTACATGTGAAGGGGCCGGCACCTCATTAAGTGGCTATATGTAGGGCTGCGTTCCCACACACAAGTAGACCTGCCGCCGCTGCGCAATGCCTGGGAAGGAGACATAGGTAGGGCCCTTGAGGATAAGGAATGGGAGAGAGTAGTGGAACACCCTAAAAAGTTATCACGGAACGTGCGGTTCAAGTATATCCAAACTATGATCTTACACAGGGCGTATCTTACACCACACAAACTAGACAAGATGTACCCAACCACGCGACACCACTGCTCCAGATGCAGACTAGAAGGAGCTGACCTAGTGCACACGATATGGTCATGTCAACGGATTGGAGGGTATTGGGATTCGGTCAGACGTCATACGGCAGAGATCACACATAGGGAGATACCTGCTACAGTCGAGGGCTGTCTCCTGGGATTAAGAAAAGGAACATCCAAATATAAAGTGCAATGTAGGTTTGTAAATTTGGCACTCCTGTTGGCAGTACGGATGATCACCATGCGGTGGAAATCAAAAACGCCGCCCACTACGTATGCATGGCACAGTGAATTGGTACGCTGGGGAGGGGCAGGGAGTACTGCGTTGAGGCGGGAGGAGGCGAGAGGGCTACGAAAGACCCCGATTGCGTTGGAATGGGATGTCATGCTGGAAGCGTGTAGGTCCTTGGATATAGCATTTGTTAATACCATTAATAACACGGAAGGAAGCGGCTGAAACTGGGATTTGGACCGACACGACCCAGGACGTAAGCTGTATGCATCGTGTATGATGTAGGATGAAATTATGTAAGTGTCACAGACCAACATTGGAGGTTTTGTATGTACTCAGGACTAGTGGGTGGGGGGAGGGAAAAGTACAGTTGTGGGTTTGTACATCATTTGTTTAGATAAGACGGCGTTATAACCAATTACAGGAGGGCAGAACAGACACGGAAAGTTATCATGATGCCACTTCATGGTCGATTTGAGCTGTCAACAGTCACGTTGTAATGGAATCGCAATATGTATAACATTGAGGAAAATCAAGTATGTCCTTGTAGAACAGTGGGCAGGAACTGTTACAGCCTGTTGTATGTAATAATACAAGATGTCTGTTGGGATTCTCATGCAATACTGCGCTAATGTATGGTACATGTAAACTTTAAAAATCAATAAAATTATGATTTAAAAAAAAACAAAACTGTGGGATGTAAATGTTGTTTTGAAATTGTTTATTTCCCGGCCAGATAATAATGTTCTTTCTCTAAAAATGTTATTGGCAAAACTTACAATGTTATTGTGTTTAATATCAATAAAGTGGCTGTCCAATGTTAAAGCATTGGATGATTCAGCTTGCCAATTTACTCCCACTAACGTTCTTTTTTCCATAGGTAAGCACACAAAATTAAACCTAACTACTGTGTTCTATCCTTACCTTCTTTATCAAACAAAACTTTGTGTTTTGAAAGTCTTAAGGTTTATAAACATAACACAATGCTACTCAGAATGACCACTCATTTCTTTCAGAAAACCTCACAAACCCGTTTCCTCTCTTTTTTAAAGCAAAATTTTTGTACAGAGTTTTAAATAGAGCTAACTTGACCCGAATTGTGTATCAGAGCGCTTAATATAGCACCAGTTGCATTACATGAGGACACATTCATTTTTGTTAGGCACGGGGAGATTAAGTGATTTGCCCAGAATCACAGGATGTTCAGCGTCATTGCTGAGACTCGAACCCAGTTCCCTAGATTCGAGGTCAACCGCCCTAGCCTTTAGGTCAACTCCTCTCACCTGCCCTTGCACATGGAGGTAAGTGGGGTAAGTGGGTGGTGTTTTTGGCAGAGATGGATACCTCTATATTTGGTGCTCACTCTTCCAGGGGAGCTATGGCTTCTAAAGCTTTCTGGGCAGGTTCCCGTCTAGAGAACATTCTGGGATCAGCTGATTGCTCTAATGATAATTGTAGGAGAGTAGGGTCTGCAATCCTATGATCACCCAGATTTTTTGCTTTTTGCTTCATTGGTTTACGACTTTCCCTGGCTGTGGGCCTGCCAATCAGACCCACAGCCTAGCTGTTCTCTCTCGAAATTAACACACATGTACATTAGGTGCATCCACTAATTGGAACTGGGCCGCCTTATCAGTCCCTGTATCAGCATACCACAGGTATCCAGGGCATCGGTGTACCCAGGGCCTACCAGGGGCTGCAGCATGTATTATGCCACCCCTGGATGGCCGCCCAAATCTGACACAACTGGCTGCACGACAGCTGGGGCAAGGTGGTGTAATCACCCGTTGCTGTAGGTGTAGTATTCCTATACCTAACCCTAAAATGGACACATGGATTCCTATCAGTCACTCCTATGGCAGGCCTTATCAATCCTGAAGGCAGAGTGCGGGGAATCATGTGGGATGGTGCTCTGGCGCGAGCTGAGCCCGTCGACGGCTTGTGGAACCAAGTCCTAATAGCCGTTCCATGGTGACGCGTGCCAACTACCTTAAAATGCATTATAATCCTCGCGGTTACTTGCTAACTCTGGCATCGCATCACCCACACATGTCGAGTAAGGTGTCATACGAATTGGAATACGAACCCCTCGCCAATTCTGGCGACGGGGTTAGCATTCCCCCCTTTTAGAGGGGCACGACATGGAAGTAACCTTGAACCCCGGTTAAAGTTGACTCAAGCCTCAGCATCACAAAATGGATGCTGACACCAGACACAAGTCTGACCTCCTGCTGCTGGGAGACCTTCCAGCGAGGGGAGCTTGGACAAAGGGTTTCCTGTCGAGGGCGGTGTTAGCACCATCCCAGACAGGGTTTGTGTATCCCAGGTGGGCAGGGCTGAAAGGAAGGTGATTGCAAGTGGCACCCCGGTGCTCACTGTGCATAGCCCGGCTCAAACCAGTTTCGGGGGCAACCCTGCCCCTGAGCTGGGGCGAAGCCGGACAAAGGATAGGGGTGTAACCACCCCCCTCCTGGCCCCACCCATAGGTAGGACCTAGTCACGGGCCAGCCCCTTTTCCTAGAATAAAGGTAGGAGCGAGTCCCCTTCCCAAATTGGATAATTCTGAATCTTGAACTACTTTCCACGAAAGGAACTCTTGACTATTTCTGAAGACTCTCCCTTGTGGCTAAGGAGTAGCCACCCTGCACCAGCAGGCACCACCTAAGCGCTTGCGGTTTGCTGTACGTCTCTCCCACGGATCAAGACTGCCCAGCTCGACGAGACCCGGGTTCCCTGCCATCTCTGACCTCTACCTACATCGTCAGCCCAGCTGAGATTCGTAGGTGTGACGAGACCTGCGGGACCGGCCATCTTCAGAACCTGCACGACGCTTATCTAGCACGCCCACCGAGGGACCCTCGAGTGAGTGCACCTAGGGTTTGAGAAGCCCTAACCCTGAGCGGCTCCAGCACCGAAGTCTGCCTCCCCAGCATCCACGAGATCTGCGTGGGGGCCCTTCTGCTCCTTGCTGCTCACCGCGTTGTCTGACCACTCGCCGACCGGCTTGTGGCCCTCTTCACGACGCACCACGACAGTCTTTCATCACTGGTCTGGTTGCTCCAGACTGGCTCTTGCTCCCCTTCAACAGAGGAGTACCTCGGACCCTCCTGGTCCACTCCAGACGCCATCTTGACTCCACCGCGTGGGTTTGCCACTGCCAAGACCTGCTGCCCCACTCCTGGGCCCAGCATCATCGACAGCAGACACCTTCGTGGGACAGCTCGCCCTCCATCCTGGTTGCCGCCGCGCCTCCTGGTCCGAGGAACAGCCGAGTCCGACGTCATCCACTCACCTGGTCGAGGTGACTTCATCCGGTACCTTCCTGGTACCCACACGATCGCTGGCTAGCGGTTGAGAACTGAGTCCCCTCTGCTTTCAGGTTTCCTTCATCACCGATCCAGGCTTGGATCTCGCTGAACATCGACACTGGTCGCCTGCCAGCAACTTCTTCTTTCAGGCTCCTGAGACTACAACGAGGACTCCCGACATCTTGCTGAACCCCACGCAGCCGCAGCCTCTGGGCTAGGTAACTCGAGCATCTCGGTGCTCCATCGTAGGTTCACTCTACAAGTGTCCAGTTCCTTTTTCGTTTAGTCCCACTGATCGGATTCCTCCGGAATCAGTAACTTTAAACTTTCTAACCTCTCCCATTCCACTTGCAGTGTAAATGGTTTCGTGCCCTTCGGGCATTTGTGTAAATTGTGCAACCAGAAGTATTTTCCTAAGAGTTTTGTATTGTGCTTAGCTCCCTGACTCATAAAGAGCCAGGGTAGTCTTGTTATAAATAAATATCCTTTATTTTCATAACAACTTGTGTGGTGTCCTTTCACTTGGCGTTCAAGGGGTATATGTGATGGTAAACAGCTGGCTTAACACGCCCTCTAGAGTTTAGCCTGAAGACTGCTCTTGTCCACGCTACTAGGATAGCTGGTCTATAAGGTTGACTTACAACCAATCATCAATAAGGGTCGTTTGGAATGATACACAGTGATCACTAGAATAGTGAGCACTACATATCAGGCCAACTTCTCACATTGGTGAGCAGCGGTTGGGATTTGAGCTTGCTGTTGTTTTACCACACACGTATCCTAAGAACATCAAGTTGAAAGATCACATAAGTACCCAGGTACATATAACTTAACTTAGAATACTCTGAGTTCTACTGAACCAGCTGTTGTAGTGTAACAGGGCTTAGCACACCCTGACTACAACTCTTAGCAAGGGATCAGTAGGTAAACACATAGTGTAGGTAGGTGCATCACTTACACCTCACTAGAAAGCATGTCGGTCCACGGAGAGTCTGCAGAGACTCCCTTAGTGGTCATTGACCCTCCACAGGTCATGTCACGATATGCAGCTCTTAGCTTCACGGAGATGAGACAGCTGTGTGCCTCCAGGAAGCTAAACCAGGGTTCTAACCCTACCATCACATTTCTGATAGGTCTCTTAGAGACTTACGATGCTTACGGGCCCACGCTCAAGCAGGCGTAACCTTGGGAACGGACAAGCTAGGTCTCTCTCGAGAGGCTCTAACAGATCTGTTCGAACACATGTTTCTCAGGCATCTTCTCAGAGAGGAATGACGTCCCCTCAGAGAAGGGAGCACGAAGCGAAGATGAGGGAAGTCAATCTGAGGATCGAGCGGGAAGAACTTGCCCTCGCCAAAGAAAGACTTGCCTTGGCCCGAGAGCAGAAATTGAGTGGGTTAGATCCCACTGGTGGCAGCATTCTCATTAGAGAGAAGGACAGGGGTATAGATACTAGACACCTGAGTAAAATAGTGCCCCCCTTTAAACAAGGGGACGACATCCACAAGTGGATAACTGCTTTGGAGAGGGCTTGCACTGTCCAGTGCGTCCCCCCAAGTCAGTGGGCAGCTATACTGTGGCTCTCCTTTGAAGGTAAAGGACGAGACAAGCTCCTCACTACGAGAGCTGAGGATGCTAACAACTACCAAGTCCTGAAGAATACACTGATTGATGGGTTCGGCTTAACCACCGAGCAGTACCGGGTGCTGTTCAGGGACACCCAGAAAATTCAGTCTCAGGATTGGACTGACTTTGTCGATTGTGCCACTAAGGCTTTAGAAGGTTGGTTGCTGGGTAGCAAGGTTACTGATTACACAGGATTGTACAATCTTATCATGAGAGAACAGATTTTAAACAACTGTCAGAACCAATTGTTGCATCAGCACCTTGTCGACTCGGAGCTGACCTCTCCCCAAGAATTGGGAAAGAAGGCAGACAGATGGGTCAGAACAAGGGTCAAGCAGAACCAGACTCAGAACCAGGGTGGTCAGAAGAAAGCAGACCAAAAGGGTAGTAACAAGAACGAACAAAATGACCAGAAGTCTTCGACAGGCCCCCAACAAACCAAAGAGGGTGGGGGTCAGGCTTCACAGCAGAAAAAGAAGACTCCAGAAGGCCAGTCAAAAAGGTGGTGCCAATACTGTAAAAGTAAGACTCACTGGTTTAGTGAGTGCACCAAGAAAGGAGGGCAAACTCCTGCCACTGCAGCCCCTAAGGCACCTGCACCCCCTAGTACAGTCAGCAGTGGTAGTGCGCCTCCCAAGGCATTAGTTGGGTTAACCTTGGGAACTGAGGGGAGTGACGACTTAGTTGGCACGCTCACTCAGGCCGTCCTTGTCTGTACAGGGGATATGGATATGTCCCCTGATGCCAGTCCCAATACTTTGGGCAAATACAGGCAGACGCCTTTGATCAATGGAAAAGTGGCTCAGGCCTACAGGGACACTTGTGCCAGTGTCACCATGGTGACGCCTAACTTTGTGGACCCTGGACAGATCATGCTAGGTACCGATTACCTAGTGACCAATGCCAGCAATGTCACTACCAATCACAGTATGGCAGTTGTTGATTTCTCCTGGGGAGGGGTAAGTGGCCCGAAGAAAGTTGTGGTTAGTTCAGACCTCCCCGTAGAATGTCTGTTGGGCAATGATTTGGAAACATCACAATGGTCAGAAGTGGAGCAGAGGACTCACATGGAAATGTTAGGCTTGCCAGCACATGTCCTTGCTGTGACCAGGTCACAGGCCAAAAGATGCCCCACTGAACAGGTGCTGGATCCTGGAAGAACAGACCAGACACCATCCAAGAAAAGGAGCAGTAAGGGTAAGGCCTCGCCTTTCCCCTTGCCCCAGGTCGTGGATCAAGTCTCTGAGGAGGCTGACCTTAAAGAACTAAGGGAAACTGAGCCAAAAGAGCTTGAACCTGGTCAGGTTGAGTTTCTGGGCTCAGGGGGACCCTCTAGGGAAGACCTGGGAAAGGCACAGTTAGACTGCCCCTCACTTGAACCCCTCAGACAGCAGGCTGCTGCTGAGGCTGCAGGGAACGCCACAGGTACCCACAAAGTGTACTGGGACGATAGACTCCTGTACTCCGAGGCAAGAGACCCCAAGCCTGGCGCGACCAGGAGGCTGGTCGTCCCCTTGTCTCTGAGAGGTTTCCTTCTTACCTTGGCCCACGAGATTCCCCTTGCAGGTCACTTAGGCCAGAATAAGACTTGGGACAGAATTGTTCCACACTTTCACTGGCCCCACATGTCCGAAGATACGAAGGAGTTTTGTCGCTCCTGTGTCACTTGCCAAGCCAGTGGTAAGTCAGGTGGCACGACAAAGGCCCCCCTCATACCACTGCCGGTGGTGGGGGTACCCTTTGAACGGGTGGGGATCGACATTGTCGGACCAATGGAACCCCAGACAGCATCAGGGCACAAGTTTATACTGGTGGTGGTGGACCACGCCACCAGGTATCCTGAAGCTATTCCCCTTAGGACCACTACAGCACCTGTTGTGGCACGAGCCCTAGTTGGAGTGTTCTCCAGAGTGGGCTTCCCTAAGGAGGTTGTCTCTGACAGAGGTGCAAACTTCATGTCGGGATATCTGACTGCTATGTGGAAGGAGTGTGGTGTCAACTACAAATTCACCACACCCTATCACCCACAATGCAATGGGCTTGTTGAGAGATTCAACAGGACCCTAAAAGGGATGATTCATGGACTACCTGAAAAGCTTCGGCGGAGATGGGATGTCCTGATACCCTGCCTCTTGTTCGCCTACAGAGAGGTCCCGCAGAAGGGGGTTGGCTACAGCCCTTTTGAACTTCTGTTCGGACATCCTGTAAGGGGACCCCTTTGTTTGGTAAAGGAAGGATGGGAGAGACCTCTCAAAAAGCCGGCATCAAACATTGTGGACTATGTGCTCGGTCTCCGCTCGCGGATGGCTGAGTACATGGAAAAGGCATCTAAAAACCTTGAGGCGAGCCAAGAATTATAAAAAGCTTGGCACGACCAAAAGGCTGTCCTGACTATGTTTTTATCACAAAGAGCAACCACTGTTGAATAGGCAAAATACCATATTCAGAGTAGTGTTAGAATGTTGTTCAATTATCTACTTTACAGGTGGAATATCAAAGATATTGAAGTAAAAGCCTCACTCACATAATAGTGACATGCTTCATCATAGGCAGTTACTCCACACCCAGAGAAGATGGTACTCTCTGGGCGGACTCAACCAAAGATATACTGGGAGTTCTTATATAAATGAACCACTGGTTAAGCAGGGAACCAGATCAAATTAAAAATACCTATGAGTGTACCCTGTTTTGAATCCTTTATTCCTGGGCACTCATGATATCAATAAAAACTTATCGGGGTTCTTTTGAACTCAATTCGTTCAATTGTACCCTCAACCATGTGCCAACATGTTTCGGCCCGTCTTGTAGCCCTATCGGGTCTGGGGGCCTTCGTCAGGGCAATATCTTTCTGTTCCTTATACTATAAGGTCCCTGCGATTTAGCCGTACATGTGATTACATGCAACCTATTAGTGCGTGAGGCCTAATGCACTCACCTGTCCGTATGTACCATCCGACTTCAGTAGAATTTTTCTACTGCCCTATGCCTATTGGCATCATGCGGATCTCGTGTGTTCAGGTGCAGTCCTGTAGTCAAACATTCATCAAGGACATTGCACCGCCGTTGCACCTAGTCAACCACACCGTCCGCCGTCAAAGACAAATGGTCTGGGCCCCACACAATCATTGAGCAAAAGGGAGAGGTCACCTACTTGGTAGACCTGGGAACTCCCCGGAGCCCCCACCGGGTGCTCCATGTAAACAGGCTCAAGGCATATGTCGACAGGGAGGGCATGGGCTTGCTCATGGCCACAGATGAGGGACAGGAGGAGGAGAGTGACCCTCTCCCGGACCTGCTCTCTCAGAACCCTGACGATGGGTCAGTAGATGGTGTTGTCTTTTGTGGCAGCCTCTCTGGACATCAACAACAGGATTGTAAACAGGTTCTTCAATCCTTTCGACATATGTTCTCTCTGACACCCAGTCAGACCAATTGGTGCACCGATGAGGTCGACACTGGGGACAGTCTGCCCGTAAAGAGTAAAATCTATCGACAGCCTGATCATGTCAGAGACTGCATCAAGACAGAGGTGCAGAAAATGTTGGAGCTGGGAGTCATTGAGCCCTCGGACAGCCCCTGGGCTAGTCCAGTAGTTCTCGTGCCAAAACCTCACACCCAGGGCGGTAAGAAAGAGATGAGGTTTTGCGTGGACTACAGAGGCCTCAATGCAGTCACTAAGACTGACGCCCACCCGATACCAAGAGCAGATGAACTTATAGACCGGTTGGCTTCGGCCAACTACTTAAGTACATTTGACCTGACAGCTGGGTATTGGCAAATCAGGTTAGCTGAGGAGGCCAAGCCCAAAACAGCATTTTCTACCCCGGGTGGGCATTATCAGTTCGTGGTAATGCCCTTTGGTTTGAAAAATGCACCTGCCACCTTCCAAAGGCTGGTGAATCGAGTTCTCACTGGGTTGGACGACTTCTGTGCGGCGTATCTGGACGATATCGCTGTCTTTAGCTCCACCTGGGAGGATCACCTGGTCCACCTGAGGAAAGTGTTAGAGGCCCTGTAAAAGGCAGGCCTCACTATCAAGGCCACTAAGTGCCAGATAGGGCAGACACAGGTTGTATACCTGGGCCACCTTGTAGGTGGAGGCCAGGTTCAGCCATTGGAGAGCAAAATACAGGCCATCCAGGACTGGGCTCCTCCAACCACCCAGACTCAGGTTCGAGCTTTCTTGGGCCTGACTGGTTATTACCGGAAATTTGTCAGAAATTATGGATCCATTGTGACCCCGCTAAACGATCTGACAAGTAAAAAGATGCCAAAAAAAGTTCAGTGGACAGCAAGCTGTCAAAAGGCATTTGATGACCTAAAGCAGGCCATGTGCACAGCGCCTATCCTAAAGAGTCCAGACTACTCCAAAACATTAATTGTCCAAACAGACGCTTCGGAGTTGGGTGTGGGAGCTGTTCTATCTCAGCTGAATTTTGATGGTCATGACCAGCCCATGGCTTTTATTAGCAGGAGGCTGACTCCCAGAGAGAAGAATTGGTCAGCTATTGAGAGGGAGGCCTTTGCTGTGGTTTGGGCCCTGAAGAAGTTGAGGCCATACTTGTTTGGCACTCACTTCAAGATTCAGACCGACCATAAGCCCCTCTTGTGGCTAAATCAAATGAAGGGTGAAAACCCCAAACTACTTAGGTGGTCCATTTCCCTACAGGGGATGGACTTCACAGTGGAGCATAGACCTGGCACTGATCATGGCAATGCAGATGGGCTCTCCAGGTATTTCCACTTAGAGCAAGAAGACTCACCTGGTCAAGGTTAGCTTATTGTCCCAAAGTTTTGGGAGGGGTCATGTAGGAGAGTAGGGTCTGCAATCCTATGATCACCCAGATTTTTTGCTTTTTGCTTCATTGGTTTACGACTTTCCCTGGCTGTGGGCCTGCCAATCAGACCCACAGCCTAGCTGTTCTCTCTCGAAATTAACACACATGTACATTAGGTGCATCCACTAATTGGAACTGGGCCGCCTTATCAGTCCCTGTATCAGCATACCACAGGTATCCAGGGCATCGGTGTACCCAGGGCCTACCAGGGGCTGCAGCATGTATTATGCCACCCCTGGATGGCCGCCCAAATCTGACACAACTGGCTGCACGACAGCTGGGGCAAGGTGGTGTAATCACCCGTTGCTGTAGGTGTAGTATTCCTATACCTAACCCTAAAATGGACACATGGATTCCTATCAGTCACTCCTATGGCAGGCCTTATCAATCCTGAAGGCAGAGTGCGGGGAATCATGTGGGATGGTGCTCTGGCACGAGCTGAGCCCGTCGACGGCTTGCGGAACCAAGTCCTAATAGCGGTTCCATGGTGACGCGTGCCAACTACCTTAAAATGCATTATAATCCTCGCGGTTACTTGCTAACTCTGGCATCGCATCACCCACACATGTCGAGTAAGGTGTCATACGAATTGGAATACGAACCCCTCGCCAATTCTGGCGACGGGGTTAGCATTCCCCCCTTTTAGAGGGGCACGACATGGAAGTAACCTTGAACCCCGGTTAAAGTTGACTCAAGCCTCAGCATCACAAAATGGATGCTGCCACCAGACACAAGTCTGACCTCCTGCTGCTGGGAGACCTTCCAGCGAGGGGAGCTTGGACAAAGGGTTTCCTGTCGAGGGCGGTGTTAGCACCATCCCAGACAGGGTTTGTGTATCCCAGGTGGGCAGGGCTGAAAGGAAGGTGATTGCAAGTGGCACCCCGGTGCTCACTATGCATAGCCCGGCTCAAACCAGTTTCGGGGGCAACCCTGCCCCTGAGCTGGGGCGAAGCCGGACAAAGGATTGGGGTGTAACCACCCCCCTCCTGGCCCCACCCATAGGTAGGACCTAGTCACGGGCCAGCCCCTTTTCCTAGAATAAAGGTAGGAGCGAGTCCCCTTCCCAAATTGGATAATTCTGAATCTTGAACTACTTTCCACGAAAGGAACTCTTGACTATTTCTGAAGACTCTCCCATTGTGGCTAAGGAGTAGCCACCCTGCACCAGCAGGCACCACCTAAGCGCTTGCGGTTTGCTGTACGTCTCTCCCACGGATCAAGACTGCCCAGCTCGACGAGACCCGGGTTCCCTGCCATCTCTGACCTCTACCTACATCGTCAGCCCAGCTGAGATTCGTAGGTGTGACGAGACCTGCGGGACCGGCCATTTTCAGAACCTGCACGGCGCTTATCTAGCACGCCCACCGAGGGACCCTCGAGTGAGTGCACCTAGGGTTTGAGAAGCCCTAACCCTGAGCGGCTCCAGCACCGAAGTCTGCCTCCCCAGCATCCACGAGATCTGCGTGGGGGCCCTTCTGCTCCTTGCTGCTCACCGCGTTGTCTGACCACTCGCCGACCGGCTTGTGGCCCTCTTCACGACGCACCACGACAGTCTTTCATCACTGGTCTGGTTGCTCCAGACTGGCTCTTGCTCCCCTTCAACAGGGGAGTACCTCGGACCCTCCTGGTCCACTCCAGACGCCATCTTGACTCCACCGCGTGGGTTTGCCACTGCCAAGACCTGCTGCCCCCACTCTCCCCTCCCCGGCCCTGCGTCACTGCCCGGCAGCACTCCCTCCAGGAGCTGCTACTGTGTATCGCCGCCTCCTCAATCTTCAGATGCAGATCGTCCTAGTATTTCCTTCTCCTTCAAGTTTCCAGCTCTCCACTTTGGATCCAGCTTTGGATCCAGCTTCACATACTTTTAGCTTTACTTTAGTTGTTTCCACTGTACTTGCTATTTTTCCTTTATTTAAGAATTATGCTTCACTTCGTGCTTCAGAAAAGATGTTTGTCCGCAGTCAAGATAGCTATTATAAGTTATGCTGTCACCTTATTGGTTGTTATGGGTACTACGTTTTGTTTACCATTGGCTAGTTGTCTCAAAGCCTCATGGGATTTGTAGTTTCAATATTTCCCTTGACAGCTGCTACTGAAAATAGATGCAAGATTAGAGAAGTATAATACTCCCATCTGTGTCTCATCAGTCATTCTGTGGTGCAGGCCTGAGATAATGTGGTCTGATAGGGACATTTCTGCTCATAGTCTGGGAATGCCCTCACATAAAGGCTTTTGGAAGGGGCTATTGAGGTGCCTACAGAAATGCTTAGGTAAATATCTGACCCCCATCAGCAAAGTTAGCACTGTTTGGGATATGGAATGATGAAGCACCACCAACAGAAAATACTGTGCAACTTGGGGTAGAGTGTGGTGAAGAGGAAAAATAACCTGCAAGAGTGAAATAAAAAGGCAAGGAGAGTATAGCTGTAGAAGAAAGAGGCACGAGGTGGAATCAAGACTACACAGCCTTGGCAATCTCATCATTTCAGCGCTGGCAGGGGCGTCTGAGAAAAACGTTGGGCATCAGCACTTATTACTTTACAAATTAAGCACGGAGTCCATACATGTTTCTTTGTTGAATCGAGGACTTTCAAGGTTGTCTGGCTAAAAAGCTGATCATGTTTTAGCATATCAGATATTAGCGCTTTGTCTCAGAATATCTTTCCTCCTCCTGTGCTCCACCTTTGTGGGTGCCTTGCCCTTGATGGACATTTCTCACAGGTCTGTCCTCCCTGATTCACTATTAAAGCAGAGCCTTCTTTCGACGTGCCAGTGACCTCACCTTCCAGATGTCATAAGTAGCTGCTAATGTAATGTTCACAACTGGCGAATTTTACAAATTATTATTTGCGATTCTATGTTAGTCGAATGGTAACAAATCTTTATTTCAAACCTCTAAGGCCTAGTTATAAGTGGGTTGGTTATTTCCGACCCTTGTGTGAACCCCTGTTTACGCACAGATGGAAATTAGGAATTTTATTTTATTGAACTCATCCAATAATAATCGGATGCATTAAATAACTCAAACTTCCTTAATTTTCGGCAGGTCAAACCTACCGAAATTTAACAAGGGAAATTGTACGGTATTTAACATACCATGCGGCTTTTGGTGCGTTAAACATCAAAATCCTCATGTTTTTCCCCACAAACTCGAATTCGGTGTTACTTATCACAAGCGATAAATAACATACACTGTGGTACCGTTATGTATCATGTGAGATAAATAACACCTAAACTCGAAATTAGACCCTAAATGTACTTATTTGCAATTTGCGATTCAGTTACACTCACAAATTACGAAACGCAGTACTGAATGTTGGTACATCTGGCCCCAAGTAACTGCACTACTCTGGGCAGAGAGGCTAATACTGCTCTGTTTTTTGCCGTTTTGCTGATCGTGTAGTTGGGAGTAGAGCAAACTGGCTATTACAGGTCAGTATTACGCAAACTTTTCTATGCCAGGGCAAAATGTATAAAGCGTACTGTGAAACAATTATGTATAAAACATTTTAAACACATTTTAGTCGCAAAACATTCCAAAACTATAATACTATTTTATCAAAATATGTTTAATTTACAGCTATTACAAAAGAGAACCGGTTTTGGACTTTTTAACTGCATTCACAATAAAACGCAGGGTAAACTTGTTTTATCTCAAATTTAGCTTAATCGTTAACATTTCAAAAGTTGAAAATAGTATTTGCTCTATTCAGCGAATAGTGAGCTAATTCAGTTTACTTCATTTTTACACTGGAGCAAAATTCTTTATGTAATATGGAATGCAGCAACCTCCTGTAAACATTATGTCCTTTTGAATAGACAACAAAGACGAGGCATGAGATTAATTTTGAAATAGGGAGAAAATGAAAAATTTATGTAATCTGGCCCTTAAACGTTCATGAAATGAAATTGAAATTAAATTAAATTAAATATTTATAAAGCGCGCGGATACTCACAAGGAGGGTCCCGGCGCTGATCTTGAGACAGAAACCTCATGTAGAATCACCCCACCAGTAGTTATTGTTGGAACAGCCACGTTTTAAGTTGTTTCCTGAAAGACAGCAGGTCCTGAGCTTGCCTCAGATATAGAGGTAATTTATTCCACAAACGCGCTGCTTGAACCTGGAATGAACTTCCTCCAATCCGAGATTTTGTGATCTTAGGAATCACCATGAGTGATTGCTTAGAGGATCTAAGGACCCATTGAGGCTGGTAACATTGGATTCTGTTCCTCAGGTATATTGCACCCGTATCATGGAAGGCCCGATAAGCAAGTACTAAGGCCTTAAACTGAACCCTCTTTCTCACCAGGAGCCAATGTAGAGCCTTCAGGTGAGGTGACATACGTGTTCTGGTGTTTACCATAAGAATAGCTCTGGCCGCAGCGTTCTGCACAACCTGCAGCCGATTGAGCACATACTCAGGCAGCCCCAGATACAAGATGTTCACGTAGTCCAGCCTGGATGTGATCAAGGCTTGCACAACGATTTTACGGGATTCCATCGGGAGGAGAGGAAGAAAATTCTTTACCATTCTTATCAAGCCAAAGCAGGTGCCGGTGACCGCTTGAATTTGGGCCTTCATCGCAAGACTCGAGTTCAGCTTGACTCCTAGATTTGTAACCATACTGACTGGGGCCGAAGGAGGGGACATATCGCTGGGCCACCATATATTCCTGTCCATATTAGGAGAGCAGCCGAAAAAAATGATTTTGGATTTTTCTGAATTACATTTGAGCTGGTTCCGTCGCAGCCAAGCGAAGACCTCAGTTAGACATTCCTTTATCTCCCACCCGCGAAAGCTCGCTCCTTTATCGCAAGTGAACAGGAGTTGCGTATCGTCGGCATAGGAAATAATCTTTGCTCCATGCCGCTCTGCCAAATGAGCAAGAGGGGCCATATATATATTAAAGAGGCTGGGGCTCAAGACGGAGCCCTGCGGGACCCCTACTTGCATTGAGGTAATAGTAGCTGAAAATGGCGGAGACCAGATTTCCTGTTGCCGCTCCGAAAGGAAGGAAGCAAACCAATTGTACACCGTGCCCCCAACACCACACTCTGCCAACCTATACAGAAGCCGGTCATGGGGCACGGTGTCAAAGGCCGCGGAAAAATCCAGCAATATTAAGACAGCGCTACCCCCTTTGTCCATTTGAGCTTTAATAGTTTCAGAGACCTCCAATAGGGCTGTTTCTGTACTAAGAGTGGCTCTGAAGCCCGACTTGCTGTCATGAAGCACATGGTTACCTTCTATAAAGTCTGTTAGCACAGAGTTGACGTACTTCTCCAAGACCTTTGAATAGAAAGGCAACAAGGAAATGGGCCTGTAGTTGGATGCGATCGCAGGATCTGCTGAGTGTTTTTTCAACAGAGGAATCATTTTCTCCCTTTTCCAACAACTTGGTACTGTTCCATGTCAAGAGATGAATTAAGAACTGAATTGACTGCCGGGTTTAGAGGTTCCGCAATCTTCTTCAGAATACTTGCTGGGCAAGGGTCGGACGGAGAGCCAGACTTCAGGGTGGTCATAATATACAAAGATTTTTCTAGGGAGATGGGAGGAAATAGGGAGAGTGAATAGCTCGACCCCGGTGGCCGGACACCCAATGACGTATCCACTTCAGGTGTACCCGTAGGGGCAAACGATTGTTGGAACAGATGGATCTTGTCGTGGAAAAAACATGCCATCTGATGGACCCTAAGGGTAGGAGTAAAAACCTTGCTTACAGCACTGGGAGATGTAAAATCTTTAACAATTTTAAATATTTCTTTACTTTTAGTCACCGCCCCTTTTATTTTTAAGGTAAAGAATTTTTTCTTTTCAGCCCGGACATCGTTTTAATAGGCTTTCAAAGCTTGCTTCTAAATAGCTCCATCCGTGGAATTATACTTGGTACGCGGAATGTGATTTGATATGTAGTACAAAACAATGCTGTCATTCTGTGGCAATAAAGAGTACTGCATCCCTTACTCGCAGGTCTATGGGTGAAGCACTTCGAATGAATCTATTTAGAGACACAAGTAAATAAATAGAGATAGACAAGCCAGCAACTCAATAGGGAGTACAAGAGCCACAAACTCTGGCTTAGCTGTAAGAGCCCAAGCAAGAGCCGCAAATTGTTTGGCAAGGACATCAGGCAACAAGTGTCGTGTATAAATATGATAAAGTCTATTCAAAATTCAAAAACATATTATTAATACATGTGCAAGTGTTTTACTTTAGCACATTAGATCATACCACTCCATTGAGTAACATTTGTCCGAAGAAATCTGACTTTAGAAATCTTTGTGCCTCCTATATATATTCAAAATATTTCCAAGGGTAATGTGGTTTGAGCACACCTGGTGGCATTTTCTGTGCTTTTTAGGTCTCGCATTAGGCAGCGCATGCTTTGCCTCTACGAGGCATTAAGTAATCTCTATGTGTTGGCAAGCGGCCGGTAGTTTTTCCTGCCGCTTGCCATTTGCTGAATGTTGTCTCAGATCCTGTTAGCTGGCTTTTTAGGGGCTTTTGATGTTAAACTGACTTCCGTGTAGTCCAGAAGCAGCGTCCTCTAACTACAGTTTTCGTCCGCCAGATGGCACTTTTTGTTTGTTTTGCGCATCTCTGCCTGACGTACACATGGCAGCGGCACATGCGCAAGGCTATCCCATCATATCTAAACTCTCGGGGTCAGGATCAACAAAGCGCTGCCTCACTCTCGTTTGTAGGTCTCGCGAGCCAAAGGCTCGAAGAGACATTTTATATGTGGGATTTTCAAAGTGCTACCCACAGTTTTGGCTGGCCTAAACCTTGAGTGCACGTTGGCGTGCACAGCTGCTGCTCACACTCCCTCCTCCCTTCTCCCCTTCACTTTTCGTCAGCTTTGATCAGGCTCCTCTGTTGCTGGCATTCCCCCCTCCCTTCTCGCCCAGCCCTTCTTGTCACCTCAGCTTTTTTAACACAGCTGCTGCTCGCACTCCCTCCTCCCTTCTCCCCCTCCCTTTTCTTCAGCTTTGATCAGGCTCCTCTGTTGCTGGTTTCACTTGTCGCAACACACCTCCGCTGCTGTTTTCCTTTCATCGTTTCGTCATCTGCTGCCACTTTACAGTCTAACATATCTCTCTTTTTTTCTACTTTCACACCTGGCCCCTGTTTCAGTTTCACCCACCCCTTTCAAGGGCCTTAAACTTCCAACCATGCACACAGCTACATTTCTGTTGTTCACTTTTCGTTTTCGGTCCTTCTGCCTTCTCGGACTCCTTGCTCGACACGGTCGCTGTATTGGAGGTCATAAATTGCTCCGTCTGTGTTTTACATACCTAATGACAGAATAGCTTCCTTCGCGGATACTTAATTCAAAGAGAGCAGTCATCAACAAGAGCTTCTGCCTTTTTTCAAAACAATTTTTGTTATAACTAACCATTTAAATGTTTTTTTTTCTGCTGCAAAAATCACTCTGTATAATAGTGACGGAATAATGGTTCACCTCCATTTACGTGCACACACCTTATAGATGTCCCATTAACAATATATAGCATTACCCAGCAGCCACGACATAAATAACCACTCCCCCTTACAAATCGTTATTTCAGGCTATTGTTGCGCCCGTAAAAGGGCCCATGTGTTACAGACTTTGGACCAGTAATCATGACCCATCAGACACAGATTTCTTTGCCCTCGTGGCCCCACACTAGACTATTAGTGCACCAGCGTTCAGTTTTCTTTGCAATGCCCCAGTCCCCACCCCGATGATATAATTAATATGCCCGAATCGCAAGTCTTTATGGTAATTAAATCCCAGCAGAGAGCCACTGGAATTGTCATCTTGCGCCCAGGAAATGTTGCCATGTGACAACTAAAATCATGCTCATGAGTCAGTTTCCAACGCACTAATTGAGACTCCACTAAACTGTTAGTGTGCCAGTAACCACACCCTAATATATTAGTTTGCGGGGCACTGAGTAGACATCATAATGCAGTGTAGTGTGTCAAGTCTTCAGACTAGCTATTTATTGTGCTGGTAATCATGCACTGATCAGTTTGTGTGCCAGTCAGTAGACCACATCAGCTGGGATGAAGCTATCTTTATTGCAGTGGCCGTGCCAGGATTACTTGCGCGCTGACTCTGTTGAGCATAACGCACAACTAATCCTGACATGCAGCATAACAAAACAAACAAGCTTTTGCAATACAATCCAAGCCCAGTGTGCAAACCTGCCCAGTTTACCTCTTACATTTTATTTCTAGTCCCACTTTAGCGTTTTCAGAAAACATGAATTGTGTGTGAAACTGTGAATCATACAACTGAAGCACTGAGCCGAGTGTTGTGTACTCACTACTCTCCTTAGCGCCACACATGAGCTCCGACAATAGAGTCGGCTCGGGCAAAGCCTATAGTCTTGAGTCAAACCAGCAGCGTGATTGATCAGTTCACAGGGTGTGTTTGTTTACATACTGTTAGTTAGTACCTGGTGTAAGAAGTGACTAAATTCGGTCTCTACTTTGGGTTGTCAAAAGGGAATGACTCTTTTCCCTGCTGTGTACATGTGGTAATAGTTGACGATGCGTGCAAAGTCATCCATCAGGGAGTTTCACACATTTAACTGAGAATTCCAAATAATTATGAATAGTCATGGTTATCGACACAGCCACTTTCTCTGCTGACAGCACACGACTCTTCTGGTCAGCCTGCCCTCAGCTCTCCAGCCCACAGAGGTCCCAGGCAACTATGTCACAGTGTAACTAGGCAATGTGCTGCTCCTAGGACACAACTTTCACTTCAAGCCCAGAAACTGGACCTGTGAACCTGGTTCCCCAGCTTCCAAGTCGGTCGCTTTGGCCGTTGAGACACATCCTCTCCTCTGTTCACCATCTTTTCATGTATCCCTATTCCCTGCTCTAAAATGCCCACTCCTCGCTCTTGGAGGCAGATTTACTCCCCCATAAAATTGCTGCGTTTGGATACATTGATGTGGGAGTGCAAATGCACATTTTATGAATGTCTGACTTCAATTTACACTCGTAAGCTGCCCCGAGCGTAGGTGCACCCATGGCGACGTGAATCCAGCTCCTAGGAGCAGGTTTGCCTCTCAGGTAATACAGGCACAAATTAATTCAGGCATGTGAATTATTGGGGCATTGTGGGGCTGCGGAAATCAGGCGTGCCGATGAGACGGACGTGTTTGCGATTCTCTCCAGCCAGTGCTATTCCAGCAGAGTCCGTCGGCACTACTACTGCTGCCTTTAGACAATGTTTCGGCTTAAAATTAAATGGTTCCTCTGCTATATAAATGAATAAATATGTATTTAATCGTTCATGATATATCCATTATTTTTCTTATTTAACAACAAATATATTTTTATATACCATAAAGGGTCAAGTTCTAAACAATGTGCCGTAGTTCCATCTTGGACAGAAAGTCTGGCGCGGTCACTATTTGAAGTGCACTTTCACTCCACCGTAAACAAGCTTCGCCAAAGCCAATAGGTCTCGCCTCTGGGGGTCTATTGGCTTCGCCGCTGGTTGTTAGCGATACTGCAGAGTATCCCCAATGCAGAGGAGCATGGCTAAAGAGAAGAAAGTAGGGGCTGTGATGTCATCACCACACACATGCTTACATGATAACACGTGCCGTTATTTTCTTTAGGTCGAGTCTGAGTCAGCGCCGCCCACTACCTATTTCTAAAAGGGGACTCAGATTTCACACTTAACTCTGCATTTGGCTTGTTAATCCACTGCGCTATCTCAAACACATTGAAGTGGGCTTTGGTAGGGTTTAAGGTCACTTCCTTTTGTATAGCCGCCAATACTATTGAAGATATTGTAACAGACAAAGAAAAGAAACAGACAGGAGGAGAGGCGCATGGGGTGATATCGGCTTAGACTCAAGCCTCTGCCAGACTCTAGTTATATACATTCCTCTGTGTGTGGTGTTTTACGTTTTCTTTAGTACAGTTGAAAAGCACTGGTGACTGCACAGGAACATATACCCATACACAGGGGCACAATTAGATCCGAACTTGCGTGGGGGACTAATGGGTCAAACAATGGAGGCGGAGATAACTCTTCAAACAGAGGGGCGGAGCTATCCTCAGAGACAATAAACGAAACAAGCATTTGCAATGCAATAGGTCTCTTTAAGCTATTGGCATTGTAAATGGCAATGCATTTTATATATGTCTCAAAAACCAAAACTTAAATAAAAGGCATTGTCTTTTACAATGCCAACAACTCAAACTCGGGTAAATGCGAGACCTGTTGCATTGCAAATGCTTGTTTTTTTTTGCACTGGTATTGGGTTTGGGAGTCCCTGCGGCTTGTTTTTACAATGCTGGTTTTAAATGGTTACTTTGCGCCCGTCAATGCTTACGCCCACAAATGCTCCGTTACAAACATCAAACGTATATTTGCGGTGCGGCTGTGCTTCACGTGCGATGTTCCCCCATCACGATATAGACTGCCTGCATTCCATGCTTTCTAGAAAACAAAATGATCCACTCGTCTGAGCTCTGCAGGGACCGGTGAAAGGCGAGCAGCGGGTGTCATTTCTTTTTGTTACACGCTCGAACAGGCTAAGTGCAGGAACACCCGAGTTTGCACGCCTGTCATCAGACATTGTTTTTCAGCACGATCGGTTGTTTCTTTGATGAAGACATAGCTCTTTTTATTGTTTATTTGAATGTTTGGAAGACATTGGGGCAGATTTATGAGCCCCTTGCGCCACTTTTGCGTCACTTTTCCCATGTTAAAAGTGACGCAAAAGTGGCGCAAGGGGCTCATAAATCTGCCCCATTGTATCCACGTCCACGTTAGATGCCAATTGTTCCATTGTATCTTGTATTTTTCAAATCTACTGAGTTCTACTCAAATACACCTACACTGTACAAGGTAAAGTAAAAATAAAAACCGATACATTGCATCTATGCAGAATTCATTACACACTAGAAAACTTCCGGTACTCCATCCACTTACTAAAATAAAATATATATATATATATAGTGCCGATTCGTGAACTCGAGGCACTTCGTTGCACAAGTGTGTTATCAGAAGGTGTCAAATACTGGAGCCTGCTCGAGCATTCGGGACAGTTGGACTGTGTATCGGGAACATTTCTCGTACCAGGAGGAGTAGTGCCCTTCTCTGTTGGTACTTTGCCTTTTAGCTTTCATACAGCCGTAGGATTTCTGGCAAAAAATGGTTATGTTTTTGTTCTATACGAAAAGTTAATGTTGACATTCGAATTAGGAAAATCACTATATGTCTCGCACTGCAGGAACCGGTGAAAGGTGAGCAGCGGGTGGTTGGACTACGGAACAGAGTGTGGTAACTTTATTTTAAAATGGTGGGGCACGTAGCTGCTTCCGCCTTCCCACACTAATACAGCGTTTCCCTTAAACTGAAGCCGCGCCCATCGCTGCTTCTGCTCACCCTTCAACACAAATACAGGAACAGAAAACATCAAGGTACGCCTGGATTTAACAGAGGCATACTGCCATTCCTTTTATCTTTTTCCTTTTTCTCCACTCTCCGTTCAATTTTTGAAAATTATTTTTAATTAAATTTGCATACATGTGCGGCTGCGGTACTTCAATGTTATTAGAGGTACACATGTCACGAACGCTCAATGTTATAGGGTGCTATAATGACCGTTTCAATGTTGGCTTTAAATTACTACAGTGCCAGGGACCTGGTCGACTTAAGGCCTTGATTAAACGCATCGTACATCCAGGATTGTTCATCGGCTTTTATCACAGAAATGCACGTTGCCCTTGAACATTGCATTGCGCTGAGGTTTTTATGTTATATGATATCCCATGCCCACAATCATTAGGGGTATATAAACATAGGCACCGTACCAACCTGGGACTTTTAAGTGAATGTGTAAAAGGTTAAGAATGCTAGCTCTCGCAGTCTCTGTCCACCGTGTTTCAAGAGATTTGTAGTGAGTGTCCTGCTCGCTAATGCCGATCTTGACCTGATGCTACAGTCCGAATTTTAATGCCACTTCTGCATGCAAGTTCAAGGAATGTGTCCCCTAGCTTTGTCAGTTGTAATAAAGTGTGCCCTTTAATTGTAGTTTGAGATTTTACACTGTCAATCTATTAAACACTCCATGTGAATGTCAAGGTATACTTTGAACTGTCTGGTTCTCTTATAGTTTCAGTGCTTTTGTTTTTAAGTGGCATTGTTGAAGAATTCAATTCACCAATTGCGTTCCATTTGTATGAGCCCTTCGCATGTTGTATCCTAAGTGGTGACAAGACGCATTATCAAAACTTTGAAATTGTAACACATTATTACTTATACCAATTTATGATAATCAGTCCCACGGCAGATTTCATTTTTGTAATTCATGCAAATTTGATAATCTAGGACATAAAACTTCAACCTCATTTTTGCTCAAGTAGTTTTTCCTGACATAAGGCTGATAGAAAACCAAAATTTCTTCGTATTGCGTAGCATAGTTTGTTTTATATGGTCCCAAGGAGTTAGCACACTTTACAATTGAAATAACTTTATATGCACACAATAGGGCAGCAGTAAGTGTACATGTAAGATCAATTGCAGATACAGATACATTTATAAAAGACAGCACGGTGATCAGCGGAAGGGAAAGGTACAAGGGCAACAGAAAGCCTGCACATAAAATCAAGGCAGTCCTTTAATTGTGCATTACATTAGTGGTGATAACGTAAACTAGTTTAGTCTGTAAGTAGTATTTTCTTTAATGTGTTTCTCCTACTGCAAGCACAAAATGCTTTCCTGCAACATTCAGAAATTCAGAGCGCCATGTGCGCTTTCCTTTTCTAAGCAGCCTAGGACAATGGCAGCCGCTTCTTTGAATAGGTCTCGCATTTACAAGAGTTTGAACTATTAACATTGTACATGATGCCTTTTATTTATGTGTTAATTATCAAAACATATAAGTAAAAGGCATTGTCATCTACAATGCCAATAGCTTAAACTCTTGCAAATGCGAGACCTATTGCATTGCAAATGCTTGTTTTCATTACAACTAGAATTGTTATATTATAGCAAATGGCATTCTGCAAATCCTGGTATTAAAATGCCAGACTCTAATTTCTTATAATCAGCGACTTGTGATGCACCCAATCGCTGATTATAGAGAAAAGACACCGAACTCGACTATTAAAAGTTAATACAGTCAGTTGTAATGTTGCAATGCCTGCTGTCAGACACGGAAGCCGTAGTGAAAGGCAGGTCAGGTCAAGGAGCATAATTGAAGAAGCTGTTTAAAGCAACATAAACATAATGTTGATTTTCTCTCTTCTGCTCTATATTTTGTAGCTTGCAATGATAAGAAAAGAGAACAAGTTTATTTTTTGCACTTCGTAGATAGAGAAAAGCTAGAATCTTTCTACAGGTTTCTACACATTCCAAGCTAGTACATCTTTTTTTTTAAAAAAACAGACTTGTAGTGAACTGTTTCTCATTTCAGTTTGCAAGAAATAACAAACAGGTTATTGATGTGTTTCATTTTTTACTAGAGGTTTTACTTTTATTTGGCCTTTCCCAGTGGCATCTACAGGGGAACGAAGTGTGGGCACGAGTGAGCGCGCTTAAAAAAATATATATAAAAAAAGAAAACTTACCACGTCCCCGCTCCGGATCTCATCTTTCAACACAGGAACAGGAAGCAGCAACTCCTTCGGCCAATCCAAGGACTGCTCCCACCAGGATGACACTAGCCCTAGGATTGCTGGGAGCGGCCTCACTCAGCTCTCCACAGCTCTAGAGGCTTTGGCTTTCTCCAACCCAGATGTCTTAAGACAGCTGGGTTAGAGATGTTTTAAGTGTGCATGTGTGGCTGGACGTCGCCGACCAAAAACACATGCACATTTTAAACAGTGCCATACCAGCCCACCCTCCTCCCTGATGAGTGACATGCTTTTGTCTCTCAGCAGCTGCCCTGCTCCTGTCCTGACACTCGGCTCGGCACAGGGGGTGAAAAATAGAATGACTATTAATTACCTTTTAATTTTTCATCTTTGGGGGGATTTATAAGTGGGGCGATGCTGCTCTGCACAAACGGAGGAGCAGCCTTTGCTCTTTCCTCTATATGGTTATGGAATTCCTCGGGGACTTGTTACAATTACCACTGGGCATCTTGTATGTGTTATTATGTGTGCAAAGGTAAAGCTATCCTTTCCATGCAATGTAAGCTGCTCTCCCGCTGAAATTAAAATCTTCCCCTTATGGAGAAGGAGACAGGGATGTGACTTCTGAGGAGACGGCGACTGTTTTCAAACCACGCCCTGAGCAATGCAGCCTCCCACCTGGCACCGGGCAATCATGCTGACAGATGCTCTAGTCGTTGTTAAGATTATGACTTCTGTAAACCCCACTGAATCACTGATGGAAGCCATGGACCGAGACCTAAACAATTTCTACAGTTTGAACCTTTTTTATTTAACTTACAAATGAGAATATGTAGAAAAATTGGACTTTTAATTTTAATAGGAAGGTTGGACCTTTCCAATATTGGCTTTTATTTCTAAAAGACGCAGCAGCAACATACTAGATTCAATCCTATCACTAATGCACTCTTTCTTATATTTTGGTGCTTACCACTGCTGAATTTGAGTTCACCAATCATACACACTAGATTATCTTTGTTGTTATTGTGCTACTTCAATTAATCAAGCTAAGGCCACCAACCTATTTTTTAGCCTCCAATGTCATATTCCTTTACATTTTCAGAGCATTGTAACATTTTTACTGTTACACTCTGGTGCCGATTCCGATCCTGTAAAAACCCGGGTACGAATGGTCGTACGAAGCGTATTCTCCGTACGACTCGGACCTGGGAAATGCTCCTTACAAACCAACAAGTACGATTCGTACAGAAATACCATTTCCGTACGAATGGTAAAAAACTACGTGCAACGAAAAAATACCCACAATTCCGATCCGGGACATCGCGTACGTGACGTCCGGATGGAGTCAGGCAGCGTTCTACGGACCAGCAAGTACGATTCGTGCCGACGTCACTCCGCACGGATCATTATTTACGGCAGCCAAAAACTCCCAGGAAATTGAGAACGACGCGAAGAAGGAGCAGCGGTACGCGACGGACAGCCATGGACCCCATCCTACGTGTCATCCCGGCCCTCCTAGCCTACGACCTGGTGCACCGAAACCGCAGCGCACGCCGCAGAAGGTCATCACAACACCCAGGGGCAAAGGGGTGGCAAGGGGCAGGAAACATAACCTCTACCTATTTTTAAAAATACCATATACTGGCCATACATTACCTCCAGGGTCTGGTCACTTCGGGGGGCGTGTCCACCAATCCCTGCGTACGCGTACCCGTCACCACTACAATGGTGGTACAGCCCGTAACCACGCCCTCAAAGCGTGGGTACGGCCCGTACCACCATTGTAGTGGTGATGTAGGGGTACGCGTGGTACGGGCCGTACCCATGCTCTGAGGGCGTGGGTACGGCGCGTACACCTACATCACCACTCCAATGGTGGTACGGGCCGTACCTATGCCCTCAGAGCGTGGGTACGGCCCGTACCACCATTGGAGTGGTGATATAGGGGTACGCATGGTACGGGCCGTACCCATGCTCTGAGGGCGTGGGTATGGCCCGTACCACCAGTGGAGTGGTGATGTAGGGGTACGCGTGGTACGGGCCGTACACACGCCCTGAGGGCGTGGGTACGGCCCGTAACACCATTGGAGTGGTGATGTAGGGGTACGTGTGGTACGGGCCGTACCCACGCTCTGAGGGCGTGGGTACGGCCCATACCACCATTGGAGTGGTGATGTAGGGGTACGCATGGTACGGGCCATACACACGCCCTGAGGGCGTGGGTACGGCCCGTACCACCATTGGAGTGGTGATGTAGGGGTACGCGTGTGAAGAAATATGATTTCCTTCTCAGGGGTCTCACTGATACTTAGTCCATTCAAACCAATAATAAAGAATTTGGCACAGAAGCTGAAATATAAAAGAACATTTTTATTAAACTCAAATGAGTGTGACTACGTCACACAGAAGCCGTAGCAACTGAATGAGGTAGTCCATAGAATGGTCTTACTTCACGTACTTATATACTCTTTATCCTGCCCCAGGCATGTAAGGGAGTTGTACCAATTACATTCCTAAACAAATGGAAAATCTGGAGGGTCAGCAGGTGAGTAGCCCTTGGGGTTTTAGCAGGATATGGGCAAAACATTATAATTACATAGTTCACAAAGGTTAATCTGATTTAGATGGCACTGCAGGGCACGGCATGATTACATGTACAGTATCTTGATTGGCAATCTCAGACAAAGATTGATCAGGGAAATTGGCTTTGCGAGGTCAGTTTCAGGTGAAGAGGTCAGTTTCTTACAGTTCATTCCAGAGTCAGAAAGAAACCTAGTTAATGTATACATAGACTAAGAAGGCCAGGCCACTTTGTTCGCCAGGCTACCTTCACAGGCCTACGTGAGGGCAACACAAAATGGTGGCACAATAAAATGGAGTCAGTCTCGAGAACTACAGAACCTCAGACCCTCCTTTTGCCATTACGTAGGCAATAACCTAAGACTCATGTTAATCTGAATCTAGGTCTATATCGATATTCATTAGGTCGTCAAGGTGTTGCTGTAACATCATCTTATTATTCTCTACTTCTCTCGGGACAGGTCTCCGAACACACATAGTAGCACAAAGACTCACTTCTGGTGGACCATTTTTGGATGCTAGAGGCGGAGCCACTTCCTCTTCCATGGCAATTCAGTCAAATGAGAACTTAATTAACATTTACTTTATACAATTGCACTGGAATCGCTTGTGCAACTGTGCCCAAAGTCCGTTCCAAGCCTCTCTGGCAGGCTTCCATCATCCATCAAATCTGCTTCCATTGTCTTCTTCCGCATTGGGCCTCTCAATTCAGGCCTCTTCATGAAAATAGTACTGCTTAGTTGGAGTGCCCTCCTGGCAAACACTCACAGCTCACTCGAAAGTCTCAATGTCTCAAGGCAGTGCACCAGTGTCTCTCCTCTGCAGCAGACACTACAAATAATGTGCTCTTCATTGGTCATGGGCACAGATCATCTTGTGCAGACCCGGGTCTACATTCTCAGGCTCCAACACTCATTATTCAGTGTCAAAGGACGCTCAGGCTGCTCTTTCATGGGCACCATATTGTAGTGCCTTTTGTCAATCTTAGATCCTCCGGTGCACTGCCCTTCCATTGGAGCAAAGAAAAAGGGGGGGGGGGTGTGTTGCCAAAACTCAGGCCAATGGGTTCAAGGGACTGCACACTGTCAAAGGTTACCAGCACATGACAGGTAGAAGACTATAGCCTCAAACCAGCCCTGCTATCAACAACAGGGATCCTTCTCTTTCGCTCTTTTACACTGAAACTTTGGTTTTGTGATGTCCAATGCCGTCTGATGGAGCAAGTACGATACCATTGATGGCGCGCTGGCGATCGCTGTCCAGCCTTGCTACTTTCTGGGTGCTGGAACTGTAGGGCCAAGACGTCCGCCTTTCATCTGTAGCTGTCACTGATGGGAATTAGGCTTAAATCAATGTTCTGCAGGTTATTATGACTTAATTCCCGCAGAATCTAGTGACGTAGGAAATGTGACACAGTTGTTAGTTTCCTTCAGTTTAGTATAAAAACAGTTCATTGTATTTAACAATAGGACTGCAGGCAGGTGGTCTGAAATCTTCAAGGGAGTGGCCAGAAGCCATGGGACAACTCTGGTTTAGAATGCACTGTCACTCTCATAAGATGCAAAGGCAAAGGCAGTACTTCTAGTCCAGGGGTCTCCAACGAGTAGCTCGGGAGCCACTGGTAGCTCGCCAGTACCTTCAAAGTAGCTCTCTGAGGTGAAGTTAAGCCCAGAATCAATTTCCGAGTAGGTGCCTATTAAAGAAGGCAGCACTGATCATCTCAAGCCCCTAAGAGTGACAGCCAGCCAAACGTATCACAGTAACTCATACCAACACTCAAACACACAGTGTGCCAGCCTATAGGATCTGCTACATGACAGTCTGTATCCAATCTCAATATAATTAAGCCACAAGGAGATTGACCATGTTGCAGTCTCTCCTTTATCAGTCACAACATGTGTGTGAACAGTGCACCATCAGAAAGGTATGGCAGCAGTAGCCTGAGCTGTAATCAGTGCTGACCCACCAAAATGCGGGACTGCAGGAGTCAGAGTGAAAATGTGTCAGTTTAGATGCATGATCAGCTCAAAACCTGAGGAGAACAGGGTATGATACAGACCAGAGAAAACTAAGAGACTTTTAGAACAGATCACCATATTAAACGCTCCTAATAGAGAAAGAGGTTGCTCCAAGGGGAGTGTGAAAAAAAAAAAGTGCTCACGAGTTAGGACAGATATAAAGGAGGGGAATCCAAAAGGCAAATTCAATAACCAATCAATTAAACATTCTGGTATCATAAGTAAAACTGGACGTGGTTCATAGTGGCACCAGTTTTACAGATAGGCCAGTCCCTTATGGATTTACAAATATTAATTTCATGATTTTCTAATGGGATAAACATCTCTTAAATTACTACATCTGTGTGTTCCTACATTCCTTATCTCGAACACCTCAAAAGGGGAAACGCATGATACAAATTATCAGGGGCATGCAGATACCTCCCTTTAATAATTGTGCAGCAGGTGCACAATGTAATACACAGGCTAAACAATATCTCCCCATGATCACTGAGAATACCTGTCACCCTAGTCTAATAATTCTCAGGTCTCTGGTGTCTGATCTACAATTTTTCCTTTCCCTAGTCACCTGTCCGGAGGGGGCACTATACCCACTTAAAATAACAATCCTGCTACTCAGGACAGCAAATAAGAAACTCTTGGTGTCTCTAATGACTACATGTAGAAGTGCAATATCATAAGGAAAGTTAGGTCACCTTTAGCAAGAGCCACAGATTTATAGTTCATCCTTAGGGTCTAATCAGGGAACATCAATCTAGGCTGCTCGTCCCTTAAAGGAAGGAGCAGTAACATGACTAACTGCAGGTGACACACTTTTAATCCTGTATATCTCTTTTGTTTATTATTATTTTTTTCAATACCATTATAGCCACATAGACATGCACTGGTGAAGTGTTGTCTGTCATATTCACAGCATGAAATATCATATCTGTGAAATTTAGTAACCAGAACAAGTCCAACCAACTGTTGCGTAGCGATGGGCATCGTCATGACCATCCCCTCACAACACAGGGGAGCTTGTAACAGTATTAAAAGCAAAAGCGTAAACACAACGCAAAAACAAAAAAACGTGCATAAAATAAAAACACACATGCCAAGCCATCAGGTATACTTGCTGTATACCAAGCACAGAAAGCATAGACAAATTACAATAGCACATATAAATGAGCGGTGACGCACGCACTTCATAGACAAATTACAGTAGCACATGTAAATGAGCGGTGACGCACGCACTTCATGCAGCCCAAAACCCAATATTCGGGCCTGCTTAATTTGTCAGGCTTAAAATTAAAAGTACACTTTCTTTTACTTTCCTCACCCTCCTTTTGACAAATGGTCACCAGTTAGTGGTGATCAACTGTCAAATACAACTTACTGTGTCGCTTCTGACACACAGGACCAGCAGGAACAATTCATAGAAGGACAAAATGCAAAAACGTGAAAAACACACGAATATTTTTTCTTCAAAGGAGTCATACAAAAACTCCTCTTGTTTCAACCTACTGCTAACCCCCACCTTACTGACCTCAAGGTCAAAATCTGCCTCGCCTCAGCCCTCTCTCTCTTCACCCTGAAGCTGTCAAAGACAAAAAGCCTACCTAACTCTTTCTAACTTGCAATAACCAACCCTATCCAAAACCACATACCATATATATTACTCCCTTTAGGGGCCACAATCCACTCCTATTCCCAGACTCACAAACATCTACTGTGAATACTTCACAGAACACAACGACACAACATACCAGCTTTAGAACAAATGCTCGTTACCACCCTATGCAATGGTACTCATTTCATCGACCTTAAATGGATGAACGTCTCAGTAGGTCCAGCTAGAGTTAAAACCTTCAACCCTGATATTAAACTCAAACCTCTGCACCGGGCACATTGGCTCACTGAGCCATTAAAAGCAACCCCAAATGAGAACAACCTGCAAATTTGTATTATACCTAAATGTATGCATTTACTGAAGCCTAAGGCACTTTAAAAGCTACTCTAAATGAAAAAACAAAAATGCTGCCTAAATAGTGCCCTCACCCAATTTCGACTTTGACACCTGGGGCACTTAAAAATAAATATCCTATAATTGTGCTACATATTAATCATCCTCAGAATGTTCTTTACAAATTGCAGAGATTGGACATTAGACATATCTCATGTAAATCCTTAGAAAAATGAGTTTTTTACGCCTGCGCCAAGTGAAATTCCATATGCAAATGTTCTCATTTTTGCGGTTCAACACAGCTTAAATTAAATTTTAATGCTAGGAGGTCACAGTATGAGTATTAAGCTTTATAAATATTAAAAAACGAATTTAGAAGCACTTATTTTTAATAATTCTTTTTCATAATTAATAATTATTTTTAATAAACCCAATCATCCCTTGCCTATCATTTTAGACGCATTTATTTATAAGCCTAAACACAGAAGCTTAACTTGAAACATGACAAATTCTTGCACCACTTTTTTTTTTTTTAAAAGAACAATTATTCTTACATTAGAACCAAGAATATGCTTATAAAAATGCTTACAGAGAGGAAACCCTTAATTGAAATGTCTTCTTGTAATACAAAATAATTAACCGTAGTTTTGGATCCTTTTTTAAAACAACAGCCTGAAATGCAAAGTTCCACCCGTGTTTAACTGAGGGCGAAGTCCTGGCTTGAGTAAACATTCCTGTCTATTCGTGACCTGCCATTTGCTCCGCGGCAGTAAAAGCTTGTCTCTCAGTGTTATAACATGAGCACGGTGTCAGTCTTTTTCAAACTCTGACATATCAATGCGTGTTGCGTTGGAGTTCAGCAAAGATTTACTTCAGCTGAAGTGTTTGCCTGTTAATATCTAATACAATGTATGTAAGTAAAAAAATACAATAAGTTTATTTTTCTACAAAACACACAATTTCGTTTTTGATGCCTTTTTATTCCTACTGAATGTGAATTTTAATTTTATCTTTTAAGCATTTAACAGTTTGTACATATGCATAATTGCTTACTCTATAAATTAAATAGCAACATATAGCTATTGTAGCATATCACATGGTTCATTCCCAGATTTTTATTTAATTTCTACTTAATTAATTAACTGACATTTTGCTTAACAGACTGAAAACATCAAGAAAAAACCCCAAACACACATTGAGCTCATTTCAGACATAAACAGAAAGGGGTCAAACACTCAGGACACACAATACAGCGCGTTTTAGTCATTTATTTCATAAATAGCGCCATCGCTATTTACTTACAGAAGTTGCACTAATGGGAAAACCACATAGACATTTAAACACACATTTAACCCACAGATCAATACTCAAGACAGAAACAAAGGACAGCCCACAGACTGTACTTAAACCAAACCATTTGTAAATACTAGTTGTAAGTCATATTTACAAGAAGCGCTTCTCAATGGTGTTCCAAAAGACTGCAAAAACAGCCCCACAGACCTTTATTTCCAAGAAGTCAAGATACACTCAATTCACAAGCTTTGGCTGGCAGAACACCAAAAATCGCTCTGCATATCTCCATTCATAAGATTGCGCAGAACAAAGGACCCTTGTATGTATTATGTCCATATTTTAATTCCCTGGGGATACAGAATCACCAAAGAGCAAATATGTTTTTATACCTAAACCTATTTAGGTATTCCCTCTAGGGGAGCCGGCTAATTTACTTCACATCACACTATGGTATCTCCAAGAAAAAACAACACATTCTTCAATGCGAGCTTTGAAAACAGGCATGCCAAAAATACTGCAGAATATGCAATATTATAATCAAAGTAGTGCTTAAGGTACTCTCCGTACGTTGCACCGTTCAACAAAACCAGATAGAGAAAAAGCTCCTCATTACCTGCCTACACAAATTGCAATTCGCATATACAAACCTATACAAATCCAAAGTTGGCCAACACAAATTCCAAAATTCCAAAGCTATAGTAAGTGTTACTAAACTACCTTACCAATCCAAGGCAAAAACCAACAGTTAGAGCCGCATAACAACTTTTACCAAACAAATGGTTGTCCAAATTCTAACTGCCAAGTTCTAAATGACCTAACAGTCTTTTTTTAAAATACTCACGCCAAAAATGTTCTCAGTCAGAGGTGACATCATGTGGAGGATCAAAATCAGGAAGATCAGAAATATACTGGGGTGCAGAGACAAAGAATCCCCAGAATCTCCGTGCACAGAGTACCTCCTTAGTGGAGTCCTGTCCTGTCCTCCTCAGTAGATTTCTGTCTTCTGACAAGATCACTCCCACAGATAGCCACTTCTCTGATGAGGCCCCACGTTGGCCGCGCCATTTGAAGAAATATGATTTCCTTCTCAGGGGTCTCACTGATACTTAGTCCATTCAAACCAATAATAAAGAATTTGGCACAGAAGCTGAAATATAAAAGAACATTTTTATTAAACTCAAATGAGTACACAGAAGCCCTAGCAACTGAATGAGGTAGTCCATAGAACGGTCTTACTTCACGTCTTATATACTCTTTATCCTGCCCCAGGCATGTAAGGGAGTTGTACCAATTACATTCCTAAACAAATGGAAAATCTGGAGGGTCAGCAGGTGAGTAGCCTTTGGGGTTTTAGCAGGATATGGGCAAAACATTATAATTACATAGTTCACAAAGGTTAATCTGATTTCGATGGCACTGCAGGGCATGGCATGATTACATGTACAGTATCTTGATTGGCAATCTCAGACAAAGATCGATCAGGGAAATTGGCTTTGCGAGGTCAGTTTCAGGTGAAGAGGTCAGTTTCTTACAGTTCATTCCAGAGTCAGAAAGAAACCTAGTTAATGTATACATAGACTAAGAAGGCCAGGCCACTTTGTTCGCCAGGCTACCTTCACAGGCCTACGTGAGGGCAACACAAAATGGTGGCCCAATAAAATGGAGTCAGTCTCGAGAATTACAGAACCTCACGTGGTACGGGCCGTACCCATGCTCTGAGGGCGCGGGTACGGCGCGTACACCTACATCACCACTCCAATGGTGGTACAGGCCGTACCCACGCCCTCAGAGCGTGGGTACGACCCGTACCACCATTGTAGTGGTGATGTAGGTGTACGCGCCCTACCCATGCCCTCAGAGCGTGGGCACGGCCCGTACCACCATTGTAGTGGTGTTGTAGGGGTACGCGTGGTACGGGCTGTACCCACGCTCTGAGGGCGTGGGTACGGCGCGTACACCTACATCACCACTACAATGGTGGTACAGCCCATACCCAGGCTCTGAGGGCGTGGGTATGGCCCGTACCACCATTGTAGTGGTGATGTTGGGGTACGCGTGGTACGGGCCGTCAACACGCTCTGAGGGCGTGGGTACGGCGCATACTCCTACATCACCACTACAATGGTGGTATGGGTCGTACCCACGCCCTCAGAGCAGGGGGTACGGACCGCATCACCCGTACCTCTAGGGCACCAGTACATTAGTGATACAAGGCGTACACACGCCACGAATGTTGGCTTAGGGCCTGTTGCCGCATATAACCAGTATATTGGGGTGTGTTCATGGCCAGGACAGCAGTGTACAGCACCAAGGGTGCGGGTGGGTGGGTGGGTGTCTGCCTAGGAGTCCCAGCAGTGGACAGAGACATGTGAGGGGTGGGTGCAGAGGAATACCAGCAGTGGACAGAGACATGTGAGGGGTGGGTGCCTAACACTCCCAGCAGTGGACAGAGACATGTGAGGGGTGGGTGCATATCACTCACAGCAGTGGACAGAGACATGTGAGGGGTGGGTGCCTATCACTCCCAGCAGTGGCCAGAGACATGTGAGGGGTGGGTGCATATCACTTCCAGCAGTGGCCAGAGACATGTGAGGGGTGGGTGCATATCACTCCCAGCAGTGGACAGAGACATGTGAGGGGTGGGTGCCTATCATTCCCAGCAGTGGACAGAGACATGTGAGGGGTGGGTGCAGAGGAATACCAGCAGTGGACAGAGACATATGAGGGGTGGGTGCCTATCACTCCCATCAGTGGACAGAGACATGGGGGTGGGTGCATATCATTCCAAGCAGTGGACAGAGACATGTGAGGGGTGGGTGCATATCACTCCCAGCAGTGGACAGAGACATGTGAGGGGTGGGTGCAGAGGAATACCAGCAGTGGACAGAGACATGTGAGGGGTGGGTGCCTATCACTCCTAGCAGTGGACAGAGACATGGGGGTGGGTGCCTATCACTCCCAGCAGTGGACAGAGACATGTGAGGGGTGGGTGCAGAGGAATACCAGCAGTGGACAGAGACATGTGTGGGGTGGGTGCCTATCACTCCCAGCAGTGGACAGAGACATATGAGGGGTGGGTGCATATCACTCCCAGCAGTGGACAGAGACATGTGAGGGGTGGGTGCCAATCACTCCCAGCAGTGGACAGAGACATGTGAGGGGTGGGTGCATATCACTCCCAGCAGTGGCCAGAGACATGTGAGGGGTGGGTGCCTATCACTCCCAGCAGTGGCCAGAGACATGTGAGGGGTGGGTGCCTATCACTCCCAGCAGAGGACAGAGACATGTGAGGGGTGGGTGCCTATCACTCCCAGCAGTGGACAGAGACATGGGGGTGTGTACATCATGATCAGATGAGCACAACTCCATGGGTGTATGTACGCATCCCTAATGTTCGACTATGTTGATAGTGCCATAACAACACATCACTGACAGCAGTGTCCCACTCCCATGAGGATGGATGTCTTTCCCCCACTGCATGACACAACACATGTGGGTGTGAGGACAAATGACACATGCATACCCACCCCTGGCGGATGCAGCACAATACACACACAGAGATCATGCCACAAGACTGTATACTCATGTCAATGCCCACTAAACTAAAAGAGCCAAAGGGAACACACACTGTCACGCACATCCCAGGACTGATAGGAATGTACAGGTGCTGGGACAGCCACCAAGATGCTGCCTCTCATGGAAGGAATAGGGTGGAGTTCCCACAGATACAATGCCCACAATTGTCAGTCAGGTGCACAAATACCCTGCAGAACAAGTACCAATTGTGTGCTAGGCTGGGATTACACACATGCAGAGTGCGGAAAATGGTGAATGTCGCCATTAAGGCATTACAACATACTCAATACACAAGTACAGTGACTAGCAAGGATGGCACTGAAGATGCAGCCGGAGACATTGCTGAGCAGGCATGGCCATAGTTGAAGGGATCTGTCAGCCATCAAGGAAATGTAGACACAGGTCAGTACAACAAAAGTGCAACTCCCTGCAGGCAAGATGTCAGGTGCCACACAGGAAGGAACACTCCTTGGGACAATGTCTCCAAACACAAATAGCACACACGAGCAAAGATACTTTGCAGAGACCTTGTGATGGCACGCAGATACCATGGTCCACCCCATGAGCATCAGACTACACATTTTTCCTGAAAAATAACACATTACCACAACCCAACTCCGGGACCATCAGCACCCGCATCAATACCTGAAATGCAATAGTGATCAAAGTGAAAAGAAATTGCTTTATTCAGCATTAAATGAAAATGTATAAAAGGACACTATTTACAAAGGCACATGGCCAGTCCAGGTCAGAAGTCCTGTGGGGGGACACATGGCCACGCGTCTCCCCTAGCTTGCCTGCACATTAGAACCCTCAGGTTCGTCGACTGGGGGGGGGGCATCATGTGGGGAAGGACCAGGCACCGCAGGGACAGTAGGTGTAAGGGTAGGTGTGGTGGGTGCAGGGACGGACGCCTCCACCACAGGGGTTGGGGCAGCACTGCTGCCAGCTCGTCCAGCGTATCCCCTGCACCCGAAGAAATCACAGGCTCAAAGGAGGGGGGGGGGTCAGAGGGATGGGATGCAGCGCTACTCGGGGAGGGGGTGGACAGGGCGGGGACTCAACTCCCCTACCCGTGGAGTGCCGTTCCCGTTTGCGGGCTGGAGAGCAAGAGGGGCTGAGGCCAGCACAGCCAAGTAGGCCTCCTTGTCAGAGTGTGTGGTAGGGGAGCCGAGGGTAGTGCCTTTGGAGGGACTGGGTAGTGCGGCATGCGGATTCGGACTGTGGCTGCGTGTATGCCTGTGTGCCCCAGACCCAGTGGGTGTGCCTTCATCCCCCTGAGTGTGCGTGCCAGGAGGAGTGCGCTTGCCCTTACGTGGTGGTGTGCTGCCTGTGTCTGGTGGGGTGTGTGCTTGGGAATGTCTGTGTGTGCTTGGGACAGGTATGGGAGTGGGAAGTGTGGATGGTGCAGGGGTGGGGAGGGACGAAGCGCTGCAGGAGACTCACTGCTGCTGTCAGTGAAGAGTCCATGGACCTCAGCAACATCCGTTGGTCAGACATCGCTGATGACATGCCCTCCATGTACGACACCATCTGTGTCATCATTCGGGTGTGGCCATGGAGGACATTCAGCATCGATGTCTGGCCAACCTGCAACTGCCGCAGAATGTCCACAGACTCTGCAGTGAGGGCAGCAGGGGGGACAGGGGCAGGGGGTGCGGTGCCTGGCACGAAGGAGACACGGTGTTGCCTAGCACGGACAGAAGGGACCGGAGCAACTGGGAGGGCGGTGATGGGAATGGAGGGGGCGGTGACAGATGTAGTGCTGCTGCCAGTTGTTGTAGCAGCCTCCGCCCCCTCGAGGAGTTCAGCCTCGGACCCGTCAGCGTCGTAGTCAGTGTTGTCACTAGACAGGTCCTCCGCCTGACTCCCCTCGCCCTCCGTGCCACTTGCTCCCACAGACTCGCCAGCAGTGGTGGCAGCGGTGCTAGATCCCTCCTCCACGTCCATGCAGGTGTCTCCCTCGGTGTCCTCCGATGATGCTGTGGGCAAGGTGAAGATACAGAAAAAAATCAGTCACCTGTATACAACAGACACATGAGTCCAAACAAAAATGTCACAGTGGATATCAGGAAATGCATCATGAGTAACATCTAGAATAGTCCACACATATGTAACCCCGCACTCCCCAGTTGGTTGACCCACCATGCCACTTGGAAACAATGGAGATTATGACACAACAGCAAATAACTTGATAACGAATTAGACTGAGAAGCTAGTGTCTGGGGACAGTTGAGCACAGCAAGACTATGAAGGCATGCCACCTCTTGTTCACAGTGACGAAACAGTATTGGTGCACCCAAGGCCAAATAACACACCTCAATGCTAAAGGTGTCCCCACACTCTGAGACTTGTGAGTACTTTGGAAACCATAACCAAAAACATTGCGATCCCTTGGGACTCACAACACTTTACACAATGTACATGTTTAGAATGTGTGAATGTGCCACTTTGTGAACAGATGACACATCTGCCTGTATGACAGAAGTCACACAATGAGGTGCACACAAAAATACATTTACACAGTCATTGTATGAGCTGCCAGCCGAATTCTAATAAGCCACTGTAAAGAAGAAATGGGGTATCAGTAAGTACATATACATGGCACCACGGTGGTCTGGATTAATTGACACTCGTAAGTTGGTATCAGCAACAACCAAGGACTTACCCAAATGCAAACACACTGTGGGAACATGGATATGTATAATCAGAAAACAAGCGGTAATCGAACTGTGCCTTTCTGTAAAATGTGCCAGCGTGTCCACGGAAAGTGTAAAAGTACTTTCTTTTGCACTTCCCTGGGAGACATCTGTCATGCAGGCACATTATTGTCCTTCACAACAAACTAGCAAAATGAAGCATATGAAAAATTGAGACATGTTGACAAGTGTAGTGAGTGCCAAGGTACAATACTTCTTGACTAAAAACTTGAATCATGCCACCTGTCACATGGCCATCCGTACCATGACGACACAGTTGGCAACACATCTGACCCACTGCTTGTCATGTGGAGTGGCACACATGTCCAGACACAGGACAATGCATTAGCTAATGGGCCTGCAATGTGTCGGGATAAGGAGCACCTGCACTGAGGAGACACCCTCATGGCAAGCAAGAATGTCCACACAGATGTCAGCACACACAGACCAAACTACTTAGCATCTCGACCACACACTGGTGGCAAAAATGGATGAGCATGAGCCGTGTATTTTAAATTTTGGCACATGCTGCAAAGCACAAACATTAAACCCAGCACAACATGACTGGGTCACTGCATGTTGAGTGTCTGTCCAGACAATTATCACACACAGGTCAGACCTGGCAAGGAGACATAAGGTTTGGACATGTAGGCCTTGCCCGCACGAACACCCCATACCTGAGACAATGTGATTGAGACAGATCAAGAAGTTACACTTCTTAATCTGGGTTTACTAAAATGTGCATCAAGAATTCCTAAATGTACTCCACATCACCTCGTGAGGCTGCCAACACATATTTGTGACAAACAACCATCAACAGATAGTTGTACATAGACACACAGGCACTGCCCAGTGTGAGGATGCACAAGCAAAATGGGGTCAGCCTGTACAATGGGCACATGTAGCACACTTTAGATAAATACAAATGAGGCCAGGGAACAATGCCACAGAGGCCAAACTATGCTGAACACACAGAGAATGGGCACAGTGTTGGATGACACACATGATTCCGAGGCAAGGGTGTCTTAGGGGACTGTAGTGGGCACACTGCTCCATGGTCCTGGAATTATCTGACTGTAACATGAGCTACCGTCCCGGCACTATGCATATCTCCCACTCATGCACATCATGTCTGAGGCCACAACATCGGTCATGCATGCTGCAAGTCTGTTAATTTGAAAACTCACACTCCTATGTTGAGACTCAGCATCAGTGCCAACTAATATTGACCCCCAAATGACTGAACAGGACGGGGCACAGGCAAGGTAACAACACATGTCTCAGACCCCCCCTACATGATGCAGAAAGCAATGTGCACTTGGATTAACTGCCAGCCTAGATGACCATGTGCAATAGTGATTACACACAGACCAGGGAACACATGTCAAGGAGGGGAACGGAGAAAGAATAGCACCGTTTGACTTTGGGGAACAGGATATGGACTGCACCAATTAACCCTCCCAGTGTATCCAGGCGACTGAGCACTTTCAAAAGCTGGTGACACACAACAAACACACATGTACCTACCCCCTTCCTGCTGCTGCAACTCCTGTAACCGCCTATCCAAGTCAGGGAAGACCACCGCCAGGACACGCTTCATCTGGTGGGTCAGTCGTCGGCCCCCGCCGTGCTTGCGTGGAGGTGAGTCCTTCAGCTGCCACCGGGCGTTCCTCCGGGTCCAGCACCGGATGTCCTGCCAGCGATTCCTCACTTGGGCGAGGCGCCGACTGTGACCCTCCACGGATCTCACAGCCCTGACGGCCGGCTTCCATATCTCCCCCTTGGCGTAGGCAGATACCTGTGAGGATGACAAAGTGAGACAACATCATTACACCTGCTCCATGTCACAGAGACACACATTTGAACATCTTTGATATGTTGAACAGGGCATAGTATGCTGGCAACAAATAGCACCTTTGTCATAGGGACATTAGCCTCTGTGGAAGCTCCAATGCACTACATGGCATTGAAAGTACACAGGTGGCATGAGGGGTGCAACACACTCCCTGATCATGGCACACGCTGTGCATCACATGCAACACCAGGCTGATGGACAGCACCTCCAAGCAGTCACATGCCCCAGGCCACTGACGCAACCTCAGCAGATTACACCGACAGACACAGGCACAGATCAATCACCTGCCATTGGTAACAGCGGATACAAACCTCACTCGGCACATGTGCCACTTGCCTGTGGGGTGTCACAGGTGTGGTGCTAGCTCAGCAAGTCAGACACTCCTCACGGCTTACTTCTCACATCAGATGGGTGGAGCTGTTGCCTCCTCCATGCAGCTGTGGTGCAACACTCCACATAGACACTCACCCACATGACAAGGAAAATTCACACACATCAATGTCCAGGGGGCGTACACATCATTTGGACACTCTCACCACCGCTCCACTCAACTCACACACATCTGTGGGTACAGTCACCTGTCACACCGGGGGGGGCACTGAATCACCTCTGGACTATAGAACAAAAATGGCCCAAAGGATTGGGCAGGCTGAATGTGCCATGCACTATGCAGTGAATGTCACAGTAAGCACAATGCAAGTGAGGAGTGCACACAGGAACTACATCATGCTCTGCATGGAAGACATAAGCCATTCCACCCCCCCCCCCTGGGACCCACTCTAAACAACATTGCATGTCTGTCACACCTGGACACAATGCCAGAAGTGACAGTCACAAAAAAGGTGCACAGTCAAAGGTAGTGGAGTCAGCACACACCTGCTCCGCTGGTCTCCCATACAGGCTGGTGTACTGTGGGAGGATGACATCCAGCAATGCCTCATTCTCCTCATGGGTGAATGGCTGGGCCCTCTCCACAGACCTTGACATGGTGCCAGAGGAAGCACAGGCAGCAGCAGTGGTGTCGAGTGAAAGGTAGTGCAGGCAAGTGCCCTCTCATGGGTTCTGGCTGACTTATATCTGCCTTGCTGGGCTGTTTCATTTACAGGAGGACAGAGTGATTGGTCCGACTCATTTGCATCCTACGTTTCCTCCAATCCCTTTAAACATACACCAGTAAGTGCCTTTACATGGTTCAAAATTTGAGCATGATGTGAAGTCAACAACCGCTTTGCAACATTGTATTTAGTTGCCAACTGCCTTTTACAGGCCACATGATGGAAAATTTGAACTTGAAAATCGGTATCCATGACAACCAGCATGCATTTAGGCCCTAATACTTGTCCCTCATGTGTCCCTATGTAATTTAGTTATCCACACACAGGTACGGTGCGTTTCACACGTACCCCTACGGCACCAGTTGCACAGTGCGTTTGACACGTACGTGTATGACCAGTGTGGACACGTACGTGTACTACGGCAGTGTACACACTGGTCGTAGACGTACGTGTATGACCAGTGTGTACACATACGTGTATGACCAGTGTGTACACGTACGTGTACTACGGCAGTGTACACACTGGTCATACACGTACATCTACGACCAGTGTGTGCACGTACGTATACGACCAGTGTGTACACTGCCGTAGTACACGTACGTGTCCACACTGGTCATACACGTACGTGCACACACTGGTCGTACACGTACGTGTACGACCAGTGTGTACATGTACGTGTACGACCAGTGTGTGCACGTACATGTATGACCAGTGTGGACACGTACGTGTACTACGGCAGTGTACACACTGGTCGTACATGTACGTGTCCACACTGGTCATACACGTACGTGCACACACTGGTCGTACACGTAGGTGTACCCACTGGTCATACGAACGTGTACTACGGCAGTGTACACACTGGTCGTACACGTACGTGTACGAGCAGTGTGTACACGTACGTGTATGACCAGTGTGTACACATACGTGTACGACCAGTGTGTGCACGTACGTGTATGACCAGTGTGGACACGTACGTGTACTACGGCAGTGTACACACTGGTCGTACATGTACGTGTACGACCAGTGTGGACACGTACTTGTACGACCAGTGTGTGCACGTACGTGTATGACCAGTGTGGACACGTACGTGTACTACGGCAGTGTACACACTGGTCGTACACGTACGGTCGTACACGTATGTGTACGACCAGTGTGGACACGTACGTGTACTACGGCAGTGTACACACTGGTCGTACACGTACGTGTACGACCGTAGTACACGTACGTGTACACACTGCTTGTACACGTACGTGTGTACGGTCCGTACACACACCCGTACTCCGGCGGGAACACCAATGTGATGATACGGAACGTTCATACGCCCTCAGAGCGTGTGTATGGTGCGTTTCACAGCTTACACAGGTGATAGGAGGCGCACACGAATGGAATGGAGGTGTCAGACTCGTGCACGGCTGTACATCAAGTCATTGTCATTGCAGTCCTTCATGTGCAGGGCCTAGGTTTGTCAGGCAGTGATATGGCACATGTCTCCTCATGTTTTAGCACAATAGATGTGTGATGCCCTGTGTACACATGTCATGTGTGATGGGGCAGTATGTGGCACACTTTCCCTTCCCACTTTGGACATGTGTGCATGTAGTACAAACGTGTTAAGCACTGCATCACTGGTATGGCACAGTCACCAACACCCGCAAATGTCCCCTGATGCCAGGGACAGGGACACTAACACCTGACATCTAAGTACCAGCGTGCCCCAATGTGACTATGTCCTGTGTGTGCCATGTGTTCCCATGAGCTTGCTGTTGGTGTTCCGTCAACTGCATCTGCTGTTGCTGCATCCAACATGTGTCTGTGTGTAGATGGGCATGTCACACATATACGCACACCATGCCACATGTGGATTCACACGTTACGTGTGTCTGTATGCTTCAAAGATGATTTTTTGACATGAGGACATATCTGCGCCGTATCCATGTCTGTGTTTTCTTTTTTCACGTGTACCCCTTCATCGCTATGTGTGTGATCTGTACATTTCCAATGACATGTGACCTGTGCGTCCAGCTTGCCGCCAGCAGTCTGTATGAGATGACATCCTTCAAATGCAGATATGTGGATGTATGTCACTCCTGTGATGTCTCTGGCTGTTCACTTACACTGGCCCACAGCTAGTTTCGGGGCATGTCATGTAGAACTTGACAATCAACGGGTGTAGCTGGCTTGTCGTAGGAGTATCACCTGGCTGGCATACGTGTCCTGGATGTATTGCACAGACCTGACTCTGTATTTAGCAGATGTGTAGTAGCAGTTGAGCATGTGCTCAGTTCATTGACATTGATGTTGTTATGTTCTCACTCTTCGTTATTCCTTCCAATTTTCTGCAGGGCACCGCCTCTCCCCCGACCAATGCCAGACTTGGGTGCCATGAGGGAACGTGACTGCATAAGAGGTTACCGCTTCTCGCAACAGTTGATTGAGAACTTGACCGTAAAGCTTGAACAACACCTCCAACCGCGACACAGGTATCCTACTGCGCTGACCCCCAAGATGAAGGTGATGGCAGCCCTACATTTTTTTGCCACCGGTACGTTTCAATTCACCATAGCTGATGTGCGTGGCATGTCACAGACCATGTTCAGCCGTGTCCTGCATGATTTTTTAGAAGCCATGTTGGAGGACCTGGATGAATTCATCCATTTTCCAACTCGTGAGCAGTTGACAGGTGTCAAGGGTGAGTTCTATGCCCTGGGAGGGATGCTCCATGTAATTGGGTCTATTGATGGGGCACATGTGGCTTTGGTACCACCACAGGCACAGGAGGTCGCCTATCGCAACCGTAAACATTACCACTCTATAAATGCCCTTGTGGTGTGTCTTGCTAACATGCTGATTCCCATGTCTGTGCACGTTTTCCAGGGTCAGCACACGATGCCTACATCATGAGGCGTAGCAGGGTGCCAGAAATGATGCTGGGGCTGCACAACGGATGAGCATGTCTTGTTGGTGGGTATACTCTGTCCTTTGTTTTGCGCTATTTTTGTATCTTACGGCATCTCCTGACCCACTTCTTTACATGATGTTTCCATGTAGGGGACTCTGGCTATCCCAACATGCCATGGCTGATGACGCCTCTCCGCAACCCCAGATCAGCTGCAGATCACCGTTACAACAACGCACATGGGCAGACCTAGCAAGTGATTGAGAGGACGTTCGGCCTCCTGAAGAGCAGATTCCGGTGCCTTCACAAGACAGGCGGGTCCCTCCCATATGCACCGGTGAAGGCCTGCAAGATCTTCCTCGTGTGCTGCATGCTGCACAACATGGCAGTGGAGAAGGCTGTGCCACTCATCCTGGATCCGAATGAGCAGGAACATCCACCCGTGGAGGATGAAGGGCTTGGTCACGAGGCAAGTGAGGAGGAGGACGACGACATCCGGAGTCAGCTCATACGCAACTTCTTCTCATAATGGTGAGTCCATGGGTCTGAGTGTGCACGCCTGGAGCCTTGTGTGGCATGTGTTGCAATGTGTGTGTCCAGCTGACTGTATGCTAAGTGACTTAGATGTGTGTTCAGGTGTGTCACTCGAGTGATGATGTCCTTCAACACATTTTAGCTTAGACACTCAATTTTAACATAGCATGGTGACACACTTATTCCTGTAGACTAAATGACCATGCATGCGGATGACAATCTTTTCCCTGACTTCTTGTGTGTCTGTCATCCCCAGGTCGTTTTGCATGCTGTCTGCTCGTGTCATCGTTGGCCTCCCACTATTCCTCATGAGTATTGCAACGTGTGCTGAATCAGCGTCCCATGCACGGACATGGTGAAAAGTCTTTTTGGTTAAGGATTGCTGCACGGAATTTTGGTGTTGGTAGGTGTTTGGCTGATGCCCCTGGTGTCACGCCGGTATGTCTCCAAGATGTGACGTATGTGTGACATACCGGTTCCCTCAGCTGGCTGGTCAGGTTCGCGCCTCCGCCTGCCTCCACTCCCACCACCCCTGCCCACACGAGCCTGGCCTGCTGTTGTGGGCACATCGGGTCTACGGGACCCCTGAGGGATGGCATTTGCAGGGTTGTCTGCCTCCTCCTGGGTGGCCGGAGAACCTTGTCCCTCCAGGTCTGACTGGCTCAGTTGTTCTGTGCAGGCAGGGCTCCTGTGTGTCTCCTGGGATGTGGCAAGAATGGGGGTGGTGGTTGGCACAGATGTACCTGACGCAGGGGCTGCAGGGGCTTGGGCACCAGAGGGTCCAGGTTGGTTGGGGTCATCCACAGAGTGCTGAGAGTCGTCGCTGCCGGTGGGATCATCTTCCTGCCGATCCTGGGCCTGTGATTGTTCCCCCCCAGTGTTGGGGGGAGATCCATGACATTGCCCTGTGTGTGAGAAAGAGACAATGTTAATGCTGTTTCATGCGACATCCATGTTTCATACATATTCTGGTTGCCACAGTTCCTCAAGGTAGTTGTATGTGCCTAGCATTCACATCAATGTTCACTTGTGGATGGGTATGTTGCAGGGGACTGATTGAAATGGTATCCAGGGTCTTTGACATGTCGCATTTGGCCTTGGATGCTTTTTTGGCTCTGGCTTGATCTTATTGTGTCACATGTCCATTGTGAGAGTGTGTGACTCCATTGGCTGCCCCAGGGGTGTGTGCTTGTGTGAGGGGTGAGTGATCATCACTCAGCCCGATGCTGTTCAACATCCACATGGCCCCCCTCACACAAGTGGACCGCCACCACAACCTCAAAGACATCTCCTATGTTGACGACACCCAGCTCATCCTCTCCCTCACCAAGGACCCTCACACCTCCAAGATACACATCCACGAGGGTCTGAGGGCCATCGCCGACTGGATGCGGAGCGGCCATCTGAAACTGAACTCGGACAAGACGGAGGTCCTCATCCTGGGAACCACACCCTCACCCTGGGACGACTCCTGGTGGCAATCGCTCTGGGGACATCACCGACACCCACCAAACACTCACGCAACCTAGGATTGATCCTCGCATCCTCCCTCTCCATGTCCAAGCAGGTCAACGGCGTCTCCTCCTCCTGCTACGACACACTACGCACGCTCAGCCGGATCTACTGGTGGATCCCGACTTAAACAAGTAGAACAGTGACACAGGCCCTCGTCAGCAGCTGACTGGACTACGCCACTGCACTCTACGCAGGACTCCCATCCACACACTAACGGCAGCTACAACACTTCTGAAACGCCTCGGCACAACTGATCGTCAACGCCCCCGGCCACAGCCACATCACACCCCTCCTGTGAGACCTGCACTGGCTCCACATCGACAAGAGGATCACCTGTAGGCTCCTCAGCCACGCACACAAGGCACTCCACACCGCCGGATAAGCCTACCTGCACATCAGACTCAGCTTCTACACCCCCACCCGCCAGCTCCGCTCAGGCATCCTCACCCTCGCAGCTGTCCCCCGCATCCAACGTACGCCCGCCTGCAGCAGATCCTTCTCCTACTTCGCCGCCAAGACCTGGAAGACCCTCCCAACCCACCTACGACTGACCCAAGACCTACTTGCCTTCAGGAGACTCCTCAAGACCTCGCTCTTCGAGCATTGGTGGAACCCCCCCTGACAGGTATATGGCGCGCCTTAAAAGTACCCATATCGATTGTTGATTGCTTGACGGTGCCTGCTGGTGGGTGTGGTGTGATTTGGCAGTGGGTCTCCCAGGTGATGTATCTGTCCCACCATGGCGCATGCTGCTATGTCAGTGTGTGTGAGTTCCTGCCCTAGATTTCTGAGCTTGTTGTGTTTGTGTTCGAGTTTGCAGTTGTCACAGGAGGGCCTTGTGCTGCCTACAGCAGGGCCTAGTGTCAGCTACCTTGTCAGTACTTTGCCAGTCCCTGTGCATTGCGCATGGTGCATGGGTATGTACCTGGGCCATATGGGCTGAGGGCAATGGTGTCTGTTTCTGAGTTGTACAATATGTTTAGTGATCCCCACCCTCCCAGCATCCCGGACATCCTGTCTTGGGTTTGTGGTTTGTGTAGGCTGGGACAAGGCATCGCCTTGCTTTGTGAATGGGGCATACTAATGTTAGTGGCCTGAGCGTTGTTTAGAGTGTGGTTGTGTCAGGTGAGGCCTTGGGGGTAGGTGAGTGCATTTGTTGTAGTTGGGGTGTGGATGCCATTCCCCCGTGTTACCTGAGTTGTTTGTGTACTCACCAGGCTCTCGAACTCCTTCGACTCCGTGTACTCCCACCGGCGGAAGCAGGGCCATCACCTTCTCCTCCGAGGGATGGTAATGTACCGGTCTGTGGGGCAGCCCACCTCCTGTGATGTTACTCTGGGCGTATTCCTCGTTCATTTTGCGCTTGACTGCCCTGTGCAGATCGTACCACCTGGCTTGACATTCATTCCTGGTCCTTCGGATGGGCGCAACAGCATTCACCCGATCGACGATCCTCTGCCACAGGCTAGTTTTTTGGGATATGCTGGTCTGTCTGACCAATGTTCCAAAGAGCTGTGGCTCGACTCTGATGATTTCGTTGACGAGGATGTCCAGCTCCTCCCTTGTGAACTTTGGATTCTTGTCTGTGGGCATGGTGTGGGGTGTGGGTGTGGATGGTTGTGGGTGTGTGGGTGTGAATGTGTAGGTGTGTGTGTATGTGTAGAGGCGGTCTGTGTGAAGGAGGTTGTGTGATAGTGTGTAAGTTAAGGTGTATGGGTGCAGTTGTTTGTGTGTGATGTCTGTCAGCAGTGGGTCTGTTGCAAAGTGTTTGTGATTGTGGGCCCTTTTTATTGGTCCATTTGTGGGTGTGGCTGGGTTTGAACTTATGGTGGGTGTGTTATAAGAGGTGGTTGTGAGTTTGGGCCTCTGTTTGACTGTTTGGATGTGCCAGGTCAGTCTTTTAGTTGTTTTTTGTCGAGTAGACGTGTTTTGTGGTGTTGTGCGAGTCGAATTGACGGTCCTTGTGCTGTTTTACAGTGTCCTGGTTGAGTACGAGCCGTTTTCGCGTATGTAAGGTGTGTCCATGGCTATGTTGTTGTACAGTGATCACATATGCAATGGTGTTGTACGAATCGTACATATGCGATGCTAGGGTACGGTGTTGGGGTACGGTGCATTCAAGTACGGGGCTGGGGTGGGGGGTACGGGGCGTACATACGCGGGTGCTGTGGTGGGGGTACGGCACTTACATACCCATGTGCTGGGGTACGGCGCGTACATGCGCGGGTGCTGGGGTGGGGGCGTACGGCGTGTACATACGCGAGTGCTGGGGTATGGCGCGTACATATGCGGGTGCTGGGGTGGGGGGTACGGCGTGGACATACGCGGGTGCTGGGGTACGGCGCGTACATACGCGGGTGCCGGGGTGGGGGGTACGGCGCGTACATGCGCGGGTGCTGGGGTGGGGGGTACAGCGCGTACATACGCGGGTGCTGGGGTACGGCGCGTACATGCGCGGGTGCTGGGGTGGGGGGGTATGACCCATACATACGAGGGTGCTGGTGTACAGCGCGTACAGGCGCGGGTGCTGGGGTGGGGGGGTCCAGCGCGTACATTCGCGGGTGCTGGGGTACGGTGCGTACATGCGCGGGTGGGGTGGGGGGGGCCGTACGACTCGTACCCCGGGCCCAAGTGTACCCGGGGTAGGGGTCGTACAAAGTTCGCTCCGTACGGGACGTTTTCCATACGCTTGTGTATTCGGGACGCCGGTACGGATCGGACTTGTGCGCTCGGACCTTATTTTTATGACTTGTACGTAAATCTTGCCGGGGACGTCTCGTAGACTTTTCCCGAAGCAATTCGTATGTATTTTTATGGTACGAATCGTACTTCGCCATTTGTACAGGACTTGTACGACTCGTACGTAAAAAAATACGGATACGAGTCGTACGGGAAATGTTTTTTACCCGATAGGAATCGGCACCTCTGTGTATGTATAGTTTATTCAGTTGCTAAATTTCTTTAATTTCCTAAGCAGTCATGGACCCGCTGAGTGTCAGGGACCACCGGGGGTCACAGACTACAAGGTAAGAACCACTGCTCTCCAGGGGCAGCTACTGCCAATCTCATGTGCGTGGGGTAAAACAAAATATATAAATGCACCTCTCTTGCCGGCCGCCACGATTGTCTGCTCCTGCGCCGCGCTGCTCTCTGCTCGCATCCCGGCACTACAATTCTTATGGGCACATGCTCTCAGACCCCACCCAATCCCAGCGCTTCTCCCAGCATGAGACAGGCACTGGGATTGGGCGGAGTGGGCCAGTTGTGCGTTCCAGCAGGGTCTGGGAGCATTTGTCCCTGAGCACTTTGATACCTCCAAGGAACAGCCTGCAGATGTCCAACTGTGCCTGCCGGTTTGGCTGGCTGTGGATGGCAGACTAAACCTACCTGCGTACCTTTAGTCCCTACCACCACTCCCCCCTGCTGCTGATGCTGCGGCCTGGACCAGGCCTGCCCTCGACTCGGCACACTGGAAGCAAAAATAGAATGACAATAAAATAGCTTTTTGTAATTTTATTTTTCTTCTGACTGCTGCATTTCTGCAGAGTGGCGACGCTCCTCTGCCATAGCGGAGGAGCCCCCCCTGATTGCTCTCAAATGTAGTGCTAGACTGCGTTGGGCGACTCCCAAAATGGTACCTCCTTTCTCATGGGTGACTATTCCGTCCATGACATGACTAACGGTTGGTAGTAGCTGAACTTTAGCTGTGGGATACAGGCATTTCTACCTACACTCCACTGTGGACACTGCCTACTGGCTGTCCCTGTGTAAATCCATGTATTCTGTCATGACTGCCCCCTCACACTTTTTCTCAGTGTAAGAGGTGTGTGAAGTAGTGCCTGAAACAGGAGGGGTGTGGTATTTCTGTATCTATGTAGACCCCAAGGTAGTCGGCTGCTTCATGAGGTTGAGTGAACTGCTATGTCTGTCCTCTTGCGCTGCTCTAGTCCTGTGTCTTTCAGCTGAAACTACTGAAAACCAAGTTCATGTGCCTGGATTGGTTTTACATAACTTTGAATAGAGCAATCAATCAATCAATCATAGCATTTGTAAAGCGCACTACTTACCCGTGAGGGTCTCAAGGCGCTAGGGGTGGGGAGTGCTGCTACTGTTCGAAAAGCCAGGTTTTGAGAAGTCTTCTGAAGGTCAGTAGGTCTTCGGTCTGCCGTAGGCGGATGGGGAGGGTGTTCCATAACTTGGCAACGAGGTGGGAGAATGATCTGCTGCCGGCGGTCACTCTTCGGATGCGGGGGACAGAGGCGAGGGCGCAGTCAGCGGAGTGGAGCTGGCGGGTGGGGGTGTAGAAGCTGAGTCGGCTGTTGAGGTACGCTGGTCCTGTGTTGTGGAGTCTCTTGTGTGCGTGGGTGAGGAGCTTGAAGGTTATCCTCTTGTTGACAGGAAGCCAGTGCAGGTCTCTCAGGTGGGGTGTGATGTGGCTGTGGCGAGGGATGTCGAGGATCAGGCGTGCGGAAGTGTTCTGGATGCGTTGGAGCCGTTTCAGGAGTTTGGCCGATGCTCCTGCATAGAGGGTGTTTCCATAGTCCAGTCTGCTGCTGACGAGCGCCTGGGTGACTGTCCTTTTAGTTTCGGTGGGGATCCACTTGTAGATCCTGCGGAGCATGCGGAGGATGTTGAAGCATGAGGAAGAGACGGTGTTGACCTGCTTCGTCATGGAGAGGGTGGGATCGTGGATGACCCCTAGGTTGCGTGCGTAGTCGGTGGGTGTTGGAGCTGTTCCCAGTGTGGTCGGCCACCAGGAGTCGTCCCAGCCGAGGAGGTAGATCCGAGGATGAGTGTAGGAGAGTAGGGTCTGCTATCCTATGGTCACCCCAAATTTTTGCTTTTTGCTTCACTGGTTTTCAACGTATTGAGGCTGTGGGCCTGCCAATCAGACCCCCAGCCGGCTGTTCTCTCTACTAAATTGACACTATGCACTTTAGGTGCATGACCCATTGGAACTGGATCACCCTGTGAGCCCCTGTACTAGTGTACCCTAGGTACTCAGGGCATTGGTGTATCTGAGGCCTACCAGGGGCTGAAGCATGTATTGTGCCACCCCTGGCCTGGCCTAGCAATTTGACACAACTGGCTGATCACTCAGCTGGGGTAAGTTGGTGTATCCACCTCTTACTTAGGTGTAGTATGCCTATACCTAACCTTAAATGGGACACATGTTAACCTATAAGTCACTCCTATGGCAGGCCTTAACAATCCTGAAGGCAGAGTGCTTGGTTTTATGTGAGATGGTGCTCTGGCGTGAGCTGAGCCTGTCTGCAGAAGTCGGAACAACTTCCTTCTACCGTTTCCAGATATCGCCATACCATATGCTCTTAAGGGCACTATGAACCTCGCGGTTAAATGCTATCTTTGGCTTGGCTTTATCTAAACATGTCGAGTAAGGTGTCATACGAATTGGAATACTAACCCCTCGCCAATTCTGGCGACGGGGTTAGCATTCCACCCTCCTAGAGGGACACGACATGTACAGAACCTGAAACCCGGGTAAAATCAGACATAGCCTCAGCTCCACAAAATGGACGCTGCCACCACAGACACAAGTCTGCCCTCCTGCTGCTGGGAGTCCTTCCAGCTTGGGAGATGTGGACAAAGGGTTTCCTGCCAGGGGAGGTGCGAGCACCACCCCAGACAGGACTTTGTGTATTGGTCAGGTAGGGCTTGAAAGGAAACAGACATGCCTGAGGCTCACAAGGAGCCTCGGTGCATATGCCAGTTCAATCCGGTCCTGGGGCACACCAGCCCCAGACCTAGGGCGAGCTGGACAAAGGATTGGGGGTGTAACCACCCCCCTTCCTGGTCCCACCCTTAGGGAGGGACCTAGCAGGTAGTCCGGCCCCTAGAATCCGCTTAAAGGTAGGAGCTGTGTCCAAAGACTTTAGACACCCTGAAATCAACTTGCAACTAAGAAGAAGATGGGAACTTCGACGTTCTGCTGCACAGAAGACTGAAGAAAATCTCCCCTATGGTCAGGGAGTGACCATCTTGCTAACGCAAGCACCATCCAGCGAATCGACGTCTGCTTTGCCGCCACCTCCCGCCAGAGCCCAAGCCCAGAGACCGACAAGGACTGGACTTCCATTCCTCTCACCGCCCGATCCACAGTCCCTGAAAAGAAGGAACCCGTGGAGGCACCGAGACCCGTGGAGCCAGCCATCTTGGAAGACACTCGACTAGCTGAAAGCGCGACAACAGAGGCTCCCTCCAAGTTGTGCTTTGGGTCCGGAGAAGCCCAACATCCAAGCAGCATCTGCATCAAAGGTGAGCCCCCCAGCATCTCCACGATCTGCGTGGGGCCCCTCTGCACTTCGCGACTCGATGCGCCTCACCGGTTACTGGTCCGTTGACTAGTGGCCATCTTGGCGACCATCTTGAAAAACTACAATAATGGTCTGGTTGTTCCAGACTGGCCCCTGCTTCCCTCCAAAGGAGCAGCCCCTCTGACCTTGCTGGTCAGAGCTAAAAGCTTTCTTCACTTCCTGCGACTCCTGCTTTTGCCAAGGCTTGTTTGCTTCTTCTGAGTCGCCGACACCGCCGACAGCGAGAGCCTGCGTGGGACAGCTCGTGAACCGACTCCTGGACGTCGTCAACCTTCAGGGACCACGTGGCTGCAGAGACAAGCTACACCTCCTCACCTGTTTGCACCCGACATCGCCTGGTACCTACCTGGTGCCACGCCGGTCACTGGCTAGTGACTGTGAACACTGGCCCCTCTGCTTACAGGTCTCCTACACTTCCGATCCATCCTTGGATCCACCGCATCTCTTCTGGACCGACCGCCTGCAGCATCTTTGTCGTCAGGCTCCATTGAACAGATAGACGAAACCCGACGCACTTCGAGCCCTATGCACCCGCTTCCTGTGGGTGAGGTAAAGCTGGCACTCCGGTGCACAAGTGTAGAGTAACATCTCTAATGTCTAGGTTTGAAGTCTTGAATTCGTAGTCCAACCAGAAGACCCTTCCAGCAATAACTTTTGAACAATTACGCACCCATTGAAAACCTATGGGCGCCCGCATGTAACTTTCCTTACTGCACACGCGACCCGTGGACCTCCTGGTCACTAACTAAAGTTAGCTCCTTGTAGGCCCAGCGATTCTAGAGGCCCTAGGCCTTCTCCCTTTCCTGTTTGTGGTACTTATACCACTATTTTAGTATATGGTTTGAGCGGCCACCAGGGCCTATCCATATAAAGTGCAACTTTCGTATATTGTAATACTTTCTTGTTTAACGATTTGTGCTCCTGTGATCATAAAGAGTCTAGGGGATACTTTGAGTAATAAATACATATATATTTTGAATATATATCTGTGTAGTGTCCTTTCATTGGTATAAAGGGGGGTTGCATATGGTAAAACAGCTTGCTTAACACGCCTAAACGAGTTTAGCCTCAAAGACTGCTTAGCCTACGCTACCACTAGGGCAGCTGGTCCGAAAAGGTTGACTTACAACCACACCATAAGGGTTGCTTGGCATGGTACAAGGTGGTCACTTTAATTAGTGAACATCATATACCAGGCCAACTTCTCACATTGGTGAGCAGCGGTTGGGATTTGAGCTTGCTGTTGATTTACCTCTGTAATCTCTTTGTTACCAATTGAAAGATCATACAGGTGCCTTTAGGTACATATAAAACAAGTTAGTTATATACTTAAGTTCTACTGAACTTAGTTGTTGTAGAGAAAAGGGAGTAGCACACCCTGACTACAACTACTAGATAGGTTTAGTAGGAAAACCCAAGTATAGGTAGTTGCAACACTTCCACCCACACTTAAGAGCAATGGCTGGGGCAGAGGGGTCCAAGGTACCCATCTCTGTCGAGAGGGACCCCCAGAGGGCACCATCCATCTTTGCTACCCTAAACCAGAACGAGCTCAGGCAGTTGGCTAATTCTAGGGGCCTTAAACAGCCCAAAAACCCTACCTCTGCTGAACTCAGAGAACTCTTGCAAACTGATGAAGATCAGAGAGCTCTCAAGAAAGCCTCCCAGTTAGGCCCCTCAGGGACTGGAACAGGAGGCCCTCCTTCTGAAGATGCTACTGAAGCACCCCTTCCTAACAGTCACCCCTTAGGTGAGAATCAGACTACAGATGATGAGGATCAGCATAGGGACGAGAATGACAAGGGGGATGAGTCTGATAATAGTAGTGATTCTGATGGGAGAAACAGCCCAGTGCCAGGTGTTACACTTGGCCCAGCTAACTTAAGACTGTTTGGGAATGACAATGGGTTTCCCCCATCGAGTTTCCCCAGTGAACTTAACCAGGGGTTTGGGAGACAGAGCAATCATTCAGGTGACTCTAATGCCTCTCATGCCTCTAGAGGCTCTCAGGGTCAGTCCAGAAGAAGGATGACCAGCCCTCAGAGGAGGGAGCATGAGGCCAGAATGCAGGAAGCTCAGCTGAGGATCAGGAAACAAGAGCTAGAAGTAGCCCTGATGGAAGAGAAACTGAACAAGGCTAGGCAACCTAGAGAGAGTGGGTCTATACCCACTGGTTGCAGCATTGTCCCTAGGGACAAAGATAGGGTCTTTGATAATAGGAACCTGTCCAAGGTTGTGCCCACCTACAAAAGTGGGGATGATATCCACAAATGGATGACTGCTCTTGAAAGAGCCTGCAAAGTACAGCAGGTTCCTGAGGACCAGTGGGCAGCAATCTTATGGCTCTCCTTTGAAGGCAGAGGCAGAGATAGACTCCTCACTGTTAGAGAGGAGGATGTCAGAAACTACAGAGCCCTGAAGAGTGTCCTGGTTGATGGGTTAGGCTTAACCACTGAGCAGTTCAGGTTAATGTTCAGAGATACCCAGAAGGCACAGACTCAGGACTGGTCTGAATATGTTGAATGTGCCACTAAGGCTTTGGAGGGTTGGTTGCTGGGAAGTAAGGTTTCAGATTATACAGGATTGTACAATTTGATGATGAGAGAACACATTTTAAATAACTGTCAAAACCAGCAACTGCATCAACACTTGGTTGACTCGGATCTGACCTCTCCCCAAGAATTGGGAAAGAAGGCAGACAAATGGGTCAGAACCAGGGTTAAGCAAAAGAACCAGAACCAGGGCCAAGGGGGTGATCAGAAGAAAACAGACCAAAAGGGTAATGACCAGAAATCCAAAGACCAGAAGTCTTCAACAGGGCCCCAAACTAGTACTAATGAGGGTGGGTCCCAACAATCTAAAGGAAAGAAGAAAGAAGGTCCAAAGAAACCCTGGTGCAAATCTTGCAAGAATACAACTCACTGGACTAGTGATTGTAAGAAGGGTGGAGCCCCCAACACTGTTGCCCCTAAGGCACCTGCTCCCAGTAGTACTGTTAGCAGTGTTGGTCCCCAGACAAAGGGTGTAGTGGGAATCACTATGGGAACTGAAGGAGATTCTGACCTAGACAGAACCCTGACACAGGCAGTCTTGATCTGTGATGGGGACATGGATTTGTCCCTGACTGTGAGCCCCAGTAATCTGGGCAAGTACAGACAGACTCCATTGATCAATACAAAAGTGGCTCAAGCCTACAGGGACACTTGTGCCAGTGTCACTATGGTGACACCAGGCTTTGTGGATCCTGGACAGTACATACCAGGTGAAAATTACCTGGTGACCAATGCCAGCAATACCACTACTTCCCATAGTGTGGCTATTGTTAACTTCTCGTGGGGAGGGGTAACTGGCCTCAAAAGGGTTGTGGTTAGTGCAGACCTCCCAGTAGAATGTTTGTTGGGCAATGACCTGGAGAGTTCTCTATGGTCAGAAGTGGAGTACAGGACACATGCAGAGATGTTAGGTATATCACCACATGTCCTTGCTGTGAGCAGGTCACAGGCCAAAAAGTGCCTTACTGAACCTCAGGTCTTGGATCCTGGAACAATGGACCAAGCACCTTCCAAGAAGAAGAACAGGAGGGTTAAGGCTGTGCCTTCACCCCTGCCTCGAAGTGATGATCAGTCTTCCCAGGAGGATGATCTCGAGAACCTTGAAGGAACTGTCCCTGAAGAGCTTGAACCTGACCAGGTTGAGTTTCTGGGGACAGGGGGCCCTCTAGGGCTGACTTGGGGCAGGCTCAGTTATCCTGTCCATCTCTTGAACCCCTCAGACAGCTGGCTGCTGCTGAGGCTGCTGGGAATGCTCAAGGTACCCATAAAGTATATTGGGATGATGGGCTCCTTTATTCAGAGGCTAGAGACCCAAAACCTGGTGCAACCAGGAGGTTGGTTATACCTCTGCAATTTAGGGGCTTCCTTCTTACCTTGGCCCATGATATTCCTCTAGCAGGACACTTAGGCCAGAACAAGACTTGGGACAGGCTTGTCCCTCACTTTTACTGGCCTCACATGAATGAAGATACCAAGGAGTTGTCTGGCTCATGTGTAACCTGCCAAGCCAGTGGCAAATCAGGTGGCACAACAAAGGCCCCCCTAATACCACTACCTGTGGTGGGGGTTCCCTTTGAAAGAGTGGGGATTGATATTGTGGGTCCCATGGATCCCCCCCACTGCATCTGGGCACAGATTTATACTGGTGGTAGTGGATCATGCCACCAGGTATCCAGAGGCAATTCCCCTTAGGACCACAACAGCTCCTGTTGTGGCCAGGGCCTTACTGGGAGTCTTCTCCAGAGTGAGGTTTCCTAAGGAGGTAGTTTCTGACAGAGGTGCCAACTTCATGTCAGGATACTTGACAGCTATGTGGAAGGAATGTGGTGTCAACTACAAGTTCACCACTCCTTATCACCCACAATGCAATAGGCTTGTTGAGAGATTCAACAAGACCCTAAAGGGTATGATCAAAGGATTACCTGAAAAGCTCAGGCGAAGATGGGACATCCTTCTACCCTGCCTTCTGTTTGCTCACAGAGAGGTCCCACAAAAAGGAGTTGGCTACAGCCCCTTTGAATTGGTATTTGGGCACCCTGTAAGAGGACCCCTATGTCTGGTGAGGGAAGGATGGGAGTTACCTCTCAAAAAGCCTAAGCAAGACATAGTGGACTATGTACTTGGTCTCCGCTCCAGGATGGCTGAGTACATGGAGAAGGCATCTAAAAACCTTGAGGCAAGCCAGGCCTTACAGAAAGCTTGGCATGACCAAAAGGCTGTCTTGGTTGAGTTTCCGCCAGGACAGAAGGTATGGGTGTTGGAGCCAGTGGCCCCAGCAGCACTCCAAGACAAATGGTCTGGACCCCATACAATCCTGGAAAAGAAGGGAGAGGTTACCTACTTGGTGGACCTAGGCACTCCCAGGAGTCCCCACAGGGTACTCCATGTTAACAGGTTAAAAGCATATGTTGACAGGGAAGACATGGGCTTGCTCATGGCTACAGACGAGGTACAGGAGGAAGAGAGTGACCCTCTCCCAGACCTGTTGTCTCAGAACCCTGAAGATGGTTCAGTTGAAGGAGTGACCCTTGGAGGCAACCTCACTGAGCATCAGCAAATTGAATGTAGACAAGTTCTACAATCATTTCAGCATATGTTCTCACTGATACCTAGTCAAACTGACTGGTGTACCCATGTGGTGGACACCGGTGACAGTCTTCCTGTGAAGAACAAACTTTACAGGCAAGCTGACCATGTCAGGGACTGTATAAAGACTGAGGTACAAAAGATGCTGGAGTTTGGTGTCATTGAGCCCTCAGAGAGCCCCTGGGCTAGCCCAGTGGTTCTGGTCCCCAAACCTCACCCCAAAGATGGCAAGAGAGAGATGAGGTTCTGTGTGGATTACAGAGGACTCAATGCTGTCACTAGGACAGACACACATCCTATTCCAAGGGCAGATGAGCTCATAGATAAACTGGCTTCTGCTAAGTTGTTGAGCACATTTGATTTGACAGCTGGCTATTGGCAAATCAGGCTAGCTGAGGAGTCTAAGGCCAAAACAGCATTTTCAACCCCAGGAGGGCACTACCAATTTGTGGTGATGCCCTTCGGTCTGAAAAATGCACCTGCCACCTTCCAAAGGTTGGTGAATCAAGTCCTTACTGGGTTGGATGACTTTTGTGCAGCATATCTTGATGACATTGCTGTCTTTAGCTCCACCTGGGAGGATCACCTGATCCACCTGAACAAGGTACTTGAGGGTCTGCAAAAGGCAGGCCTCACTATCAAGGCTACTAAGTGCCAGATAGGGCAGAGTAAGGTTGTGTACTTGGGCCACCTTGTAGGTGGAGGCCAAGTTCAACCACTGGAGAGTAAGATACAATCCATCAAGGACTGGTCTCCTCCCACCACCCAGACTCAGGTCCGAGCTTTCTTGGGCTTGACTGGGTACTACAGGAAGTTTGTTAAGAACTATGGGTCCATTGTGACTCCTCTTAATGATCTGACATCCAAAAAGATGCCCAAAAAGGTTCAGTGGACAGTAAGCTGTCAAAAGGCACTTGATGACCTGAAGAAGGCCATGTGCTCTGCACCTATCCTGAAAAGTCCTGACTACTCCAAAGAGTTTATTGTCCAAACAGATGTTTCTGAGTTGGGTGTGGGAGCTGTGCTGTCACAACTTAATGTGGATGGTCAAGACCAACCCATTGCTTTTATTAGCAGAAGGTTGACCCCCAGAGAGAAGAATTGGTCAGCTATTGAGAGGGAGGCCTTTGCTGTGGTGTGGGCCCTGAAGAAGCTGAGGCCATACTTATTTGGCACTCACTTCAAGATTCAGACCGACCATAAGCCCCTCTTGTGGCTAAATCAGATGAAGGGTAAAAACCCCAAACTGCTTAGGTGGTCCATTTCCCTACAGGGGATGGACTTTACAGTGGAGCACCGGCCAGGTACAGACCATGGGAATGCAGATTGTCTCTCCAGGTACTTCCACTTAGGACATGAAGACACGACTAGTCCAGGCTAGTTTAATATCCCTGCGTTTGGGGGGGGGTGGTTGTGTAGGAGAGTAGGGTCTGCTATCCTATGGTCACCCCAAATGTTTGCTTTTCGCTTCACTGGTTTTCGACGTATTGAGGCTGTGGGCCTGCCAATCAGACCCCCAGCCTGCTGTTCTCTCTGCTAAATTGACACTATGCACTTTAGGTGCATGACCCATTGGAACTGGATCACCCTGTGAGCCCCTGTACTAGTGTACCCTAGGTACTCAGGGCATTGGTGTATCTGAGGCCTACCAGGGGCTGAAGCATGTATTGTGCCACCCCTGGCCTGGCCTAGCAATTTGTCACAACTGGCTGATCACTCAGCTGGGGTAAGTTGGTGTATCCACCTCTTACTTAGGTGTAGTATGCCTATACCTAACCTTAAATGGGACAATCCTGAAGGCAGAGTGCTTGATTTTATGTGAGATGGTGCTCTGGCGTGCGCTGAGCCTGTCTGCAGTAGTCGGAACAACTTCCTTCTACCGTTTCCAGATATCGCCATACCATATACTCTTAAGTGCATTATGAACCTCGCGGTTAAATGCTATCTTTGGTTTGGCTTTATCTAAACATGTCGAGTAAGGTGTCATATGAATTGGAATACTAACCCCTCGCCAATTCTGGCGACGGGGTTAGCATTCCACCCTCCTAGAGGGACACGACATGTACAGAACCTGAAACCCGGGTAAAATCAGACATAGCCTCAGCTCCACAAAATGGACGCTGCCACCACAGACACAAGTCTGCCCTCCTGCTGCTGGGAGTCCTTCCAGCTTGGGAGACGTGGACAAAGGGTTTCCTGCCAGGGGAGGTACGAGCACCACCCCAGATAGGATTTTGTGTATTGGTCAGGTAGGGCTTGAAAGGAAACAGACATGCCTGAGGCTCACAAGGAGCCTCGGTGCATATGCCAGTTCAATCCGGTCCTGGGGCACACGAGCCCCAGACCTAGGGCGAGCTGGACAAAGGATTGGGGGTGTAACCACCCCCTTCCTGGTCCCACCCTTAGGGAGGGACCTAGCAGATAGTCTGGCCCCTAGAATCCGCTTAAAGGTAGGAGCTGTGTCCAAAGACTTTAGACATCCTGAAATCAACTTGCAACTAAGAAGAAGACGGGAACTTCGATGTTCTGCTGCACAGAAGACTGAAGAAAATCTCCCCCCTATGGTCAGGGAGTGACCATCTTGCTAACGCAAGCACCATCCAGCGAATCGACGTCTGCTTTGCCGCCGCCTCCCGCCGGAGCCCGAGCCCAGAGACCGACAAAGACTGGACCTCCATTCCTCTCACCGCCCGATCCACAGTCCCTGAAAAGTAGGAACCCGTGGAGGCACCGAGACCCGTGGAGCCAGCCATCTTGGAAGACACTAGACTAGCTGAAAGCGCGACAACAGAGGCTCCCTTCAAGTTGTGCTTTGGGCCTGGAGAAGCCCAACATCCGAGCAGCATCTGCATCAAAGGTGAGCCCCCCAGCATCTCCACGATCTGCGTGGGGCCCCTCTGCACTTCGCGACTCGATGCGCCTAACCGGTTACTGGTCCGTTGACTAGTGGCCATCTTGGCGACCATCTTGAAAAACTACGATGCTGGTCTGGTTGCTCCAGACTGGCCCCTGCTTCCCTCCAAAGGAGCAGCCCCTCTGACCTTGCTGGTCAGAGCTAAAAGCTTTCTTCACTTCCTGCGACTCCTGCTTTTGCCAAGGCTTGTTTGCTTCTTCTGAGTCGCCGACACCGCCGACAGCGAGAGCCTGCGTGGGACAGCTCGTGAACCGACTCCTGGACGTTGTTGACCTTCAGGGACCACGTGGCTGCAGAGACAAGCTACACCTCCTCACCTGTTTGCATCCGACATCGCCTGGTACCTACCTGGTGCCACGCCGGTCACTGGCTAGTGACTGTGAACACTGTCCCCTCTGCTTACAGGTCTCCCACACTTCCGATCCATCCTTGGATCCACCGCATCTCTTCTGGACCGACCGCCTGCAGCATCTTTGTCGTCAGGCTCCATTGAACAGATAGACGAAACCCGACGCACTTCGAGCCCTATGCACCCGCTTCCTGTGGGTGAGGTAAAGCTGGCACTCCGGTGCACAAGTGTAGAGTAACATCTCTAATGTCTAGGTTTGAAGTCTTGAATTCGTAGTCCAACCAGAAGACCCTTCTAGCAGTAACTTTTGAACAATTACGCACCCATTGAAAACCCATGGGTGCCCGCGTGTAACTTTCCTTACTGCACACGCGACCCGTGGACCTCCTGGTCACTAACTAAAGTTAGCTCCTTGTAGGCCCAGCGATTCTAGAGGCCCTAGGCGGGGAACAACCTTTACAACGCAACTTTTACAACGCACTACCATTACAACGCATTTTTTACAACGCATAATCCATTACAACGCATGATATTACAACGCATGACACTACAACGCATTTTTAAAAACTACCTTTACAACGCATTCCATTACAACGCATACTACCATTACAACGCATACCATTACAACGCATAATATTACACTATACTATCCAACACTTACCCTACTGATGCACCCCCTGGAGTTAGAATAGTAATTTTTACCCCTATACTATCCAACACTTACCCTACTGATGCACCCCCTGGAGTTAGAATAGTAATTTTTACCCCTATACTATCCAACACTTACCCTACTGATGCACCCCCTGGAGTTAGAATAGTAATTTTTACCCCTATACTATCCAACACTTACCCTACTGATGCACCCCCTGGAGTTAGAATAGTAATTTTTACCCCTATACTATCCAACACTTACCCTACTGATGCACCCCCTGGAGTTAGAATAGTAATTTTTACCCCTATACTATCCAACACTTACCCTACTGTTGCACCCCCTGGAGTTAGAATAGTAATTTTTACCCCTATACTATCCAACACTTTCCCTACTGTTGCACCCCCTGGAGTTAGAATAGTAATTTTTACCCCTACACTATCCAACACTTACCCTACTGTTGCACCGCCTGGAGTTAGAATAGTAATTTTTACCCCTACACTATCCAACACTTACCCTAGTGTTGCACCCCCTGGAGTTAGAATAGTAATTTTTACCCCTACACTATCCAACACTTACCCTACTGTTGCACCCCCTGGAGTTAGAATAGTAATTTTTACCCTTATACTATCTAATACTTACCTTAAATGTAATTTAATATTATGCGTTGTAATGGTATGCGTTGTAAAGGTAGTATGCGTTGTAATGGTAGTGCGTTGTAAAGGTATTTTTTAAAAATGCGTTGTAGTGTCATGCGTTGTAATGTCATGCGTTGTAATGTATTATGCGTTGTAAAAAATGCGTTGTAAGTGCATGCGTTGTAATAGTGTGCGTTGTAACGTCATACATCCGCCCTAGGCCTTCTCCCTTTCCTGTTCGTGGTACTTATACCACTATTTTAGTATATGGTTTGAGCGGCCACCAGGGCCTATCCATATAAAGTGCAACTTTCGTATATTGTAATACTTTCTTGTTTAACGATTTGTGCTCCTGTGCTCATAAAGAGTCTAGGGGATACTTTGAGTAATAAATACATATATATTTTGAATATATATCTGTGTGGTGTCCTTTCATTGGTATAAAGGGGGGTTGCATATGGTAAAACAGCTTGCTTAACACGCCTAAACGAGTTTAGCCTCAAAGACTGCTTAGCCTACGCTACCACTAGGGCAGCTGGTCCGAAAAGGTTGACTTACAACCACACCATAAGGGTTGCTTGGCATGGTACAAGGTGGTCACTTTAATTAGTGAACATCATATACCAGGCCAACTTCTCACAATGAGGACCTCCGTCTTGTCCGAGTTTAGCTTCAGTCTGCTGTTCCTCATCCATTCGGTGACGGCCTTCATTCCTTCGTGGAGATTCGTTTTGGCGGTGTGGGGGTCCTTGGTGAGGGAGAGGATCAGCTGGGTGTCATTGGCGTAAGAGATGATGTTGAGGTTGTGCAGTCGGGCGACGTGGGCGAGCGGTGCCATGTAGATGTTGAACAGCGTTGGGCTGAGGGATGAGCCCTGGGGTACGCTGCAGATGATCTCGGTGGCTTCGGAACGGAAGGGGGGGAGGCGGACGTTCTGTGTTCTGCCTGAGAGGAAGGAGGTGGTCCATTCCAGGGCCTTCTCTTGGATCCCGGCGTCTTAGAGGCGTGTTCATAGTGTGCGGTGGCAGACCGTGTCGAAGGCGGTTGACCGGTCCAGGAGGATGAGGGCCGCGGTTTCTCCGTTGTCTAGCAGGGTCCTGATATCATCTGTGGCAGCAATGAGGGCAGTTTCGGAGCTGTGGTTGCTGCGGAACCCGGATTGGGACTGGTCCAGGATGCTGTTCTCGTCGAGGTAGCTGGTCAGTTATTTGTTGACGACCTTCTCGATGACCTTCGCCGGGAACGGGAGCAGGGAGATGGGCCGGAAGTTCTTGAGGTCCTTGAGGTCTGCCTTGTGTTTCTTGAATAAGGCGTTGATCTGGGCGTGCTACCAGCTCTCCGGGAAGGTTGCTGTCTCGAAGGAGATGTTGATGGTTTTCCGGAGATGGGGTGCGATGGTGGTGCTGGCTTTGTTGAAGATGTGGTGTGGGCATGGATCTGACGGGGATCCAGAGTGGATGGTGTTCATGATCTTGATGATGTCGTCGTCATTAATGTTGGTCCAGGATAGCAGGCGGTTGGTGCGGGTGGTGGTCGTGGGGGCAGGGGCGGGGTTCTCAGTGGTGGCTGGGGCGGTCGTGGCGTTGAAGCTGTCGTGGATGTCTGCGATCTTGCAGTGGAAGAAGGTGGCCAGTAAGTCGCACAGGTCTTGCGAAGGTGGGATATCGTTGGTGTTGGAGAGTTCCTTCACGATGTTGAAGAGCTCTTTGCTGTTGTGTGCGTTGTTGTCTAGGTGGTTTTTGGGCAAAGGGTGGTGGATAGCTGGTCTTCGGTGACTTTGCTCCGGCGGTGGCGGGGCATCTGTTGGGTGTGGTGGTGCAGCAGGAGGGCTTTTTTATATTCACCTTCTATGGAGCAGGCCAGCTGGTGCCCAGCGAGGCACAACACCCCAACAGAGGACTTTAGTCAAGGCCTCAGCCAAAGCAACACACCTACAAATATGAAATACTAGGTTAATTACCCGGAGCCCCCCTGGCACGCCCACTCATCTTATGTTTTGAGGTGCTGGAGAAGCAAGCGCCCAGAAACTGTCCCAGACTCGCCAGAGGTCATTTGGTCCCAGTCTATAAAAACAAGTGGACATTGATGGAGATGTACCATCAGAGTGACAGTAGCTCTTTGTGAGCTGGTTGCCATGGAACTGTGCATCACCTACAGGAAGATGGACCTTGGCATGATTGGTGTCCTTGAAAACTTTAGGCATAACTTTAACCCTGAAAGGGTACTTGACTTGGTCCAACTGCCACTGCTTCTGAATATAAACTAAGGCTCAGACTTCACCTTCTGACTTGGAAGAGCTGTTGTGTCAGGCTTTTCACTGTACAACTGAATAGAGGTGTGATCTCTTAGTGCCTCTGCTGAAAGAGCAGGGAATATGCCCCAGGCCTGAGCAAAGGAGGTGCTTCTGCTGCCGTCTAAACAAGTGAATGGAGACACTGCCTCAGTTCAGCCGCTGACCACAGATTCACCCATGCATCGTAGTACTGCATGGACCTTCACCTCGTGAAGGCTGCGAGACTGGATATTTGTACCTGCTTCCCAGTCCTACCAAGGGTCATCAGAGCACAGTGAGCAAACCCCTCCCTGATCTACAAAAAAGTGCAACAGTGACCCATTATTAGAGAGAAAAGTAGCCATCTGCTTATGGCCTCTTACTTTTCATGACATCACTGTGCAGTCATGACATGTGACTCGTCCACTACAATGTCCAAAGTCTGCAACCAGCATGAACCCTTCCGTTGCTCCTTGCATTTCAACCCATGACCAGAGTCCTCTAGGCTGGATGCTGATGCAGACCTTTGCTTTAGCGTCATTTCTGGAAAGCCCTTGGCACCTTTGATATGTGCCCGGCTACCGCTACTGTGACAGCACCAACCACATCTATGAGACATGTGAGTCCTTGAGTGGTGAAGGCCGCTCTACTGCCCGAAGTGGTCGAAGTCACCCTGCTCTCGCTGTGCTGAAAATCTCTGCAACAAAGAGACTAAGACAGGACAGTGCTAATTCCCCCTTCCTTTCAAAGGACAAGATGCTGGAGAGCTAACAAGGTACCTATTGGAGAAACCTAATATACATATAACATTTTATTGTCTCACTCACTGCAGGTCAATGTTATTAAAAATAGGATTCTCTTATTTATTTCCTCTGAACCCTCTGCTTTCATTCAGCTTCCCATACTCAAAGCTTCGATCCACATAGCATGATATCTTGGTGTTCTCTTTCAATCTTTTCTTACTATATTTTCTCAGATATTTCAGTTGTGCCTTCAATCATTACCTGCCTCATCCACTCTTTATCCATTTTTAGGTCTCGTCTAGCGGTGCAGCACATGCGCTGCTCGCTTTGCGAGGCATGCAGTATACATTATAGGTGAGGGAAGCCCCGCCCACTCCTCTGCCCACTTTTTCATTGGCTTGTGGCTTTGTTGTTTCTAAATGCTCCCTGCTGATTGGTTTAAAGGCTCCTAGTCCCGCCTTATGACGTCCATGTCTCCTTCCATGGCTATTGGCCCCTTTACTGCATATTTCCTGAGTACTACTTTGTGTCCTGCCTCCCCTCCCGCTGTCCATGCCTTCTCTCCCGCCCCCTCTCACTCCTGTTGTTCGTCCCTTAATCATGCCCGCCCACTCGCTCTCACGCACTCCCGTTTGTAATTCAAGATGTCTCGTGTAAATGCGAGTACTCTTGCATTGCAAATGCTTGTTTAATTTCAGTTCTCGCCCTTGGGGACTTAACTTCCATATTGTCGCCACTCCAACTGGTTGTTTATGGGATCGTTGTGTAGTTCTCTCCGTTCCGTTCATAGTACATTTATTCGAATTAAATTACTGTCCTGCTACACCCTAATAATATATGTGTGCCCGCAGTTCAGAGCACAAGGCTAAATCAGAGCTGATTGAACAGTTAAGTAGACGTCCAAAGGGTACAATAACTAGTACGTTCTAGAAGCATATTATATATTTTGTAATTGGCATTTCAGAAGAGAATAGTAATTTTAAAATATGCTACGCATTGAAAGATTATCGCTTTCTTTGTGCTAGGAAAATTACTGAAATTGAGAATTGTTTTCAAAGTGAGTGCAGACAATGAGGGGGCCTCACTTTGACAGCACAAATTCTCTTTCCCTTACATACGGTTAGACATTGTCTTAACCTCTGCAGTTCTCAAAGATGGCCACGTTATATACACACAGCTGAGAGCGACGTTCCTTGAGGACCTTCTTCTGTTTCAATGTTGCTCAGTACGTTTAGGAATCGTCACTTCGTCCTCTTCTTATTTGCGTCACTTTCCTGTGCTCCTCCTACTTCCTATTATCTTCCAAAGCGTGCAGCTGCCTAGTGCTCGTTTCCCCGGTTTCTAGGAGCTGCTTTCCGCTCCGGCAGTGGAGCTGCCAGCATGGTGAGTGCGCTTGTTGGTATTCTAAAGAATATTGGTGTTGCCTTGATATGTGTTAGGTCTGCTGGGACATCCCCGTGCTGAAGTAAGATTTATTTAGATTCACAAGCTTCCGCCAGGTTTTTCAGAAGGGCCGGAAGTGTAGTATTCTTGGGGGCAGCACTGTCTCTCCTGTTCTTCATTAACTCAATCATTTGGACTAGTGAGAAGAAAGAAATGAACAGAATGAAAGTAGACCACACATGCTTTGCCCACGCACCTACCCCCAGCCTATCGTACCTGTGCATGCAAACCAGCAACACTGGGCCAAGAGAACACATACAGCTTGTGCGTGGCAGTCCCCAGTGTTTGCCCTGACACGCATTTAAAAAAGAAAAAACCTATATTCCCGTCATGCTCTGGGAGTTTAATATCATAATGTGGCGTTTCCTTGAGCATTTGACGGTATTTGTGGGTTTAAAGGTAGCGGACGCTTATTGTTTTGAAACATAATTATTGCATTTTCACTATTATCAGAAATGTGCATCTACAAATGTGTGCAACCTATAAGCAGTGCTTTAAATGGGCCGGTACTGAGTACCAACATATTTTTATTTTGAGAAGGAGAGTACCAGCATTTATCAAGAAAAACGTACTACTTTTAATTGGAGAGTACCTGCACTTCTTAGAAACAAGCAGGCACTCTGGTACAGCGTACCTGCACTTCTATTTCTCCGTTAAGGCTTTTCACACATAATATGATACTGTGAGGGAATCCAATATGTTTAGTGTGTTCCGCCGGTTTGTTTTTGTTTTGCACTTCGTCCTTTGCTATGGCTGCAGCCTGGCTGTTATGTGATTAGGCACTTGTGTTCTATACAAAAGATAAGTGTTCATATATGCTAACTTTTCGTATTTGTCCTTCCCATAAGACCGCTGTATGTGTGCAGATGTCTTGAAGCTCTGGAACTAGTACAGATATGGGAAACAGAAGCAAAAGATTAATTTGTCCCACTTGTCCCATCCTGTATGCTTATAATAGTTATGAGTTATGAGGTATTCTGCCTACAGTCACGTTAAGTGTATTTCAATAATATGTAATTCACACTTCGTAATTTCTCAGCTTTCCAGTAGCCCTTTTAAATGGACTCTTAACACAGTGCACAGGTCCAATAGTGGTTAGCTTTGGCATAGTGTTTCAGGGGCATCCTAAGGATGTTGAGGGCCCCGTTCAGAAGAGCTTTGAATGTATGATCAAATTGCAGGCCTTTTATGCTTTTGTGGCAGGGTCAGTGACAGGGCAGAGCCACAGTCTAAGTGTGTTTACATCTAATACTCGGTGATAGTGACGTGGTTTCAATATCGTAATAAAGCAGCACCTCATGAATATTATTGCAAATAATCTTTGTGACGCCCCCTCTTTCCTCAAATGCAAGGTCCTGTTCCGACCTAAAATAAACTTATATTTATGGATGTTGCATGGTGTTGAAAAACAAGCATTACATTTCTCGGCAAAATTTCTGTTACAGAGTCCTACAGATCATCCACATTAAAAATAAATGAAGGGAAAACTGATTTTTAAACACACTGTTTAAGAATCATTCATGGTCATCAGGGTAGGACTGTCTGCAGAACCGAGCAGGCTCTATCAGTGGCCCCCTGGAGCACTGCATCCCTGGGCCAGTGCCCACTTTGCCAATGCCTTTAAACATCTCTGTATTGTTGTCACATTTGTTGCTGAACTGAATCTGTAACACGCTTTTCCTTTAAGAGTGGGGTATCTATTATACAGATTTTTATTTTTTATTTAACACTTAATCAACAGATATAAGCATAGAACAGGGATATGGTGTACTTTATAGATACAAACCGGCAGTTTGAAAAGGAAAGAAACAAGCATTGGTAATGCCAATCGATCTCGCTATTAGGATGTTATATATATTTAGCTATGCTAGCATTAGCGGAGGGGGAGCACGACACGCTGCATTTTACCTGACGTCTGCGGAGGGCTTCTGCTGCCTCAAAAAGCGCCTTCCTTATTGATACGCACTTACCCTGACTTCTAGAGCGAAAGTGATTCGGCACCCACGCTAATGTGCTGCATAGCTAAATACATATGATATCCTAATGGCGAGACCGATTGGCATTGCCAATGCTTGTTTAAGATACGAAGGCCCTCGTTATAAGTGCCAGATAATTTCAGTAAAGGTGGTAGCTCATGTTACAGCACATATCAGTATTGAACTTTTGTTGTTCTTATCTTATCTGAAACATACTTAGTGCAATAAAAACCGCATTCCCCCAAAAATGCCCAGTAATTACCAGGCCATGAGAATTAAGATGCAGTGAGCACCAAAATCTGCGTGTTATGGGTGGAATGTGGATAGATTGCCATAGGTCCCCATGAAAGGTCATATATTTGGGGTCTCAATCGTTCATAAATACCTTTCTCAATCAAACTTTGTGTTCCAGCTGGTCAATGCAATTAGCTGCCAATGTCTTCATCTGCAGTGTTGCGGGAATCAATGCCCGTGTCCAATACCTTGTCCAGATGCCCTGTAAACACTTCTTCACCAACTTCAATTGGTGCAGGGTTCTACTGCTCTGCTCATCACCAATCTATCTAAACATACACGTACCTCATGAGTGTTAAAGCAGTTACACCGGCTTCCCAATGAAAGATGAGTCATGTTTAAGGTCAAGGTTATAGACCACAAAGCCATCTACTAGAAATACCCCAGTTTCTTAACCTCAAAGTTCTCCTGGTAGGGCCCTAGCCGCACTCTCCGCTCCACCCACCAATGTCTACTATCTTTTCCTACTTCTCACGCAGCCGCTGTAGGTGATAGGCCTTCTTCATGACAACTACAAAGGTCTAGAACCCCTTACTACCCCGTGTTGGCATGGAAGTAGTGCTACTCCACTTCAGGAAATATCTGAATTCCTTCTCATTTTGCCATCAGTAAGAGTGTTCCGATTTACACCTACAATCTTTACCGTTCAGTGCTAAGAATCTTCTGCATAACTGTGCTCTATAAATATCCTAACATACACTACAAACCAGGGTTCAACAGTCCGTTCTCAGTCTGTATGGCTCCCAATTCCTCCTGCCATGACGGACTCTTCTACCCCACTATTGTCCCTCTGTTAGGCTAACTCCTAGCTCACGTGCTCCCTTTTCAATTTTTTTTCCACTTCTCTTTGCAGTGATGACGTGCACTTTGTTTTGTGATCTTTTTCGTAGGGAAGAGGTGTGGCGCCGCGGCCAGGATGACTGACGCTGGAATCTAGGGCTCACAGTTCAATCCCTGGCACTGGCTGCAGGTCAGCCCAGCACCATGTGCATCTTAGTCAATAGCTTGTTTAATATTCCCGATGGCCCCCAGCGCCGGGATGCCTTCGAGTAGCTGTTCGCGCTTTACAAATACTGGATTTACATTTACATTTTTCCATTTCTATCGTTGTGACCTAAGTGAAATTCTCTAAATAAATTGCAGCAACGTTTTTGGGAGTCCCAGGGCTGTTGTGGTACTGAGCTCAGATTGTAGTGGTGAGAACGATTCATCACTGGTTTTCTGGAGCTTCACAGTACTACTGAGCACAAAACTGAGAACCGAGGACACCCTTTAGTAGTTGTCCATCACGGTGGGGAAGTGGAGCAGTGCAAGGTTTACTCAGGGAGGTTGTGTGCTTAAGGAATTTGGACACACATCTAAAGACGACACATATGTTACGAAGGACAAGAGGAAACAATGCAATTAGGAATCACCATGGAATGAACTCCAATTAGGAGTTAATCCCAGATCCTTGCCACATAGTAGGATACAAAATGAGTCCACAATACAGTCAGGCTGTCCTAAGGCTGTCACGCACAATCTTTCCCTTATCTCCCTGGGCACAGACCCTTGAGGCTATGCCTAGTGCCACTCCACTGCCGTGGAGAGGGGGCACCGCTCCAACTGGCATTTGCACTTCTAAACGGTCATGGGAGACTGACCAAAGTGCCTGGAGTCCCCGCCCTGTGTGGTTGTGATTTTCCCTTCATGAGGAGCCCTCACAAGTGCTTCTGCTTTCTTGGGTAGGGAGCCAATTCACTACCCACACTCTATTGGTGGACCAGGGCACTACTCCTTAACACATGGCTTGGCAGGGTTGATCCTTCTTTGGACTATAGTTGGCATGTTCGCCACCTACCTTGCGCCATCTTCCTACCTTGCTTCTCAATTCTCTCCTCTTCCAGGTAGATGGCCTCTTAGGCAGGGATGTTCCTCTCCAGCAGGCAGTGAGCCCCTTCTTTCGAGGTAATGGCACCACAGCTCTTCCTAATGTGATGCAGGACCAAGGATGGCTCCTCCACTTGAGCAGAGGACAATCGCCCCACAAGTCCCAGAGCTGAAAAAGAAAATGTATTTATTATCTTTTTAATTTTACAGCAACCCATCACGGAGTGTCAGGACGGGGCGGGCCAGTGCTGCTGAGTGGCAGCAGCAGGGAGCTGTGTTCTTTAAAATGTGCAAGTCTCTTTGGCAAGCCATCTTGGGATTGCCAGCCACACATGCGCAATTTACCTTCTCTAACCTAGCTGCCTTAGACAGCTGGGTTAGAGCAAGCACAGGACTCCAGTGCTCTTGGGAGCGCTGAGAGAGCCTGCTCTATCCAATCCTGGCACTGCTCTCATGCTGTTAGAGCAGCACCAGGTTTGGACAGTGCAGTTTCCTGGTCTGGAGCTTCCAGGAGAAGAGAAGACACCGCCGCATGGCAAGTAAGAAAGGTAAGTAAATGTATTTATTTATATTGCGCCCAAACACCCTCAGTACAAGCCAGCCACCAGTGTTCAGAACTTTCTCCAGGTTCCTGTTCCAAAACCTGACAAGGGGAGTTGGCAGACAGCGAACCCAAACCTGAAGCTTAAAGTCTTTCTCGTTCTCCAATGGTGTTCGACCTCTTGGTTGCTAAACTTTTTGGGAAGTGAACATGTCCTGCCTGCCCCGTACCTACACCAAGTTTGCAGAGAGAGTTGGATATTCCACAGGTCCAGCTCTGGAGCCATGTTCAGGCAGTTCTTGATGTTTGTGTATTCCTCCCAGACGGAAAAAGTCACAGCATTTGCCCTACAGTGTGAGCAGTGAGGTTTGTGAAGTTTAAAGCTAGGAATTAAATCATAAAGAGTGAGGTTTTTTAAAAGCTACATAAACTCAAGCTCCCTTTTGTCTGTTTATATATTTTGTATATTTGTATGTTTATAAACTCTTATTTTTTCTTTTTTATGGGTGACAATCGCATACTCTACCTATATAGATTATCTGTCCGATATCTTGGCCTTGAATAATAGTGTACAACAATTTGGGATAATTCAAAATTTGGGATGCAAAATAAATATAATTAGAAATTAGAGTTACACTGTAAAATCACAAGATTATCACTAAACAGCATTATACGTTGCATGTGGCTTCAAAAGTTGAAAGTTCTAAAAAAAAAAAAGAAACCTATTTTTAAATAACTGTTATTCATGTCAGTAGTACAAGTTTTCTTGACAATAGATCAAACTCGTGGATCATTTCCATTAGGAGCATTGATTGCATCTCGCACAATGTGTTGCTGTGTCTTTCTACATTAGTCTCATATGGAACAGCACACGCGTGTCCCTGGGCTCTGCGCTACACACACAGATGTGGGATACAGCACTGGATGCAGGAAGCAGTGAGGGATCTGCTGGCGCAAGCATCCCCCACATGGCCCGCTTGGTTCAGTTCCAGCGCCTGAGGTCTGATCCTGATAAAGCAGCACTGATACCACAAACACACAAATCCCAAAAGAGAGAAGCTCACTCACTGAGTGAGTGAGGACAGTGCCAAGGATTCTCCAACGCACACACACTGCAAAGGAGTAAGACTGTTCAAATATATGTGCCAGCATCATGGTGACTTCAGAACCTCATACTGCCCACTCACCGTGTCCTCGCGACCTGTGGAGGGCGCAGGGCAGTGTACGCCTACAGGTCACACTCTTTGCTGCCCAGAGATTCCGGTTATGAAATATCTCAGTCAGACTTCCTCTCATACATCAGCCGCCCGTCTGTGTAATCTACAGTACCCCTTCCACTGAACTCTTTTATGTCGAAATAGGCTAACGAAGGGCCTACCTCAAGCGCTCTCACCAATAAATAGAGGCGGAATCACACAAAGTGACAGGGGAGGCGGCTGGCATTTCATTCCCCGAGGGCCCCTCAAGCTGTCCTCGCAGAGGTACACAAGATGGCACTTCCGCTTCTTCTCTTACTAATCGGTGGTGTTTCAGGTAAGGACAGCCCACAGTAATCTGGTGTTCTCATTCAAGAGACTCATTCACTGTTTGCTGTGTTATGTTACAAGCATTTGTATGGCACACGTCTGTCGTTTGTGTGTCACTTGCAGCAGTCTGGGGTAACCCTACCTCATGGTTGTGGGGTTCCTTGTTGACCACTCTGATTGTGACGTAGTGTTATTTTGTCAATTGTCTCTGGCGATGGAATGTTCACTCATTGGTTTAAAGTAAGGACCACTTCCAGTTGGAGCTCTGTGGTGATTGACTCTGGGTGAGCCGTGGGACTTTGCTTTCCTTTCTTTTAATGAGAATGAACAGTTAGCTATTATCTAGACATTGGTGGTGGTATGTACTGCTGGGGCAAGAGAGCTTCATTTCCATGGCTCTGGTGCCATGTTGTGTGTGTGAGGATGTAGCCGGGCTGCCTGATGCATTCTGTTTTTAATTGTGCACATTCTGTGTGTCTATAATTTATTTTGTTCCACTGCAGTGCTGGGGTGGCATCACGTTGCCAACTAAATGGCTTTGCTGCTGTGCTGTGCAGTGCTCCTGAGGTAAAGTCTGTGTGACGTGTTCTAATGTTAGTGTGATATGTATGTGTGTAGCCAAACGCCTTGAGCAGGCATTTTATCAGGTTGTGTTTTCAGGTAGCACCTTTAGCTGTCACTTTACAACATGATACGTTACACTACGTTGTAGACAAATATGAGATGTAGTTATTGTTGCATTGTGGCACATGAATCTCACATAAAAATGCAGTATATTTAAGTGCTGCTTTGGAGGAATGCTTGCGGTATGAAGGAGAGTGGCATACATCTTTCTACGTGTAGCTTTGTTAACGTTCTGTAAATCCGGGCCCAGTACCCGCTGCTATTGAAAAGCAGCTTCTCACGGCACTTCCATTAAGTCTTCTTTTAAGATCTTTCATCTCTGGGGCTTCGGCACACAAAGGGTGGAGGAGGAGGAGCAACACAAGATATCACTTCTCGCGCACTGCTAGTTGTAGTAACTTTCCGCGTGTCTCTTACTGTCAGGGGGCTTTCAATCTATTGAAGGAAAAACTAATACCAGCCGGCGTGGGATTTTTGTCTATTAAATGATGTAAATTCACATTAAGTTATTGGGGTAACTCTCATGTGAAAATATACGGTGGTCAAAAATTATCACTTCCACTACTCTAATGAATTAGGGGACATATTTACAAGGAAATGGTAGAGCGCAGAGCTGTGCCAAATTTTGCAGCACTGCGCTCCGCCATTTCTAAAATGCAGGGATGCACCGTATTTACAACAATAAGGGGCACTCCTGTGTTTTCCCTTGTGCTGGCGCTAAAAATAGCTGCCTAGCGCCAACGCAGGCACCCTTGTACCGAAGTGAAAGGGTGCCTGCGTTACAGGGAATGATTGTTTATGTGCAGGAAGGAACACCTTCCTGCACATGAACAATCGTGCATGGTGATTTGTTATTACAATGTGTGCTGCATTTTGCAGCACTCCTAGAAGTAGTAAATCGTCACTATTTAATGATTGTTTACGTGCAGAAAGGGACAAATTCCTCCACATAATGGTGTTTTGCTCTTTCTATGTGTGCTGCAGAGTGCAGCACACCTAGAAAAAGAAAAAATGAGAAATAAAAGTATTTATCCTCACTGCACCATTCTAACACCTGCTAGTGAATGGAGTTCGTTTTTAACACTGCCTCAGATTTACAAATCCATGTAAATCTGGGGCAGCGTCAAAAAGCAGTGAGTGTTGTGGTGGAACCCCCCACCCGCAACACCCATTGCACGCCCCTTTAACTGAAAGTAATGTGTGTAAAGGGGGCATATTTACAAGGCAGCGTTAAGCTACTCAAAGTGGCTAGGCGACACTTTGTAAATATGGAGAAGGGCATACCGCCACCAGAACGTCGCTAAAAAATAAGTTCTGGTGGCGCGATCCCCTTGTAAATAATATACACCTAGTCAGGGGTGAGCGGAATTTGCATAGTCGCGTTACGCAAATCTGTGCGAAATTGTCACAAATCTCCGCGAGCATGCAAAATCTCCGCGAAGACGCAGAAATGCTTGTCCCACCCGTTGTGTTTTTGCGTACTCGCGTGAAAATATATCGCTAACTTGCCCATGCGGTCGCTAATGGGCGTGGACATCTTGTTTTTCACTTGTCCCGCCTGCTCGCGATGGTGATTTCCTGTTCTGGGTCGCGTATTGCATGCTCGCGATGCTTATTTCCTGTTCCGGGTCGCGTACTGCATGCTCCCGCCTGTTCGCGATAAGTATTTCCTGTTCAGGAACGCGTATTATGTGTTCACGACACTTTTTGCGTGCTCGGGGGGGAAATATCGCGCAAACTTGCCCACGCGGTCGCAATGGGTGCGGCCATCTTGTTTTTCACTCTATTGCTATGGTTCTGGTCCTGCTTTTCAATCCTCCCTCTATCTGTTCAATCCTTTGTTTCTGGAAACTTTTTTTTGATCTTTTTTATTTATTATCTATCTCTCTATTTTCCTGATTCTATATTTTGAGTTTTTTTCTACTTTTTGTGTATTTGTCACTACTTTTTCACTCTTTTTCTATTTCCTGCTTTTTAAATTTCTTTTACTTACTTTCTTCATTCCTACCTTTTCTTTTCTGCCCCCTGTCCTACCCAGAACCATGGCGAAGGGCCGCAGGGCTCGTAGCCGTAGCCAGGGCTGCCTTCCTTGCGGAAGATGGCGCCAACACGGGGTGCAGCCAAGGGTCTTATTCGGTGAGGCGGAGGTGGCCGCACTGGGTTTGTTTGTGCAGCGCCACCTCCCCTTAACCCTGGCAGGCCTGGGTCCGTGTACGGGCTTCGGGAGTGTCGGCAGCATTGGGGAAAGGTGCGCAGGGCAATGTTTCGCTGCTCTGGTGTCCGGCACACCCATAACCAGTTGACGCACCAGTGGTCCGATATCCTGGACCGGGGGCAGGACCTGCTAGGAGTGGAGGTCCCGGGGCTTGGTGAGTAGCTATTTAATATTACTACTTTGGTGCCGATTCCGATCCTGTAAAACCCGGGTACGAATGGTCGTATGGAGCATTTTCTCCGTACGACTCGTACCCGGGAAATCATCCTTACAAACCAGCAAGTACGAATCGTACAGAAATACCATTTCCGTACGATTCGTACAAAAGTACGTGCGGCGAAAAAATACCCACAATTCCGATCCGGAACATCGCGTACGTGACATCCGGAGTCAGGCAGCGTTTTACGGACCAGCAAGTACAATTCGTGCCTACGTCACTCCGCACGGACCATTTTTTTACGGCAGCCAAAAACTGCCGGGAAATTGAGGACGAAGCGAAGAAGGAGCACCGGTACGCGACGGACAGCCATGGACCCCATCCTACGTGTCATCCCGGCCTTCCTAGCCTACGACCTGGCGCACAGAAACCCACGCAGACGCCGCAGAAGGTCAGAACAACACCCAGGGGCAAAGGGGGGGGGGCAGGGGCAGGAAACATAACCCCCACCCAAGTTAAATTGTAAATATGTCCTGTACATACATGACCTCCTGGCTCTGGTCACTTCGGGGGGGGCGTGTCCACCACTCCCTACGTACCGTCACAACGGAAGTGGACGTGGACGCGTACCCGTCACCACGACAATGGTGGTACGGGCCGTACCCACGCCCCCACAGCGTGGGTACGGCACGTACACCTCCATCACCACTCCAATGGTGGTACGGGCGCCGTGCCCACGCCCCCACAGCGTAGCTACGGCGCGTACACCTCCATCACCACAACAATGGTGGTACGGGCCGTACCCACGCCCCCACAGCGTGGGTACGGCTCGTACCACCATTGGAGTGGTGATGGAGGGGTACGCGCCGTACCCACGCCCTCAGAGCGTGGGTACGGCGCGTACCCCTCCATCACCACTCCAATGGTGGTACGGGCCGTACCCACGCCCCCACAGCGTGGGTACGGCGCGTACCCCTCCATCACCACTCCAATGGTGGTACGGGCCGTACCCATGCCCCCACAGCGTGGGTACGGCGCGTACACCTCCATCATCACTCCAATGGTGGTATGGGCCATACCCACGCCCCCACAGCGTGGGTACGGCTTGTACCACCTTGGAGTGGTGATGGAGGGGTACGCGCCGTACCCACGCCCTTAGAGCGTGGGTACGGCCCGTACCACCATTGGAGTGGTAATGGAGGGGTACGTGCCGTACCCATGCCCTCAGAGCGTGGGTACGGCCCGTACACCCTATGAATGCGGGGTTAGGGTCCGTCCCACCCGTACCCCTACGGCACCAGTACAGAATGGATACAAGGCGTACACATGCCACAAATGTTGGCATAGGATCTGGTGCAGCATATAAGCAGTATATTGGTGTGTGTGTATGCACAGGACAGCAGTGTACTGCACCAAGGGGGCGGGTGGGTGGGTGGGTGGCGGCAGAGGACTCCCAGCAGTGGACAGAGACATGGGGGTGGGTGCCCAGGACTCCCAGCAGTGCCCAGACATATGAGGGGTGGGTGCATATCACTCCCAGCACTGCCCAGACATATGAGGGGTGGGTGCAGAGGCCTCCCAGCAGTGCCCAGACATATGAGGGGTGGGTGCAGAGGCCTCCCAGCAGTGCCCAGACATATGAGGGGTGGGTGCAGAGGCCTCCCCGCAGTGCCTAGACATATGAGGGGTGGGTGCATATCACTCCCAGCAGTGCCCAGACATATGAGGGGTGGGTGCAGAGGCCTCCCAGCAGTGCCCAGACATATGAGGGGTGGGTGCAGAGGCCTCCCAGCAGTGCCCAGACATATGAGGGGTGGGTGCATATCACTCCCAGCAGTGCCCAGACATATGAGGGGTGGGTGCAGAGGCCTCCCAGCAGTGCCCAGACATATGAGGGGTGGGTGCAGAGGCCTCCCAACAGTGCCCAGACATATGAGGGATGGGTGCATATCACTCCCAGCAGTGCCCAGACATATGAGGGGTGGGTGCAGAGGCCTCCCAGCAGTGCCCAGACATATGAGGGGTGGGTGCAGAGGCCTCCCAGCAGTGCCCAGACATATGAGGGGTGGGTGCAGAGGACTCCCAGCAGTGCCCAGACATATGAGGGGTGGGTGCAGAGGCCTCCCAGCAGTGCCCAGACATATGAGGGGTGGGTGCAGAGGCCTCCCAGCAGAGCCCAGACATATGAGGGGTGGGTGCATATCACTCCCAGCAGTGCCCAGACATATGAGGGGTGGGTGCAGAGGCCTCCCAGCAGTGCCCAGACATATGAGGGGTGGCTGCAGAGGCCTCCCAGCAGTGCCCAGACATATGAGGGGTGGGTGCATATCACTCCCAGCAGTGCCCAGACATATGAGGGGTGGGTGCAGAGGCCTCCCAGCAGTGCCCAGACTTCTGAGGGGTGGGTGCAGAGGCCTCCCAGCAGTGCCCAGACATATGAGGGGTGGGTGCATATCACTCCCAGCAGTGCCCAGACATATGAGAGGTGGGTGCAGAGGCCTCCCAGCAGTGCCCAGACATATGAGGGGTGGGTGCAGAGGCCTCCCAGCAGTGCCCAGACATATCAGGGGTGGGTGCATCATCCTCAGATGACCACAACTCCACGGGTCCATGAACGCATCCCCAATGTGCGACTATGTTGAGAGTGCCATATCAACACATCACTGACAGCAGTGTCCCACTCCCATGAGGATGGATGTCATTCCCCCACTGCATGACACACCACATGTGGGTGGTATGACAAATGACACATGCATACCCACCCCTGGCAGATGCAGCACAATACACACACTGAGATCATGTCAAAAAACTGTATAGTTATGTGAAACCCACTAAACTAAGAGAGCCAAAGGGAACACACACTGTCATGCACATTCCAGGACTGATAGGAATGTACAGGTGCTGGCACAGCCACCAAGTTGTTGTCTCCCATGGAAGGAAAAGGGTGGACTTCCCACAGATACAATGCCCACAATTGTCAGTCAGGTGACCAAATACCCTGCAGAACAAGTACCATATGTGTGCTAGGCTGGGAGTACACACATGCATAGTGCGGAAAAGGGACCATTTCCCCATGGAGGCATGGCAACATACTCTATACACAAGTACAGTGACTACCAAGGATGGCACAGACGATGCAGCCGGACACATTGCTGAGCAGGCATGGACATAGTTGAAGGGATCCATCAGCCACCAAGGGAATGTAGACACAGGTCAGCACAACAATGGTGCAACTCCCTGCAGGGAAGATGTCAGGTGCCACAGAGGAAGGAACACTCCTTGGGACAATGTCTCAAAACACAAAGAGCATACACGACCAAAGAATCATTGCAGAGACCTTGTGATGCCACGCAGATACCAGGGTCAACCCCATGAGCAGCAGACTACTACATTTCCCAGATACCCAACACATGATCACCACCCCCAACTCATGGAGCATCAGCACCAACATCAATACCTGAAAAGCAGTTGTGTGCAAAGTAAAAACAAAATGCTTTATTCAGCATGAAAACAAAAAGTAGAAAAGGACACTATTTACAAAGGCCATAGGCCAGTCCAGACACGAAGTCCTGCGGGGGGGGGGGGGGGGGGGCACATGGCCACGCGTCTCACCTAGCTTGCCTGCACATTAGATACCTCTGGTTGATCGACTGGGGTGGGGTCATCATGTGGGGAAGGACCAGGCACCGCAGGGACAGGAGGGGTAGGGCAGGTGTTGGGGGTGCAGGGACGGACGACTCCACCACAGGGGGTGGGGCAGCGCCAAAGGTGGAGGTCAGTATTGCGCTGCACACGTCCGCAAGCTCTTGCAGCGTCTCCCCTGCACCCGAAGGAACCACAGGCCCCAAGGAGCGGGGGGGGGGGTCAGAGGGATGGGTTGCAGCGCTACTGGGGGAGGTGGTGGACAGGGGGGGGACTCAACTCCCCTACCCGTGGAGTGCCTTGCCCGTTTGCGCGCAGGTGAAACAGTGGGGCTGAGGCACAGCACAGCCAAGTAGGTCTCCTTCTCAGACTGTGGGGCAGGGGAGCCGAGGGGAGTGACATTGGAGGGACTGGGGAGTGAGGCATGTGGACTCCAACTGTGGCTGCGTGTCTGCCTGTGTGCCCTAGACCCAGTGGGTGTGCCTTCTTCCCCCTGAGTGTGCGTGACAGGAGATGAGCGCTTGCCCTTCCCTGTTGGTGTGCTGCCTGTGTCTGGTGTGGTGCCTGCCTGGGAAGGTGTGTGTGTGCTTGGGACAGGAATGGGAGTGGGAAGTGTGGATGGCGCAGGGGTAGGTGGGGGGAGCAAGCGCTGCAGGACACTCACTGCTGCCGTCAGTGACGAGTCCATGGACCTCAGCAACATCCGTTGGTCAGACATCGCTGATGACATGCCCTCCATGTACGACACCATCTGTGTCAGCAGTCTGGTGTGGCCATGGAGGACAGTCAGGATCGATGTCTGCCCAACCTGCAACTGCCGCTGAATGTCCACAGACTCGGCAGTGAGGGCAGCAGGGGAGACAGGGGCAGGGGGTGCGGTGCCTGGCACGAAGGAGACACGTTGTTGCCCTACATGGACAGAAGGGACCCGAGCAACTCGGAGGGCGGTGATGGGAATGGAGGGGGCGGTGACAGTTGTAGTGCTGCTGCCAGCTGTTGGAGCAGCCTCCCCCCCCTCAGGGAGTTCAGCCTCGGACCCGTCTGCGTCGTAGTCGGTGGTGGTACTACCCAGGTCCTCCGCTGCACTCCCCTCGCCCTCCCTGCCACTTGATGCTGCCGACTCGCCAGGAGTGGTGGCACTGGTGCTGGATCCCTCCTCCAAGTCCGTGCAGGTGTCTCCCTCGGTGTCCCCCGATGATGCTGTGGGCAAGGTGAAGAGACAGGAAATAATCAGTCACCTGTGTACATCTGACACATGAGTCCAAACTAAATAGGTCACAGTGCATATCATGAAAAGCATCATGAGGAACATCTAGAATACCCAGCACATATGTAAGCCCTGCACTCCACAGTTGGTTCACCCAACATGCCCCCTGAGATAATGAAAATCAGGACACCACAGCAAATAACTGGATATCCAATTATACAGAGAAGCTAGTGTCTGCGAACAGTGGAGCACAGGCAGACCATGACGGCATGCCACCTCCTGGTCACTGTGAACAAAATAGTATTGGTGCACCCAATGCCAAATAACAGACGCCAATGCTGAAGGGGTCCCCACACTCATAGACCTGTGAGTACTGTAGAAAAGCAAAAGTAATACTATCTGATCCATTGGGAAGCACAAAACTTTACACAATTGACATATTTGGAATGTGTGAATGTCCCAACTGTGGAACAGAACACACATGTGCATGAATATCAGAAGTCACACAAGGAGGTGCACACAAAACTACATTTACACAGTCATTGTATGAGCTGCCCGCCTAATGCCAAGAAGCCAATGTTAAGAAAAAATGTGGTATCAGGAAGTACATATACATGGCACCATGGTGGTCGGGATGACTTGACACCGGTAAGTTGGCATCAGCAACAACCAAGGACTAACCCAAATGCTAACACACTGTGGGAACATGGATATGTATAATTCCTAAACAAATTTTGGACAGAAATGTGCCCATGTTCTAATTGTGCCAGCGTGTTCCACAGAAGTGTAAAAGTGGTACTTGTGCACTCCCTTGGGAGACATCTGTCATGCAGGCACATCATTGTCCTTCACAAAAATCAAAGTAAAGCATTTAAACTATTGGGACATGTTGACAAGTTTAGTGAGTGCCAGGGCACATGCCGTCTTGAATAACAACTTAAAACATGCCACCTGTCACATGGCCATCCGTACCATGATGACACAGTTGGCAACACATCTGACACACTACCTGTCATGTGGAGTGGCACACATGTCCAGACACAGGACAATGCATTAGCAAATGGCCCTGAAATTGTGTTGGAATAAGGAGCACCTGCACTGAGCAGACACCCTGATGTGAACGAAGAATGTCCACACAGATGTCAGCACACACAGACCAAACCACATAGCATCTGGAGCACACACCCTTGCCAATAATGAATGAGCAGGAAACATGTTATTTAACTTGCGACACATGCTGCAAAGCACAAACATGACACCCTGCACAACATGCCTGGGTCACTGCACGTTGAGTGCCTGTCCAGACAATCATCACACACTGGTCAGACCTGGCAAGGAGACATAAGGTTTGGACATGTAGTCCTTGCCCGCAAAAACACCCCATACCTGAGACAATGTGATTGAGACAGTTCAAGAAGTGACACCTCTCAATCTGGGTTTACTAAAAAGTGCATCAGGAAATCCTAAATGTACTCCACATCACCTCGTGAGGTTGCCAACACATATTTGGGACAAAAAACCTCAACAGATTGTTGTACATAGACACACAGGCACTGGCCAGTGTGAGGATGCAGAAGCAAAATGGGGTCAGCCTGTACAATGGGCACATGTAGCACACTTTAGATAAATACAAATGAGGCCAGGGAACAATGCCACAGAGGCTAAACTATGCTGAACACATTGAGAATGGGCACTGTGTTGGATGACACACATGATACAGAGGCAAGGGTGTCTTAGGGTACTGTAGTGGGCACACTGCTCCATGGTCCTGGAATTATCTGACTGTAACATGAGCTACCGTCCCGGCACTATGCATATCTCCCACTCATGCACATCATGTCTGAGGCCACAACATCAGTCATGCATGCTGCACGTCTGTTCATTTGAACACTCACACTCCTAAGTTGAGACTCAGCATCAGTGCCAACTGATGTGGACCCCCAAATGACTGAACAGGACAGGGCACAGGCAAGGTAACAACACATGTCTCCGACCCCACCCCCACATGATGCAGACAGCAATGTGCACTTGGATTAACTGCCAGCCTAGATGACCATGTGCAATAGTGATTACACACAGACCAGAGAACACATGTCAAGGAGGGGAAAGGAGGAAGAACAGCAGCGGATGACTTTGGGGAACAGAAAATGCAATGCACATATTAACCCTGGCAGTGTATCCATGCGACTGAGCACTTCCCAAAGCTGGTGACACACAACAAACACACATGTACCTACCCCCTTGCTGCTGCTGCTTCGCCTGTAACCGCCTATCCATGTCAGGGAAGACCACCGCCAGGACACGCTTCATTTGGTGGGTCAGGCGCCGGCGCCCGCGGTTCTTGCCTTCTGGTGAGTCCCCCAGCAGGACCCGGGCGATCCTCCTGGTCCAGCACCGGATGTCCTGCCAGCGTTTCCTCACCTGTGCCAGGTGCCGACTGCGACCCTCCACGGAGATCACGGCCCTGATGGCCCGCTTCCATATCTTCCCCTTCTCGTAGGCGGTTACCTGTGAGGATGCCAAAGTGAGAATAGATCACTACACCTGCTCCATGTCACAGAGACACACATTAGAACATCTTTGATTTGTTGAACAGGGCATAGTATGCTGCAAAATAATAGCACCTTTGTCATAGGGACATTGGCCTCTGTGTAAGGCCCAATGCACTACATGGCATTGGAAGTACACAGGTGGCATGAGGGGTGCGACACACTCCCTGTAGATCACAAGCAACACAAAGCTGATGGCCAGCACCTTCAAGCAGTCATATGCCCCAGGCCACTGACCCAACATCAGCAGACTACACAGACACACACAGGCACAGATCATTCACCTGCCAGTGGCAACAGCCGATACAAACCTCACCCTGCAAATGTGCCACTTGCCTGGGGGTGTCACAGGTGTGGGGCTAGCCCAGCAAGTCAGACACACAGCACGGATCACTTCTCACATCAGATGGGTAGAGCTGTTGCCTCCTCCATGCAGCTGTGGTGCAACACTCCACATAGACACTCACCCACATGACAAGGAACATTCACACACATCAATGTCCAGATCATTTGGACACTCTCACCACAGCTCCACTCAACTCACACACATCTGTGGGTACAGTGACCTGTCACACGGGAGAAACACTGAATCACCTCAGGACTATAGAACAAGAAGGGCCAAGAGGATTAGCTATGCTGAATGTGCCATGCAGCATGCAGTGAATGTCACAGTAAGCACAATGCAATTGAGGAGTGCACACATGAACCACATCATGCTCTGCATGACAGACATGAGCCATCCCCCCCCCCCCCCCGGGACCACTCTAAACAACATTTCATGTCTGTCACACCTGGACACAATGCCAGAAGTGCCAGTGTTGGACCCGGCCTCGTGGCGTGGTCCTTAACCCCCTGGATTGTGCCCGTTCCCCGCCCCGGCCGTCACGGGCCACCCGTCTGAACTGCACCAAGGCCCTTCACCCGGAGCTGCATGTGGACGCATACTCCTCGTGGCTCCGCCATCTTGTTGGCATCCACGTCACACCGTGCACCAGCCGGCGCGACCCCGCTCAACCCGGCCTCGACCCCAGCGAAGCCCCGACATCGAGGCACCACGAACTAGCCAGGGGGTGCCGCAGGAACCATTCATCGCCCCCGGCGGAGGACAGTATCGATGGGACCCCCAACTGTCCTCCCCCCTCGAGGTGTGATCGCCCTGCAACTCCCATGGGCCTGGCGCCTCTCCTGCTGGGCGTCTGGCCACCTCCACCCGGCCACTCCGCCCCCTCGGGCGCATAGGTCCGGACATCAAAGGGCTCCAGACCTATATCTGGGGCGACCCCCCCACAGCTCGGCAGTTGTATCCCGTAGTCGAGAGCCCTGCTGATTGAATCGCGGCTGACCCTACGGAGAAGAACTCTTGTCGGAACCATCACGAGCCCTGCTGACTGCGTCGCGGCTCCTTCCTGTGAACCCTTTCTGAACCACCTGGAACATCGGAGCCCTGCTGACGCCGTCGCGGCCCAACCTCGCTGAAACCTCCCTCGGAGCCCTGCTGACGACGTCGCGGCTCGAGCTGAGCAGAAACCATCTTGAGAGCCCTGCTGATTGGATCGCGGCTCTCCACGAACTGTACGCCAGAGCCCTGCTGACGCCGTCGCGGCTCAACCCCTCCGAGATCCGGAGGTCCTCCAGCTTGAGGATAAGAACTGGGCCCCAGGTACCCTCGTACCGCATTCCTGCCAAAGACTGTCCCGCTACCCCGACCCTTCCAAAGAGACACTGAGACTTTTGGTGGATCCCTCGATCCCTTCGTGTAAATATTGACCTCGTAACCTTTTTATTGCTGATAAAGAATTGCTTGTCACAAGACAACCTCCTTGAGTCCTGTGTGGTGGTGTTACTGTGCTAGGACGTGATAGGAGAAGGATCTCTCAGGAGACTTCTCGGCAGCGCTCGGCTACTTCGTGCAGTGTGAGGGCCCCCCTTGGTGGTCGCACCGACTCCTCGGGGTCCGCCTTCCAACATTTGGTGGCCAGCGACGGGATCCGAGCCGAACGCAGTACGTACCAGCCAGTACCCACTAGCTACCCATCCAAACGAACAGCATCATGAGCAGCCAGGAAAACAACGCGACAATGGAGTTCCAGCCCGAACGGCTGGAAGAATATACGCACAAAGAATTGAAACAGTTCTGCAAAGACAAAGGCATTGCAACCACCAGCCTAGGTACCAAAGAGGAGATGCAGAAAGCTCTGAGGGCATGGTTGGAGGCCGGGGCAGGCCCCTCCCAGGAAGAAGGGCCCTTGCCCCTGACTGAGACCGCAGCAACCGCACGGACTCCGGCAACCGGAGGAAGAAAGAGCCTAGAAACCGGCCTCTCCGAAGAAGAAATACGAGAGCGGGAAAAGGTCCGGAGCCACGAGCTAGAGCTCGCCCGACTGCGGCTGGACGGTGAACTCCAGCTGGCAGAAAAGAAACTGGCCCTAGAGCAGCTGCGCCTTCAAGAAGAGATAGAGGAGAAGAGACGACACCGGGAGTTGGAGGAAAAGAAACTAACTCTTGAGCACGAGCGCAGTCTCAAGGAGCTCGAGATCAAGGCCAAGAACGGAGGGACTGACACCCCCAGTACTAGAGACACTCTACCGCCTTCCGAGGCCAAGGTACATATCCCGAAAGAAGTCGTCAAGGAGTATTACAAGAATGACGACATCCAACAATGGTTCAAGGCCTACGAGGTGGCCATGACCTCTCATCGGGTGCCCCGAAAGGACTGGGGCGCGGGCCTGTGGGGGCGGTTCCTGAGTGAGGGGCGGGACACGCTGCTCCAGCTACCGGAGGAGGTGATGACCTCCTACGATCACATGAAGGAGGCCCTGCTCACCCGCTACGGGCTAACAGCGGAAATGTACCGCCAGCGGTTCAGAGACTGCAAGAAAATCCCGGGTACCACTTGGGTGGAATATGTGGACTTTTTCAGTCGGGCCCTAGAAGGGTGGATCAAAGGGAGCAAAGTAACCACCTACGGGCAGCTGGTCGACCTCATCGTGTGGGAACACCTTTCCAACAATTGCTTCGTGGAACTGAGACAGCACCTCCTCGACAGCAAAATGACCGACCCGCGAAAACTTGCCGTCGAGGCCGATCGATGGGTCAACTCCCGGGTCCCCCGGAACTCAATGGGGGAGTACCAGAGGAACCCCAACGGACCCCCCCGCCAGCGCGGTGGGGGGGAGGGCCGAACAGGAACCGAGACCCTCCCGCCGGGGCCCCCAGGAGCCCCCATCGAGGGCCACCGCAGCCACATCTCTCCCCGAGCCTAGCCCGGAAGGTGGGCCCGGCCCGACCCGGACCACGGCCGCCAGTGACCTGCTACAGCTGCCAACAAACAGGACACTTTGCCAGCGATCCGGCCTGCCCTCTGAACCGAAGAAACGGGGCCGGCGGGCACCCGCCCCGGCAGCTGACAGCCGCCGCCTTGGGGGGAGGAGAAGAGGAAGAGGAGGCCCTCGACCGAGAGAACACTGAGTGGGAGCCGGCAGCCATGTCCCTGGTCTGCCTGGGTAGCCGAGAGATGGTACCCTGCACCCCCATCCCAACCAACACCCAGAAGTACCGGCAGCAGGTCACGGTCAATGGACAACGGGCCGAAGCCCTTCGTGACACAGGCGCCAGTATCACCGCTGTCCGCTGCCACCTGGTGACCCCTGGGCAGATTCTACCGAATGTGCTGTGCCCCATACGGACGGCCGACAACAGTGAAAGCCTATGCCAGATGGCCCTGGTCCCCTTCGAGTGGGGAGGGGTGACGGGCCTGCTGAAGGTGACAGTGCGCGACGACGCCCCGGTCGACTGCCTCCTGGGGAACGACTTGGAAAGTTCCCCCTGGGCTCAAGTAGAGCGATGAGAGCACCTCCGGATGTTGGGACTGGCTGATTGGGCCTGCGCCATCACCCGGTCCATGACCGCCCAGGCCCCCCGCTCATCCTCGACCTCCGGGACCGCCCAGCCCGAGGGGCTCACACCCCCTCCCACCAGCAGCGAGGAGGAGGCGGACACCGACCCTGGACCCAGCGAATCCTCCCCCGAAGAGATGGCTTCTCCGAGCGCCCTCCCAGAGCTGACACAATGGCGACACGAAGGGGGCCCCACCCGAGAGCAGTTCCAGCAAGAACAACAGTCCTGTCCCTCTCTCGAAGGGGTCCGACAACAGGCGACCGCGCAAGCCAACGGTGACCAGACCGGCACCCACTGGATCTACTGGACCGAGGGCCTGTTGTACAGTGAACAGAAAGTAGCAGAACTCGGGGCCAGCCGCGTGTTGGTGGTCCCCCTCCGCTTCCGGGAGTTCCTTCTCCACCTGGCCCATGATGTGCCCCTCGCCGGACACTTGGGGCAAGACAAAACGTACAGTCGTCTGGTGACCCACTTCTACTGGCCCCGGATGCGGAGAGATGTGGACAACCACTGCCGGTCCTGCCAGACCTGCCAAGCCAGCGGAAAGACGGGGGGTCGGGTCAAGGCCCCCCTCCAGCCCTTTCCAGCCGTCAGCACCCCGTTCGAACGGGTCGGGATCGATATTGTGGGACCCCTGGACCCCCAAACCGCCCTGGGCCACCGCTTCATCCTGGTCCTCGTGGACCACGCCACCAGGTACCCGGAGGCGGTCCCGCTAAGAACTATAACGGCCCCTGTGGTAGGCCGGGCCTTGATGGGGATCTTCTCCCGAGTGGGATTCCCCAGCGAAGTGGTGAGCGACCGCGGCACGAACTTTATCTCCAGGTACATGCGGTCTCTGTGGCAACAGTGCGGGGTCACATACAAGTTCACGACCCCCTATCACCCTCAGGGGAACGGACTGGTTGAGCGGTTCAACCGAACATTAAAAGGGATGATCCAGGGCCTGGAAGAACCCCTCAGGCGGAAATGGGATGTCCTGCTGCCCTGCCTCCTGTTTGCCTATCGGGAGGTCCCGCAGAAGTCCCTGGGGTTCAGCCCGTTTGAACTATTGTATGGACACCCGGTCCGCGGACCGCTCAGCCTGGTCAAGGAGGGCTGGGAGATGAAGCCCCGAGGAGCCCCTCCTGATGTCTACCGATACCTCCTGACCCTCCGAAACCAGACCCGCAGGTTCCGAGCCATGGCCGAAGCCAACCTCGAGGCCAGCCAGGAGGACATGAAGCGGTGGTACGATCGCAACACCTCTACTATAGAATTCGAGCCAGGACAGAAAGTATGGGTCATGGCCCCGGTCGAACCCGGCGCCCTCCAGGACAAGTGGACCGGGCCCTTCAAGGTGGTGGAGAAGAAAAGTCCCGTCACCTACCTGGTCGATCTGGAGTCCCCCCGGAACCCCCTCCGGGTCCTACATGCTAACAGGCTAAAACCCCACTTCGCCCGGACCGAACTGAGCCTGCTGCTGGCGACTGACGAAGGGGGCGAGGACGACTCCGAGCCCTTGCCCGACCTCTTGCAATCCGACATTCACGATGGATCGATCGAAGGGGTCCAACTCGCCTCGTCCCTGACCCCGGAACAGCGCAACGACTGCCAGCAATTACTGCGGGACTACGCAGCCCTCTTCTCTCTCACCCCGGGGGTGACCCACTGGTGCGTCCACGATGTCGACACCGGGGAGAGCCCCCCCATACGACACAGGGCATACCGGGTGCCTGACCGAGTGCGGGCCTGCATCCAGGCCGAAGTAGCGAAGATGCTGGCCCTGGGGGTCATCGAGCCTTCCGACAGCCCGTGGGCCAGCCCTGTCGTCCTGGTGCCCAAGGCCGCAGCTCCCGGTCACCCCCCGGAGTTGCGATTCTGCGTGGACTACCGAGCCCTGAATGCAGTAACCAAGACAGACGCACACCCGATACCCCGGGCCGACGAACTCATCGACCGCCTAGGGGCCGCTCGCTACTTGAGCACGCTGGACCTCACCGCCGGGTACTGGCAAATCCAGCTCACCCCCGGCGCCCAAGAAAGATCCGCCTTTTCGACCCCGGATGGGCATTACCACTTTCGGGTGATGCCCTTCGGAATGAAGAACGCCCCGGCCACCTTCCAAAGACTGGTGAACAAGGTTTTGGCCGGGCTTGAGGCCTTCAGCGCGGCCTACTTAGATGACATTGCCGTGTACAGCAACCACTGGGCCGAGCACCTTCTCCACCTGAAGGCCGTCCTGGCCGCCCTTCAGCCGGCCGGGCTCACAATCAAGGCCAGCAAATGCCAAATCGGCCACGGATCCGTGACCTACCTGGGCCATCAAGTGGGGAGCGGGCAGGTGGCCCCCCTCCAAGCAAAGATAGATGCCATCCAGACCTGGGAACCCCCCACTACCCAGACCGCTGTCCGGGCCTTCCTGGGCCTCACCGGATACTACCGGCGGTTTATCCGGGACTATGGGAGCATTGTTGGCCCCCTCACAGAGTTAACGTCCAAAAAGCAGCCCAAGAAGGTACACTGGACACCCCGCTGCCAAACAGCCTTCGACACCCTAAAGACAGCCATGTGTACTGCTCCGGTGCTGCAGGCCCCGGACTACCAGAAGGAGTTCGTGGTACAGACGGACGCCTCCGAGTATGGGATCGGGGCCGTCCTATCCCAAGCCGACGAAAAGGGGCTCGACCGACCAGTGGCCTTCATCAGCCGACGACTACTGCCCCGAGAGCAACGCTGGAGCACTATTGAGCGTGAGGCCTTCGCTGTGGTGTGGGCCCTCAAGAAGCTCCGGCCCTACCTCTTTGGCACCCACTTCCGGGTCCAGACCGACCACCGGCCCTTGCAATGGCTAATGCAAATGCGGGGCGAGAACCCCAAGCTGCTGCGGTGGTCCATCTCGCTACAAGGGATGGACTTTGACGTCGAACACCGGCCCGGCAATGACCACGCCAACGCCGACGGCCTGTCCCGCTTCTTCCGCCTTGACGAGGAGAATCCCCAAGGAGATGGGTGACTCTCCATGCCTTCGGCTGGGGGGGGACGCCTGTTGGACCCGGCCTCGTGGCGTGGTCCTTAACCCCCTGGATTGTGCCCGTTCCCCGCCCCGGCCGTCACGGGCTACCCGTCTGAACTGCACCAAGGCCCTTCACCCGGAGCTGCACGTGGACGCATACTCCTCGTGGCTCCGCCATCTTGTTGGCATCCACGTCACACCGTGCACCAGCCGGCGCGACCCCGCTCAACCCGGCCTCGACCCCAGCGAAGCCCCGACATCGAGGCACCACGAACTAGCCAGGGGGTGCCGCAGGAACCATTCATCGCCCCCGGCGGAGGACAGTATCGATGGGACCCCCAACTGTCCTCCCCTCTCGAGGTGTGATCGCCCTGCAACTCCCATGGGCCTGGCGCCTCTCCTGCTGGGCGTCTGGCCACCTCCACCCGGCCACTCCGCCCCCTCGGGCGCATAGGTCCGGACATCAAAGGGCTCCAGACCTATATCTGGGGCGACCCCCCCACAGCTCGGCAGTTGTATCCCGGAGTCGAGAGCCCTGCTGATTGAATCGCGGCTGACCCTACGGAGAAGAACTCTTGTCGGAACCATCACGAGCCCTGCTGACTGCGTCGCGGCTCCTTCCTGTGAACCCTTTCTGAACCACCTGGAACATCGGAGCCCTGCTGACGCCGTCGCGGCCCAACCTCGCTGAAACCTCCCTCGGAGCCCTGCTGATGACGTCGCGGCTCGAGCTGAGCAGAAACCATCTTGAGAGCCCTGCTGATTGGATCGCGGCTCTCCACGAACTGTACGCCAGAGCCCTGCTGACGCTGTCGCGGCTCAACCCCTCCGAGATCCGGAGGTCCTCCAGCTTGAGGATAAGAACTGGGCCCCAGGTACCCTCGTACCGCATTCCTGCCAAAGACTGTCCCGCTACCCCGACCCTTCCAAAGAGACACTGAGACTTTTGGTGGATCCCTCGATCCCTTCGTGTAAATATTGACCTCGTAACCTTTTTATTGCTGATAAAGAATTGCTTGTCACAAGACAACCTCCTTGAGTCCTGTGTGGTGGTGTTACTGTGCTAGGACGTGATAGGAGAAGGATCTCTCAGGAGACTTCTCGGCAGCGCTCGGCTACTTCGTGCAGTGTGAGGGCCCCCCTTGGTGGTCGCACCGACTCCTCGGGGTCCGCCTTCCAACAGCCAGTCACAAAAAGAAGGGGCACAGTCAAAGGTAGCGGAGTCAGCACTCACCTGCACCCCTGGTCTACCATACAGGCTGGGGAACTGTGGGAGGGTGACGTCCAGCAACGCCTCATTCTCTTCCTGTGTGAATGGCTGGGCCCTCTCCACAGTCCGCGACATGGTGCCAGAGGAATCACAAGCAGCAGCAGTGGTGTCGAATCAAAGGTTGTGCAGGCAAGTGCCCTCGCATGGGTTCTGGCTGACTTATATCTGCCTTGCTGGGCTATTTCAGTAACAGGAGTACAGAGTGATTGGTCAGACTCATTTGCATCCTACGTTTCCTCCAATCCCTTTAAACATACACCAGCGACAGCATTAGCATTTTTTCAAATTTGCAGCATCATGTCAAGTCAACAACCACTTTGCAACAATGTATAATGTGGCCAACTGCTTTTTCCAGGCCACATGTTGGAAAAATGTGATTTTTAAACTGGGTATCCATGACAACCAGCATGCATGTAGGCCCTAATACTTGTCCCTTATGTGTCCCCATTGTAATTTTCAAATCCCCACACAGGTACGGTGCATTTCACATGTACCCCTAGGGCACCACTACTCTAGTGCTACGGGCCGTACCCACGTGTGTAGGGCCCGTAACACTATGGTAGTGTTGGCGTAGGCGTACTCCATAGTGCTACGGGCCGTACCCGCGTGTGTACGGCCCGTAGAACCATGGTAGTGTTGGCGTAGGCGTACGCCATAGTGCTATGGGCCGTACCCGCGTGTGTAGGGCCCGTAGCACTATGGTACTGTTGGCGTAGGCGTACGCCATAGTGCTACGGGCTGTACACACGTGTGTACGGCCCGTAGCACTATGGCATACGCCTACGCCAACACTACCATAGTGCTATGGGCCTTACACACGCGTGTACGGGCCGTATCTCTATGGCGTATGCCTACGGCGACACTCCCATAGGGATAGGACCAGTGTGTACACGTACGTGTGTACGGTCCGTACACACACGCGTACTTCTACCCAAACCCCATATAGTGATACGACCGTACACATGCCCTCAGAGCGTGTGTACGGCGCGTTTCACAGCTTACACTGGTGATAGGAGGCGCACAGGAAAGGAATGGAGGTGTCTGACTCGCACAAGGATGGACATCAAGTCATTGTCAGTGCAGTCCTTCATGTGAAGGGCCTAGGTGTGTCAGGCAGTGAAGTGGCACATGTCTCCTCATGTTTTAACCCAATAGTTGTGTGATGACCTGTGTTCACATGTCATGTGTGATGGGGCACTATGTGGCGCACTTCCCCTTCACACCTTTTACATGTGTGCATGTATTTCAAATTTGTCAAGCACTGCATCACTGGCATGGCACAGTCACCAACACCTGCAACTGTCTCCTGATGCCAGGTACACGGATGATGACACCTGACATCTCACTACCAGCATGCCACGACGTGACTATGTCATGTGTGTGTCATGTGTTCCCATGATCTTGCTGTTGATGTTCCGTCAACGGCATCTGCTGTAGCTGCATCCAACATGTGTCTGTGTGTAGATGCCCATGTCACACTATTACGCACACCAGGACACATGTGGAATAACACCTAACGTGTGTCTGTATGCATCGAACAGGGACTTGCGAGCTTAGGACATATCTGCGTAGTCTCAATGTCTGTGTGATCATTTTTGACATGTACCCCTTCATGGCAAGGTGTGTGGTCTGTCCTTTTTCCATGACATGTGACCTGTGCGTCTAGCTTGCCGGCAGCTGTCTGTATCAGATAACATCCTTCAAATGCACATATGTGGATGTATGTCACTCCTGTAATGTGTCTGGCTGTTCACTCACACTGGCCCACAGCTACTTTCATGGCATGTCATGTAAACCTTGACAATCCACGTTTGTAGCTGGCTCTTGGTAGGAGTATCACCTGGCTGGCATACGTGTGCAGGATGTATCGCACAGGCCAGACTCTGTATGTAGCATATGTGTATTAGCTGTTGAACATGTGCTCAGTTCATTGACATTGGTGTAGTAATGTACTCAATCTTGGTTATTCCTTCCAAATTTCTGCAGGGCACCGCCTCTCCCCGACCAATGCCAGACTTGGCTGCCATGAGGGAACGTGACTGCATACGCCGCTACAGATTCCCCCAACAGTTAATTGAGGACCTGACAAACAGGCTGGCACCACACCTCCAACCGCGACACAGTTATCCGAGTGCGCTGACCCCCAAGATGAAGGTGATGTCAGCCCTACATTTCTTTGCCACCGGTACGTTTCAATTCACCATAGCTGATGTGGGTGGCATGTCCCAGACCATGTTCAGCCGTGTCCTGCATGATGTTTTAGAAGCCATGTTGGAGCACCTGGATGAATTCATCCATTTTCCAACTCATGAGCAGTTGACAGGTATCAAGGGTGAGTTCTATGCCCTGGGAGGGATGCCCCATGTAATTGGGTCCATTGATGGGACACATGTGGCTTTGGTAGCACCACAGGAGGTAGCCTATCGAAACCGTAATCATTATCACTCCATTAATGCCCTTGTGGTGTGTCTTGCTAACATGCTGATTTCCCATGTCTGTGCACGTTTTCCAGGGTCAGCACACGATGCCTACATCATGAGGCGTAGCAGGGTGCCAGAAATGATGCTGCAGCTGCACAACGAACGAGCATGTCTTGTTGGTGGGTAGACTCTGTTTGTCCAGTATTCAGTGGTATCTTAGTATGTGACGGCATCTCCTGTCCCACTTCTTTACAAGATTTCCATGTAGGGGACTCTGGCTATCCCAACATGCCATGGCTGGTGACGCCTCTCCGCAACCCGAGAACAGCTGCAGATCACCGTTACAACAACGCCCATGGGCAGACCAGGCGAGTGATTGAGAGGACGTTTGGCCTCCTGAAGAGCCGATTCCGTTGCCTCCACAAGACCGGCGGGTCCCTCCCATATGCACCGGTGAAGGTCTGCAAAACCTTCCTTGTGTGCTGCATGCTGCACAACATGGCAGTGGAGAAAGCTGTGCCACTCATCCTGGATCCCGATGAGCAGGAACAGCCACCCGTGGAGGATGACGGCCTTGGTCACGAGGCAGGTGAGGAGGAGGAGGAGGAGGAGGAGGACATCCGGAGTAAGCTCATACGCAACTTCTTTTCATAATGGTGAGTCCCTGGGTCTGAGTGTGCACGCTTGGAGCCTTGTGTGGCATGTGTTGCAATGTGTGTGTCCAGCTGACTGTATGCTAAGTGACTTTGAGGTGTGTGCTGATGTGTCACTCGAGTGCTGATGTCATTCCACACAGTTTAGCTGACACACTCAATTGACAACTAGCATGGTGTCAACCTTATTCATGTAGAGTACATGACCATGCATGCGGATGACTACGTTTTTCCTGACTTCTTGTGTGTCTCTCAACCCCAGGTAGTTGCGTATGCTGTCTGCTCGTGGCATCGTTGTGCTCCTGCTATTCCTCATGAGTAATGCAGCGTGTGCTGAATCAGCGTTACATGCACAGACATGGTGAAAAGTCTCCTTTGGGTAAGGATTGCAGCAAGGCTTTTTGGGTGTAGTAGTTGTTTGTAATGTGTGGGCACTGCTCCTGTGCAGGTTTTGTTACTATGCATACATGTCGACTCACCATGGGGCACATGACATGTAGCATGACTCACATGAATTGATAGTCACATTTCATGACAGTCATCTGTTATGGGATTGTGGTTTTTGATGAAGGCATCAATGTGTGTACAACTTCCCTCGGAAACATACGGGAGGCTACGGGTGGACATAGTGTGGGACATCCCCATAAGAGGCTCAATGGGGAATTGCAGCCTCTCCGTATTCAGCAGAGGATGTTTGGCTCACCCCCTTCACTTGTGTGCCAGTCCAATGGATTTACAGCATCTGTGGTGCGAAGGGGGTGTCCAGTGTAGGTCCCACATGTTCATCCAAAAGACCTGTGAGTCTGTTCATATTGATGCATTTCCATAGGTGTGAGCCTGAGTAATAAAGGTGTTCCTCACCCTCCAAGGTGCCTCATCTCTGTCAATGCAGGTCTCTTGCCACTGTGCATGCGGCATCTCTGGCATGGTTGTCAAGGATTGTGCATATGAGTCTATGTGTAGATTAGCAACCTGCATGCTGTTCTTCATGTATTTGATTCTCTATTGTGCATGAAGTCCATGGCTGTGTATGTGTTTTGGCATGTTGCTCCCAACAACGGGCCGTCAACACCTTCTGGGGTGTGTTTCCTGTGCGCAGCTCGGCCTTCAGTTTCATGATCCGGTGTCAGTCATCTTTGGTGATTGTGCATCCTTTGTCTCTGGGTGTGCCTTTGAAAACCGGTCACTCCTTCCTTTACATACACCTGTTGCAGTAGTCCTTTCTGACATCCTAGTCTTTGTGTTGAAATTGTGGCATAGTTCCCAGGACATGCCGCCTGCAGTTGCAGCCACTGCAGCAAGGGCACACGAAGTTTCCTGATTTGGCAACACACACACATCAAAGATGCTCCTCCCTTACTCCCTCAACCCATTCATTTGGCTGTCATCAGCTTGTCTGTGCCACAGTTGCGGCCACGCGGTGCCAAACGCTGGACCGTCCGCACATGCAACGTGCACATTGCACGACCCTCAGGTCCTTGCATGACCCACATCACACTACAGTCTGATGTTGCAGCCACCCTCCAATCAATATCCATCCACACATCTCCCGCCTGCTCTCAGGCATACACTAAGCGCACACACAACACCTTTGCATGATGAGTGTGCAACTCCAACTGCCTACACAGCACTGCCACGCCTTCCAGGCCCTGTCACACCCACCAGGTCATGTCCCTCCTACTCCCCACCGGCTCTGTACCCCGGCAAGGCCATGGGAGTGGGACTCAAGGCTTCTGCATGTAGTATGGTGTCGTTGTCAGGCACATGGCACAGGTATCATCTCTCAGCATGTCATCTACAATGTGTCCAGGACCCCCCTCTCCACCATCACATGCGCACACAACCTCATCATCAACTCGTATGCCATTGACAGCCAGGTGCTCCTCACCCTCACCAAGGATGCAGACATTGCCAGTTCCAATATTCAAGATTGCATGAGATCCATTGATGAATGGCAGAACAGCAGCCACCTGAGGCTGGACTTGTACAGGACTGAGGTCAACATCTGAGGATTGTCCCCTTACAGCTGGGTCAACTGCTTGTGTCCCACCCGCAAAAGCCCTGCACAAGCACCCAGTGTACACGCACACAAGATGGTGTGCATCATGGATAGCTTGCTCACATTTGCCATGCTAATCACCAGCATCTGTGCCTCAGACTGCAACACCCTCTGAATTATGCACATGATCCCCAGATAGATCCACTCCAAGGAAAGACGGACCATCCCCCAGGTCCACGACAACATCCGTGTCAAACACTGCCCTGCCCTCTACGGAGCAGCCATATCCAAACTCCCGGGAAACTTGTCCACATCCAGGCTGCATCTGCACACCTCAGCTGCAACATCCCGCACCCCAACCACATCACCGTCCAGAAGAGATAGCTGCAATGGATCACTGTGTGCTGCAGGATGACCTTCAGACTCCCCACCCACACTCAGGAGGCAGGCCACAACCCCGACCCTAAACCAACCTTGTACCACTGTCATCCGAGTCCCCGTAGTGCCATCTCCGTGCGTCCAACCTTGGCCTGGCCACCATTCTTCAGATCCACCGTACTCCAGCATGCAGGACATAGTTCTCCCACCTGGGAACACATACCTGGGACTCCCTCCCCGGGAACCTCCGAATGAGGCATGACCTCTACGCCTTAATGATACTCTTCCAAATAGGTCTGTCCGCACAGTATTGCATGCACCCCCTCAGCAGCTTGAGGCCATCACAGGTGAGTATTGTGCTCCATGTCTGCATTGAATGATACATTGTGACCCATGTGTGTCCTGTACCAGACTCAGATCCCAGGGTATGGATGAGTGGAGTTAGTTCAACACTCAGGCATTGTTTGACATTTACACACACATATGTTGTGGACTAATGCCAAATGACAGCAACATCTCATGACAAAATAAAGTTTTTATTTTTGGTGGGGTAAGTCTTTTGGTAGATGAACTAAGGTGCTCTACCGGGAGAATAGAATCAAAAGTTCACAGGGGGGGATGGCATCCTTGTCAGTTGGAGTCATCAGAGTCCAGACCACAGTGTTGGTCATCATTGGTCAGACTGTGACCAGCAAGTCCATGTGGCAGAGAATGTCATTGGGTGAGGTGCTGCTGTTGCGCCAGAGGGCCAGGTGCCAGGCCAGGTGATCTGGGAGATGTGGATGGTCTGCTGACTCTCACTGTCTTTTCCGTGGACGACCCACCTTCCTGGGGGGACCCTCAGATGCAGGCCTTGACGATGTCTGTGATGCTCCGTTGGACGAATCCTCCTCCTCCTCCCTCCCTGTGGCTGGTGGTGGTCTTCGCCTGGTGGCACAGGGAGGGTTGCCCATGTTGTCGGCGATCCGACGGAGTGAACGGCTCATGTCCGTTTGCACCGCCAGGAGCTCAGCCAGTCTTGCCTCCATCCGTCCTTGGTGTTGTTGTTGACTGGCATGTTGCTCGGCCTGCAGGTTCTTCATCTCATCGAGGGTCCCCTTCATCTCTGTGAGGCTCGACACTACCTGGCTGATGCCCCTGGTGTCACGCCGGTATGTGTCCAGGATGTGGCGTATGTGTGACATACCTTTTCCCTCAGCTGGTTGGTCAGGTTCTCGCCTCCGCCTGCCTCCACTCCCACCACCCCTGCCCACACGAGCCTTGCCTGCCGTTGTGGGCACATCGGGTCTACGGGACCCCTGAGGGATGGCATTATCTGGGTTGTCTGCCCCCTCCTGGGTGCCCGGAGAACCTTGTCCCTCCTGGTCAGACTGGCTGTGTTGTTCAGTGCGAGCAGGGCTCCTGGGTGTCTCCTGGGATGTGGCAGGAATGGGGGTGGGGGTTGTCACAGATGTACCTGACGCAGGTGCTGCAGGGGCTTGGGCACCAGAGGGGCCAGGTTGGTCGGGGTCATCCACGGAGTGGTGAGAGTCGTCGCTGCCGGTGGGATCATCTTCACGCTGAGCCTGGGACTGTGATTGTTCCCCCCCATTGTTGCCCTGTGTGTGAGAGAGAGACAATGTTAATGCTGTTTCATGCCACATCCATGTTTCATACATATTCAAGTTGTCACAGATCCTCCAGGTAGTTGGATGTGCCTAGCATTCCTCTCAATGTACACTTGGGGATGGGTGTGTTGCGGGGGACAGATTGGTATGTTCTCCTGAGTGTTTGACCAGTAGAATTTTGGCTCGGATGCTTATTTGGCGATGGATTGGTCTTGTTGTGTCACATGTCCATTGTGAGAGTGGGTAAATCCGTTGCCTGCCCCGGGGGTGTGTGCTTGTGTGAGGGGGGGTGTGTGACCGGGCCTGCTGTTGGGTGTAGTGTGATTTGTCATTGGGTCTCCCAGGTGATGTGTCTGTCCCCTCATGGTGCATGCTGGCATGACAGTGAGTTTGAGTGCCTGTGCTAGATATCTGAGCTTGTGTAGTTGGTGTTTGAGTGTACAGTGGTCACAGGAGGACCTTGTGCTGCATACAGCAGGGCCAAGTGTCAGCTACCTTGTCAGTACTTTGCCAGTCCCTGTGCATTGGGCATGGTGCATGGGTATGTACCTAGGCCATATGGGCTGAGGGCATTGGTGTCTGCTTCGGAGTTGCACAATGTGTTGTGTGAGCCCCACCCTCCCAGCATCCCGGACATCCAGTCTTGGGTTTGTGGTTGGTGTGGCCTGGGACACGGCATTGCCTTTATTTGTGAATGGGGCATGGAGACGTTAGTGGCATGAGCGTGGTTTTTGAGTGTGGTTGTGTGCGGTGAGGGCTTGGGGGAAGTTGCGTGCATTTTGTGTATTTGTGGTGTGGATGGCATTCCCCCCATGTTACTTGAGTTGTTTGTGTACTCACCAGGCTCTGCGACTCCTTCGACTCCGTATACTCCCACCGGCGGAAGCATGGCCATCACCTTCTCATCCCAGGGATGGTAATGTACGGATCTGCGGGGCAGCCCGCCGCCAGTGATGTTACTCTGGGCGTATTCCTCGTTCATTTTCCTCTTGACTGCCCTGTGCAGATCGTACCACCTGGCTTGGCATTTATGCCTGGTCCTTCGGATGGGCGCAACAGCATTCACCTTATCGACAATCCTCTGCCACAGGCTTGTTTTTTGGGCTATGCTGGTCTGTCTGACCAATGTTCCAAACAGCTGTGGCTCGACTCTGATGACTTCGTTGACGAGGAGGTCCAGCTCCGCCCTTGTGAACTTTGGATTCTTGTCTGTGGGCATGGTGTGGGGTGTGGGTGTGGATGGTTGTGGGTGTGTGGGTGTGAATGTGACGGTGTGTGTGTGAATGTGAAGAGGGGGTGTTTGTGAATGAGGTTGTGTGAAGGTGTGTAAGTTAAGCTGTAGTTAAGGTGTAAGTAAGGTGCAGTTGTTTGTCTGTGGGGTCTGTCAGCAGTGGGTCTGTTGCAAAGGCTCATGGGTTGTGTGTGTGGGCCCTTTTTATTGGTCCATTTGTGGGTGTGGCTGGGTTTGAATTTGTGGTGGGTGTGTTATAAGAGGTGGTTGTGATTTAGGGCCTCTGTTTGCCTGTTTGGATGTGCCAGGTCAGTCATAGAGATGTATTTTGTCATGTTGACGTGTTTTGTGGTGTTGTGCGAGTCGAATTGACCCTCCTTGTGCTGTTTTACAGTGTCCTGGTTCTGTACGAGTATTTTTCGCATAGGTATTGTCCGTACATACGAGCTGCTGGGTGAAGGTGCTGGGTTACGGTGTTGAGGTACGGTGCGTACAGGTACGGGGCTGGGGTACGAGCCTGGGGTGCGCCACGTACAGGTGGGGGCTGTGCTACGGTGTTGGGGTACGGTGCGTACAGGTGCGGGGCTGTGCTACGGTGTTGGGGTACAGTGCGTACAGGTGTGGGGCTGTGCTACGGTGTTGGGGTACGGTGCGTACTGGTGCAGGGATGTGCTACGGTGTTGGGGTACGGTGCGTAGGTGCGGGGATGTGCTAGGGTGTTGGGGTACAGTGCATACAGGTGCGGGGCTGTGCTACAGTGTTGGGGTACGGTGCGTACAGGTGCGGGGATGTGCTAGGGTGTTGGGGTACGGTGCGTACAGGTGCGGGGCTGTGCTATGATGTTGGGGTACAGTGCATACAGGTACGGGGCTGGGCTACGGTGTTGGGGTACAGTGCGTACAGGTACGGGTGCTGGGCTACGGTGTTGGGGTCCGGTGCCTACAGGTACGGGGCTGGGAGATGGGCCTGGGGTGCGGCGCGTACATGTGGGGGGCTGGGGTATGGTCCTGGGGTATGGGGCGTACAGGTGCGGGGCTGGGAGACAGGCCTGGGCTGCGGTGCGTACAGGTGCGGGGCTGTGCTATGGTGTTAGGGTACGGTGCGGAGGGGGGGTACGGTGCTGACATACGGGGGTACGGTGCTGACATGTGCGGGGTGAGGGGGGCTGTACGACTCGTATCCGGGCACAAGTTTACCCGTGTACATGTGTGCTACAGCGTTCGCTCCGTACGGGGCCTTTTACATGCGGTTGTGTATTCGGATGGGCGGTACGGATCGTACTTGCGCGCTCGGACTTCTGTTTTACGATTTGCACGTAAAAATGTCCGGCTCCCTATCGGACACTTTTCCCGACGCTATTCGGACGTAAAAATTTACGGCTCCCTCTCGGACCAATTTCCCGACGCAATTCGTATGTATTTTTCACGTACGAATCGTACTTCGCAGTTTGTACGGTACTTGTACGATTCGTACGTGAAAATATACGGATACGAGTCGTACGCAACATTTTTTACCCGGAACGGAATCGGCACCTTTGTGTCTGTTCTTCTGCTCTGTGTTATATATTGCAAATATAATTTTTTTTCGACCAGCAAGAATGCTGCTGCTTGCATTGCAGGTAAATTACGTTTAAAAATCTTCTGTGATTGTTATGACACAGGTGCTCGGCGCTACTAATCTTACTTGTTTGCAACTTTGCGCTCACTTAGCGTGATTATGTAAGAGTTTCTTTTAGGGAACTTAAGTTAGGTAATGCTAGAGAGACTCTAGTCCTTCCTGTGTCCTCCTGTCACTGAGAGATAGTGGTGGATTGATACTTAGGTTTAGTTACTTATTAGTATGAGTTGGTAATTTTTTAGTGGTCTGCGTGACGCACCCTCTGTTACGTCACGTGCTGCTGAGTGCTGCTTACCGCAGTCCTTAGTAGAACCTCTTGTAGTTTGGTTAGTGAGTGGTAATAGGCTTAGCACTAGCAGAACATCAGCAGCAACCAACCAACAATTTGGTGTATTCAAAAATGTAAGCATGTGTCCTCCATTTATGCATTTTTGAGGACTAAAATAAATGGAAATGCAGATTTAGTGAACAAATTGCCCGCCTGGAATAGGTGGGCTAGGTCAGGTGGTACTTAGGCTTAGTTAGTATTCTGGAATCAGAATGGAACACTGGATTAGTGTTGATAAATAATAACTAGTTGGTCCGCAAATCCCCCGATACTACTGGCCGACCAGATTAGATAGGTCAATTTTATTGCAATTGTTGTTTCCATAAATGTTTTTTTGACCGTTTTAAAAAATATTTTATTTGTTTCACACCATTCATCAATGTTTGTCTCTTTGTTTCCTATATCTTTCATGATCAGCTTCCAGGAACCAGAAGACGGGGTCATAGTCGGCGGGAGCAGCTGGAGAAGAACACCAGGGACAGGAGGAACAGGACCAGGACTAGTCCTCTATCGAGGGCTCTGCTGCTGGCCCCAGTAAGTCTTACTGTTGTTAATATTAATAATTATTATTCCCTAACTTTTACTGCACCTTATTTTTTCCGAACTATTGTTTCCGTTTCCTAATGCTATTTTTTACCAATTCTTCTTCGATCTAGACTATCTGTTTCTAAATTCTTGTTATCTCTGCCTCTAACTGCCTCTGCTATGACTCTCTGAACCACTACTATTAGTCTGTCTGTAGCTAAGCTTGTCCAGTTGGCCACACTTTATTTAAAAGGTTTTAAATAAAACTCAGATTCACCGATAGCTCTAGCCATTGAGTTCAGTCCTTTGAGTTGTCTTCTTCTACTACTTCTAGTCTTCGTAATCTTGAGGCTTTCTTAATCTTGAGGCTTTTTGACAATTCCCACCAACAAAATGCCCAACCAGATTTTACTATTTTTGATAGGATAGGACATACTACTACTGTTGTAGGGATTCTGCACATACAGAACTTTGCACAAGAAAATGGGACGTTGGTGATGGGAGGTTGGACCTTCCTCACACCTCAATCAGAACCCACCACAATCCCCTGACCGACTTGTTATAGTGTCTCATTACTATTAGGTCTCCGAACCCCCCCCAAGATACCCAATGAGTAGACAACCCAGAACATAACACTCCCGACCTCTCAGTCGCAGAAGCAATGCACACCCTTTCTCTCACTCACTCGTGTAAGTCCACACCAAATACCACCGAGCCTATGTAAGTTCAAAAGGTTTATGTTCAACTGACAAGCTCTGTACGTTGTTCTATAATGCAGCACCAACAGCAAAATGCATAAGATTAAAACAATAAACATTGTTACACTTAGTTACACTTACAACAACTACAAGTCCATAAAAGACAAAAGGCGAAATCATGATAACTGAACAGTGGCGGAAGCACCACCCTCCCCTTGGTAGGAATATAGTTTATATAAAATTATAAATGAAGATCTCTGAGCGAATTCTGGTGACCCCTCACCTTAGAAGAACCTAGTACTGGTTACATCATAAGCTCTACAAAGCTCTGGTTCGTAGAAGGGAATCTTCTGTCTGTTATGAGAAAAATGGTGCGCATTAGTATATTGCAAGCATTTCTCAGTCGTGCCATTTTTATGGATAAGCAATATGGACTAACACCAGAACTCCATAACAAAGTGGCTTGTTTTTCGACCTTGTACGCAGCGCTCAGACGGTAGTAGTATGAGCTCATGTGGGCTCAAAGGAGTCTTACACAACAAGCTGCGAGGTAACGTGCGCAAAAATAAAAGACACAAAGGTAAAAATGTTGCATGGCTCAGGCTAACTAAGCAAAGACTAGAATGACCCTAGGGAGCATATAACACTACTAGTGTCTACTTTACTACCTGATTTGTACTAGTGATGTATGTTGTATATGTATGTATTAACTTTTTTTTCAATCTTGCTAGTGAAAAATAGGGGGAGGTGTATATGGCATCTAAAAAATGTAAAATGTTTTTTCTAGGCGTACTACCGACCACCAGTGCCGGGGCCAGCGGCGAAGGCGACGCAGCTGCTGAGGGAGGAGAATATGTGGCAGTTGCAGGAGGAGCTGCAGGGAGTGAGCTGGCAGCAGTGGCAGGCGGTGGTAAGTTATATTCCTAATCCTTACTTATTGGCATTACACTCACAGCAAGGGTGTACTGTATACTGTTCTGTTGAGACTTATTAAGTAAGAAGTTGTTGTGAACGGTTGAAGACACCCTTTACTTAGCATTAGTAAAAGCATTAGCGGCGGGAGTGTTGAGTAACCAATGGCCTCTTCTATCTGACTTCAACTCAGCTGTGAAAGTTTTATGGAGAAGACTAAAGTCGGATCAGATGACCTTGATGGATGGGTTGAACAAAAAGGGAAAGAAGGGTGGAAGGAAGAAGGACGGGCGAGATTTAATATTTATGACTGGCAGAGAAGGATACGTGGGATGTATGCATGCATAGGTGGCTGATAGGAATCAGATGCATGGGTGGTTGAATGCCTGAAACTCCCACAAATGTTAGAGGCCGAGGAAATGGGAGGATAGATACATACCACAAATGTTATGTACTAGGCTTGCTAGTGCTACCGTGCCACTATGTGTAGAATTAATTTGTCTTACTGCTTTGCTAAGAGTTTATTTTACATTAGTCTTGTTTTTTCTTCTTGATATAGCTACTCCTTCCAAAGGGAAACCGGACTGGAAGGAGTTGGCAGCCAAGGCCCGGTGCCGGAAGCTGGAGGCCATACAAAGGGAATAGCGGCAGGTGGTGGTTCTGGTGGAGGAAGAGGAGGCGGCAGCAGCTGCAGCCTCCTCCAATGCCCCGGTCCCCAGCCACCCCCTCCAGTGTTCCAGCGCCACCGTCTGGCAGCCTCCTGCCACCGCATGCAATTGCCGCGCGTTGAAGCGCCGCGTGACCCTTCTAGAGGAGCAAGTTCGTGCCCTCCTGGAGAGGCGAGCTCGCCGATAAGACCCTGTTAATTGCCCCTTTTTTAAATTTCTTCTTTTGGTGGGTGGGAATCGGGCGTTGGGGTTAACTTTCTTTGGACAATTCGACATTTCATAGAGGTTAAACTTTTTCGTTTCGGACATTGGTTGGGGTTAGGGAGAGGGGTTGGTCAGTTGTTGTTATGGGATTTTTTACTTAGTTTATTTTTGTTAAGGGATTAAATTATATATTTATACTTTACATACGATGTTGTTAATGTTTTGTGGGTGGGGTTACTGTTTTACGTCACACTGTTTCCTTGCTGGTGCAGGGCCACAGCCAGTGTTTAATTTAAATAACTGGCTGACTTTGTAAGACACAAACAGATAGATGCGGTACCCCTCACTGAGTGACTTGTCCTACTAGTACTGTCAGTCTCTCCTCGTAGTCTATGCATTCTGCAACTAGACTCAAAGGGATGTGTGAAATTGAATTAATGAAAAAAGTTCCATTATTAATTATGACTCCCCCAAACTTCTTCTCTTACCTGTGCTTGATGTTTAACTTAGGCACAGCGATGGCTGCATGGTGATGATGGTTTTCTTTTCCAACATGCCATGGTTGTGGTGGTAGTAGTAGTAGACACTGGCAGCAGCATTTGCAAAAAAAGAAAATGAGATAGTCAGTCGCCTGAGAGAGACTGTTGGAGGAGTAGTAGAACGAAGTACAGTACAGAACTTACTGCCAAACAGTAACATCCAAAAATACAATAAAACATTATGGTAGCGGGGATAGCCTAGTACCTAGAGTTACAAACTCTAGTTGTGTTGAGTCACTTGACTAGGCCTACAGTACACTTGACACAAGCGTAACCGTTAGTGCTGTGTAGGAGGATGACAACAATTCCAATCAATGCCGGCAATTAATGCTGATGGATTAGGTTCCTTTGGTAAAAAAAATTATCTCACAAATATACTGCTCATGGGTGGGCAAGCATAAGAAGATCCTTGCCCTGCCTTGAAATTTAATTAGTGTTGCATTTACCACATCCGCCTCAGCAAGCGTGTGATAAATTATTGGTGTCCATTTAATTTAGTCACACCTCAATAAGTCACACAGCCCGGGGTAAGAGGGTTAGGGTTTGATGAATGGTTGGGAAGGGGGGTTTGGGAAAGGTTTGACAAAGAAAAATAGTATGCATGGACAAACAACAAAACACAATCTTGGCAGACGACCATATCCATAAATCTGTTAAGGGAGAAAAAGGAAATGCATGCATGATGATGAAAACTTGATGGTTAATGAGAAGTAGTACTTACTAACTACTACTAGACAATTAGACAGTACAAGGCAGCAGTATATTATGCAATTTGCGTTGCCTGTCTGCCCTCAGAGAGACCTGAATTACATACAGTTTATGTTGTTATACCGGGCTTACTTTTAAAGCTAGCAAAGAAAATGCAAAAATAAATGTAGGGATGAATTATTAAGCAGAGAGCAAACATAATAACAACAACACACAGTAGTAATGATTGAAGACAAAAAATGATTCAAAATATTTAAAAGATTATGAAAGTTGATACTGTTACTGTATGTTATCCTGGTCAAAATGGGGAGTTGCATCTCGGTATTCCTCTTGGTCCTCCCTTCCATGGACGCTCGTCCATCAATCTTGGGTGACGCCACTGCCTGCCTGGCAGATGTAGATTCATTGGTAAGGTAAGTGTGAATTGTTTTTCCCAGTATAGCACAGGGTAAAGGCTAGCCTTTAATTATAGATGGAAAAACAAAAGGAATATTGATAAATCAAGTAGAAAAGAAATGCATAAATTACGGTGGAGTACAACAAGAACACTTTCAGAGGCGACATGGATACATCATGTCTACTCTAGTCTGTTTCCAGCATTAACCTACAACAACAACAGGACAGAGCAGGCCCACGCCACCCTTGACCCATCCTCCATTTAGCGTACATTTTTTGACAGAGTCAGACAAAGCACATATACAGCAACATAGCATTTTACAAATTAAGTGACTAAATTAATGCACCGCTGTCAGTCATACCACCACTACACTCGACTCCACCACTACACAGACATGTAGGTCTGCTGTGGTTGTTGTTGACTTGTTTACCTTTTTTATGCCACTCATGAAACACCCTGACTTATTCCATCAATCATCTCCGATCCTACTGGGTGACTGCGAAGATATTATGTCACTGTGGTCATCATCATGGTGTTGTCCAACTCAGTGTGTGCAGTGTAGAGATTCAGTCCTCTTTCCATATTCAAAATGCAATGGATCGGCCTGCAGTAGAAGTACAAATTTGTTATAAAAAAACAAGAATAGAAACATTGCCTTGAGTTACTTTTAGTGTGTAGATTAGATAATAGTACACAATGAATTAACTTCATGCACAACAAACACCACCACAAATCACTCAGTCAGCGTCCAATGCATGGCATCATTCATTACCTGTTCCTTCTCATCTTCAGTTAATGGGCAGTCTCTCTCCACTCAGAAAGGAGGATAGCTATAGTAGTCATCATCATGTTCCACTTCTTTTGGAGGGACTCAACGAGGCAAGATTTTCTTTTTACTTCTATTATGCTACATCCAATCATCATCTGGCTTGAGGGCAATGGATTTAGGGCGATTCAGGAGGATGGAGGAGCAGGACTCGGAGGAGTGGACTGTGAGATGCAGAGAGCTGAAACTCATACGGTAATAAAAATTAAAAAGACTAGAAGACGGTGAGGGATTTGTTGTGATTTGAAGTTTCGAACTAGAAAGACAGACACACAAACAAAAGTAAATAAGGGAGGAAGACAGTAAGAAGTGCAAGCCTAATTATCAGGGAAGTATAGCTCGTCCTCAAACTCTGGGGGTTCAACCAGAAGTAGGTAATCATCTAAAACACTACTTCCGCTGTCCTCATCTTCCTCCGATGATTCATGTATTGTGTAATTCGGTGGTATAAAGTGCTGATTCATTTTGATCATGGTTAACCTCTCCACATTTTTGGGCGAGAGACTGGTCCTTCTCACTGTTACAATGGAACCAGCAGCACTGAAAACACGTTCAGAAGAGACACTTGCGACAGGGCAAGCCAGATAGTTTATCGCCAGCCTGCTGAGTGGTGGCCATTGGCCCCTTTTCCCATACCAATACCACAATGGGTTTTGATCAATGTATACCTCTGTTGGGTCATCCAGATAGGTCTGGACCATCCGCTCAATGTTCAGGGGTGCTACACTTTGTTCTGCCTCTTTTGTCTTTGCATCAGCACTGGACCTAGCAAGTCCTTGCTGTAAATACCAATCCTTTAACGATTTTACTGGGGCTGATGATCCGGTTCTTGCTGTTGTCGCTAGTGTTGGGGAGTGTTCTGAGACAAACGCACTGCCCTCAGGCTCTGAAGTTGAACTTGATGCCAGATGCCCTGCGTCAGTACTTGTTGTGGGTTTATGTAGCGGGCTTTTAATTGCCAGCCGTTCATTTTCCTAATTACTGGCTGCCTTAGCTGTCCAAGTTTTGTACCGGGCAACATCCACTTCGGAAAAAGGAATTAATGTCTTACTTTTCAGTGCCGATTTGGACTGTGGATCCAGAATTGTGGCACAAATGTAATGTTCTTGTGACAAAATCTTATTTTGCACCCTTGTATTGTCCGCTAAGCGACGGGATAAGCTCTCCACCAACTCATATGCTTCTTTTTTTTTCTCTACACCTTTGTACGCTTCAGAAACCTCCTTCAGCTGTTGCTCTAGCATGTGCAACAATGGGATAGCTTGGCCCATAGTACAGTCCTCCTTGCTGACTTCACGTGTGAAGACCTCGAAAGGAAGAAGCATCTCAGTCAGGCATTTAACTAGGCCCCATTGGTCCATCTGAGGGGTCATGCCTTTCACAGTAGCATCCCCTCTTCGCATGACATATTCATTGATTGGTCAGTACTGCTCAAACGGACGGTCAAGCATGTAATAAGTTGAGTTCCAACGTGTTGCCACCTCCTGCATGAGTGCTTTGACTGGCATTCTATAGTCACGTTGAATGATCCTCAGCTGCTTCCAAACTTTAAAAGAATGGCTGAAATTAGTGCATATTCTTCTGCAGGTGGTCAGTAAGTTGCTGACTATGGCTTCTTTTTTTAGAAAGTCTTGAACTATAATGTTAATGCAGTGCGCCAAACACGAGACCCTGAAATAGGAACCAAGCTCCATGGCCTTACGTATATTACTGCCATTATCTGTGGAAACAAAACCAATCTTAAGCCTTCTTGGGCGCAGCCATTCAAAGACCTTGCTGTGAAACTCTTCCAAAATGTTTACAGCAGTATGAGATTTCTCAATGGCGAACATGGCTAGAGTTGCATGTTTCCGAGTAGCATTAAAAATCTCAGCTGTGTCAACAGCACCTACTTCGGATAGCTTATCTCCTACCCCCACAAAAGAAACCCAGTGTGCAGTGATGCACATGTAATCAGTGGCTTGACAACTGGTCCACAAGTCTGTGGTCAGGTGGATAATGTGAACAGCACTCTGCTGCAAAACGTGTCCAACCAATTTCAGCACATCGTGATGTAGTGCTGGAACAACAACTCTGGCGAAATAGGACCAGCTGGGAACCATTCATTAAGAGCAGATGGCTGACACAAATTCAAGGAAACCCACCCCTTCCACAAATGAAAAAGGGAGAAGGTCCAGCACTAACATTTTAGCCAGCTTCGCATTGTACAACCGTGCCATTGTGTGGTTGCGCTGGTACTGCCCCTCCAACCTAAGCATGTGCTCAATGGTAGGCTGGATTATTTTCCTTTGTGGTGCAGCTGTTTCCTTGGACCCAGTTAGGCTCAACGATGCACTTTTTTTCATTGCAGTACTCGGTCGCCTTGCTGTCTCAGTCTGACTCTGAGTATTGCTCTTACTGCGGTGCCACTGAGATGTTGCTGAGGATGTGGGCGGTACCACTACACTGCTGGGGACAGGACTAGAAATATCTCCCTCTTGTTCACCTTACACCGCAATCATATCTTCCCCTAATTCTTCATCCACAACAGCAGCAATGGATTCAGTTTTACTTTTTTGTAAGCGAAGTAGGTGAGCGTCCCACTGGATACTGTGGTGTATTTTGAGATTACTTGTTTGGCCTCCGGTACCATAGTTTGTACCAAGCTTACCCCGCCTAACAGCCTGTCGACAAATTGAGCATATGGCAATGTTCTCCTCCTTACTGCTAACCGAAAAGCAGTCCCAAACTGGGGAGGAGAACTTTCTGGCGTTGCTGGATGTGCCTTTCAATACCAGATGAACTGGAGGATGGGCTTGGAATGTGACTCTGTGCAGCTACACTACCACTACCTACTGAGGTGGTGGTTGAGCTGAATGTAGGTCCCTGCCGGGCTTTTGCAAATGCAAATATGGAAGCTGGAGGTCATGGTGGTGTTACCTGTGTTGGTGGTATCTGTGCTACATCCCTCGCAGCCATTTTGGATAGGGAAATAATGTTGGTCTCTATCTCCTTTGGGCAGGGAGTGATGTTCGTGATGACTGGCTCGTCATCATGATCATCCCCCTCTTGTACATCTACCTCCATAACTCTAAGGCTTTCTGGAACCTTCCTTTTCACTAGCCTTGTCTTGTGGCGTGCATCACTCTCAGACTGAGCTGGTGGCTTCCAAGTGGCACTCCGATCACCAAAAGCGGGGCTTGAAGAAGAAGATGGACTAACCCTCCTTTTCCTTGCTGGGGATCTGGAAGACAATGGATCTTCTGAAACAGTGGCTTGCTCCACTTTGTCTGCAGGAAGCTCGATTTCCTGAAATGCCCCTACTTCAGGAGGAACAACTACTATTGTGGCCTGTTGTTGTGGCTGTTCTTGCTGCTGTTCTTGCGGCTGTGGCTGCTGCTGATCTTGTGGCTGCTGCTGTTCTTGCGGCTGCTGCTTACATGCCTGCTGCTGCCCACTTATCTGCTGAGTTTCCGCCTGCGTTGATTGTGTACTACTTTGCGATGACATTTCAACATCGCTGTTCGTTAGTAGACTGGCTACCTCTGCGACACTCATGGGTTTGGGCCTAGGTTGGTGGGGCTGGCCCGCTGATGCGGAGCTGCTGCTCCCAGCTTGGTCCCCGGACAGCTCTGCTGCAGGCATAATCTTTTTTTCCCCAGACATCAGTCTTGGTAAGTGCCACTTCCTTTTTCTGTTCCTTCTTCTCACTGACAACTTTCTTGGTAATAGAGGACCTGTTACCTTTTTTTGGGCCCATCTTCTTCAGATGTCAACAGGACGCAGGTCCACAATTTGCAGAGATGTCTGTGGTCACACGTGGACGTGATGTGGTGCGCAGCAGGACTTCTGTCTGGCAGTACAACGGGTGATGATGATGACACCTCCTCCTCTGTCTTTTTGTGCACCTAAAAGCAAAGAAGCCAGGAGAAGAACATCAGTGAAATGTTGCATTTGTTGTTGTGGTTCAATTACTACTAGTACAAACAAACAAATAAAAGATATAGTGTAGCCATTTGTGAGACTTTGTCAACAAGGGCTTTCATGGTATACTGTGTACACTACACTCAGGAAGGATAGGAAAGAAGAAGAAGAACAACAACAATACAAATGTAATGGAAGTGGACCCTGTTTGGCATTAAATTAGTTGCTCATCACATTATTCAGGGAGCTGCTGCTGAAAAAGGGGATGGATGGAAGCAGTAACCCAAGAAGAAAACCATGCAGGCCTATATGGCAAAAGCAGCACACTAAAAACTCTCATCAGAAATGGCCACCAGCCACATGGACACTCACAAATCACAAGCAACAAGCATGAGGCCTGGAAAACAATGTACTGAGAAAAGGCCTATAATAGCCAGGCAAAGGATGCATGCTAAACCACACTGCTTTTCCTTTTAATGCATTAAAATGCAAAAAAAAGAAAATCCACAGGGCTAAACAAGGTCTGCAAGGTACACAACAACACACCACACACAGCAAAGGCATTACCCCCAACAATACACATGTTGCAATTTAATCCAATGCCATCCATGCCCTAAATGATGTTTAAATTCAACAGAACACAGAAACAGTTGTTTCATGCACCTGTGACTACCTCTGAGCCTAATGGGTGAAAGGCCTGCTGGCAGACTAGGCCACAAGCTTGCAGGCCTATGGCAAAAGCACACTACCGGGCTTCAAAATTCCCACCAGCCACATGGCCAGGCCCACACAACTACAAGAAACTGAAGACAGACAATGCAGGTCTAATGCAAAAAGCACACTGCATGTCTTCAAAATGGCCACCAGCCTCATGGCCAGGCCCACAGCAACAACAAGCCTAGGCCACAAAGGAATAACATGCAGGCCTATATGGCAAAAGCAGCACACTAATAACTCCCACCAGAAGTGGCCACCAGCTACATGGACAATCACAAATCACAAGCAACAAGCACGAGCCCTGGAAAACAATGTACTGAGAAAAGGCCTTTAATAGCCAGACAAAGGATGCATGCTAAACCACACTTTTTGCCTTTTAATGCAATAAAATGCAAAAACGAAAATCCACAGGGCTAAACAAGGTCTGCAAGGTACACAACAACACACAACACACAACAAAGGCATTTATTTAACACACACCCAAAAACAGAAATAACTCCAAAAACACGCATTTTGCAATTCAATCCAGTGCCATCCATGCCCTAAATGATGTTTAAATTCAACAGAACACACAGAAACAGTTGTTTCATGCACCTGTGACTACCTCTGAGCCTACTGGGTGAAAGGCCTGTTGGCAGACTAGGCCACAAGCTTGCAGGCCTAGGCAAAAGCACACTACCGGGTTTCAAAATGGCCACCAGCCACATGGCCAGGCCCACACAACTACAAGAAACTGAAGACAGACAATACAGGCCTAATGCAAAAAGCACACTGCATGTCTTCAAAATGGCCCCAGTATCATGGCCAGGCCCACAGCAACAAGAAGCCTAGGCCACAAAGGAATAACATGCAGGCCTATATGGCAAAAGCAGCACACTAATAACTCCCACCAGAAGTGGCCACCAACTACATGGACACTCACAAATCACAAGCAACAAGCTCGAGCCCTGGAAACAATGTACTGAGAAAAGGCCTATAATAGCCAGGCAAAGGATGCATGCTAAACCACACTGCTTTGCCTTTTAATGCAATAAAATGCAAAAACAAAAATCCACAGGGCTAAACAAGGTCTGCAAGGTACACAACAACACACCACACACAACAAAGGCATTTATTTAACACACACCCAAAAACAGAAATAACCCCCAAAATACACATTTTGAAATTCAATCCAATGCCATCCATGCCCTAAATGATGTTTGAAATAAATTCAACACACACCATCGGAACAGTTGCTTCATCATGCACCCACCCATGACTAGCTCTGGGCCTACTGGCTACCCACAACAGTAATAAAAATAAAAAAATGATAAGTACCAAAATTGTAGTTGCAGCAACTGCAATGCCCCAATCAAACAAACAACACCAATTTACTTGTAAAATATCAAATTCAAAAGTCCTCAAATCCAATGATAATGATGCAGCAGACACAAAAGGTGATCCTTCCAGATCAAAATCCAAAGGCAGAATGAACAGGAGATGGACAAAGCACTGGGAGGAGCCTGCTGGACAGGACCAGGAAGTTGGAGACTCTGTGGCACTTCCTCCCTCTCCCCCAAAAAAGGACTCCTTGCACAAAAAAGGACAGCCAAATGTCAATCTGAGGAGTTTTTTTCATCCAAATCATCATTTACAGAAGGTTTATGCTACTCGAGATATTATTCTTCTCCAGATTGAAAATTTTGCGTGTTCGGGATTGCGAGTTTCACTACACTTCCGCCGGATGTCGCATGGCGCGTCCAAATGACGTGTTTGCGATCGCACGCTCTCTTTCGCGGTGGTGAATGACGTGTTCGCGATCGCAGACAGCTCGCGGTATCTGATGGCGCGGCGAATGACGTGTTTGAGATCACAAACTCTCGCAGGATAGCGCGACCGGCTTCCAACATCTCGTGGCGCACGCGAATAGATCGGAAAACTCGTCGAACGCAGAGATCCCGGTAAGTCGATCGTGCGCCTGAGAACGCATTTTCAAAGTGCGAACATGAAAAAAATCGCCGCTACATCGCGGAAATTTCGACATCTCTGTGGAACGCAAAAATGCCTAAATTTTACAAATTCCGTGAGCGGAACGGAATTTGACGCCCACCCTTACACCTAGGTAGGGTCCCGGTTTTCACCAGCATTTTTGCAATTTTGGCTGAGGTCCTTGTTTCCAGTGAGTCTCGACCAAAAAAAAATGAAGTTACGTTTTAGGTCTCGCTGAGACAGCAGTGGGTTTTCAAAAGTGCTACCCACATGGTTTTGCTGGCCTAGAGCTTGAGTGCACGATGACGTGCACGTGCACAGCTTCTCCTTGCATTCCCCCCTCCCTTCTCACCCAGCCCTTTGATGCTCTGCTCGTATCTCCCTCCTCCCTGGGCGTGAAGGGAGACAGAGCCATCCTGCTTGATTAATGGCTTTGCATTGCCATGTGTTCCAGCAAAAAACATGCCCGAGGCGCCAGCCGAGCCAAAGGCACACGGAGACATTCTCTTTACCCTCGTTCGTCCCTGTATCTCTATTTCATTCAGAAGCTCTTGCTTTTCCTACCTTTCTGCCCAGCGATTTGCTTGTTTATTATGTTCTTGTATTTTTAGGCCTGGATTACCATCTTGCTTGCAAAAAACATCCCCCTGCTTTGCTCTGATCCAGCGTAGCCCATCATGACATGGCTTCTTGTGTGCTTCCTCTATTTTCAGGTTGATGTAATTAGCACTTCAACTTTCTGCTTACTGCAGCACCTTTGAATCACTCAGTAAATAGTGTTATCTTTTGCTACCCTGCTATTTTACACTTTGACACTGTTTTTGTCACGGTAGTATATAATATAATGGAGGTGTGTGTTGCAATCCATCTCTCTGCGTGATTTACTCATAAATAATCCTTAAGTGTCTTTCATTTTCCTCTGCCTCCAGTTACTATCATGCACCACAAGTGAGCGCCACTATTTTATTATTGCAAGGTTCTGCTTGTTTTGAGGCATCTTATTGCCGTGCAAGGATTAAGCAATCAAGAATGGAGACAGCAGAAAAGTTTGAGAACACTTAGGCCTCCTTTTAGTGTACCTAGTGGGAGCAGCTGCCCCCCAGGTCTCTGCTAAACTGAAGGAGATTGAATGACCTCATTTAGACATGAGGTGCAGAGGCTTTGTGGAAGTACTTCCAGGTAGAGCTGGCTGCAATGCCAGGGATTTACCAGTTCTGCAATGATTGGTGGGCTGGCACTCAGGAAATGCAGAGGAAATCCCTCATCCACTTCCAGAACTATTTTCCAGCCTGGCCACTTTTGAGCAGCTAAGGACATGGGGTATGGTTCCCCAACAATTCTCACTCTAAGGACATAGCACCTCACTATTGTTGTTCTGGTGGAAGATGGCTGTGGCACACTGCCAGGCTCCTCTTCTCACATCTAAATCGGGTGATGGGTCCCACCACCTCTTTTGAAGATGACTGGAATATTGGTGGGCCATCAGTGACTTTGATAAAGGAGGCCTTGCCCAATGCATCCTACATTGGCCACATAGAAGCCAGCATGTCCAACGTCCAAATCAAGACCCTATAGCCATGCATTATTCTTACTGTGGCTCTTCATTTTCTCCCCTTCCTCCCTCACTTGATCAGTTCTGATTTAGAGACAGGCAATATTGGTATAACTGTTATAGTATATGTTAGAAAAGCTGTTTTTGATGTATATGTAAGAACAAATGGTAGCATGGATATCATTATCCTATTGCATGCGACATGGCTAAAATAAACAAGAGCCATACATTTGCAAATGAATAGTAAGTGTTTCATGTTATTGTAAGAAATTAAATCATGCTCATCAAATATATTCTAACATCTGTGTTCTAACTGGAGTAGGGTGAAGGGTGTCACCTTCTCTGACATCCCATTCATTAACCCTTGCTCGGTTGCACAACATAACTCTGTAAGGTATCTAAAATTGGAAAATTGTTGTTCAAGTATGCATGCTGGAAACGTGTAGGATGATACTTGTTTCAACAAGCATGTGCAATGCAATAGGTCTCGCATTTGCGAGAGTTTGAGCTGTTTGCATTGTAAATGACAATGCCTTTTGTTTACGTGTTGGTTATTAAAACATAAATAAAAGGCATTGCCATTTACAATGCCAATAGGTTAAACTCTCGCAAATGCGAGACCTATTGCATTGTAAATGCTTGTTTTATGTGTTACAAGGAAGCACTAGTTAGGAGCTCTTCTCAGAAAGCTATTTAAATAACATGTAGTATACTGGGTTTAATAAAATTACTTTTTATTTATTTCCTTAGTACCTCTTCTGCAGTGCTTAATTTGTAAAAAAAAAAGTTAAGTGTCAGGACCCTAGTCAGGAGGCCACTTCATGCATTGCGCCTGCCAGCGCCACCAAAGACAACTACTAAACATCCCACCCTACAAGTGTAATAACTCAGTCTATTCGAGGCCCCCAAAGCTATAAAAATGGTCCGGGCGGAAAGTATTAGTCAATTTTAAGGTATATTGATTTAATAAACAACTGTTGTTGAGCTCATCTCTAATTTAGACAAACAGTGCCACCATCTGGCAGACTGTCTTAAGTACCGGTGTTGACAAGTAAGTGCCAGTGCTGAGCACCGGAAACCACCGGCTCAAATTAAAGACTGCTCTTCTGTGTTCCTATATTAATGAGCACTGTCATTCTGTTCTCCTGAAGATGATGAATTTAGTCCTTCTTCTATTTTTCCAAATTGGCACTGTTTTTGTCTTTCAAAATCTGGTCACCCTAGAATTAGGTGAAACTGCACCTTTGTATAAGGGGAATCGGCTGGGGAAGTTAAATCAGGATTAAGATATTATTGTCTTTACTCTTCTTCAAACAACCCAACTCAATGATTTTCCTTTATAATAAGTTGTTTCTAGGGTACTTGCTACTGAGGATGTGCCTTTTGATATCACTGTAAATAAAAGATGTCACTATGCACTTGCTGCTCTTATTTCGCGTCATGTGATCAGTGAGTTGTAGGTTTTATGGTGGAGTGAGTAATTCAAACTGCTGAAAGTCATTCTTGGACTCACCCTACACAGATTTTTAAGAGGCACCGTAGTGCATGACTCCACAGAGAAGTGACAAAGAAACTGAAAAAGGAGTAGTGAGATAGGAGTGAGACAAACAGAATAAAACCCCTAAGGTTAAGCATAGAAAAAATAAAACCCTGTCAGTGCTGAGTGCTTAGCGTAAAAAAGCCTTTGCAACACCCACTGTTTGTGCCTTTAGCACCAATTGACTTTGTCAATGTTTTTTTGTAATGCTGTACATCATCCCCAATACTTTTCAGGGTGGCTATATTAACATTTAAAACAGTGCGATGATGCTGCCTCTGCAGCTGCGTCATTTTGTACTCAAAATCATGCTTCACCATACATGCAAACGCCTATAAAATGACTTGATTTTTTTAAGTTACCGATCTGATCAGTAAATTAAAAAAGTTGTGGAAAAGCATTTTTTTTCAAAGGGGGGGTGGAACAACGCTAAGGGCGCGAGTACAACACGGAGGGCACAGGAGGATGTAACACAGAGGGTTGGAAAGGCAATACTGAGAACACAGGTGGGAAAGAGCGAAACAAACTTCATAACAATCAGGTGTTAAAACACAGCCCAGGACTGGCTGTTTAGCCTCCCTGTGACATTGAACTGCATGGTATCCATAAGTCTTTTGCTGGCATTCGCCGAACAGTCACCTGATTGCACAGTAATTCTATCTCCCTTTCCTTCCTCAAAATTCATGTTAAACAGATTGCATGGGCTTGCCTTGGGTTGGAGCAGCGGGAATGCAATATAAGGCTTCTTTGGAAAGTACACAGGAGATTTAAAAGTAAGGAAATTCACTATAATCAAATAAAGGGCCGAACCACAAGAGGATCCGCCTGGTGAATGCTATTTTGGAAGTAGGCTTGCCTGCATCCATGCTAATATGTAGTAAAAAAATCTGATCAGAGGAAACCAGATCACTTATTCTGCCCAGATGGAGATTGTCGGAGGACCATTTATATTATAGCCTTATAGCCCGCCGTAGCGGGCTATACCGGCTATTAAAGGCCCGCTGCAGCGTTAAAGGCCCGAGCCGAAGGCGAGGGACTTTAACAAAGCAGACTAGAGGGCAGAATGTTCTAACAAATAAAACAAAGCCTTCAGGGAGCGCGAGGGGATTGAAATCCCCCCAGGCTCCCTGAAGCCTTTGTTCACAGCCAGAGCTGTGAACAAAGACACATTGGAATGTTGGAGCTCCGGGCTTATACCAGCCATCAAGGACAGCCTTACGCATGATGCTCTCGCTTTAGAGAGCTGGTTGGAATCTTGCGTAAATGAGCTTGCACCTCCTAAACTCCGTGTGGCAAATGGAGGCAGAGCATCCGCCCCCTGGTTCACGGAGGCTCTCAGGAAGAGCAGGAGCCTTTGTAAACACTTAGAGAGAATCTGGAGGAAGGATTTTAATTCTATGGCTAAACAAACGTATAAGGCGGCATTAAAAGCATATTATACCAAAGTTCGCCTGGAAAAAAAGAACTTTCTAAACGGAAAAGTTGAGAAGGCAGGCAACAAAAGTAAAGAACTTTTTAAAATTGTTAAAGATTTTACGGCCCCCTGTGCAATAAAGAGTCCTTTTATTCCTACAGAGGAATGGACAGAGAGTATAGCACAATATTTCTTTACAAACATTTCCTCAATACAAGCTTCTTTTGGAGCTGTATCTTTAGGTCCCCTGGTCAACTTGGATAAGACCCTATTTTTGCCACCTAAGGCCAAGAGTTGTCTGCTGCATTTTCCTACGATTGCCTTAGATCATTCTTTAAAAATCCTTCGCTCTCTTAAATCAGGTTCTCCTGCTGATCCCTGTCCGGCGAAGGTTCTCGCATCTATTGCCGAGGTGATAAACCCGGCTGTTAATAAGCTTCTGAACTTAACTGAAGGGACGGTGCCTGATAGCTGGAAACATGGGAAAATTCTCCCACTTTTAAAAAAAACATCTTCTGACCCCTCGATAGCAAGTAACTACAGACCTATCTCGTTGCTCCCGGTTTTCTCTAAGGCTTTGGAAAAATTTGTGAATCATGTCGTTGGGGAGTTTGTTAAATCCAGTGGAATCCTTCATCCGAGCCAATCTGGGTTCCACGCTAATTTTAGCACTGAAACAGCTCTCCTTGAGATATCTGAATCCATTAAGTCTGCATTGGACAAGGGTGGGAAGGCAGTTTTGATACTGCTCGACCTCTCTGCGGCTTTCGATACCGTCCCGCATGACCTTCTTCTTGACCCCCTTTGTGGATGCGGTATCGGCGGCATTGTCCTGCAGTGGTTCCGGTCTTACTTAGTAAACCGTCAGCAAACAGTCTGGTCCCCCCCTTTTGCGGCACCTATTCAATCTATGAATGTGGGTGTCCCTCAGGGACCCATTTTGAGCCCGACTTTGTTCAATGTGTTTATGGACCTTTGGCATTACTGGTTGAACCTTTCGGCGCTAGGATTAACTCCTACGCCGACGACACACAATTATTGTTTACCTGCGGTAAGGGCGAAGTTCTTGATGGGAAGATGATAAATCTCTGCCTATCCACAGTATTTGGATGGTTTAATCAGAACCAACTTCTCTGCAACTCTGAAAAATCTGAAATTATTTTCTTTGGCTGTAACCCTGGGGACGAATGACGAGAATGGTGGCCATCTAATATGTCTCCTCCCATCACCTTGGCTACCACGGTCAAAAATTTAGGGGTCAAACTGGATAAAGATATGTCCATGAAATCCCAGGTTCAGTCGGTGGTTGGCACCTGTTTTGGCCTCTTGAGGATGATGCACAACTTTCTTCCTTTACTTTCAGCTTCTCATAGGAAGATAGTTGTGCAAGCTTTGATACTGTCACGTCTTGATTATGTTAACGTCCTCTATCTTGGCCTACCAGACTATCTGATTAGCCGCCTTCAGGTGGTTCAGAATGCTGCAGCTAGAGCCATACTTATGGTCGATCGTAGGACCCATATGACCCCACATCTCAGATCTTTACATTGGCTCCCAGTACGCAATAGGGTGATTTTTAAGGCCCTTGTAATGGCTTTCAAGGCATTTCACAATATTGGGGCTCCGTATTTGAGAAATAGATGTCAGCTCTATGTTCCATCTCGTAATCTACGGTCCTTATCCTCATGTTTGTCACGGATCCCAAGGTTCTCTCGCTCCCGTCTGGGTGGTCGCGCCTTCCAGGTGGTGGCCTCCGGGCTTTGGAACAACTTACCGCTTGAGTTGCGTCGGGAGGAGGATCTTCTGTGTTTCCGTCACAAGCTAAAAACATGGCTGTTTGCATGATCGGCGGCTCTGAGACGCCGCAGTTGTGTTTCTGTCACTGGTCCCCCTGTTGCTAGCGCCGGGACACTCCTGGGAGTAGCCGTGCGCTTTACACATACCCAGTAACGGTAACATTAACATCATAAGCCCTAAGCACTCCATTGTTTTCAATGGAGCTACCAACATTCCAATGTTCTAATATGTAGCATGTATCTTGAGGCAGTACGAGAGTGTTAAAAGACAAGAAGACAAGCCTCTCACCCAAACGGAATTCAGTTCACCCTTGTGGAATGAAAAAGCAGTGTGTTTGAAGTATGAATTTGTCCTGGTGCAAGATAGTGAATCATGTTGAGATACAGAGAGAAATTAATTTCTTCTTGAAAGCCAGATGCTTAAGTACTGGCTGTCTAGAAGAGTGTTGTCCAAGAAAGCAGCCTGAACAAAAATCGGGCTGTGATCCTTTTGAGGCCCTAGGAGGGAGGATCAATAACGAAATGGAAAATTAGAGACCATCATTAACCATCAACATTTCATCATTTTGAATAACAACACAAAGGTGCATTTCAGTGTGCCGTAAATATTCTAAAATTATTCCAATTATTGATTTGTTCAGAGCACTGTAAATCAACACAAATGCTTAGTATTATAGATATAGGTACATACTGAACATTCAAAAAAGTGACACAGTCAAAAAAATTAAATGACCAAAATTATTAGACCACACAAATACAGAAAATGGCAAATAAAAAAAACATATAACTTAAATGCAAAAGCAAACAAGCAGAGGATTGCGGTGTCTAGTCAGTTTGAAAAAGATTTTTGGTAGACTTTTAAAAACGTATTTTCTTACCAATAAATAGAGCCCCAGAGAAGAATGTGTTCAAGTATATGTTCCCCATGACAGTAAAGGTCTGTGACTAGATATATTTAATACACATACACACAAAATAGAAAATGGAGGAATTGTGATATTCCACCAAATCAAGAATGCCACAAAGGAAAAATGCAAGGGTCTTTAAAAATGCCCTTACCCACTGATAGTGACATGCTTCATCTTTGGGCGTGCTACAATGTCCCTGCGCGAACCAATGCCAGGGATGGAGTGAAGGCCAAAGGGAAGACAATACACACATTTATGGGGATCTATTCTGTAGAACAAAAAAGTGAGTAAAACGACCTCAGGGATGTCCTAAACTCTCTTTATTATTGAACTCCCTGGATAGAATTAAAAAATCAATAGCGGTGATGAAAAGAGGTTATTAGTGCCCCTTCATTCCTCCTATCTGCTCTCTTGTCAACATGCTTTGTCCTCTCTCAGTGGCCCATCTGGGTCGTTCGGACTTTCTTAGGACTCAAAGATCCCACTTATTTACCTAACCCTTACCTATAGTCTTAGTTTGGGGATGGGGATATAATTATTCAAATGACCTTACTTGCCATTCCTCAGTAGCCACACACCGGGTGATCCAAGTTTCATTGCGAATTTCTCTGAAACTGGAAAACAAGCTGGAACGTCTACCTATAGTCACACAATTATCAAGGGAAGGGCGCTGCTACTCCACGCCACTCACTGCCTCATGGAGGTGCCGGTGTTTGGTTACTGAGGGATGGTAAATTTAGGACATTCCTGAGGTAGTTTTACTCACTTTTGTTTCTGCAGAGTCGATCCCCATAAATGTGTGTATTGTCTTCCCCATTTCCCTTTGCTCCATCTGTGACATTGGTCTTTACAGGGATGGTTGTTGTGGTGCAGTTCAGAACACAAAATCTCCTCCTGCTTCCACGGACGGAATGATTCCTCAGTCACACACACATACACACATCACACGCTGGTGGGGCCCATAACACCAACACTCATTCCACATCAATCCTATCCGTGCCTACAGATATCCCAAACTACAATTTTATCCACTTGGATGGAGGAAAACCACATCTATTAAATTACCCTAACAATTCCTCCATCCGGAGGACGATCGGATCATTTAGTTGAGTTGAATTTGATAGATAACCCTTCAATTCTTATATTAATCAATATACATTACAAGAAATAACCACCCGACACAGTTCATCAAACAATGATTTTTCTTTATCTAATTAAATTGCAGGTTAAAATCCTAACAAATGCAATATTATCTTTTGTCATAATTACCTATTCTGGCTAATTGTCGTTCTCTAAGTCAGAAACTGGTCCTCAGAAATTCATCAGAGATTCTACCGTCCCGTCCTCTGCTGTCAGCGTGGAATGCCGCATAGAGTAGCATCGATCAGGGTGCGTCTCAAGCTCTTTGGGTGGTAACCTAATTTCCTTCTCTAGACTACTAATATTTATACCAAAATTTACATATACATGTAACATTTTCATTATTTCCAGGTCATTGATTGGCTGGATTCAGCCCCGTCCCAATGCTTTAAGCAACATTTTCAAAATTTCAAATACGGATGATGTATAAACTAGGCGCATGGGAAAGTCGTTTCCAGGTCAAGAAAGTATCAGTCTATTGTGAATAGGTGGCTTTTGGTCCCCAGATGGCAACATTTCTTCCATGTTCAGGGACATTGGCATCTCGCCCAGAGTAGTCTTCATAGACCGGGTTCAGAGGTTCAAGGAGAGGACACTACGTAGTCAGTGCAGGCGCCTTCCTCCATTGCTCAGTGCATGATGTCATGTACTTTAGTGAGGATTCAGTCGGCAGCCATCTTTTAGTAGGCCGAAATAGTCAACTTAAGTAAAGAGACACAAGAATCGTAATCAATACATAGAAATGATTTTAACAGTGTTATTCCCTTACTAATACCCTTATGTGTATGCATTTATCTAGCCATATGCGACATTTAAAGCCGTTAATGCTGGTTTATTTAAGCGCAAATCACATTAACACTGCTTAAGCTAAACATATAAATTTAATATGCATACTAACTTAGTTCACTTATTATTTTTAGCCATGCTAATGCATTCCCACGTATATTCTCTTGATTAATAAGGTTGGTTAGTTCATCACAGCACACTGTTTAATCATTAAAATTAATCGTTTAGTCGTTTTAATATAAACATATATAAATGGATTGGGTATACCAAAACATTTTTATTTTACCCGCTCCATCAATCCCCCCTTTGGTGATTTTATCACCACCAAAACCCACAAAATTTCAATTTTATTTCCCCTTTTGCAGAACTATTGAAATGTCTTTTTGCTTAATTAAAATTCTGTTTCCCTTTCATCTTCTCTCTTGGTTTCATCATACATACTCTCCTTCCACTCTTCCATTTCTATTTCATTGAGATCTTTTTCTGGTTTCTTTTCCCTCTTTTGGTAAATTTCTCGTTTGACTTTCTTTTTATTTCTCCTATATCTACAACACATACATCCTAATCTAAGTAATAATAATACGAAAATCACACAGGTTAATGGAAATAATATTTTCCCTATTATAGTACTACCTAATTTTCCTAAGAAAGCCTTTATAGCAGCCATCTTATTACTAATTCTAGTCCAGATACTTTCAACCTCCAGTGGTTTTATTTCATCATGCAATTCTGTAATATTGTTTATATAGACTTTTAGATCTCTGCTTTCGTCAGGAATGTAAGTGCAACAATGTTGAACTTTCAGCATTCCACAGACTCCACCCTCTTTTGCCAATAAAATATCAAGGGCAAGTCAATTTTGCATAATCATAGCACGCATGGCAACCAATTCAGTGTTTACCAATAGAAATCCTCCAGCTGTGCTTGTTGACAAACGATCCACTATAGTGGACAGCTTCCGAATATTATTTGCATTCAAAGATATTCCCACTGCTGGTATCAAGGCTCCAAAAATATCACCTACAATTTCTAACCAAGTTTCTCTTCTGCTACGCATTAGTAGGTTATTTGGTCCACTATTTTCTACTCTATCCATGTGGAAGATCTTTGGAAAGACCAGGCCTACATAACATGTGCCATACCAATGGTCAGGCAACCTGTAATAAGCCTTGTTCCCACAAATATAATACAATCCAGGAAAAACTGGGTCTTCTCCACCTCTAAATCCCCATCCGGATGCAATGAAGTATGTATCATGACACTCACTTGTCCCAATGTATATATAATCATATTGAGATCTTTCTCTCTTGATGCATAATTTGCCTTTCTGTGGTGAATCTATAGCTATTGTTGGTCTAACATCACCTGTCGTTTCCTTGTTCCCATCTATTGCCCAAATGTTTTCCCCTTCTGTATGTCCTTCTGCATTCCTGTGTATTTTCAACCTCCTCTCCTCAACCATGTCCAAGAATGTTTTCTCTTCTGGTTTCAAACTGCAAGTTAAATTGTTCTTAAAAATATATTCTAGAGTTAGTCCTTTAGTTTCTATAAAAATTTCTTCTAATACATTAGCATCTTTAGCTGGATTTAATTCTTTATTCATGGGCAACCGTCCAAGAATATTATCTATGTTAGACATATTATACTCTAATTTTCCTACTTGATAAAATATACTAGTTAAGACACTACATGTTATTCCATAAGTTGCTGGGAGGTGATGATAAGTCACCCCTTCTGAAACAGATGCAGGTACTTGCATGCAGACGTAGCAATCCCTTACTTCCATCATTTTAACATATTCATACAACAATTTCGAAAACACATTACTAGAGAAATCATTTATTGACCTATCTTGAGGCACATGCTCTGTGCTTGTTCTAACCGGTATTACCTTTTGTGAGTTTTTCACTATATTAGTCATATTCTCAGTATGTCCTGCTAGTGTATCTAAAGTTACTTTGAAAGAGATCAAAAGAGCGAGTACGCTCCAAAGAAGCATTAATAGTCCTGTACAACAGCAACATGTCTTGCACCATCTTCTCATGAAGGTACATCTACTCTTGTTATCATCTATGTTAGCCATCTTGTTAGATTTAACCGTGTCTTTTGACTTAGCCTCTTCTACTCCGCCTCTTATAGCTTTCCTACAAGAGCTAAAACTTATCAGGTTGTCCAAATACTTCGATTTTCTTATTCAATCCGGTGTATTCCTACAAGGATCGCCTGAAATTACTCAGCTTGGCCTTTCGTCGTTTTTCACTTCTTTCTCGTCATCCACATGCAGGATTTCCTGATCTTCCGCTTCTTCTCCAATGTCGGATAAGATAACTCTCAGGATTTTCCCAGTTTCTTCTTCTTTTATCAATTTCAGCCAAGTCTCCTCTGGATTTCCTTGACTATCTGTATCTTCTCCTTGTTCAGGCAGTGCCACGTACGTCCATTCAGGTGACTTATACTTCTGGTTTGGTTTTCTTGCTCGTTTGTTTACTTCTGACACTTCTGTTTCTTCCTCTTTCTCTGGATGCTGACTGGTTACTTCATTCACTTGTTCAGCCTCTGAGGGTTTAGCTCGTGTCAATCTGTATCTTAGTTTCTTAATTTTATTTGGCCAAATATCTCCTTTGGCGTTCCTTCTTGCTTTGCCGTCTTTGCCGTTTCTTTCCTCGATCCAAGTTCTTTCTCAGAACTCGACCTTCTGGTATCTCTGTTTCACTGTCTTCAGATTCTGTTTCATTTGATTTTTCTTTTTCAGAAGTCTCCTTTTCCACCTCTTGGGTTGGCCCTACTTCTGTCCCTCCTCGGGTCTCCGGCACGCAATCCTCTTGCTGACTATTTGTCCCTTCACCTAGCTGGGTGTTGCAGTTCCCTACACCTCCTCGGAGATTTTCCGCAATCTATCCCTCTCTTTCTGCAACTGTCCCTTCTTCTTCTTCCAGTATTTTCTCAGGTGGAATTTCTTCTACTCTTTCATCTGGTGTAAAAGTTACTTCTGACTGGATGTTCTTTTCTTTTCTTCTTTCTGTGTTCACCACTAGCGTTTTGCTCATCTCCGGAATCTGAAGTATCTGAAATCTGCAATCTTTCCCTCAGAAGAATTTCTTCTCTGGGGGTCTGAACTAGTCTTGGCTCATTCTCCCCCCTTTCAGGATTTTCTTTTGTTTTTATATTCTCATTGCTTGACTCATCACTTGATTCTGATTCGTCAAAGTATTCTTTTCCAATGCCGTCTGCTGGATTTGGAACTCTCAAAGTGTGACTGGCATGTATCCAGTTTTTCAGTCCTGCACACTTCACAGCAGTTGTTGTGGTCAAGATGACCTGTCTTGGCCTTCCCCACCTTGGAGCCAGGCAATTTCTTCTTCTGTGTACTTTCATCCTCACCCAGTCCCCTGGGCTCAAATCTTGGGCTGGTTTCTTTTCAAGTGTGGTGGCATCCGCTCCAACCTGGTGAAACACAGAATGAACTGCGTCAGCCAGGCCTTTACAGTAATCCAAAATCATGTCATAAGTTATAGTCATCAGCTTGTTGACTGGCACAAACACGTGTCTCATGGCGCGTCCCATGATGATCTCGTGTGGACTCAAACCTGTGGTTCTATCTGGAGTAGACCTAATGGTCATCAAAACCAGAGGCAAGACATCAGGCCATTTCAAACCTGTGGCTAAAGACATTTTTCCTATTCTATTTTTGATAGTACCATTCATTTGCTCAACCACACCAGAAGCCTCCGGTCGGTAGGCACAATGCAGTTTCTGTTGTACACCCAATGCTTCACAAATTAGTTTCATGATCTCATTGTAGAAATGTCCTCCTCTGACTGATTCTATGGTTATTGGGAACCCGTACCTTGGGATGAATTCCCTCAACAATAGCTTGGCCACTGTGATTCCATCATTTCTTCTGGTTGGGTATGCCTCCACCCATCTAGAGAACAGACAAACTACCACTAAAACATACCTCAGTTTGTTATAAGGAGGCATTTCAATGAAATCTACTTGCATTCTGGTGAAAGGTCCTCCCTCCCGGCCTATGGTACCCAGACTCACCACTGTTTTTCTTCCAGGATTGTACTGCTGACATGTCCAACATCTCTGACAGAGACTCTCTGCAATCAGCCTGAATTTTGGATTATACCAGGTCTGCTTGAAGGCCCTTATCATGGCATCCCTTCCCAGATGTCCTTGGCCATGATACATCCGTGCCATGGTTGACATCATGCTATCAGGCATTACTGGTCTTCCATCCCGATAGACCCACACATGATCCTTTTCCCTGGGTGCACATCCTGCTTTTACCCACTGCCTCATTTCTTCATCCACTGCCTCATCCTGCAATTGCCTCACTTTATCCCATGTTCCCACAACGTTAGTAAACATTATGGAGCAAGAAGACATTTCCTTTTCTTTTGACCGATTAATTGAATACTTGTTTCGGGCACAATACTGAGCCATGTCATTGGCAAAACGGTTTCGGGTAGTGATGTAATCACTACCTTGTCCATGAGCAGCACATTTTACCACAGCCAACTCTTTGGGCATTTGTATTGCCTCAAGCAATTTTCCAACCACTTCTGCATTCCTTATGGGAGTTCCACTTGAGGTCAGGAAACCTCTTTGCAGCCATAGTTGGCCAAAATCATGGACAACTCCGAAGCCATACTGTCTATCAATCATCACAGTTACACTCGCATTCCTCCCAATCTTGCATGCCTTGGTTAATGCCACTATTTCTGCTACTTGAGCGGATCTAACTCCTTTCAAGGGCGATGCCTCTATAACTGCTGAAACTGTACATACTGCATAGGCTGCACTCAACACTCCTTCATCCTTTCTCAAACAGGATCCATCCACAAAAAACACATGATCACTCTCTGGCAGTGGTAGATCTCTTATATCAGGACGAGGTTTCGTGCAGTAATCAAGCACATCCAGACAATCATGATCAACTTCCTCTCTTATCTCCACTCTCTCTGCATCAGGCAAAAGTGTAGCTGGATTCAAATTCACACATCTTTCCAGACTCACATTGTTCGCACCTAGAATGACTTTTTCATACTTACTCAGCCGACTATGTGACATGAACTGTGTTCGACTCCTTGTTAATAGGATCGCCACACTATGGGGTACAAACACTCTTACTGGATACCCCATCACAATTCCTTCACTCTGCTCTAGACTTCGGCATGTAGCCGCTACGGCTTTCAGACATCCTGGCAGACCTATTGCCACTGGATCTAACATTGACGAGAAATATGCCACTGGTCTCCTTTGCCTTCCATGTTTCTGTATTAACACTGAAAGTGCACATCCGTTTCTCTCACTACAGTATAGCTCAAACTCCTTTTCATAGTCTGGCATACCCAGTGCAGGGGCTTCACAAAGACTATTCTTCAATTGTTTAAACGCTGCCAATTCTTCTTTGTTCAGTTCAAGGGGGTCTTTCACCTCACTTTTTGTCCATTTCACCAATGGTTTGGCAATCAGGGAAAAATTACTTATCCACTGACGACAATAACTGTAGGAGAGTAGGGTCTGCTATCCTATGGTCACCCCAAATTTTTGCATTTTGCTTCACTGGTTTTTGACATATTGAGGCTGTGGGCCTGCTAATCAGACCCCCAGCCTGCTGTTCTCTCTACTAAATTGACACTATGCACCCTAGGTGCATGACCAATTGGAAGTGGATCACCCTGTGAGCCCCTGTACCAGTGTACACTAGGTACCCAGGGCATTGGTGTATCTAAGGCCTACCAGGGGCTGAAGCATGTATTATGCCACCCCTGGCCTGGCCTAACAAATTTGACACAACTGGCTGATCACTCAGCTGGGGTAAGTTGGTGTAACCACCTCTTACTTAGGTGTAGTATACCTATACCTGACCTTAAATGGGACACATGGTAACCTATAAGTCACTCCTATGGCAGGCCTTGACAATCCTGAAGGCAGAGTGCTTGGTTCCATGTGAGATGGTGCTCTGGCATGAGCTGAGCCTGTCTACAGTGGTCGGAACAACTTCCTTCTACCGTTTCCAGATATCGTCATACCATATACTCTTAAGTGCATTATGAACCTCGCGGTTAAATGCTATCTTTGGTTTGGCTTTATCAAAACATGTCGAGTAAGGTGCCATACGAAATGGAATACTAACCCCTCGCCAATTCTGGCGACGGGGTTAGCATTCCACCCTTCTAGAGGGACACGACATCTACAGTACCTGAAACCCGGGTAAAATCAGACATAGCCTTAGCTCCACAAAATGGATGCTGCCACCACAGACACAAGTCTGCCCTCCTGCTGCTGGGAGTCCTTCCAGCTTGGGAGACGTGGACAAAGGGTTTCCTGCCAGGGGAGGTGCGAGCACCACCCCAGACAGGATTTTGTGTATTGGTCAGGGAGGGCTTGAAAGGAAACAGACATGCCTGAGGCTCACAAGGAGCCTCGGTGCATATGCCAGTTCAAACCAGTCCTGGGGCACACCAGCCCCGGACCTGGGGCGAGCTGGACAAAGGATTGGGGGTGTAACCACCCCCCTTCCTGGTCCCACCCTTAGGGAGGGACCTAGCAGGTAGTCCGGCCCCTAGAATCCGCTTAAAGGTAGGAGCTGTGTCCTAAGACTTCAGACATCCTGGAATCAACTTAACCACAAGAAGAAGACGGGAACTTCGACGCTCTGCTGCACAGAGGACAGAAGGAAATCTCCCCTATGGTCAGGGAGTGACCATCTTGCTAACGCAAGCACCAACCAGCTATTTGACGTCTGCTTTGCCGCCGCCTCCCGCCGGAGCCCGAGCCCAGAGCCTGACAAGACCTGGACCTCCAGATTTCTCACAGCTCGATCCACAGTCCCTGCAAAGAAGGAACCCGTGGAGGCACCGAGACACATGGAGCCAGCCATCTTGGAAGACTGACGACAAGCTGCAAGCGCAACAACAGAGGCTCCCTCCAAGTTGTGCTTTGGGTCCTGAGAAGCCCAACTACCGAGCAGCATCTGCACCAAAGGTGAGCCCTCCAGCATCTCCACGATCTGCGTGGGACCCCTCTGCACTTTGCATCTCGACGCGCCTGCCCGGTCCCTGGCCCCTTGGCTAGTGGCCGTTTTGGCGACCTAACTTGAAATCAACGACACTGGTCTGGTTGCTCCAGACTGGCCCCAGCTGCTCTCCAAAGGAGCAGCCCCTCTGACCTTGCTGGTCAGAACAATCAGCTTACTTCTCTTTCCACGACTCCTGCCTTTGCCAAGGCTTGTTTGCCTCTTTCGAGTGGCCGACACCCCCGACAGCGAGAGCCTGTGTGAGACAGCTCGTGAACCGACTCCTGGATGTCGTCGACTTTCAGGGACCACGTGGCTGCGGAGACAAGCTACCCCTCATCACCTGTTTGCACCCGACATCGCCTGGTACCTACCTGTTGCCACGCCGGTCACTAGCTAGTGACTGTGAACACTGTCCCCTCTGCTTTCAGGTCTTCTACAACTCCGATCCACTCTTGGATCCACCGCATCTCTTCTGGACCGACCGCCTGCAGCATCTTTGTCATCAGGCTCAATGGAATCGATAGAAGAAACCCGACGCACTTCGAGACCTATGAACCCGCTTCCTGTGGGTGAGGTAAAGCTGGCACTCCGGTGCCCAAGTGTAGAGAAACATCTCTAGTGTCTGTGTTTTGAATCTTAAGTTCGTAGCCCATCCAGAAGACCCTTTCTGCAGTAACTTTTAAAGTTTTACGCACCCATTGAAAACCTATGGGAGCCCGCGTGTAACTTTCCTCACTGCACACGCGACCCGTGGACCTCCTGGTCACTAACTGAAGTTAGCTCCTTGTAGGCCCAGCGATTCTAGAGGCCCTAGGCCTTTTCGCTTTCCTGTTCGTGGTACTTATACCACTATTTTAGTATATGGTTTGAGTGGCCACCAGGGCCCATCCATATAAAGTGCAACTTCTGTATATTGTAATACTTTCTTGTTTAACGATTTGTGCTCCTGTGCTCATAAAGAGTCTAGGGGATACTTTGAGTAATAAATACATATATATTTTGAATATATATCTGTGTGGTGTCCTTTCATTGGTATAAAGGGAGTTACATTTGGTAAAACAGCCTGCTTAACACGCATTAACGAGTTTAGCCTCAAAGACTGCTTAGCCTACGCTACCACTAGGGCAGCTAGTCCGAAAAGGTTGACTTACAACCACACCATAAGGGTTGCTTGGCATGGTACAAGGTGGTCACTTTAACTAGTGAACAGCATATACCAGGCCAACTTCTCACATTGGTGAGCAGCGGTTGGATTTGAGCTTGCTGTGTTTTACCATTGTAATCTCTTGGTTACCAATTGAAAGATCACATAGGTACCTGTAGGTACATATAAAACAAGATAGATATACTTAAGTTCTACTGAACTTAGTTGTTGTAGAGCAAAGGGAGTAGCACACCCTGACTACAACTACTAGATAGGTTTAGTAGGAAAACCCAAGTGTAGGTAGATTGCAACACATCCACCCACACTTAAGAGCAATGGCTGGGGCAGAGGGGTCCAATGTACCCATCTCTGTTGAGAGTGACCCCCAGAGGGCACCATCCATCTTTGCTACCCTAAACCAAAATGAGCTCAGACAGTTGGCAAATATCAGGGGCCTTAAACAGCCCAAGAACCCTACCTCTGCTGAACTCAGAGAGCTTTTACAAGCTGATGAAGATCAGAAAGCTCTCAAGAAAGCCTCCCAGTTAGGCCCCTTAGGGACTGGAACAGGAGGTCCCCCTTCTGAAGATGCTACTGAGGTACCCCTTTCCAATAGTCACCCCTTAGATGAGAATCATACTACAGAGGATGAAAGTGATAAGGGTACTGAGACAGAAGGTAGTGGGGATGAAGGGAGAACTAGCCCAGTGCCAAGTGTTATACGTGGCCCAGCTAACCTAAGGCTACTGGGGACTGACAATGGGATCATCCCATTGGATCTCCCTAGTGGACTTAACCAGGGGCTTGGGAGGCAGAGGAATCACTCAGGTGAGTCTAATGCTTCTCATGCCTCTAGAGGCTCTCAAGGTCACTCCAGAAGGAGGATGACCACCCCTCAGAGGAGGGAACATGAGGCCAGAATGCAGGAAGCTCAGCTGAGAATCAGGAGACAGGAGCTAGAAGTAGCTCTGATGGAAGAGAAACTGAGTAAGGCTAGGCAACCTAGAGAGAGTGGGTCTATACCCACTGGTGGCAGCATTGTCCCTAAGGACAAAGATAGGGTCTTTGACAATAGGAACCTGTCCAAGGTTGTGCCCCCCTACAAAAGTGGGGATGATATCCACAAGTGGATGACTGCTCTTGAGAGAGCCTGCAAAGTGCAGCAGGTTCCTGAAGACCAGTGGGCAGCAATCTTATGGCTCTCCTTTGAAGGAAGAGGCAGAGATAGACTCCTCACTGTTAGGGAGGAGGATGTCAGAAACTACAGAGCCCTGAAGAGTGTCCTAGTTGATGGGTTAGGCTTAACCACTGAACAGTACAGGTTAATGTTCAGAGACACCCAGAAGACACAGACTCAGGACTGGTCTGAATACATTGAATGTGCCACTAAGGCTTTGGAGGGTTGGCTGCTGGGAAGTAAGGTATCTGATTATACAGGATTGTACAATTTGATGATGAGAGAATAGATTTTAAATAACTGTCAGATCCAGCAGCTGCATCAACACTTGGTTGACTCAGATCTGACCTCTCCCCAAGAATTGGGAAAGAAGGCAGACAAATGGGTCAGAACCAGGGTTAAGCAAAAGAACCAGAACCAGGGGCAAGGGGGTGATCAGAAGAAAACAGACCAAAAGGGTGGAGATCAGAAATCCAAAGACCAGAAGTCTTCAACAGGGCCCCAAACTAGTACTAACGAGGGTGGGTTCCAACCTAAAGGGAAGAAGAAATAAGGGCCAAAGAAACCCTGGTGCAAATCTTGCAAGAATACAACTCACTGGACTAGTGATTGTAAGAAGGGTGGAGCCCCCAACACTGTTGCCCCTAAGGCACCTGCTCCCAGTACTACTGTTAGCAGTGTTGGTCCCCAGACAAAGGGTGTAGTGGGAATCACTATGGGAACTGAAGGAGATTCTGACTTAGACATAACCCTGACCCAGGCAGTCTTGATCTGTGATGGGGACATGGATTTGTCCCTGACTGTGAGCCCCAGTAACCTGGGCAAGTACAGACAGACTCCTTTAATGAATGAAAAAGTGGCTGAAGCCTACAGGGACACATGTGCCAGTGTCACTATGGTGACACCAGGCTTTGTGGACCCTGGACAGTACATACCAGGTGAGAACTACCTGGTGACCAATGCCAGCAATGCCACTACTTCACATAGTGTGGCTGTTGTTAACTTCTCATGGGGAGGGGTAACTGGCCTCAAAAGGGTTGTGGTTAGTGCAGACCTCCCAGTAGAATGTTTGTTGGGCAATGACCTAGAGAGTTCTCTATGGTCAGAAGTGGAGTATAGGACACATGCAGAGATGTTAGGTATATCACCACATGTCCTTGCTGTGACCAGGTCACAGGCCAAAAAGTGCCTTACTGAACCACAGGTCTTGGATCCTGGAACAATGGACCAAGCACCTACCAAGAAGAAGAACAGGAGGGTTAAGGCTGTGCCTTCCCCCCTGCCTCCAAGTGATGATCAGCCTTCCCAGGAAGATGATCTAGAGGACCCTGAAGGAACTGTCCCTGAAGAGCTTGAACCTGATCAGGTTGAGTTTCTGGGGACAGGGGGACCTTCCAGGGCTGACTTGGGGCAGGCTCAGTTATCCTGTCCATCTCTTGAACCCCTCAGACAGCTGGCTGCTGCTGAGGCTGCTGGGAATGCTCAAGGTACCCATAAAGTGTATTGGGATGATGGGCTCCTTTATTCAGAGGCTAGAGACCCAAAACCTGGTGCAACCAGGAGGTTGGTTATACCTCTGCAATTTAGGGGCTTCCTTCTTACCTTGGCCCATGATATTCCTCTAGCAGAACACTTAGGCCAGAACAAGACTTGGGACAGGCTTGTCCCTCACTTTCACTGGCCTCACATGAATGAAGATACCAAGGAGTTTGGTCGCTCCTGTGTAACCTGCCAAGCCAGTGGCAAATCAGGTGGCACAACAAAGGCCCCCCTAATACCACTACCTGTGGTGGGGGTTCCCTTTGAAAGAGTGGGAATAGATATAGTGGGTCCCATGGATCCTCCCATTGCATCTGGGCACAGATTTATACTGGTGGTAGTGGATCATGCCACCAGGTCTCCAGAGGCAATTCCCCTTAGGACCACTATAGCTCCTGTTGTGGCCAGGGCCCTGCTAGGAGTATTCTCCAGAGTGGGGTTTCCTAAGGAGGTGGTTTCTGACAGAGGTACCAACTTCATGTCAGGATACTTGACAGCTATGTGGAAGGAATGTGGTGTCAACTACAAGTTCACCACTTCTTATCACCCACAATGCAATGGGCTTGTTGAGAGATTCAACAAGACCCTAAAGGGTATGATCAAAGGATTACCTGAAAAGCTCAGGCGAAGATGGGACATCCTTCCACCCTGCCTTCTGTTTGCTTACAGAGAGGTCCCACAAAAAGGAGTTGGCTACAGCCCCTTTGAATTGTTGTTTGGGCACCCTGTGAGAGGCCCACTGTGTTTAGTGAAGGAAGGATGGGAGTTACCTCTCAAAAAGCCTAAACAAGACATAGTGGACTATGTACTTGGTCTCCGCTCCAGGATGGCTGAGTATAAGGAGAAGGCATCCAAAAACCTTGAGGCAAGCCAGGCCTTACAGAAAGCTTGGCATGACCAAAAGGCTGTCTTGGTTGAGTTTCAGCCAGGACAGAAGGTATGGGTGTTGGAGCCAGTGGCCCCAGCAGCACTCCAAGACAAATGGTCTGGACCCCATACAATCCTGGAAAAGAAGGTAGAGGTTACCTACTTGGTGGACCTAGGAACTCCCAGGAGTCCCCACAGGGTACTCTATGTTAACAGGTTAAAAGCAAATGTTGACAGGGCAGACATGGGCTTGCTCATGGCTACAGATGAGGGACAGGAGGAAGAGAGTGACCCTCTCCCAGACCTGTTGTCTCAGAACCCTGAAGATGGTTCAGTTGAAGGAGTGACCCTTGGAGGCAACCTCACTGAGCATCAGCAGATTGAATGTAGACAGGTTCTACAATCATTTCAACACATGTTTTCATTGATACCTAGTCAAACTGACTGGTGTACCCATGTGGTGGACACTGGTGACAGTCTGCCTGTGAAGAACACACTTTACAGACAACCTGACCACGTCAGGGACTGTATAAAGGCTGAGGTACACAAAATGCTGGAATTGGGTGTCATTGAACCCTCAGAGAGCCCCTGGGCTAGCCCAGTGGTTCTGGTCCCCAAACCTCACACCAAAGATGGCAAGAGAGAGATGAGGTTCTGTGTGGATTACAGAGGACTCAATGCTGTCACTAGGACAGAAGCACATCCTATTCCAAGGGCAGATGAGCTCATAGATAAACTGGCTTCTGCTAAGTTTTTGAGCACATTTGATTTGACAGCTGGCTATTGGCAAATCAGGTTAGCTGAGGAGTCCAAGGCCAAAACAGCATTCTCAACCCCAGGTGGGCATTATCAATTTTTGGTGATGCCCTTTGGTCTGAAGAATGCACCTGCCACCTTCCAAAGGTTGGTGAATCAAGTCCTTACTGGGTTGGATGACTTTTGTGCAGCATATCTTGATGACATTGCTGTCTTTAGCTCCACCTGGGAGGATCACCTGATCCACCTGAAGAAGGTACTTGAGGCTCTGCAAAAGGCAGGCCTCACTATCAAGGCTACTAAGTGCCAGATAGGACAGAGTAAGGTTGTGTATTTGGGCCACCTTGTAGGTGGAGGCCAAGTTCAACCACTGGAGAGTAAGATACAATCCATCAAGGACTGGTCCCCTCCAACCACCCAGACTCAAGTTCGAGCTTTCTTGGGCTTGACTGGGTACTACAGGAAGTTTGTTAAGAACTATGGGTCCATTGTGACTCCTCTTAATGATCTGACATCCAAGAAGATGCCCCAAAAGGTTCGGTGGACAGTAAGCTGTCAAAAGGCATTTGATGACCTGAAGAAGGCCATGTGCTCTGCACCTATCCTGAAAAGTCCTGACTACTCCAAAGAGTTTATTGTCCAAACAGATGCTTCTGAGTTGGGTGTGGGAGCTGTGCTGTCACAACTTAATGTAGATGGTCAAGACCAACCCATTGCTTTTATTAGCAGAAGGTTGACCCCCAGAGAGAAGAATTGGTCAGCTATTGAGAGGGAGGCCTTTGCTGTGGTGTGGGCCCTGAAGAAGCTGAGGCCATACTTGTTTGGCACTCACTTCAAGATTCAGACCGACCATAAGCCCCTCTTGTGGCTAAATCAGATGAAGGGTGAAAACCCCAAACTGCTTAGGTGGTCCATTTCCCTACAGGGGATGGACTTTACAGTGGAGCACCGGCCAGGTACAGACCATGGGAATGCAGATGGTCTCTCCAGGTACTTCCACTTAGGACATGAAGACGAGACTGGTCAAGGCTAGTTTAATGTCCCTGCGTTTGGGGGGGGTTGTGTAGGAGAGTAGGGTCTGCTATCCTATGGTCACCCCAAATTTTTGCTTTTTGCTTCACTGGTTTTTGACATATTGAGGCTGTGGGCCTGCTAATCGGACCCCCAGCCTGCTGTTCTCTCTACTAAATTGACACTATGCACCCTAGGTGCATAACCAATTGGAAGTGGATCATCCTGTGAGCCCCTGTACCAGTGTACACTAGGTACCCAGGGCATTGGTGTATCTAAGGCCTACCAGGGGCTGAAGCATGTATTATGCCACCCCTGGCCTGGCCTAACAAATTTGACACAACTGGCTGATCACTCAGCTGGGGTAAGTTGGTGTAACCACCTCTTACTTAGGTGTAGTATACCTATACCTGACCTTAAATGGGACACATAGTAACCTATAAGTCACTCCTATGGCAGGCCTTGACAATCCTGAAGGCAGAGTGCTTGGTTCCATGTGAGATGGTGCTCTGGCATGAGCTGAGCCTGTCTGCAGTGGTCGGAACAACTTCCTTCTACCGTTTCCAGATATCGTCATACCATATACTCTTAAGTGCATTATGAACCTCGCGGTTAAATGCTATCTTTGGTTTGGCTTTATCAAAACATGTCGAGTAAGGTGTCATACGAATTGGAATACTAACCCCTCGCCAATTCTGGCGACGGGGTTAGCATTCCACCCTTCTAGAGGGACACGACATGTACAGTACCTGAAACCCGGGTAAAATCAGACATAGCCTTAGCTCCACAAAATGGATGCTGCCACCACAGACACAAGTCTGCCCTCCTGCTGCTGGGAGTCCTTCCAGCTTGGGAGACGTGGACAAAGGGTTTCCTGCCAGGGGAGGTGCGAGCACCACCCCAGACAGGATTTTGTGTATTGGTCAGGTAGGGCTTGAAAGGAAACAGACATGCCTGAGGCTCACAAGGAGCCTCGGTGCATATGCCAGTTCAAACCGGTCCTGGGGCACACCAGCCCCGGACCTGGGGCGAGCTGGACAAAGGATTGGGGGTGTAACCACCCCCCTTCCTGGTCCCACCCTTAGGGAGGGACCTAGCAGGTAGTCCGGCCCCTAGAATCCGCTTAAAGGTAGGAGCTGTGTCCTAAGACTTCAGACATCCTGGAATCAACTTAACCACAAGAAGAAGACGGGAACTTCGACGCTCTGCTGCACAGAGGACAGAAGGAAATCTCCCCTATGGTCAGGGAGTGACCATCTTGCTAACGCAAGCACCAACCAGCTATTTGACGTCTGCTTTGCCGCCGCCTCCCGCCGGAGCCCAAGCCCAGAGCCCGACAAGACCTGGACCTCCAGACCTCTCACAGCCCGATCCACAGTCCCTGCAAAGAAGGAGCCCGTGGAGGCACCGAGACACGTGGAGCCAGCCATCTTGGAAGTCCGACGACAAGCTGCAAGCGCAACAACAGAGGCTCCCTCCAAGTTGTGCTTTGGGTCCTGAGAAGCCCAACTACCGAGCAGCATCTGCACCAAAGGTGAGCCCTCCAGCATCTCCACGATCTGCGTGGGGCCCCTCTGCACTTTGCATCTCGACGCGCCTGCCCGGTCCCTGGCCCGTTGGCTAGTGGCCGTTTTGGCGACCTAACTTGAAATCAATGATGCTGGTCTGGTTGCTCCAGACTGGCCCCAGCTGCTCTCCAAAGGAGCAGCCCCTCTGACCTTGCTGGTCAGAACAATCAGCTTACTTCTCTTTCCACGACTCCTGCCTTTGCCAAGGCTTGTTTGCCTCTTTCGAGTTGCCGATACCGCCGACCACGAGAGCCTGCGTGGAACAGCTCGTGAACCGACTCCTGGATGTGGTCAACCTTCAGGGACCACGTGGCTGCGGAGTCAAGCTACCCCTCATCACCTGTTTGCACCCGACATTGCCTGGTACCTACCTGGTGCCACGCCGGTCACTGGCTAGTGACTGTGAACACTGTCCCCTCTGCTTTCAGGTCTTCTACAACTCCGATCCACTCTTGGATCCACCGCATCTCTTCTGGACCGACCGCCTGCAGCATCTTTGCCATCAGGCTCCATGAATCGATAGAAGAAACCTGACGCACTTCGAGACCTATGCACCCGCTTCCTGTGGGTGAGGTAAAGCTGGCACTCCGGTGCCCAAGTGTAGAGAAACATCTCTAGTGTCTGTGTTTTGAATCTTAAGTTCGTAGTCCATCCAGAAGACCCTTTCTGCAGTAACTTTTAAACTTTTACGCACCCATTGAAAACCTATGGGAGCCCGCGTGTAACTTTCCTCACTGCACACGCGACCCGTGGACCTCCTGGTCACTAACTGAAGTTAGCTCCTTGTAGGCCCAGCAATTCTAGAGGCCCTAGGCCTTTTCCCTTTCCTGTTCGTGGTACTTATACCACTATTTTAGTATATGGTTTGAGTGGCCACCAGGGCCCATCCATATAAAGTGCAACTTCTGTATATTGTAATACTTTCTTGTTTAACGATTTGTGCTCCTGTGCTCATAAAGAGTCTAGGGGATACTTTGAGTAATAAATACATATATATTTTGAATATATATCTGTGTGGTGTCCTTTCATTGGTATAAAGGGGGGTTACATTTGGTAAAACAGCCTGCTTAACACGCATTAACGAGTTTAGCCTCAAAGACTGCTTAGCCTACGCTACCACTAGGGCAGCTAGTCCGAAAAGGTTGACTTACAACCACACCATAAGGGTTGCTTGGCATGGTACAAGGTGGTCACTTTAACTAGTGAACAGCATATACCAGGCCAACTTCTCACAATAACCAACCATCCATAGGACCATTCTCACCTCTCTTTGGGTCATAGGAGCTCTCATTCCTCTAATGATTCGGATTCTGTCTATGGTTACTTTTCTCAGGCCTTTCTCAATATTATGACCCAAGTATGTCACTTCCTTCTTACAGTATTGCAATTTTGTTGGAGATACCTTAAGCCCTCCATCTGCCAAATGATTTAACAAAGCTATGGTGTCTGTTTCACAAGCCTCACGTGTCTTTGACGCCACCAGTAGGTCGTCAATATACTGGACTAAAACTGAACTCTCAGGCATTGTAAGATTTTCCAGAGATTTCTTTAACAACTGATTGAAAATGGAGGGGCTCTCTGTGTACCCCTGTGGGATTCGGCCCCATGCCAAAATACGGTTTCCAAACCGAAATGCAAAAAGTGGCTGGCTGTCATGATGCAACGGAATGGAAAAGAAAGCATGACACAAATCAATTACTGTGTACCATTCTGCATCGTGTGGGATCTGATACAAAATTACTGAGGGATTTGGAACAATTGGACAACATGAGACGACAATCTTGTTAATCTTTCTCAAATCTTGCACAATCCTGAATTTCCCACTTGGCTTTTTCAGTCCCATAATAGGCGAATTACATGGACTGCTCATTATCTCCCTCAACACTCCTTGCTGAATCATCTTCTCAATCAAAGGGGTTACCCCTGCTATTATTTATGGGGTCAGTCTGTATTGTGGAATGTTTGGGTAAACAGCTCCCTCCTTTACAGCAATTCTTACTGGATCTACATTTCTCATCAGGCCTACATCTTCCCCAGTGAAGTCCCAGACTGCTGCTTTCACTGTCTGTTTCAATTCTGGGGGTAATTCATCTGGATTGAATACTGCATAGGTTCCAGCGACCTCACACTTTTGGTTAGCTATGGTAATTTTGTACAGAACATCTTCATCTGGTGTTTCAAAGGCTATTCCGTCTGGTGTACAGAATATGGTGCAATTCATCTTGCACAACAAATCCCTTCCTAATAGATTCACGGGACTGGTATCACACACCACGACTCTATGCATGTCTGAAAATTTCCCTATTCTGACCTTTACAGGGTCAGTAAGATATGTTTTAATCTGGGTGTTAGACACGCCAACTACTTGGATTGTTTCATCCGAAAGAGGAAGATTTCTAACATCGGCTGATCTGACAGTGGATCGTGTAGCTCCCGTGTCTACTAGAAAAGTAATGTTTTCATCATTAACTTTCCCATCTACAAATGGTCCTGTCTGATCTATTTCTAGAGATGCGCCAAGTACGCACTCTGCTTCCTCTTTTCGGCACCGCCAATAAATTTCTTCTGGCTCACTTTCGTCATTTTGCATCCAATATTGTGACACAGCGCTCGCGAGTTGCGGTTTGTTTACCTGTTCTTCATTGTAGAATCCTGTTTCTTTACTATATCTCTGTGTACTTCGGCTCTGTGGTAAGGGTGGTTTTGGCACCTGATTCTGTAGATTAACAGCCTTCTGCTGCTGCGGCGATGGGCCACTCCCCTCACACTGCACCTGTGGATTTAATGACGGATTTTCATCATTAGCAAGAGGTGGATTTTTACACTCGGATTTCCAGTGCCCTAATCTGCCGCAATTGTGACAGGGAAACTTTTTCTTGGCTTCTTCTATATTACCCTTTCCCTTTCCTGGACCAAACTTTGTTTTAATACCTGGATTATTTGCTTGTTCTATCAGCTGAGCTTCCTGTTTCTCTGCAACCATCACTTGAGCCCACATTGCTTTCTCTTTTAGTTTTCGCTGCTTTGCCTCAATTTCATCACTAAAGTATTTAGCATGCCTCAGAATCTCATCTATTTTCTTACTTTGCCAGTCCACGGTGTGCTGATTGATCATGTCCCCAATCTCGGGACGCAGACCATACACAAATCTGTACACAAAATGACTCAGGTCCTTTTCTCCCAGACTGTCATCCCCACTAAACTGTTTGAAAGCCAGAATTAGCCTCTCATAGTATGCGCGGACTGACTCTTTCGCTTCCTGATGTGTTCTATCTATTTTAACCCAATCTGTTTCTTTTGGAGGCACTTTGTTCTTCAGGAAGGCCATAACCTGTTCGTATTTCTTCATGACCTCCGGGTCTGGGGCTCCTGTTTTGGGATCTCTCGGGTATTCTTTAGTGGGCCAGTCTATGACTATCTTACATTCTGCCCACAAGTCTGCTGGCACTATTATATCAAACAGACTATTCAAATCAATCCAAAGCACTTTTGACAATTTCACAAATCTGTCTACCTGTCTGTACCACTCGACAGGCCTTTCCCGTAATCTAGGGAAGTCATTTGTAAATGACAAAATATCCTGTCTGGTCCATGGGACATGCACATATCCCCCTCCTGGGATCTCTCTCATAGGGAACTCCATCACCACCTTCTCCTTTTCTCTCACAGGGAATGCTGGAAATGTTCTGTCTGAGGTGTCATCCCGCTTCCTATACCACCTGCTCTTCCATTTGTCCACATCTCTCCATTTCCTCAATACCGTGATTATGTCCCTAATCTGCCCTATCCGCCCTGCAGCGTTCAGATTCTCTATGTCCTTTTCTGTAAAATCCACTTGGTAGGGCTTTTGTAAAGCCTTTACCTTGTCCATGTCAATTCCCATTTCACTCCCTATTTCTGCTAGTCTGTCATGTAAATTCTTTGTTCTCCAAGTGACACTTTTACAGAGGAACAGCAGTTCCTCATCTTGGTAATTTTTCAGCTTTTCTCTGGGGATGGTCCCTACAATCAATTCTTCCAATACCATCCGTAATCTCGCCACATCAACGGTATGAGATTCTTTTTCTTTATCCTGCAAGTTTTTCAGCCATACATTCAACTCTTCAGTAGTTATGCTCACTGATTTCTCTACATTCCCTGGTTCTGTCAGTCTCTGTGGTTCTAGTATTGATCCTCCTACCATTCTGCTCCTTTCAGCAGTATCTGAACAGTAAAATGGGTTCTTTGACATTTGCAATTCACCTCTACCCACAGTATGTTCCCAGGAATTCTCCTTTGCTCTCATCAGGGGCTGTTCTTCCTGTCTACTGCTTACATATGGGACTGTTAATCCGTGCTCACCGTCTTTCTGCTTCTCAAAAATAGGCATAACAGGACCTATGGTCACAGGAACTGTAACTGCTGCTAGATTTTTCGTCAATTCTCTTATTTTCTCTGTCAGTTCTAATGTGGTTTTGGCTAATTCCTTAGAATTTTCACCTTCAGCTGTATTTTCCTTTCCCTTTTCCTTAAGAGAATTTCTTCTTCTTACTTCTGGGGTTACAACTTCTGTTTTAATGATTCTCAGAGTTTCCCTCACTGGTGTACCTGCGGTCGGCGTTTCTGGTTCCTGCCTGTATGGAGGTGGACTTTTGTAAAACATATCATCTAGGACATTGTCGTCCGTTTCGTTAGCCCCATTCCTCCGGGTTGCTACATGATTTTTCTTTTCTAGGCATTTCCTTCCTCCACTTTCTCCTTCTGTTCTAACGGGAAACAATCCTTCAGTCATACTCGCATCTCGCCACCTTCTCATCCGATCACAAATCGTTTGGCCGTCCAAACATATACCGATACCTACTGCCATTTCTCTGTTTTTCTCGCTCATGCATCTCATCTTCCCACTCTGTTAATGCCTCAAACTGTGTAGGCCTAGGTCGCGGATCTAAGATAATCATCCTCTCTCGCAAGTTCCTCAATATTGCCAAATTAAAGGACCCATCCTCTGGAAACGCAACAACCCCATCTTCCTTTGTATACTTTGCCCAATTGTCTAACCAAATGCAAGTATGGTACCCGTATTTCGCAACCATGAAGGATGCGGGGGTTTTCGCTGGGGGAAGTAACTGTCCTTCCCTAGTCACAATCTCTTTGTCTTTCACAAACCAATTCCGCATTTTACTAAATAATGATTTTTTCTTCTTTTCAGGTGAATGATAATACATTTTCCTTCCTTTCGTGCACCCTTTTTAGTCGTCCCTGCTACAATACGATCTTTAATCCAATAGCAACACGACTTTTACTCCTGCACCAATCCTGGCGCGTCTACGTCACTGTCACAATTTCCAATCCTTGCGCGACTCACACTAACGCACCAATCCTGGGCGTCTACGTCACTGTCACAGCCTCCAACCCTAGCGCGGCTCACACTAACGCACCAATCCTGGAGCGTCTACGTCACTGGCTAACTGTCCAATGCCAGCGCGGTCCCCCTGACGTCAAGAGTCGCGCCGGCAGCAGCTCCTGCTCCTGTCTCCTGTCTACAGTCTACCCCTCCTTTACAAGACTACTTGGTAGACTTTGTTTCGATTTTGAAAATTTTTTAGTTACAACATACAAATATCTCCATTGTCTGCTCCGCTAACCACAGAATAGTAAAAGATCTTTCCCACGAGAATTCTGTCTTCCCGAGAGCAGCGCTTACCTCTGCCCTACTACAGAATCTTTACATCCGTTGGCAAAATAGCACGTGCCTCTACTTTACCCTTCTTTCAAACATCAATTAACTGTTGTCTCTAGTATTAAAACACATATGTGGAAACACAATACTCCTGAGAAATAAAACCAGAGTTCTGCAATTAATTCAAATGATATTTTCATTCCGGCACTTTCACACAAAGAAATACCGTTTATTCACACAGAATCCTGCTTTCCCGAGAACAGCGAACAGTCTGTCCTACTACAGAATTATAACATATGTTAACAAAGCAGCGCTTACCTCTACTTTGTCCTTCTAACAAGCTCAGAGAACACCTGCTACCTTTTCAGTAAAAAGCGTTATCGGCATACCAATTGGTTTCCTGGTACTTTAGACCAAAATTTCACAGATCACTCTTTGCTATCATATGCACTTCTCTCACACAGAAATTGTCTCTAATGGCAACACACAGCGATGTCACCGAATCGAACCCAGACAATGCGACGCGCAACTTCAATTTTACGCATTTTCCCGTGTACCTACGGGCAACCACAATCCCATCTTTCCCGACAACAGCGCTTACCTCTGTCCTACTACGGAACTGTCACCGACTTCTTACATCCCAGAAGCCGTACAAACGACATGGAACTCAATACGACTTCAACATATAGTGTTAATACATACATCAATACCAATCAAAAATCGATAAGCTATATATACATGCCAAATCATCAAACCAAAACAATAAAAACCATCTCTAGCTACCAAGAATACTGGTGCAGTTCAGAACACAAAATCTCCTCCTGCGGACGGAATGATTCCTCAGTCACACGCACATACACACATCACACGCTGGTGGGGCCCATAACACCAACACTCATTCCACATCAATCCTATCCGTGCCTACAGAGGGATCTTCAAATATCCCAAACTACAATTTTATCCACTTGGATGGAGGAAAACCACATCTATTAAATTACCCTAACAATTCCTCCATCCGGAGGACGATCGGATCATTTAGTTGAGTTGAATTTGATAGATAACCCGTCTGCCGATCGCCCCGGCGGGGGAGCAGGAGCAGAACAGTTCCCCAGGCTTGGGATTGCTTGCTGACAACTGTGGGCTCTCCACGAGAACGCCGCGCTGCCCTGGGGGCGATACCTACCGGACCATCACCATCAGAACGCGGGACTGCGAGGACCAGGCTGCTTGGCGGTGAGCGCAGCTGCATCCTCTTCCCGGCTCCTCCCCCAGAAGGTTCTTGACGCCTCGCGGCCCCCGCTTCACGGGTGCCGCTTGTAGGCTTGGGACTGCTTGCTGACAACTGTGGGCTCTCCACGAGAACGCCGCGCTGCCCTGGGGGCGATACCTACCGGACCATCACCATCAGAACGCGGGACTGCGAGGACCAGGCTGCTTGGCGGTGAGCGCAGCTGCATCCTCTTCCCGGCTCCTCCTTTTCCGCCCCTTTGTCTTTATTTCATAACTTTGCTCCGCGCGCTAGCGGGACGCGCGCGGGACTAAGCCCGGGGCGAAGACCGGGCTGAGAGCGGGCCGTTTGAGACTGGAGACTCTGGGCTGGGCCACCCCCCCTATATCTTATTAAGTGTATTCGATTGTGATCATCATATCGATATTGGTGGGAGAAATGTCTAGGAATAAAAGTGCTGCTGCTGGTACATCTATGGCAGGGACCCTGGATAATTTTATTGTTAGAGCTGCAAACATATTAGAACGAGAGATAAACCTTACCGAGCGTCGCTTATCGCTTGAACCCTTTACAACTAAACGCTCATCCCTAGGGAAAATCGCTCTATCTGCTACACCTGGGGTAACCACTACTAAACCTATATCAACTGAATGTTTGACTAGTGAGACTGAAAGCATAGACCTCAGCACGGATCTAACTATTGAAAGTAATAAGTGCAGAGACATTAGAAGGTCTACTACTTCTGTAACTACCTCGGCTGCTGCTACCAACAATCCAATCGAAGGTGTCTCTACTCGTGCACAATCACATGCAATAACTGAGGCTACCTCTTTTTCTTCCTCCCCTCCTTTAAATTTAGGAGCAAAACCAAAACTCAAGGCTGCTCCGCAAGCAAAAAAGGGGAGACAACCAAGAGTGTCAAAAAATAAAAATAAAACAAATGCGTCTAATATCACTCTGGGTGCTGCTGATTACCCCCTGAACGAAGTCACCTCAGACTTGACTAGGCAACTAGATGTTGGGTTTCACTCCAAAATAATAGAAGTGTTTGAAAATTCTACCCGTCTGATCTTGGATAGACTTTCCAAGATAGAGGAGCGACTACAGAAACTAGAAAAGACTGCCTCTACTAATCTAGAACACAATCAATTTCTGAGGACAGACTTACTTAGGGAGCTCCACGAACACTTTCTTCTTGCCAAACCTGCTAGCAATCCAAAAGAGAAAACTCCTCCCCCTATGCCTCTGCCGCTAATGGATAGGCACTTGGGTTTATCAGGGGATAAATGTGAAAACACAGCCCGTATTGAAAACACCACAACTAGTAGTGGCCTCCAAAATTCACACGTAGGAGTAAAGCCCCAGCAGAATCTTTCGGAAGTTAATAAAAAAACTAATAATCCTATTACACAAGATAAAAATGTGGTAGAAAATGGAACTGCTCCTGCCCAAGATGTTGTTCCCAAATTACCTATTTTAGATCTTCCCCCAGAATCCTTACCCTACGTCATTATATTGGCGGGAGTACCTGGCCTGGAGGGAAAAACCAATGAGTCTTATCTCGAATTGAGGAACAAAACTATGCATTGGCTTAATATCAACCGACCCCTCCCTCCTCACATTCATACTAAAATCTTATTTGTACGGAGAGTTAGCTGGGTGGGTAGAAGGAGTAAAGATATACCGGGAGATTGTATAATTGTTAATTTTAAGGACACCCAGGCTGCAAAATACATCCAGTATGTACAATCTTCTGTCCTCAACACAAACATCATTCCACTACCTCTTGATTACTTTTATCCTTATCAATCAATCAACAAGAGGTGGGAACAAGTAGGGAGGGCAAAAATACATACTAACCAGGAAAGAGGCATGTTGCCTATATTAAGTCAAGGTTGGCTGGAGACCATTCCATTGTCAAACAGGTACAGCTGTCTGGATATGGTCGACTGACTACCCCTAAATTATAATGTCGTCGATTATGTGGGGGAAGTCGCAGTCGGTGATAAGCCAACTTCACCGACTGATTTACGGCCCGTACAATTGTCAACTTCCTTAGAGAATAACTTAGAAACTATCCCCATTAATACCGAGGATGATGAGTTATCTGATCATCTCACACTGACGTGCAGCAGATCTTCTGAAACTGTGGCTCCTGGTGCAACTCCCATTGTGATCTCATCCTCAGGGGGCGACATAGGCCATTCTATTACTTTTTTATCCTGGAATGTTGCAGGGTTGTCTTCCAGGCTGGACGACATAAACTGTGCTTCCTTTGTAAAACGGTTTTCGATCGTCTGTCTCCAGGAATGTGGGACGGTCGAGCCCATTCATATGAATGGTTATCGTACCTACCACACGCCAGCTGTACACACTTTGAGAGGGAGAAATAAAGGAGGCCTTTGTATTTACGTCTCAAATTGTTTAAAAGAAACTAAGATTTCTTTTTTCTCTGATTCCATCTTCTACCAGATTTTGCATATAACGTTGGGGGGTAATCAACACATTAACCTGATAAATTTCTACAACAACATACCGAAAGATGTATGGGCCTCGACCTTTAAAGAATTACTTGAGACCCTTAAAAACATAGACGAAAAAGAACTTTCTGATAGTTGTGTGATTTGGATGGGCGATTTTAACTACTTTCTATGCCCATTGAGCGACCAAAACCTATGTGGACTGGGAGAGATGGACGGTGTTCCTGTGACACACTTCTCACATACATCTCTGGGAAAACACCTTAATGATATACTTTTCTCCCTGGACCTGGGCTTTGTGAATGAACTATGCTCCCCACCAGTCTCTTTTAACCCCACATTCATTGGACGGGGCTGCAAATCAATAATTGACTTCATGTTAATATCCAAACGTTACTCTCATTATATTCTCGCGTTTGAAACATGCGAGGTAGCAATGAGTGACCACTTACCGCTTAGTATGTCCCTTATTACAATGCTGGGTAAAAACAACACTGTTACCATGACTCAGACCCTTTATGACTATAGATTAGAACTTGCAAGGAAGAACGGTTATACCCTAAAATGGGACAAAGTGGAACCAGTGGCCTTCCTAGGAAATTTAATTCGTTCCAAGGAAGAGGAATTTAATATCTGTCTCACAGAGTACGCTGAGCCTCTCAAAGTCAATGATGCATTCCTTAGTATCTCAGAGGAAATTAAAAAGCTACTCACGAGACCTCTGAATTCTGGGGTAAACAAAATTAAGAGATGGTTTGATAGAGAGTGTAGTAAGACCCACGCTCATTTAATGGAACAACTAAAAAGGGAGCCTAGGGTAATGATCGAAGTTAGATCAGCCAGATCTGCCTACCAACAGGCAGTTAAAAAAAGGAAAAAACAAATTAAACAGGAAGCCTGGAGTACCCTTCGGGAAACCTGCATTTCTAAAAATAATACCGCATTTTGGAAAGCGGTGAATGCTCCTTTTTTCTCCAATGATTCAACAGACTCTATCGTAACAGCTATCTCGGAAGAGGGCTGGATGTCTTTCTTTCGTGAACTTTATACAAAGGACTCTCAGGTCGAGATAGAAGGGGAATTTAACTCAGGTGATAAGGACGTGGTACCCTATCCAATAAATGTTGATTTTAATGTGGAGGAAGTTATGACAGCTATCAACAAGAGCCCAGCGGGAAAGGCCCCGGGTCCGGATGGAATTCCCGTAGATGTTTTTAAGGCTAACAGTAAGTTATGGGCCCCACTGTTAACTAATGTCCTTAACAGTTTTACTAAAATGGGCTTCCCAAAGACCTGGCAGGAAGCCATTGTGGTACCCATTTTCAAGAAAGGAGATCGCAGTTTACCGAAATGCTATAGACCGATCTCCTTACTTGATTCACTCATGAAGATCGCGGGGAGAGTTATACTTAACAAATTACAAGTATGGGTGAACGACACAGGTACTCTCTCCCAATTTCAATACGGTTTTAGGGAAGGCTTAGGAACAATAGAGCAAGGCCTGAATCTAGCACTCCTAGTAGCCAAATATGTCGAGGCAAAAAAAGAGAACTTATTTCTAACATTTGTGGATTTAAGCTCGGCCTTTGACTGCATCAACCACAATAAACTTTGGCTAACTATGCAGGATATGGGAGTGGACCCGAACCTCCTAATATTTATTAGAGAATTATATCGGGAGGCGGGCGCAAGGGTACGCTATGGGGAGAAGGGGGACTGCACCTCCAAATTTTCCATAGAAAAGGGTGTGAGACAAGGCTGTATTCTAGCACCTTTTTTATTTAATTTATATATTAACTCGGTCGCGTCTCACCTCCTGGAAGATAAGCAGGATTATCCCAAAATTGGTAATTCCTTTATCCCCATTCTTTTATATGCAGACGATGCTGTAATCATGGCCCGGACCCAAATCGGTCTCCAGAGATCGATTACCAGCTTCTCTGAATACATGGGTAGTAGAGGCCTAAAGATTAACATAAGCAAAACATTTAATATGTGCTGCACAAAAAAGAAGAATCTTAGCTGTAATTCATTTTTATCTAACACGAAAATCGCGACTGTCAATACTTTTTCGTATTTAGGTATTACTTTTGATAAAAAGGGAACTTGGACAGCGGCAGGTGAATCCCGAAAGCTAGCATTCTCGCGAGCAATTGGGGCGGTCAAACATTTTTCAAACAAGGTTGGAGGCCGCCCGGTACCAGTCTTGCTTGATATCTATAGGGCTAAGTGCGTAACAATTGCACTATATGGCGCAGGAATTTGGGGGATTGTGAACACCCCAAGTATTCAAATTCAGATCTGTCAGAATGCTTTTCTGCGGTACTTATTGGCTGTGCCGAGGTCAACTTCTTCTTATGCCTGTCATCAAGAGTTGGGCGTGCCCTATATTGCTGATCTCATCAAACTGGAGCCCATCTTGCTGTGGCATAAAGTATGGTCTGGAACTGAGACAGACCTGAACAGGGACATAATTAAGGACTGCCTAGGCCTAGATGGAGCACTGAAAATTCCCTGGTTTAATTACGTAAGGAATTTCTTTACGGAGTTAGGCCATCCGGAGTTCTTTGACTCTCCAGCTAGCATGACGAATTTTTCAAGAAAGAAGCTTAAGCAAATTTGTCTGCATTTTCTTTCAGAGCAACGCTGGATGTCAGAGAAATGTAAGAGCTCTGTTATGGCCAATCAGCTACTTATTACTAACCCGGGTATCCAACCATATTTGAAACTAGTCCCCAGCTGCTATACTCGCATGCTGTTATCTCGTTTTAGGGCTGACATCTTTTTTAGAATGGTCACCTTTCCTGAGAAGAATTGCTGGCTTAAGGAACTTACTCCTTGTCCCTGTGACCAGATTTCTGTCCAATCTTCCCTCCACTGTATCCTTTTTTGTAAATTTTATACAGAACCTAGAAAAAGTATTCTTCGACCCGTTTTAAAAAAGCTAGGGTTGAGACAATGTAGAGCGGCGTTGGTCAGATTACAAATGTTAGACGATGAATTTCTTATTTTTTCGGTCTCTATGTTCCTAAAAACTGTTATTAGATTTAGGATCTCCATGAATTAGATCATTTTTAACATGCTGTTATTTTTAACTTTTAAAGCTTGTCTCATTGAATGAAATGTGATATATGTTTGCTTTTATGGTTTTGTCTCTTAAAAATCGAATAAAGCTGTTTCTGATTCTGATTCTGATTCTGAGTTGAATTTGATAGATAACCCTTCAATTCTTATATTAATCAATATACATTATAAGAAATAACCACCCGACACAGGTCATCAAACAATGATTTTTCTTTATCTAATTAAATTGCAGGTTAAAATCCTAACAAATGCAATATTATCGTTTGTCATAATTACCTATTCTGGCTAATTGTCGTTCTCTAAGTCAGAAACTGGTCCTCAGAAATTCATCAGAGATTCTACCATCCCGTCCTCTGCTGTCAGCGTGGAATGCCGCATAGAGTAGCATCGATCAGGGTGCATCTCAAGCTCTTTGGGTGGTAACCGAATTTCCTTCTCTAGACTACTAATATTTATACCAAAATTTACATATACATGTAACATTTTCATTATTTCCAGGTCATTGATTGGCTGGATTCAGCCCCGTCCCAATGCTTTAAGCAAAATTTTCAAAATTTCACATACGGATGATGTATAAACTAGGCGCATGGGAAAGTCGTTTCCAGGTCAAGAAAGTATCAGTCTATTGTGAATAGGTGGCTTTTGGTCCCCAGATGGCAACATTTCTTCCATGTTCAGGGACATTGGCATCTTGCCCAGAGTAGTCTTCATAGACCAGGTTCAGAGGTTCAAGGAGAGGACACTACGTAGTCAGTGCAGGCGCCTTCCTCCATTGCTCAGTGCATGAAGTCATGTACTTTAGTGAGGATTCAGTCGGCAGCCATCTTTTAGTAGGCCGAAATAGTCAACTTACGTAAAGAGACACAAGAATCGTAATTAATACATAGAAATGATTTAAAAAGTGTTATTCCCTTACTAATACCCTTATGTGTATGCATTTATCTAGCCATATGCGACATTTAAAGCCGTTAATGCTGGTTTATTTAAACGCAAATCACATTAACACTGCTTAAGCTAAACATATAAATTTAATATGCATACTAACTTAGTTCACTTATTATTTTTAACCATGCTAATGCATTCCCACGTATATTCTCTTGATTAATAAGGTTGGTTAGTTCATCACAGTACACTGTTTAATCATTAAAATTAATTGTTTAGTCGTTTTAATATAAACATATATAAATGGATTGGGTATACCAAATTTTTTTTATTTTACCCGCTCCATCAGTTGCACGCCCAATGATGATGCATGCCACTATTAGTGGGTGAGAGCTGTTTTAAAGAACCTTGCATGGTATTATTGATTTACATTTCCACCTTTTTTAGGTCGAGCGTAAGCATACTACCTCTTGTATACTTTAGTATACTTATATCTCTGTGGTCCAAATGCCATTCCTTGCTTCTCATTTGTGTGTATCAACAGGCGCGGTGCGTCCATTGGGGCGTGGGGGCGTAGCCCCCCCGCCCGCGCCGTGCCCGCAGCTGCAGCTCCCTCCTCTGTGACTAGTCTGTGAATGTCCGCAACCGCTCCCGAGTCCTCCCTCTGTGAATGTCAGTCAGCATGACGTCGGACCGTGGGCGGTCCGGTGTCATGTTGACTGACATCATTGTCATACGCCTTTGGGAAAGGCAGCACAAGTGCGCATGAGTGGGCATGGAGCTTAATTTTTTACTCCGTGCCCAGTCATGCGTACTTGTATTTTTGCTGCCTTGCGCATGCCCATTAGGAGCCCCTCGGTCTCCTAAATGGGCAGGCGGCGGGCGAGGAGTAGGCGGTGCCGTCAGCCAATCCTGGCGCTGCTGCAGCGCCAGGATTGGCTGAGGGCCGGGTTGCAGTCACTTGCGTCACGTCACGTGGACGTGGTGTTCCGGACCGTTTGAAGGGGCAGAGAGGCGCCAACGCGGACCAGGAGAAGAGGCGGTCAGGTAAGTGTTTTTTAATTTTGGTTTTAGGGTAACCTATAGACGCTGTATAGAGTAAAATTATATCCTCTGACTAATGTTCATATTTAATGAAGAAGCCCTCATCATAAAACGAACTCGTTAGTTTCTCCTTGTCACAGAGCGAGCATTAAATGTCACTCTTTACTCCGGCCCCCCTACTACGCTTTCCCTAAACTGTTTGGTAGGCACACTTGTCATATAAATCCACATATAATTCTCTCTTTTTCTGTACAGGTAAAGAAAATAAACGTGTAAAGGCAGTTACTGGGAGGCAGGCTTAGGGACTGCTTTAAATTCACCCCTTATTGAGTCTGGGCTGAAAATCATTCAATTCTGCTGAGGACACACGGGCAGAGTGTATATAAATATCTCGGGCTCTCCAGATAGCCGGCAGATTTATTCCGCTGCCAAGCCTGCAGAAAATTGACTTGTTTCATGGAGGCAGGCTATTGACACATTACCGCGAGGAGGGTTAAGAGAGAAAGAAGCGAGACCGGCTCCCCTCTATTATACGATAATGTAATCAGCAGTGTGGGAAATGGCTGTGGGTAAAATGGCATCACTGACATTTATATTAGAGGATATTGATGGCAGGAGCTGTGCCCGCATCTATCCTGCCTCTCGCTTCCCGGGGATTGACACACAGGCGCTTGTTGGCTGCCTTTCCTCCCCAGCTCCTACGGCGGAGCGCCTGTCCTCGCGCCTCCGTCTTCTCTTTCACTTGCCCCCTCTGTCGCTCCCGCCTGTGGGTCCCCCTATGCCGCCTCTTCCATCCCCGCAGATCTTTCCCACCTTGCCTCAGTCCCGCGGACACCCCTCTCAGTGCTCGCTCACTACTCACTGCCACCTTGTCCTTTTTTACTTCCTCTTCCCTTTCTTCCCTCTCCCCGTAGTCCCCTCATACTCTTTTTTTTGTCTCATTTTCTCACATTCCTGTATGTTCACACTCCTTTCACTAAACCGTCCTTCGCGTGCTCATTCTCTATGTGTCTGTCACCCTCCTTGTGAATACATCAAGTGAAGGTGATGCCCGTGCACTTTGTTAAGTCTGATACAAGCTGCTTGTGCACTTATGGGGTGAGGTACATACACGATGAAGAGTGGCCACGCTTTCTGCACGCTATGCTATACATATCTTTATGTAGATGTAAAGGCCAATTGCTAGGCACTGCCGCCTGCTCTACTTCAGCGCATTCAATTTTCAGTATTTGTATAGCGCTTCACAGCACTTGTGTTGTGTGGCTCCGCAGCACTGTTCTGGTCCGGTTAGAAGAGGCTTCCCATGGTTGGTAGAGTGCATGTTCATAGTGGTGTAACCTGCGGGGGGAGCATTGGGCATCGTGTGAGAGCCGTGGGGATGCTCCCCTTGTGTAGGTACGGATTTGGCACAGCGCCTACACGTGGCAGTGATGCCAGAGGGTGTAAGGTGCGTGTAGTGGAGTTTGAGTTTACGTACCATCATCTGATGGGCTCGGCCGTTGGGTCGTTTTGAGAGTGCGTTTTGACGCGACTTTGTTATGGGGCACTTTTACGCCCCGCCATTTTCAAATGTCACCAGCCGCCACTGTGTATCAATGTCCTTTAAAAATCCTTGGTTACTAGTGGCCAGTCCTGCCTCTTTGTCCCTCCTTTTTCCTCCAAGGAGCAGGGACTTGGGGGACTATTTTGTTATGTTTTCTACCTTGTGTTACACTGTGGATGCTCAGACATAGCTGCTTACATTTAATTGCAGCAATCACTCTCCCAGTTCCTATCATGTGGCTGGCATCCATTTGTAGACTTCCAGAGGGAAGCTCCCAGGCTGGCTCGGAATCTAAGCAATTAATTATTTTCTATTTGCTTACTGTTACCATCCTGGCACTCGAGCTTTAGCTGTAAACATCGTAAGCTAAAGTGCAAATGCCCTGATTGCTTAAAAAGTAAAGAAATATAATTTTTTTTTTATTTCTTTACTTTTTAAGCAATCGCGGCACCTGTGCTTTAGCTTACAATGTTTACAGCTAAAGCTCGAGTGCCACAAAGGCTTGTTACTGTGTGAAATCAAAGTAACAGGATCTAATCCACAGATACCCCTCTCACCTGGCTATTGCTCTCCAATCACTCATGTTCTCTTTGTGAAGCGAGATTGGGCAGTTAAGAGACATGCATTTAAAATGCCCATCCTGCTTCCTGTTTACTCCACTGAACACTATGGCATCCACAAAGCAGTGGCGTAACGAAACTTGAGGGGGCCCCCCTGCAAAGTACATGGAGGGGGCCCCCCATTCTCCTCGCCAGTCAAGAGCCCTCAGGCCAGCGACCCGCCATACTGCAGGGGCTCACCCCAGCCATAAAAAAAGGATTCTGGTTCCTCTATTGGTCACATCCGCCCTCTCATCGAGCGATTTACATACATCAGTAAATGCTGCTGCGCCCTCCAGCAAAGTTACATAACACTGCCTCCAGCCGGCCCACCAAACACATCCTCCTACTTGATGAGCCACCTTCAAGCGAAGCCCTCTCTGTTAACCACCTCCAAACGCAGATCACTTCCGTCGTGCCTGCTACTAACTCATCCATTACACTCTACCCTCACCCCTATGAAACCCGCAATTATGCTTTTCTGCCCTCCTTTAAAACCACCCCTCGGATGTCACTGCAAACCTGTGACCGCCGCCTACTGCTCCCCTGTCCATCACCCACAGAAAGACTGATGACCGGTCACCATCTAACCACTGCCTACCAGTAAAGACAGAGCCTTTCAGCTGCTGGCCTCCCCAATGCCACTATGGAAGTTTTAAAAATGTTGAACAATCTCTGCAACTGACCACCTCAAAACATTTCTTCCTGCTAGCCTATACGGCATCAAAGCCGTTCCTGCTACTTTTCATCCTCTGCATGATGCACACAATAATATCAAATGCACAAAGGGTCCGATTTTTGTTTCCTCACGCCAACATTAATTTACACTATGTACCCCACTAAACCATACCTGCTGTCAAAGGCAAACCAGATCCCATATGTAGCACCAGTCAACAAGTACCCCAAGGACAAACACCAGAGAGAATGAGCGATTCATGAATTAAACCTACAATGACAACGTAGCATTTCCCCACCAACTGTCAGCCCAGCGAAGTCTGCAACCGCACAGTAGCCATCAATACCAGCAACGTCTAAAGCGCATTTCCACTTCCTTTCTTTGGCAGCTCCTGATACATATACGTATGCCTTCTGGGCGCCATCTACCACAGACCACAGCATTCTTTGTCTCTCTAAGACTAACCGAATGCTGTCGGTGAACGCTTCTCTTTCCCCTTCCTTACTAATAACTAATGGAGGATAACGAAAAAAATATATAGTATTTTCTTATGCAAATAGCGTATCAAGCACTTGCTGCCCGCAGTCCTCGCCAGATCCACACAAATCAATATTCTGCTATCGCACCATCCTGTCACCCCTATTATTATCCCTTCCTTGAACTGGGAAAAACAATACTTTGCACAAAAACAAGTCCCTTTAAAACCTTTGCTACTTACAGACTCGCAAAGCACTTCCTTGTTTTACTAACTGTTGTAAAGCAAACGGATAACTCATTCTAGGATTGGGATTATTGTTTAGAGGTGTGGAAGTTAATACTGAGACATAGGATGATTTTTTGCATACACTCGTTCTTCCCTGCATGCACACACAAAGCAACATTACAATTTAGCTAAACAAATTGTTCAGAAATGTACTGGAAGGTAAAGAAACAGCCTAAATTATTTTTACAAAGAAAAATAGACAATCGTCAACTTTATACCCCATGACATAAAAGCCTTAGCGTGCACAGCTTGCTCAAATCCACGCTACCTAATTCTACCAAACTCAGCACATTTGAACATCTCATAATTCCATGCCACACAATTCAACTATAAATAATTTAACCCTACATTCCATACCACATAATTACAATCCTAAAAATGAAAAAACATATATTTCTACTTCACTCCATACCACATAAGTCCACATCACATAATAACATTCCACACAACTTAATAGCACTCCAAACCACATAATTACACTCCACACAACACAATTTAAGTATACATAATTCCACTTCAACCTATATAATTATACGTCACACAACATATTTACAGTCAACTTTAAAACACAGAATTACCCTCCACAAAATACAACTCTGCAACATGCTACATAATTCCACTCCGCACAATTATACACCACACCATGCCACATAATTCCACACGTCTCACAATTCTACAATTCATCCCCACACAATTCATCACACATAATTACTCCACATAATACCACTCAGCACCACATAATTACCCTCCACATAATTATGCTCTCATCCATATTGCATAAATACACTCCACATAAATCTAGTCTATGCCACGTAGCAACATTCCACATACACTCGTTCTTTCCTGCATACGCACAAAAAGAAACATTACAATTTAGCTTAACAAATTGTTCAGAAATGTACCGGAAGGTAAAGAAACAGCCCAAATTATTTTTACAAAGAAAAATAGACAATCGTCAACTTTATACCCCATGACACAAAAGCCTTAGCGTGCACAGCTTGAATCAAATCCACGCTACCTAATTCTAGCAAACTCAGCACATTTGATCCTCTCATAATTCCATGCCACACTATTCAACTATAAATAATTTAACCCTACATTCCATACCACATAATTACAATCCTAAATATGAAAAAACATATATTTCTACTTCACTCCATACCTCATAATTCCACATCACATAATAACATTCCACACAACTTAATAGCACTCCAAACCAAACAATTACACTCCACACTACACAATTCAAGTACACATAATTCCACTTCAACCTATATAATTATACGTCACACAACATATTTACACGCAACTCCAAAACACAGAATTACCCTCCACAAAATACAACTCTGCAAAATGCTACATAATTCCACTCCGCACAATTATACACCACACCATGCCACATAATTCCACACGTCACAATTCCACAATTCATCCCCACACAATTCATCACACATAATTACTCCACATAATACCACTCAGCACCACATAATTAACCTCCACATAAATATGCTCTCATCCATATTGCATAAATGCACTCCACATAAATCCAGTCTGTCAAGTAGCAACATTCCACATAACTACACTTCACACCATGCCTCATAATACCACTCAACATAATTTTCACCCAGCAGCGAACACTTCCACGTCACACATTTCAACTCTACACATTTCCATTCCACACCACATAATTCAACAACAAACTACATAATTCAAACCAACAACAGAATTACATAACACACCACATACATCCAATCTACACCACAAAATTCCACATCATGCTATAATATTTAACAGCACACCACATAAGTAAACTCCACTACATACCACTCCACAACGCAAAATACCATTCCAGATAATCTCACTCCAAGACACACAATCCCACTCCATGACACACAATCCCACTCCACATAATTCCAGTACACTCAATACCACACAATTACTATCCACATAATTACATTATTTCGCTACACAGATCCAATCCACACAACACAATTCCACAACTAACAATTCCAATCCAAACCACATATGTCCACTTGACACCACACACATTCACTCCACTCCAAGCAGAAAACACATAGGTAAAATACACTGTCCTTTACAATGTCAATAGCTCTAACTCTCACAAATGCGAGACCAATTGCATTGCAAATGCTTGTTTACCTTCCAATGCGACCGAGCAGATCCTGTTCATTTTTTTAATTTTTATTTATTTTATGGAGTTTTATATAGCTCGAACTTGACCCGTATCGGGTATCATAGCGCTTTACATGAGCACCAGTTGCGTTACATGAGGACACATTCATATTTGTTAGGCACAGGGAGATTAAGTGATTTTCCCAGAATCACAGGATGTTCAGCGTCATTGTTGAAACTCGAGCCCAGTTCCCCAGATTCGAGGTCGACCGCCCTAGCCGTTAGGCCAACTCCTCTCCCAAGTATGAGTAAGAATAGGCATTCGAAGGGCTAAGCAGAAGAGCTGAAGTATTTAGATGTAAAAGTAGTGGAAGGTAGGTTCAAGTAGGAGTATGCAGGAGTAAGAGTGCAAGTAGGAGTAGGTAGGACTAAGTTATGGTAATAAGGGCATTGGTAAATACGGTAGCAAAAGTAAGAATAGCAGTTAGAAGACGTAATAGGAGTAAGAGGAGAAATGAGTAAGAGCAGGAGGAAATAGGCGTAATAAATTGTAAGTGGAAGCAAGAGTATGTTGGAATAATAAAACGTAAGAGTGGGAACAAATATGAGGTGTAAGAGAAAGGTAAAATTAAGAGGTTACGTAGCACAGTAAGAGGAAGTATGCAACATATGAGTAGAAACAAAAATCAGCAGTAGGCATAAGTAGGAAAAGTTAGTAAATTAAGTGCAAGATTAATGAAAGTAAGATTGAAAGAGACCAAGATGAGGAAAGAAAGACGAAGACAGCAAATCCTTGCATATTCTTCTACGACTCCAGTGCTAACAAAGCGTGACATGCTTTTCATTTTATGTACACATCAGATGAAGAGCAAGGACCTTCCATTAAGCGCTATTGTAACACGCTTCAGTTGGTAACTTGCGTGCAGCTGAAATAGGTACAATTTATGTGTTTTATAGCGCTCACAAACAGCATAAGCGTGTTTCTTGGCACTATTTCAACAAAAGTTAACGCTATGCCACTGGCAGAGGTGCAATTTGTTTTATTAATGGGTTGCACACAGACCGGTCTCTGTGACGTGCTGTTCGACGAAAAAGTGCAAGAAAAGACTTCTTAATACCACGTAAGCAGGACTGTTTGGATAAAGCTTAGCCGATGCCCGGGAGCCGAATAGTGATTTTTGTGTGTCTCTGGCGCCCAGCAGCAGTGCGTTTACCCCAAGGGCCACATTTGGCATGTTCTGATTTGAACTCACCATTATAGAGAGAATGTAATACTAGGTCATTTATTGTCACATGCAACAAGGGTTGTCAATCCCGGCCCCCTTTCTCTGTAGTCCCCGGCACCTGTTTAGAGGTGGATAGGAAGGAGCCCTCTCTCCTTCCAGCACAGCAAGCAATACCACAGAACAGCGCCAAGGCTAACACAAACGGCTCCCGGTAGCTCAGCTCATGTGCCCCGGTAGATGTGAGGCTGTGAGCTGATGAGTAAGAGGTTTAGGAGCAGGGTGAGGAGCTGGCAGCCTACACCAGGGTGGAGCAACAGCACCGAGGCGTCTACAGCAACAGGGGACGGGTCTCCTCAGCTCCAAAGTGTGAGGCCAGCACGTGGGAGCCATGCAGCGGCAGCCAATGCTTGTGAAGCAAGTAATCAAGCATTGGCAAAGGTAAAATAAAACCAAGCTAGTGCCAACTAACACGAAGGGTGGGACGGGGAATGGTAAAATTGGGGGCAGGAGGCAGGCCCGGCTCCGGGAATTTTTATTTGGGTGGGCCAAGGGTACATTCGGGTGGGCCACTGCTGGCCCGATTTATCGCTTATATATCTAGCCAGGCCTGCTTCTGGGCCCTCCTTTATCTCTCCTTACTCTTACAAGGCACAGTAAAACGCACTCTTTTCAAAGTCTCTTTCTAAATGTTATCACTCTCAAAAAGTGCTTTTCTTCCATGCAATGTCCCTTTGATGGGAAGAGGAAGTTTCTAAGGTGGGAGTATCAAGCAAGTGACACTACCCGGGCTTCCTCTGTGCGAGCCTTCAGGGAGAAACCCTCTTCATTACTACCTCCACCTGACCTCTGACTCTGCAGCGCACTCTCTTACAGGCTTGATTATCCACTTTTCTACCACCCTTCTCCATCACACCTTATCTCACACCTGACCTTGGGCCCTAGCCCCATATCAGCCACCATTCAGTTCCACTTTCACTATTCCCAGTAAAAAACAATAGAAAAACCCCCTTCAAACTTGAAACATTGAATATAGCAGTAAAAATAATTAGCATGCATGATAAAGTATGCTCCACAGTTGTCCTAATCACCTGACTGTTAATTAAATAAATGAAAACAGAAAGGCCATGACAGGGCCGGCTTTACTGCTGGTGCAAACGTCTTTTTGACCTCTTTTTTGACCTCTTTCTCTGTAGATAGGTTAACTACCACCCTCCAACAGTACCCTTCATCTCGCCATAGCCACTCCCCCTCATGGCCTCCTCCTCAGACTCCCTAACTACCACCCTCCACCAGTTTCCCCCATCTTTCTGTAGCTCCCCCACACCCCATGACCGCCTCCTCAGATTCCCTCACTGCCACCCTCCACCAGCGCCCCTCATAGCTTCGTATTTCCCCCCACCCCATGACCACCTCCTCGGATTCCCTGCCACCCTCCATCAGTGCCCCTCATCTCTCTGTAGTTCCCCCCCACCCCTGACCTCCTCCTCAGATTCCCTCACTGCCACCCTCCACCAGTGCCCCTCATTTCTCCATAATTCCCCCCACCCCCATAACCTCCTCCTCAGATTCCTTCACTGCCACCCTCCACCAGCACCCCTCATCTCTCCGTAGATCCCCCCACCAGTGATCTCCTCTTTGGATTCCCTCACTGCCACCCCCCACTAGTGCCCCTCAGCTCTCTGTAGTTCCCCCACCTCATGACCTCCTCCTCCGCTTCCCTCACTGCCAACCTCCACTAGTGCCCCTCATTTCTACATAGCCCCCCCACCCCATGACCTCCTCCTCAGATTCCCTCACTGCTCCCTCCACCAGCGCCCCTCATCTCTCTGTAGTTCCCCCCCACCCCATGACCTCCTCCTCAGATTTCTTCACTGCCGCCCTCCACCAGTACCCCTCATCTCTCTGTAGATCCCCTCCACCCTGTGACCTCCTCCTCGGATTCCCTCACTGCCACCCTCCACTAGTGCCCCTCATCTCTCTGCTGTTCCCCCCACCCCGTGACCACCTCCTCTGACTCCCTCACTGCCACCCTCCACCAGTGCTCCTCATCTCATTGTAGCTCCCCACCCCATTACCTCTTCCTCGTTTTCCCTCACTGCCACCCTCCACTAGTGCCCCTCATCTTTCCGCAGCTCCACCCCCACTCCAGGACCTCCTCCTCGGCTTCCCTCACTGCCACTCTCCACTAGTGCCCCTCATCTCTCTGTAGTTCCCCCCACCCCGTGACCTCCTCCTCTGACTCCCTCACTGCCACCCTCCACCAGCGCCCCTCATCTCTCCGTAGCTCCTCACCCCATGACCTCTTCCTCGGATTCCCTCACTGCCACCCTCCACTTGTGCCCCTCATCTCTCCGTTGCCCCTCTCTCATATCCATTCCATTTGTTGTACAGCGCTACTCATATGAGTGTAGGGTGTCACAGTACTTTACATAACAGCACACATTATACAGAGACAATAAATCAGTCTACGGGGAATGTCACATAAGCCAATGAGGATTACAAGGTGTAGAAATCACGTCATCCATACTGGTGGGCAATATATTTTACGGGGTTTGGACTGGAGAAGCACAAACTCAGGATTTAAAGAGTACTCCAGTGGTTGGGGGTTGGCTTTACTGATAAAAATGTATAACTGCCCAAACAAACTCTTTTTGGCAACATTAGAATAATGAAGGAATGGAGAAGTTCTAACTATATCACAATACAAAAAAGCGAAGTTTGTATGCAGCTCTTTAAAGACAGTTCATAGGTCACTGTCCTATGTTAGGATAGTAACTTCTGAACTGCAAGTAACACAAGGATATCTGTGACAGAGGTAGTAACCCACTGAGCTATTCCCATAAAATTCAGTTTATCAGCATTTAAAAACTACCAACAGACAAATGGTTACTCTGCAGCAGGATCGTAAATCACCAGTTATCTGCACAGTTTTTATTGTAGTTGTACATCAGTGGCAGATTCACTGGGAGGGCCATGGCTCATGTTTGGGTGGGCCTGGCCCACCCCGCCCACCCCACCCTCTAGAACCGGGCCTGGCAGGAGGTAACATATCCTGCACTTGTTAGTGGTGTGAGACAAAGAAAAGGGTCACAGGAGGATATTTACAGCTGGGACTAATTAAAGTCCCAGATAACCTAACTATCTGTAGAAATGTAAATGCTGCATTTTAAAATATATCAGGCATTTGTTATCAACCCACAACATAGCATGTTTTTTGAAGGAGCTCACAATGAAAACTCACAATTAAAACTGCTAGACTTACCGACAACGCTGCAGAATGTTATCTGTCCTGCTCTTTACCAGTCTAACCTCTCTCACTGAAAGCCCCGGTGTTTCTGAAGAGTGCGGGGCCCCATCCTTTTTCTGGCCGGGCTCTGACTGAAGAGAAACAATGTAACTTGTTACTTTGTTTCTCTTCAGTCCTGCCCTGGGTCTGCGCGAGGAGCTCAGAGCAGGCTGCAGACTGCACCTGCTTTCTAGAGCAAGCCTTTCAATCACAGCTCTGTACTGAAGAGCTGAGGGGGCCCCCTTCACCTACCGAAGACTGGGGGCCCCCGCACCGCGGGGGCTGCGGGGGCGTTTGTTACGCCCCTGCCACAAAGCTTTACTTTCACTTTTTGTCGTAAGGACATTTCAAGCTTTTCTTAAGCTTCTATAAAAGCAGAAAAGTTTAAATGTTTCAGCTTGAGTCTTACATTCTTGTGTCCTGGATGTCATGATTAATTGCAAGCTCTTTGGAGTTCTGTAAAAGCAGCTGTAAATAGCTAGAGAGAAGCTGCAGTTTGAGGCTCAGATCACAGTGCCCAGAGAAACCAAACGTGAACATGTCTCCAAGAACGCTTTTGGAGGTAGGTTTTCCTGATATTTACATTTTACAGTACTTTCTCTGAATTGTTAAATTCACTACAAATTAAACTTAAAGCAACTGGAACTTGAGCTCTAGCATGAAAGTCAACTATTGCTGGTGGTGGGGAGAGTTTGTGTTCAGCTTATTTACATTTTTTTCTCTCACTTTGAAAGGTTTATTTCACATATATAGAGGTTTCACAAACTACCTGCCCTTAAACGTTTGTCACAAATTTGTCAGCTGGAATTCCTTCTGGTTGCTTACTCTAAGCAAAGGAAGCTTGGCAGTGAATGAACGCAGACTCTGAAAATGTAGCTTCATATTGACTGTTACACACGGTCTCTCGGGCAGACTGAGCGTTCCCATGCATGCTGCAAGTACGTCAGCCAAGGGATTGGCCCACCCGAATCCTGTTCTATGTTATGTTACTGTGTATCTGTATAGAGCAGCATTCGCCAATTAACCTGTCTCTTGGTGCTTAAATACTGGCATGTGTGTGTGTGGCATCAGAGGAACTCATTCAGGGATATTTGCTCCCCTCTCGGCAATGTTAGACTTTGCTACCCTATTTCAGCCATTAAGCACACATTCTTTAGCTGGCTTCTTGGTGCTTAATCACCAGCAGTAGTGTGTGGCATCAGCAGATCTTATTCAGGATTATTTGCCCCCTGAGCAAAGTTGGATTTTGTTGCCCCCATATAGCAACTGGGGCCACTTTCACTAGCTGGAGTGGCAATTTGGTGCCCTCCTGCTGGCGGTGCCCTAACTATTCACCTTGCCCTAGAGCTTGGGTACTCGCAAACTTTCTCTCGAGGGCCAAATTTACAGTGTGGTTTGTGGCCGAGGGCCACACCGGTGGGGGCTGGGTCCGTGGGGGGCGAGGCTAGAGTAAAAAAAACTGTGAACATGAGGTCAGACACAGGCCCCTGCCATGGACGCATTGATCCACTGAGCCACCAGACCCGGCATCTATCTATCTATCTATCTATCTATCTATCTATCTATCTATCTATCTATCTATCTATCTATCTATCTATCTATCTATCTATCTATCTATCTATCTATCTATCTATCTATCTATCTATCTATCTATCTATCTATCTATCTATCTATCTATCTATCTATCTATCTATCTATCTATCTATCTATCTATATTTATCTTTATCTATTTATCTTTATCTATTTATCTATCTATATTTATCTTTATCTATTTATCTTTATCTATTTATCTTTATCTATTTCTCTCTATTTATCTCTCTATCTCTATTCATCTCTCTATCTCTATCTCTGTCTATCTCTAGCTATCTATCTCTAAATCTATCCCTATCTATGTATCTCTATATCTAACTCTATCTATTTATCTCTACCTATTTATCTCTATCAATCTTTCTATCTCTATGCATATCTATCTCTCTATCTATATCCATCTCTCTCTCTCTCTCTATCTCTATCTATCTCTCTATCTCTCTATATCTCTATATCTCTCTGTCTATCTCTCTATGTCTCTCAGCCTCTCTATCTATCTCTGTCTCTCTATCTATCTATCTGTCTCTCTATCTATCTGTCTGTCTCGATCTATCTGTCTGTCTCGATCTATCTGTCTGTCTCAATCTATCTGTCTGTCTCAATCTATCTGTCGGTCTCGACTATCTGTCTCTATCTCTGTCTGTATCTACCTATCTATCTCTATCTGTATCTATCTGTCTGTATCTATCCGTCTGTATCTATCTATCTGTCTCCATCTATCTGTCTCCATCTAGCAGTCTCCATCTATCTGTCTCCATCTATCTGTGTCTGTCTCTATCTGTGTCTGTCTCTATCTATCTGTCTCTGTCTGTGTCTCTGTCTGTATCTATTTCTATTTGTGTCTGTATCTATCTGTCTCTATCGGTGTCTCTGTCTTTATCTGTGTCTCTGTCTCTCTATCTCTATCTGTGTCTCTGTCTTCATCTCTCTGTGTCTCTGTCCCTCCAAACGCAATTGTCCAAATTCTGAATGTGCTTACGTCAGCAACACGAAACAGGAAGCTTCCCAAAAGGCCCTTTAAAAGTCAGCTGTGAAAGAGCTCACAGCTGACTTTTAAATGGCCTTTAGGGAAGCTTACCAACGGTGCCATGTGTGACATCACAGAGGCCGACAGTAAACACAAAAGATGGCCGAAGGAGCATTTAATACGTATTCACTAAGTATGCTCCTGCGGTCATCTTTAATTATGAGTACCACGGCCCTAGAGCATGTCCTCGCTACTGCATCTAATGTTGTTGTCCTGGATTCATATTAATGCCCTGGCTTCGTGCACTAGGCCGAATCGCATCCCCATTATCCTGATGTAGAAGCACTGTTTCTAGGAGGGTCAATTTTAGGCAACTTCCACCTAGATCGCCAACAGGTGACACTAAACAGGTTCTACAAACTGCACAAGTGGCCCATCTCCAGGGTAGAAGAACAGCAAAAGTCTCCTATCCAAGGGGGACCACAAGCTCTCATCAGCCCTTCCAGATCCATCTAAAATGTCAGACACTAAGCGTCAAAGGCACACAGGTTTGGTTCATATAAACCTAGAGGGCTCGTAGGGCTTTAAAATAGTTAACAACTATTGCATTCCCAGGTACGGGATCTTCATCCGGTGAGGTCACCCACATGCACTGTCTTTGCTTTTTTTTAATGCATTTTATTTACGCTGCACCCAGCCCAGATATTTGTTTGTTGCACACTGGGATTTGTAGTTCTGTTTAATACATTAAAACATCTGCAATAAAAATTCCAAATTTCAAATGAAATATCGAACTGGATGAGCTATTCACAAATGCAACAGCTTAACTTCACAGCTCTTGCCAGGCAAAGCGGGCCATTCCACACCTAGGTGCCAATTCCGATCCGGTAAAAACCGGGTACGAACCGTCGGACGGAGCCTTTTCTCCGTCCGACTCGTACCCGGTGCGAAATCCATCCGAAAATGCAAGTACGATTCATACGGAAACACCATTTCCGTACGAATCGAACAAAACACCGACCGAACAGAAACTAAACACAATTCCGATCCTGAAAGGCGCCGACGTGACGTCGGTACGCATCCAGCCTACGTTTCACGAACCAGGAAGTACGAATCGAACCGACGTCATCCCGCACGGTAAATATTTACCGGCTGCCAAAAACTGCCGGGAAATCAGGACGAGACACGCAAGGAGCAGCTGGACGCGACGAACAGACATGGACCCGAACCTACGTGCCATCCCTGCCCTCCTAGCAGTCCACCTGGCGTACAGGAACCGATGCAGACGCCGCAGAAGGTCAGCACAACAACCAGGGGCAAAGGGGGGGGCAGGGGCAGGACACACAACACCAACACATGGTACCAAATCACACATGGCCTGGACATACCTGACCATCAGGGCCTGGACACTGCCAGGGTGTGGGGGCGAGGCCAGCAACGCAAGCGTCCGCCACAACGGAAGTGGATGGTCACGCGAACCGGTACGTACCCTACCCAGGCCGCAAGAGCGTGGGTACGGAACGTACCATGCGTCCCCCTACGTCACTCCAACAATGGCGGTACGGCCCGTACCCACGTCAGAAAGGCCTTGGTACAGCTCGTACCAGCATTGCTGGGGTCATGTAGGGGTACGCGTGGTATGACCCGTAGCCACGCCCCCAAGGCCTGTGTACGGTGCGGACCCCACGGCACCGCAACAATGGGGGGACGCACCGTACCCACCCACCAAAGGCATGGGTACGGCCCGTACCCAGGCACGCAGAGCGTGGGCAGGGGTATGTACGGACCGTACCCCCACCCGTAGAAGTACGGCCCGTACCCCCACCCATGCATGTACGCCCCGAACCCCCACCCGTGTATGTACGCACCCAAGCACCACCCGTGTATATACGCCCCGAACCCCCACCCGTGTATGTACGCCCCGAACCCCCACCCGTGTATGTACGCACCAAAACCTCACCCGTGTATGTACGCACCGAACCCCCACCCGTGTATGTACGCCCCGAACCCCCACCCGTGTATGTACGCACCGAACCCCCACCCGTGTATGTACGCACCAAACCCCCAGCCGTGTATGTACGCACCGAACCCCCAGCCGTGTATGTACGCCCCGAACCCCCACCCGTGTATGTACGCACCGAAACCTCACCCGTGTATGTACGCACCAAACCCCCAGCCGTGTATGTACGCACCGAACCCCCAGCCGTGTATGTACGCCCCGAACCCCCACCCGTGTATGTACGCACCGAAACCTCACCCGTGTATGTACGCCCCGAACCCCCACCCGTGTATGTACGCACCCAAGCGCCACCCGTGTATGTACGCACCGAAACCTCACCCGTGTATGTACGCCCCGAACCCCCACCCGTGTATGTACGCACCGAAACCTCACCCGTGTATGTACGCCCCGAACCCCCACCCGTGTATGTACGCCCCGAACCCCCACCCGTGTATGTACGCACCAAAACCTCACCCGTGTATGTACGCACCGAACCCCCACCCGTGTATGTACGCCCCGAACCCCCACCCGTGTATGTACGCACCGAACCCCCACCCGTGTATGTACGCACCGAAACCTCACCCGTGTATGTACGCACCGAACCCCCACCCGTGTATGTATGCACCCAAGCGCCACCCGTGTATGTACGCACCGAAACTTCACCCGTGTATGTACGCACCCAAGCGCCACCCGGCCACCCGTGTATGTACGCAACGAAACCTCACCCGTGTATGTACGCACCCAAGCGCCACCCGGCCACCCGTGTATGTACGCAACGAAACCTCACCCGTGTATGTACGCACCGAACCCCCACCCGTGTATGTACGCACCAAACCCCCACCCGTGTATGTACGCACCGAACCTGCAATAAGAATGGGGTGTGCCAAACACCCCCAGCAGTGCCCAGACACAGGAGGGGTGGGTGCAGGGTCCTCCCAGCAGTGCCCAGACACAGGAGGGGTGGGTGCAGAGTCCTCCCAGCAGTGCCCAGACACAGGAGGGGTGGGTGCAGAGTCCCCCAGCAGTGCCCAGACACAGGAGGGGTGGGTGCAGGGTCCTCCCAGCAGTGCCCAGACACAGGAGGGGTGTGTGCAGAGTCCTCCCAGCAGTGCCCAGACATAGGACAATATACCCCATCAACAAGTTCAGTGACCTACAAGGGTGATACCCCAGATGCAGGCGGAGCCATCGCTGAGCCAGCATGGCTATATTGAACGGCAATCCTCACACATCCAGGAAATGTAGACACAGCACAGCACAGCATTTGGGAGACACCCTGCAGGGAAAATGGCCTGCTCCACAGAGGATGGAACACACCTTGGGACTATGTCACCATACAGTGAGATCAAACATGACCAAATACCATTGGCAGAGACCTTTGTGATGGCACGCAGATGGCAGGGTACACCACATGAGCAGCACACTCCAACATTTCACAGACCCCTAACACATTATCACCACCCCAACGCAGGGAGCACCAGCACCAACAGCAAGTCCAGGAAAGCATCAGTGTGCAAAACCAAAATAAAAGGCTTTATTCAGCAGGAAAATATATCTGAGAAAATGTCCACTATGTACAAGGGCCATGGGCCAGCCCAGCAGCAAAGTCCGGGGGGGGGGTACACATCGGGACGTGTGTCCCCTAGCTTGCCTGCACAGTTCACAAGTCCATTTCATCCACAGAAGAGGGGGCATCAGGGGGGAGGGTGGAAACAGGCACCGCAGGGACAGGAGGGGAAAGGGTAGGTGTTGTGGGTGCAGGGAGGGATGATTCTGCCACAGGGGGGGTGCCAGCGCCAAAGGTGGAGGACAGAATGGCGCTGCACACGTCGGCAAGTTCCCCCAGCGACTCCCCCGCACCCAATCCAACCACAGGCCCCAAGGAGGGGGGGGGCAAAGGGATGGGTCGCAGCGCCACTGGGGGAGGGTGTGGACAGGGTGGGGGACTCAACTCCCCTGGCCGGGTCCCGCCTCCACCGCTTGCGGGGTGGTGTCATCCTGGGGCTGGGGGGCACACTCGCAGTGGATGATGCTGTCACTGACTGTTGGCCAGGAGAGCTAAGGGGAGTGGATTTGGAGGGAGTGGGTTGTGTGGAATGCGGACTCCCACTGTGGCTGCGTGTTCTACGTTTCCCCCCCGACCCAGTGGGTGTGCCTTCCTCACCCTGTGTGTGCGTGACAGGAGGTGTGCGCTTCGACTTCCCTGGTGGTGTGGTGCCTGTGTCTGTTGGGGTGCGTGCACGCTGACGTCTGGATGTGCGTGGGACAGGCACGGGAGTGGGAATTGTGGATGGGGCAGGGGTAGGGGGTGTTACGCAGCGCTGCAGGAGATCCAGTGCTGCAGTCAGTGTGGAGTCTATGGACCTCAGCAACTGCCGTTGGTCAGACTGCGCAGCCGACATGCCCTCCATGTATGCCTCCATCTGGGTCAGCACCTGGGTGTGGGCATGGAGGACAATTAGCATCGCAGTCTGACCAACCTGCAACTGCCTCAGGATGTCCACAGACTCCGCACTCACCGCAGCAGTGGTGACAGGGGCAGGGGGTGCGGTGCCTGGCAGGAAGGAGACATGTGGGGACCGAGCACGGAGGGAAGGGCCACGAGCATGTGGGAGGCCGGTGATGGAAACTGAGGTGGCGGGGGGATGTGGAGGGCTGCCATCAGCTGGGGGGGCAGACTCCGCCACCTCTGGGAGCTCAGCCTCGGACCCGTCTGCGTCATAGTCTGTGTTGGCAGTCAACAGGTCCTCTGCCTCACTCCCTTCGGCCTCCGTGCCACTCCATGTGCCAGACAGGACAGCACTGCTGGCACTGGTGCTCAATCCCTCCTCCCGGTCCGTGCTAGTGTCTCCTTCCGTGTCCCCCGGCGATGCTGTGGGCAAGGTGAAGAGACAGGAGAAAATCAGACACCTGTACACATATGTCACATGAGTCAAATATACATAGGTCACATTGCATAGCCTGAAAAGCAACAGGAGTAACACCTACAAAACAATGTACACATGTAGGCCATGGAACACACAGTTTTTCGACCCACCATGCCACTGAGACACAATGGAGATCATGACACAACAGCAAATCACTGCACCTGAAATTTTAGAGAGGAGCCAGCCTCTGGGGACAAATGTGCACAGCACCTGCACCACACTGCGTCGTCAAAAAGGGATGAGCATGAATCATATCCATTTACTCTTGCCGCATGCTGCAAAGGCAATACATGAAACCAGGCCACACATGACAGGGTCACTGCACCTTGAGCGTATGTCCAGTCAAACATCACACACAGGCTAAACCCAGCAAGGAGGATGAAGCTTCTGACATGTAGGCCTTGTACGCACAAACAACCCACACCTGAGACAATCTCATTGAGACGGAGAAAGTATGTACACCTCTTACTCTGGGATGGAAACACATGGCCTCCACTAATTCATGACTGTACACACACAGCCCCTGGTGGCCATGTCCACACATCATTGACAGGCAAACATCATCAGATTGTCTCAACAACACACACAGGTAATGCCCACTGTGAGTATGCACAAGCAAAATGGGTCCCCCTGTACAGTGGACACATGTAGCAACCTGTAGGTCCTAACAGTTGAGCCCAGGGTACAATGCCACCCTACCCAACCCATGGTGAAGACACAGTGAATGGCCATATTGTTGGATGACGCACATGATACCTAGGAAGAGGTGCCCCAGGGCACAGTAGTGCCCACACTCCTCCATGGTCCAGGATGGACATGACTGCAAATTAAGCAACCGTCCCTGCACTTAGCAGGCCTCCCACTCAGGCACATCATGTCAGAGGGCACACAATTGGACATGCATGCTGGAAGGCTGTACATTTTGGAGACACACCCCTATGTCGTGATTCACAATCAGTGCCAAGTGACATGGACACCACAATGACTGAAATTGGCCATGGCACACGCAAGGTCCCCATACCTGTGGCACATCACCCCCACATATGATGCTGATAGCATAGGGCACCTGCATGAACTGCCTGCCTAAATAACCTTGTGCAAGAGTGGCTACAGACAGACCAGGGAACACATTGCAAGGAGGGGAAGGGAGGGAGTGAGAACAGCACTGTGCTACTTTGTGGAGAAGTTGACGCACTGCACAATCAAACCCTGGCAGTGTATCCATGCAACTGCACACTTACATTGGCTGGGGACACACAACTGACACACATGTACCTACCCCCTTCCTGCTGCTGCCTCTCCTGTAGGCGCCTGTCCATATCGGGGAAGACCACCGCCAGCACACGCTTCTGGATGTGGGTCAGACGACGGCGCCCACGGTTCTTACGGCTCACAGGTGAGTCCCCCAGCAGGAGCCGTGCAATCCTCCTCGTCCAGCACCGGATGTCCTGCCAGCGTTTCCTCACCTGAGACAGGCTCCGCCTCCGACCCTCTGTACCCCTCACGGCACTGACGGCTTCCCTCCAGATCTCCCCCTTGGCAATGGCGCCTACCTGTGAGGATGCAAAAGAGAGAATACATTAATCCACATGAGCAAAGACACAGAGACACACATATAGAACAATCCTCATTATGAACAGGCCATGGTATGCATGCAACTAATTGCACCTTTGTCATAGGGACATTATCCACTGTGGAAGGCCAAATGCACTACGTGCCAGTGAAAGCACACGGGTGGCATGAGGGGTACCACACACTCAATGACCAGGGATCACACTGTGCCTCACAGGCTACACCAGGATTATGTACAGCACCTCACAGCAGTCACCTGCCCCAGCACACTGATGCTACCTCAGCAGAGTACACAGACACACACAGGTACAGGACAATCACATGGCATTGCCAACTGCGGGTACACACCTCACTCTGCCCATGTGCCAGTAGACGGGGGTGTCACAGGTGTGGGGCTGGCTCAGCACGGCATGCACACAGCACTGCTCCCTGCTCACATCGGATGGCCAGGCCATATCCATCCCTCATGCTGCTTGTGTGCAACACTCCCCATATGCACTCACCCACATGACAGGGGACTAACACACACCAATGTGCAGGGGACGAACACGGCCTTTGGACACTCACAGCACAGGTACACTGAACAAACACACATCCATGGGTACTGACACCTGTCACACTGGGGGGAACACAGGATCACATCAGGACTGTGGAAACAACATCCCCAGGAGGAGTATGCAGGCAGAATGTGGCATGCACCTTGCATTCATTGTCACAGTAGGCACTATGCAAGTGAGGAGTGCACACAGGAAACACAGCATGCTCTGCATGGGTGACATGAGGCCTTCCACACCCTGGGACCCACTCCAAACAACAGTGCATGTCTGTCACACATGGACACAATGCCAGAAGTCACTGTCACACAAAAGGGGCACAGTCTAAGCTAGTGGAGTCTGCACGCACCTGAACCCCTGGTCGACCATACAGGCTCTGGAACTGTGGGAGGATCACATCTATCAGGGCAAGGTTCTCCTCCTGGGTGAATGGCTGTGACCTCTCCACAGTCCTGGACATGGTGCCAGAGGAATCACTATCAGCAGCAGTGGTCATGGATGAATGGATGTGCAGGCAAGTGCTCTCTCATGGGACCTGGCTGCCTTATATATGCCTGGCTGGCCTGTTCATGTATAGGAGTACAGATTGATTGGTCAGTCACATTAGCATCCTACGTTTCATCCAATCCCTTCAAACCTACCCCAGTGTGTGGCTTTGCATGGTTTCAGTTTTGATAATGATGTCAAGTCAACATCCACATTGCAACAATGTAGATTCTTTCAAACTGACTTCTGCTGTGCACCTGGTGCTCAAATTCAAAAATTTAACTCCATGGCAACCATCATGCATTTAGGCCCTTATACTTGTCCCTCATGTGTCCCCTATGTGTTTTCATACATTTACACACAGGTACGGTGCGTTCCACGCCCTAGGGCACCCCACAAGCAGTGATACCGACCGTACAAGCGCTTGTACGGTCCGGATCACAAAATGGGCGCTGGCGTATGCGTACGCCACAGTAGTACGGACTGTACAAGCGCTTGTACGGTCCGGATCACAATATGGGCGCTGGCGTATGCGTACGCCACAGTAGTACGGACTGTACAAGCGCTTGTACGGTCCGGATCACAATATGGGCGCTGGCGTATGCGTACGCCACAGTAGTACGGACTGTACAAGCGCTTGTACGGTCCGGATCACAATATGGGCGCTGGCGTATGCGTACGCCACAGTAGTACGGACCGTACAAGCGCGTGTACAGTCCGTACTACTGTGGCGTACGCATACGCCAGCGCCCATATTGTGATCCGGACCATACAAGCGCTTGTACGGTCCGTACTACTGTGGCGTACGCATACGCCAGCGCCCATATTGTGATCCGGACCGTACAAGCGCTTGTACAGTCCGTACTACTGTGGCGTACGCATACGCCAGCGCCCATATTGTGATCCGGACCGTACAAGCGCTTGTACAGTCCGTACTACTGTGGCGTACGCATACGCCAGCGCCCATATTGTGATCCGGACCGCACAAGCGCTTGTACGGGCCGTACTACTGTGGCGTACGCATACGCCAGCGGCAATATTGGCCCAGGGACCCTATACACGCACTCCGAGCGTATGTACGGTGCGTTTCACAACTGTCAGTGGTGACAGGCGGCACACAGACAGGAATGGAGCGGACTGGTATTGCCAAGGGTGGACACCAATGCATTGTCTGTGCAATACCACATGTGTGTGACACAGGTGTGTCAGGATGTGATGTGGCACTTTACCCCTGAGGTGTGGGCAAAGCACATGTACGATGAGCTGTGTACACATGTCGGGTGTGATGGTGCGCATTGTACAACACATCCCCTGCACTCCTTTGACATGTGTGCATGTCGTACACACTAGTGGAGCCATGAGTCACTTGCATGTCCCAGTCACGGACACCCGCACCTGTCCCCTGATGCCAGGTACACGGAATATTACACATGACATGTGTATGGCTGCGTTGCACGCTGCAACCATGTCATGTGTGTGGCATGTCTTTCCATGATTTTGCTGTAGGTGTGTGGTTCAATGCATCAGCAGTTGCTGCTGCCAACATGTGTCTGTGTGTCGATGGGCATGGCACACTGTTCCGCACACCAGCCCACATATGTGATTTGCCATGAGGTGTGTATGTATGCAACTACACGGAGTATCAACACAAGTACATATCCACATGCTCCCTATGTATGTTCTGTCTCGACATGTACTCCTCAAAGGCAATGTGTGTGGCCTGTCCTATTCCTATGACATGTGACCAGTGCATATCGCATCCAACTACCTGTCTGTACCATACGCATACTACTTCTGCACATGTGTGGATGTCTGTGAATCCTGTGATGCGTGTGCATGTTCACTCACACTGGCCCACAGCTAGTCTCATGCCATGTCATCGTGATCTTGCCCCCCTCCGTTAGTGGCTGTCCCTTGGTAGGAGTGTCACCTGACTGGCGTACGTGTCCAGGAAATGTGGCACAGACCTGACTCACAACGTGGCATATGTGTATTGGCTGTGTAACATGTGCTCAGTGCATTGACGATGTCGTTGTACAGTGCTCACTCTTCGGTGTTCCTTCCATTTCACTGCAGGGCTCCGCCTCTCCCTCGACGTATGCCAGACATGGCTGCCCTGCATGAACGGGACTGTATACGCCGCTACAGATTCAGCCAACGGTTGATTGATGAGTTGACTGGCCGGCTGGAAGCACAACTCCTCCCGCGCCACAGGTATCCCAGTGCACTGACACCCAAGTTGAAGGTGATGGCAGCCCTACATTTCCTTGCCACGGGTACGTTCCAACATACCATTGCTGATGTCGGGGGCATGTCCCAGACGATGTTCAGCCGTGTTCTGCATGATTTCTTAGAGGCCATGTTGGTTCACCTGGATGAGTACATAAAATTCCCAATTCGTGAGCAGTTGACAGATGTCAAGCGTGAGTTCTATGCCCTGGGAGGGATGCCCCATGTCATTGGGTCCATAGATGGGACACATGTTGCGTTGGTACCACCACAGGCACAGGAGGTGGTGTATAGGAATCGCAAACATTATCACTCCATTAATGCCCTTGTGGTGTGTCTGTCCAACATGGTGATTTCACATGTCTGTGTTCGCTTTCCAGGATCAGCACACGATGCCTTCATCATGAGGCGTAGCAGGCTGCCTGAAATGATGCTGCAGCTGCGGAACGAGCGAGCATGTATTGTTGGTGGGTAGACTCTGGCAGTTCAGTGTTTGGCGTCATCTTCCAATCTCACTGCCTGTGCTGACACACTTCTGTCCATGATGTTTCCTTGTAGGGGACGCTGGCTATCCCAACATGCCATGGCTGATGACGCCTGTCCGCAACCCCAGCACGGCTGCCGAGCACCGCTACAACAACGCACATGGGCGGACCAGGAGAGTCATTGAGAGGACGTTTGGCCTTCTGAAGAGCCGATTCCGGTGCCTCCACAAGACCGGCGGAGCACTCCCATATGCCCCGGTGAAGGTGTGCAAGATCATCATCGTCTGCTGCATGCTGCACAACATGGCAGTGGAGGAAGCTGTTCCACTCATACTGGATCAAGATGACCAGGACCATCCACCCGTGGAGGATGAAGGCCTTGGTGACGGGGCAAGTGATGTGGAGGAGGAGGAGGCTGTGGAGGACATGCGGAGTCGGCTCATACGCAACTTCTTTGCTTAGTGGTGAGTTCCAGTGTCTGAGTGTGCACGCATTGGGCCGTGTGTGGCATGTGTTGCAATGTGTGTGTCCATCTGCATGTCTGCCAAGTGAGTCAGTGGTGTGTATTGAAGTGTCACTCAAGTGATGGCGCAATGGAAGGATGTTGTCTGAGGGTCATCATTGTCACCTGTCATGTTGACAACATGATACGTGTTGAGTACATGCTTGCGGATGTGCTCCTTTGTGCTGACTCCTTGTGTGTCTCTCTTCCACAGGTCCATGTGCATGCTGTCTGCTGGTGGCATTGTTGTGCTCCTGCTACTCCTCATGAACACAGCAACATGTGCTGATTCAGCGTCACATGCACGGGCAAGTGTTGAAATCTCCTTAGGGTAAGGGATGCCTCACGTCGTTTTTGGTGTGTGAATTGTTTGTAGTCTGTGTGCACTTCTCCGGTTCATGTGTGTTCCATTTGCATACATGGTGATCCTACATGGGGAACATGACATGGGGCAGGCTTCACCTGGAGCCATGGTCAGACTTGGTGACTGTCATGTGGCAGGGGATTGGGGATTGTGATGAGGCCATCATTGTGTGTAACACTGGCCTCGGAAACATACAGGTTGCACCGGGTTGACATGGTGTGTGATTGCCCCATCAGGGCCTCAATGGTGTATAGCGGCCTCTCCGTGGCAGCAGGGGGTGTTTAGCTGTTATCCGTCACTTGTGTGCCAGGTCAATGGGATACCAGCATCTGTGTTGCAATGGGGGGTGCCAGTGTTGCTCCCACATGTTCATCCACATGACCTGTGTATGTGTTGACAGAGTATCATTGTCATTCCAACACACATGACTAATAAATGTGTCCCTCTGTCTCCAAGGTGCCTCTTCCCTGTCAATGGTGGCCTGTTGCCACTGTGCGTGCGGCATGTCTGGCATAGTTTTCATAGGTGGTGCATATGTGTCTATGTGTAGAGTGACAAGATGCTAGGGGTTTGTCAGGGAGTGGGAACTGTATTATGCACAAGATGCACAGTTCCATCCACCTCAAGGCAAGAGAGACCATCCCCCAGGGCAACTACAACATCCGTGTCGAATCCTACCCTGCAGTCTACGGACATGTGCCTTACGACTCCCATGGTACTTGTCCATATCCGGAGTGCATCTGCACAGCTCTGCTACTGCGTCGGGCAACCAGGCCACATCAACGTCCAAACGGGATGGGGGGAATGTTTCACAGCCAGCTGCAGGATGACCTTCTCGATCCACGCCCACACTCATGATGCAGCCCACAACCCCAACACAACCATGTGGCACTGTGATCCTAAACTGCATTCTGGCATCTCCATGCATCCAACCTTGGCCTAGCCACCATTCTCAACATCCGCCTGACGCAAGCATGCTGCACATTGTAGGGACACATGTCTAGACATACCTGGGAGCGGCAAGCCAGGTCACTCCACATGATCCCTGACCTCTGCGCATGACTGTTGCTCCCCTGAATGTGTCTGTAGCCACAGTTGTGCGGGAACCACTCAGCTGGTTGGGCCCAGCACAGGTGAGTATGGTACTCCATGTCTGTATCAGATGATACATTGGGACCCATGTGTGTCCTGGGCAAGACTGCGACCCCACGGTTTGGATGGTTGGAGTTAATTCTGAGATCAGGCATGCTTTGACTTCACGACACACACATGTATTGTAATAATGCAGAATCACGGCATCATCTTGTAAGTGTGATTAATTTATTTGTGTTGGGGTACGGGTTTGTGGGGATGACAAGAGGTGCACAGCGGGAGTGTAGAATCCAAAGTTCACTGGGGGAGTTGGTATCCTTGCCGTAGCAAAATGTCAGAGTCCATGCCACAGTCTTCGTCAACATAGGTCAGACAGTGACCAGCAAGTCCATGTGGCAGAGAATGTCATGTGCTGCTATTGGGCCAGAGGGCCAGGTGCCAGGCCAGGTGACCTGGGAGATGGTGATGTTCTGCTGACTCTCACAGTCTTTTTCGTGGACGACCCACCTTCCTGCGGGGACCCTCGGAAGCAGTCCGTGACGATGTCTGTGACGCTCCGTCGGATGAATCCTCCTCCTCCTGATCCCTCCCTGTGTCTGGTAATGGCCTTCGCCTGGTGCCACAGGGAGGGTTGCCCATGTTGTCGGCAATCCGACGGAGTACACCGGTCATTTGGGTTTGCACCGCCACGAGCTCAGCCTGTCTATCCTCCATCCTTCCTTGGTGTTGCAGTTGACAGGCATGTTGCTGGGACTGCAGGGTCTTCATCTCCTGGAGGGTCCCCTTGATGTCATTGAGGGTGGACGCAATCTGGTCCATGCCCCTGGTGTCACGCCGGTATGTATCCAGGATGTTGCTGACCTGGGACACTACCGGGTCCTGAGCTGCCTGGTCAGGTTCGCGCCTCCGCCGTCCTCCACTCCCGCCACCCCTGCCCACGTGCACCTGGCCTGCCGTTGTGGGTGCATCGGGTCTCCGGGACCCCTGAGGGATGGCATCTGCGTTGCCGCCTGCCTCCTCCTGGGTGCCCGGAGGACCGTGTCCCTCCTGGGCAGACTGGCTGGGTGGTCGTGTGCGGGCAGGGCTCCTGGACGTCTCCTGGGATGTGGCAGGAATGGGGGTGGTGGTTGGCACAGTTGTACCTGACGCAGGTGCTGCAGGTGGTTGGACACCAGAGGGGCCAGGTTGGTCTGGGTCATCCACGGAGTGGTGAGAGTCATCACTGGCGGTGGGGTCCTCATCCCGCGGAGCCTGGTCCTGTGAGACTTCCCCCCCAGTGTTGGGGGGTGTTCGTCGACGTTGACCTGTGTGTGAGAGAGACAATGTTAACAGTGTCAGATGTGGCATCCATGTTGCATGCATTTCTGATTTGGCACTCTTCCTCTGGGTAGTTGGATCTGTCCTGCATTCCTCTCACAGTGCACTTGTGCATGGCTATGTCCCTTGGCCACAGCTGTCAGGGCTTTACGCATGTGTGAGACACAATCTTAGTTGATGCATCTATTTGGGTACACAGTCAGCAGTGTGGTGTGCGGGCGTAGCGAGCCATGCAGAGGTGCCTTACGTGTTGCACTGTACGTGGCCAAATGGTGTTTTGCCAAGGCAATTTGATGTTGCAGGTAGGGGACTGAAGCATTTGTGACAGGGTTCTTACCGACACAGTGGGTGGGTATACTGGGTGTGTGGTTAGGTCTGTGCCTGAAGCACGGATGGACTCGTGCACAGATTGACACATGGACCGGTCTTCATCTACGGAAGGGGGGGTTGAGGCACTGCCAGACCTGGTCTGCATGCACACAGTCCACCGGCTGACGAGTGGACATGGCCACACCACCCAAGGGTGATTTAGTCTCCCTGTGTCTCCCTTCCTCCCTCCCTCTGTCACCCTCCTCCCTCCCTCTGTCGGTCTCCCTCTGTCACCCTACTCCCTCCCTCTGTCTGTCTCCCTGTCTCCCCCTCTGTCTCCTTCCCTCTCATTCCCCCTCTCCCTCCCTCTCTTTGTCACTCTCTGTCACCTCAGGCCAGCTTCCTGGGCACACACAGTTAGCCGGTCTTTGAATGGCCATTGGCTTGTTCATGTGAGTTAGTCCCTGTTCTCCGGGCACCCATTGGGCAGTGTGTCTGAGTGTAGGCTGCTGCTGTGGCGGTGTGTGCTGAGACTCTATCAGAGCGATGCATCTTCATTGTCTGCTGTTATGTGCAAATTGTGCCTTCAGACCCATGTCATCCTGCATGGCAGCCACCATTTGCAGGCAAGACAGTACTGTGTGGGTACACACAGTTTGTATGGCTGTGCCCTGGGCCATATGGGCTGAGGGCATTGTTGTGTGCTTGTGAGTTGCTCAATGTTAGTTTTGATGCCCCCACTCCCAGCATCGACCACATCCTGTGTTGTGTTGGTGTTTTGTGTGGCCTGTGACTTGGCATGGCCCTGATTGATGCATGGGGCATGGAGGCGCTAGTGGCATGTGTGTGTTTGTGGAGTGTTGTTGTGTCCGGTGGTGGCTTGGGGGGGGTGGCATGCATGATTGATTGTGTATGGCATCCCCCCCATGTGCGGTGAGTTGTTTGTGTACTCACCAGGGTCTGGGAGTCCTGGCAGTCCGTGTAGTCCCTCCACCGCCAGCGTGGACATCACCTTCTCCTCCCAGGGATGGTATTGTACCGGTCTGGGGGGCGGCCCTCCTCCAGTGATGTTCCCCTGGTTGTGATTGTCAGTCATCTTCCTCTTGACCGTCCTCCGCAGATCGTACCACCTGGATTGGCACTCGTGCCTGGTCCTTCTGGTGGTCCCAACAGCATTCACAGAATCGACGATCCTCTGCCACATGGCCGTTTTTTCGGATATGCTGGTCTGTCTGACCAATGTCCCAAAGAGCTGTGGCTCGACTCTGAGGATTTCGTCGACAAGGATCTCCAGCTCCTCCTTTGTGAACTTTGGATTCTTGGTGGTGGACATGGCGTGGGGTGTGGGTGTGGATGGTTGTGGGGGTGTGGGTGTGGATGGTTGTGGGGGTGTGGGTGTGGATGGTTGTGGGTGTGTGGGTGTGGTAGTGGAGGTGTGTGTGTGAATGTGATGAGGGGGTGTTTGTGTAGGTGGTTGTGTGAAGGTATGCAAGTGTGAGGTTCAAGTATGGTGGTGTGGGTCGTCTGTGGGCTCTGGCAGCAGTGGGTCTGTTGCAAAGGCTCATGGTTTGTGTGTGTGGTCCATTTTTATTGGTCCATTTGTGGGTGTGGCTGTGTTTGAAATTTGTGTGGGTGTGTTATGAGGAGTGATTGAGTTTTGGGCCTCTGTTTGGCAGTTTGGCAGTTGCAGGTGAGTGTATGTGATGTTTGTGGGGTTGTTGGGCATGTTTGGTGGTGTGGGGAAACTCTACTTGACTCTCCTTGTGTAAGTATGGTTTGTCCTGGTTCAGTACGTGTTTTTTTGGCGTCAGTACGGTCCGTACATGCACTGGTGGGGGTGCGGTGCGTACATACACGGCTGGGGTGGGGGTTCGGGGGCGTACATACACGGGTGGTGGTTCGGTGCGTACATACACGGCTGGGGGGGGGGTTCGTGGGCGTTCGGGGGCGTACATACACGGGTGGTGGTTCGGTGCGTACATACACGGCTGGGGGGGGGTTCGGGGGCGTACATACATGGGTGGGGGTTCGGTGCGTACATACACGGCTGGGGGGGGGTTCGGTGCGTACATACACGGCTGGGGTGGGGGTTTGGTGCGTACATACACGGGTGGTGGTTCGGTGCGTACATACACGGCTGGGGGGGTTTGGTGCGTACATACACGGCTGGGGGGGGTTTGGTGCGTACATACACGGGTGGGGGTTCGGGGGCGTACATACACGGGTGGTGGTTCGGTGCGTACATACACGGCTGGGGGGGGTTCGGGGGCGTTCGGGGGCGTACATACACGGGTGGTGGTTCGGTGTGTACATACACGGCTGGGGGGGGTTTGGTGCGTACATACACGGGTGGGGGTTCGGGGGCGTACATACACGGGTGGTGGTTCGGTGCGTACATACACGGCTGGGGGGGGGTTCGGGGGCGTTCGGGGGCGTACATACACGGGTGGTGGTTCGGTGCGTACATACACGGCTGGGGGGGGTTCGGTCCGTTCATACACGGGTGGGGGTTTGGTGCGTACATACACGGGTGGGGGTTCGGGGGCGTACATGCACGGGTGGGGGTTTGGTGCGTACATACACGGCTGGGGGGGGGTTTGGTGCGTACATACACGGCTGGGGGGGGTTTGGTGCGTACATACACGGGTGGGGGTTCGGGGGCGTACATACACGGGTGGGGGTTCGGTGCGTACATACACGGCTGGGGGGGGTTTGGTGCGTACATACACGGGTGGTGGTTCGGTGCGTACATACACGGCTGGGGGGGGTTCGGGGGCGTACATACACGGGTGGGGGTTCGGTGCGTACATACACGGCTGGGGGGGGTTTGGTGCGTACATACACGGCTGGGGGGGGGTTTGGTGCGTACATACACGGCTGGGGGGGGTTTGGTGCGTACATACACGGGTGGGGGTTCGGGGGCGTACATACACGGGTGGGGGTTCGGTGCGTACATACACGGCTGGGGGGGGTTTGGTGCGTACATACACGGGTGGGGGTTCGGTGCGTACATACACGGCTGGGGGGGGTTCGGGGGCGTACATACACGGGTGGGGGTTCGGTGCGTACATACACGGCTGGGGGGGTTTGGTGCGTACATACACGGCTGGGGGGGGTTCGGGGGCGTACATACACGGGTGGTGGTTCGGTGCGTACATACACGGCTGGGGGGGGTTCGGTCCGTTCATACACGGGTGGGGGTTTGGTGCGTACATACACGGGTGGGGGTTCGGGGGCGTACATGCACGGGTGGGGGTTTGGTGCGTACATACACGGCTGGGGGGGGGTTTGGTGCGTACATACACGGCTGGGGGGGGGTTTGGTGCGTACATACACGGGTGGGGGTTCGGGGGCGTACATACACGGGTGGGGGTTCGGTGCGTACATACACGGCTGGGGGGGTTTGGTGCGTACATACACGGGTGGTGGTTCGGTGCGTACATACACGGCTGGGGGGGTTCGGGGGCGTACATACACGGGTGGGGGTTCGGTGCGTACATACACGGCTGGGGGGGGTTTGGTGCGTACATACACGGCTGGGGGGGGGTTCGGGGGCGTTCGGGGGCGTACATACACGGGTGGTGGTTCGGTGCGTACATACACGGCTGGGGGGGGTTCGGTCCGTTCATACACGGGTGGGGGTTTGGTGCGTACATACACGGGTGGGGGTTCGGGGGCGTACATGCACGGGTGGGGGTTTGGTGCGTACATACACGGCGGGGGGGGTTTGGTGCGTACATACACGGCTGGGGGGGGTTTGGTGCGTACATACACGGGTGGGGGTTCGGGGGCGTACATACACGGGTGGTGGTTCGGTGCGTACATACACGGCTGGGGGGGTTTGGTGCGTACATACACGGGTGGTGGTTCGGTGCGTACATACACGGCTGGGGGGGGTTCGGGGGCGTACATACACGGGTGGTGGTTCGGTGCGTACATACACGGCTGGGGGGGGTTTGGTGCGTACATACACGGGTGGGGGTTCGGGGGCGTACATACACGGGTGGTGGTTCGGTGCGTACATACACGGCTGGGGGGGGGTTCGGGGGCGTACATACACAGGTGGGGGTTCGGTGCGTACATACACGGGTGGGGGTTCGGGGGCGTACATACACGGGTGGGGGTTCGGTGCGTACATACACGGGCGGGGGGGGTGGTGGGGTGTTCGGCGCGTATGCGGGCACATGTCTCCATGGTTGCTATGGGAGTTCGGTTCGGACGGTGTTTTTTGCGTACGGTTGTGAAATGGGGAGGACGGGAGGGATCGTACTTGCGCAGTCGGACTTTATTTTTCCGCACGGTGGGTTTTTCGACCGGGGACGTGTCGGTGACTTTTCCCGACCCGAGGACGTGTGGGGAAATCTTCCCAATGCGATTCGTATGGACTTTTTTCCGTTCGAATCGTACTTGGCAGTTTGTACGCTACTTTGACGATTCGGACGGAAAAAAATCCGGATACGAGTCGGACGGGGAATTTTTTTACCGGATCGGAATTGGCACCTAAATTCTGAAATCTAGCACTGTCCAAATGCTGCATTCTGGTACTTGTACTGCTATTCTACCACACTTTACCAGTGAACTTACTTCAGATGCTGCTAGCCAAGCACTGACGATGTCATTAAAGGAGGTGTGTGTTTAATTGTAAATTGATGGATTTCCCAGGTACTTGTGAGAAATCAATAACAAACCTTTGAAAGATTTCACTAAGTTTGAGCACGTGCTTTTTCTATTCTTTACTTGCACAGAGTAGAGGTTCAGATCAAAACCCTTTTTGGCAGAAACCAATCCCACTGTGACAATACATTCGATCAATCGATCAAAAATCTTTATTCGGATATAATATATCCATAAAAGCACAGATAAAATCAAACAGTAAAAACGTAAACATATGTGATCAATAGGAGGTAATGCAATATCTTAAAAAAACTGTTTCTGATATAGACCTTGAGTTGTATGGGGTGTATATGCCTTAAAAGATACAATAAGTTATAAGTTATAACGAAAAACAAAAGTACAAGTGTTAAAAGGAGTTAACATCAATACAGTTAATATGCAATTCACTCGGCCTTCATGGGGTACACATAATTCTGCGTGTGCATACTGCTGCTTTCAAAAATGAGCCGACAAGGAAAATGAATTCATTTTCTTCCAGTTTACGGATTTCCATGTAGGCTACTTTGTGATCAATAATAGCACATTTAAAAAAAAATGGCATCAAGAATCCTTTTGTAAATTTGGAATAAAAACTGCAAAAGAATAAAAAGTGTAAAGATGTTTGATTGCTACGTTCGTCGCACGGGCAGGGCAATTCATCGAGATTAGCATTATATCCTAAAGGAAAACATAATAGGAATTTCAGAGTGCCAGCCCTTAGGCGGAAGAACAATTCTCTCTCCCAGCACCCTATGGGTTTTAAAAGATATCGGGCTGGCATACAGGAGGTGTCCTCAATAGACATATACCTAACAACTGACGTTTTCTGAGCCTTTTTCCCATGTCTTGCGTTACAGTACTGTTCGTACATAGCCTCTTGTAACACTTTTTTATTAATAGCCTCAGAATCGGTTGGATTTAAGAAAGTATGCAAAAGATTCACTCATTTTAAACTCTCTCTTACGGCAGCGAGCCAAGGTATATTCCCACCCTTCTCGCATTTAAGACAATCGATTATTATGTCTCTGGTGAGAGTTGCTGCTGAATTATTCCATATTGCGAGCGAGAATAAGGCCGGGCGAGCCCTGATATAGTCTTCAACATAGACCAATTTCAGTTCATTGTGACAAACATACACAGAAGAAGAAATCGGGGCTCCCAAGAGTTTCCTACAAATACCGTTTTCTTCCTCCTGGATACTAATACATTTTGTGTAGCCCCAAACTGCAGCGCCGTATGTTGCGGTGGGGATGCACTGTAATTAAAAAAAATTCTTAATAGCTAAAACCACTTCAGTCCTTTTAGGTTGAGGAAAACCAAGGATTGTATTAATACTTCTAGAAAACTTACTACTACTATGTGCCACATGGTCGGACCAGGAGCAATTTGCTGCATATACCAGCCCAATATAGGGGAAAGTGCAAGTGCTATGTAAACTTTCAGAATTCACAGTGATTGTATTGATAGGGTACTTTTTAGGGCCACAGGCCATTAAAAACGATTTTTTAAAATTAGTCCTTAAAACTTAAACAGCCATAAAATCTACGAAACCTCGTACTAAAGTGCGTAGTGCGTTGGGTGTGCGGGCCATTAAAACGGCGTCATCGTCATACAGTAGGGCGGGGAGTATGTTGCCATTTATTCTTGGAACGTCAATAGTAAGTTTTGCTAATGAGATATGTAGGTCATTAATATATAAAATAAAGAGAAGGGGTGCGAGAACGCACCCCTGTCTGACACCTCTGTCAATTTTAATATCTCTTGATACCTCCCCGTCCTTACTGATCCTCACCCGGGCATGCAGATCCCTGTGCAAATAAGCTAAGAAATGGACTAAAACCTCATCCAGGCCGTAGTTTACAAGGATAGACCATAAACGTGACCTGTTGACATAGTCAAAGGCCGAGGTAAGATCCATAAAGGCAAGATAAATAGGAGATTTTTGAGCTACAGTGTACTTGCCAATGATCAAATTAAGGTTCAACTGTGCCTACTTTGCTTCTGAACCCTAATTGACAAGGCTGTAAAATATGGTCTTCCTCGGCCCATGACCGTATCTTATTATAAAGAATCCTCCCTAAAATTTTCTGTGTGTTGTCAATCAGGGAGATTGGTCTATAGCAACTAGAATTAGATCTGTCGCCCTTTTTAAAAATAGGTACAATGATGCTAGTAGACCATGTACTGGGAATCGTGGCGGTGGTTAAGTTATTGAAAATATTTAATAAAACGGGCGCCCAGAAATCAGGTTTGTTTTTAATGAGATCAATGGGCAGCCCGTCAGGACCAGGAGCTTTGTTACCCAAGCTCTGTTGAAATGCTCCCTCCACTTCTGACAGGGTTATTTCAATACTGGTAGGAGTGTGCTGGGTCTGGTGGCTCAGTGGACTAATGCATCTATTGCAGGGCCCTGTGTTCAACCTCATGGTCACAGGTTCAAATCCCGGTGGGTCCACTCAGCCTTTCATCCATCTGAGGTTGATAAAATGAGTACCATTGAGTTGGGTAACAATAAACATCTGTTATTCAGCGCCAAGAGACCAATTGGTGAACGTGCACTTTACAAATTCACTTGTTATGTTATATTCATAAGAATCCTCATTTTCAGTTGGAGCTGAGTAGATTTTGGAAAAATGTGCCTCCCAAGAGTCTCTTGTTATATTGCAATTTATGGGGGTCAATGAGTGTCCCATTGACCTGATGTTTTTAACTGCAACCCAGAAGCCATTCCCGTTTTTCAAAGCAGCGGCACATGCAAGGTTATCCCAGCACTCTTTTAAAATCTCGTCCTTTCTTAGCCTAATAACTGTCTTATAATGGTGTCTCAAAGTTTTGATAAGTACCAAGTCTCTGGGGATCATTGAAAGTGCCTCACGAAGCTCCCTGTTGGCTAAGGAACAATCTCTATTAAACCATCTAGGTCCAGATTGAACTTCCATTATGGGCCTAGATAGCAAATGTTTGATACCCTCACACAGTTGATCAAAGGCACCAATTACCTCAGGATTATGGTCTTTTAGTGTCAGACAGGTATCAATAAGTGACGAATATTCGATTACAATTTTAAGAAACAGATTATTGTTATCAATACCCCGCCAAACTAATCTTAAATTATCAGTGGAGGGTGATAAGTTCCTTGCACCACACTCCTAAGTGTACGTGGGCTTAAGGGCAATTCTCAGTGTTATTTTAATAGGATTGTGGTCACCATGAACAGTCGGTATAACCTCAGCTTTTAACAGACAATCTTCTAAAGTAGAGGAGAGAAAAACAATCAATAGTGGAGGCGCAGCCCCTGCCTCTATATGTCGTTCAATACGATTATCGTCACCGGGTGCTGCAGCAATTCCCATAGCATCAACTAAGTTGTGGTTACGTAGATGGTCCAACCATTCTATCCCCCTATTACATCGGGGCACATTGGTAAGCGAATACGTCGTTAATTTATTCCCCCTAGAAATCCTAGCATTAAAATCCCCCAAGCAAATACCAACTACATTAGCAAAAAGCCTTGAGGTTTTATAGAATTAAAACAAAATTAAACAAATTAATAAAATTCATGTTAGGTACAGTGTAGAAATCATTGTTATTAAAATGAATTAAACAGATAAAAACACCCATTGTGTATATCAGAGCTTGTAACTTATCATTTTTTGTGCCAAGAACCTTTACAGTACCTCCTGTCGCGATGTTAACCCAAATTAAGAGCCCACCAGATGGGCGACCTGCCTTAGGGATGAGGGCAACAATATTAAAGCATTGGAAGCCTTCCAAATAAAAGTCCCGTGTGGCCCAGGTTTCCTGCATCATTAAGATGTACTGATTTTAGACTATTTCAATCCAATCAGGTACATTTATTTTAGATGCCAGACCGACGACATTCCAACTTAATATGTTTAAATTTCGGTCGGTGTCAGTCCTAATTGGGATGTGCGGCCCAGAGGGTGGATACTCCTTAAATGCAGGAATGCCCTCGTTAGTTATCTGAGCGGGTAGGAGTCAATCTTGAGTGTCTAGGGAGGACAATGGTAGAAACCTATTATGCATGGTTAGAGACTGAACATCATTTCTTTTTAAACCCAAAATTGGTTTATAGAAATAACCCAATGGCAGTGACCAAATATGGCTTGAGCCAGTGGATATTTCTTACTGCACTGTCAATAAGGATCTAACCATTGCAGGGTTTCGGAAGTTAACAACAATACAATCCCCCTCAATATGTTTTGTGGACGGCCCTACCCAGCTTACCCTGCGAACCATGATAATGTTGTTTGTGCCTGCTACCCTAAACCCCTTGTGTTTTGACAACCAATCAACGCATTTATTGCGCAATTATTGCCATGTCTCTGTTTGGTTTTTCCTGAGGGGAGGTACCCCTGCAAGGACTAAGATAAAAGGGCAAGAAGCCGGTGGTAGACTCAGTATATCTTTACTAGATTGAAGGGTTTCAATTCTCTCATGATCTGAGCCCCCCACATATTTTACCACCCCCCGAGTTTAGTTTTTCTGAGTTATCACACGTCATTCTGCTAGTGTTTGGAGGCATACATGGGGCTGTAACAGGCAAGCCACTAATACCACCAACATTAGATTGATTTCCGGGAACAGTGGTAACCTTTGATGAAAAACATTCTTTAACTCTAACACAGGTACTACAGGGCCCGGACTTTGGGGGGGATGTTGGTACAGAAACATGTGGAGGGCAGAGAGTACCCTCAGTTATCACATTTGGAGCAGACCCCACTGAAGTAACAGGCTTGGCACTTTTAAGTTGTGAACTTAATCTGTTTGGCAGAGTGTCCAATCTGTCTAGTCGTTTCCACAAAGCAGTAAAGTTTAAATCAATTAGATCTTTAATACGACAGTGTCCATGAGGGTATCAATTAAGGTATCTCCCAGGCTACTGCAGGGAAAAGAGGGAAGTGTAGCGCCTGTCTGGGTGCTGATGGAACTCCTTGATTCCCCATAGGAAGTAAGTTCTGCAGTCTCGGTGGTCTGAGTGGTTGAAGGTGCCTGTAACCAAGAAGCCATAACAGTGTGCGATGAATTAGTACGGGCGGTTGTTTCCTCTTTGTGGAGATATATTTGGTCCTCTTCCTTTTGCGCCTAGCCCCCAAGGCCACAGGAATTGAAGAGGGATCCTCGTTTAATACGGACAGTGTCAACATTAGAGGTCTCGATAGCGAGGCCCTCATTACTGAGAATAAAACCTGTGCGCGGGACCGGTGTATTACTTGAATTGGTGGTCTGCACATGGCAGGGCGAGAAGGGAACAGCTGGGTCAACTGGAGCCGCCCCTAACATGAGGCCACCCTGTGATGCTTTGATTCCAAGGGACAGCCTCCTCTTAGTTCGATTTCATTTGCCACTATATTAACTACCCTTTCCAGCATGGTATAAAGATAGAATATCGACGGGAAAATATCGACTAGCATTAATATCGTGGTAAGAATATCGACTGTTAAAAATATCGTAATAGAAAATATCGTTGTAAAAAATATCGTTTCGTGAGAATGACAAAAATATCGTCATAAAAAAATATCGATGAACAGAATATCGTTGATCAAAATGTCGTTTTATATAATATCGACACAAAAATATAAGGTGTTATAAAATTTATAAAAAAATATGTATTATGTTTTTAAAAAACTTACAAAACTCCTACTAGTAATAATCTGTGTTAAAAAATATTTTCTACAAAAGAATTGTTAAAATTTTAGTAGCGGGTTATTGGTATTATAGGGGATAAGGGTGGGTAGTAATTTAAAATTTGGTTTTTAAAAAATTTATAAAATATAAACAAATTAGAAAATAATTAAGAAATCGAAATTTTAATTTGAAATTTCGAATTGTTCACGAAATTAAATTTGTAATTAAATTTTAAAATTTCAAATAAAAATTTTAGGAGCGGGTTTTTGGTATTATAGGGGATTAGGGTGGGTAGTAATTTAAAAATGTAGTGTTAAAAAATTGTATAAAATATTAATAAATTAGAAATTTATCATGAAATCAAAATTTAACATCAAAATTTAAAATTTTACACGAAATTTATTTTTTAATATTAATAAAAATTATTAAATTAATATTGAAGAAGCGTTATTTTGGTATTATAGGGGAATAGGGTCTAAAAAATAATTTAGATAGAAAAATTTATATTGTTTACTAACCTGCACATTTCCTGACTTATGTTGGATTGGAGTTAGAATAGTAATTTATTATAGTTTACTATCCAGCACTTTCCCTGACTTATGTTGGATTGGAGTTAGAATAGTAATTTATTATGGTTTACTATCCAGCACTTTCCCTGACTTATGTTGGATTGGAGTTAGAATAGTAATTTATTATAGTTTACTATCCAGCACTTTCCCTGACTTATGTTGGATTGGAGTTAGAATAGTAATTTATTATGGTTTACTATCCAGCACTTTCCCTGACTTATGTTGGATTGGAGTTAGAATAGTAATTTATAATGGTTTACTATCCAGCACTTTCCCTGAGTTATGTTATGTTTGGAGTTAGAATAGTAATTTATTATGGTTTACTATCCAGCACTTTCCCTGACTTATGTTGGATTGGAGTTAGAATAGTAATTTGTTATGGTTTACTATCCAGCACTTTCCCTGAGTTATGTTATGTTTGGAGTTAGAATAGTAATTTATTATGGTTTACTATCCAGCACTTTCCCTGACTTATGTTGGATTGGAGTTAGAATAGTAATTTATTATGGTTTACTATCCAGCACTCTCCCTGACTTATGTTATGTTTGGAGTTAGAATAGTAATTTATTATGGTTTACTATCCAGCACTTTCCCTGACTTATGTTGGATTGGAGTTAGAATAGTAATTTATTATGGTTTACTATCCAGCACTTTCCCTGAGTTATGTTATGTTTGGAGTTAGAATAGTAATTTATTATGGTTTACTATCCAGCACTTTCCCTGACTTATGTTGGATTGGAGTTAGAATAGTAATTTATTATGGTTTACTATCCAGCACTTTCCCTGACTTATGTTGGATTGGAGTTAGAATAGTAATTTGTTATGGTTTACTATCCAGCACTTTCCCTGAGTTATGTTAAGTTTGGAGTTAGAATAGTAATTTATTATGGTTTACTATCCAGCACTTTCCCTGACTTATGTTGGATTGGAGTTAGAATAGTAATTTATTATGGTTTACTATCCAGCACTCTCCCTGACTTATGTTATGTTTGGAGTTAGAATAGTAATTTATTATGGTTTACTATCCAGCACTTTCCCTGACTTATGTTGGATTGGAGTTAGAATAGTAATTTATTATGGTTTACTATCCAGCACTTTCCCTGAGTTATGTTATGTTTGGAGTTAGAATAGTAATTTATTATGGTTTACTATCCAGCACTTTCCCTGACTTATGTTGGATTGGAGTTAGAATAGTAATTTATTATGGTTTACTATCCAGCACTCTCCCTGACTTATGTTATGTTTGGAGTTAGAATAGTAATTTATTATGGTTTACTATCCAGCACTTTCCCTGACTTATGTTGGATTGGAGTTAGAATAGTAATTTATTATGGTTTACTATCCAGCACTTTCCATGAGTTATGTTATGTTTGGAGTTAGAATAGTAATTTATTATGGTTTACTATCCAGCACTTTCCCTGACTTATGTTGGATTGGAGTTAGAATAGTAATTTATTATGGTTTACTATCCAGCACTTTCCATGAGTTATGTTATGTTTGGAGTTAGAATAGTAATTTATTATGGTTTACTATCCAGCACTTTCCCTGACTTATGTTGGATTGGAGTTAGAATAGTAATTTGTTATGGTTTACTATCCAGCACTTTCCCTGAGTTATGTTATGTTTGGAGTTAGAATAGTAATTTATTATGGTTTACTATCCAGCACTTTCCCTGACTTATGTTGGATTGGAGTTAGAATAGTAATTTATTATGGTTTACTATCCAGCACTCTCCCTGACTTATGTTATGTTTGGAGTTAGAATAGTAATTTATTATGGTTTACTATCCAGCACTTTCCCTGACTTATGTTGGATTGGAGTTAGAATAGTAATTTATTATGGTTTACTATCCAGCACTTTCCATGAGTTATGTTATGTTTGGAGTTAGAATAGTAATTTATTATGGTTTACTATCCAGCACTTTCCCTGACTTATGTTGGATTGGAGTTAGAATAGTAATTTATTATGGTTTACTATCCAGCACTTTCCATGAGTTATGTTATGTTTGGAGTTAGAATAGTAATTTATTATGGTTTACTATCCAGCACTTTCCCTGACTTATGTTGGATTGGAGTTAGAATAGTAATTTGTTATGGTTTACTATCCAGCACTTTCCCTGAGTTATGTTATGTTTGGAGTTAGAATAGTAATTTATTATGGTTTACTATCCAGCACTTTCCCTGACTTATGTTGGATTGGAGTTAGAATAGTAATTTATTATGGTTTACTATCCAGCACTCTCCCTGACTTATGTTATGTTTGGAGTTAGAATAGTAATTTATTATGGTTTACTATCCTGCACTTTCCCTGACTTATGTTGGATTGGAGTTAGAATAGTAATTTATTATGGTTTACTATCCAGCACTTTCCCTGAGTTATGTTATGTTTGGAGTTAGAATAGTAATTTATTATGGTTTACTATCCAGCACTTTCCCTGACTTATGTTGGATTGGAGTTAGAATAGTAATTTATTATGGTTTACTATCCAGCACTCTCCCTGACTTATGTTATGTTTGGAGTTAGAATAGTAATTTATTATGGTTTACTATCCAGCACTTTCCCTGACTTATGTTGGATTGGAGTTAGAATAGTAATTTATTATGGTTTACTATCCAGCACTTTCCCTGACTTATGTTGGATTGGAGTTAGAATAGTAATTTATTATGGTTTACTATCCAGCACTTTCCTTGACTTATGTTATGTTTGGAGTTACAATAGTTAATTATAATGGTTTACTATCCACCATTTACCCTGACTTACGTAGGATTGGAGTTAGAATAGTTAATTATTATGGTTTATTATCCAGCATTATCTATTTACTATTTTTAATAAGAATAATATATGTCATGTTGTAATATTCATTTCAACAATATAAATTAAATACATTTTATAACATTTTTACATACATATGACAAGTTTCTAAATTAAGAAATAAAAAATTTTTAAAATTTTTTTTTATTCATAGTTTAATTTGTTACTGCAAAGATTTTGAACATTTTATAAAACATTTAACATAATTTTTGCTAACAAATTATATTGCAGTTTTGTACATAAATACAGTTTCAATTATGCATAAATTAGTATATTAAATTTTAATATTTTTTATAAAAATTTAATATATTACATATTTTTTATGTCATTGATTTTATCACGATATGTACATAACATAAATTTACATTTTTTAACATCTGAGAAAAATATTTAACAATGAAAAACATTTTTTAATATACAATAAACAATTAATACATAATTCTATTGAACATATTAATGTATATTTTACAATATTCATTTGTTTTTTAACAATAAAAAGTAAATTATTACTAAACATGGTAAATATTATGCTATTTAATACAATTTATTTTTGATCAAAAGGGTATATATTTTTATATCAATAAGTATTAGGAAAACTAAATAATTATATGTGTGAATAGTTTTGTAAAGTAAAATAGTAAAAAAAGTGAGTAAAATAAAAGAATAGTGCATATCCAGTTGGTAATAAAAAGACGATATTTTTTGTATATTTCTATAAGCAGATAGGTCGTCGATGTTAGTGTAGTCGATATTTATGTCTAAGGTAATGTTATTTAAAATAAAGTCGATAATGTAGTAGTCGATATTTATGTTGTCGATATTAGTGTGAACGATATTAGGGTTGTCGATAAAAAAAAATCGATATTTGTGTGAATTCTTGTTTAAGTATAGGATGACGATATTAATGTAAGCGATATTTTAGTGACGATATTTATTTCTGACGATATTTATGTTAACGATATTCCATCATGGAACCTTCCAGCATGCTATCAATACTATTTATGACTGGTCGGGGGTAGTGTCCCTATTTGTTTACCCATATCGGAGGCTTGTTGCAAGAATTACTTTTGACTAATAACACTCACCTCGGTGAGCGTCCCAATTGGCACACAGGAAAGGGGGGTGGCCCAGCCCAGCCTCTGGTGGCCGATTTGCAGCGACTCCTGACGCTAGAGCGATGCCGTGGGCGCTGTGCTGTGCGCAGCGAAGATTCCTTTCATTTCCCCCGGTCCTCCAAACAACAGGCAGCAGGTTCGGTGGTTCAATACATTTTAACCAGCTGTAACCACAGTGTCAGACAAACATTTGCAATGCAATAGGTCTTGCATCTGCAACAGTTTGAGCTGTTTGCGTTGTAAATGACAGTGCCTTTTATTGATCTGTTTTGAAAACCTGCAAGTGGTGCGAAAATGCGCACTTTGTAGTTAGCCGTTGCTTAAGAGAAGCAAGGCTGGCAATAAAAGAGGCGCAGTTACTGACAGCCTTGCTTCTTATAAGCAACTACTAGAAGTACAAAGTGCGTGTTTATGCACCACTTGCAGGTTTTCAAAATGCATAAATAAAAGGCGCTGTCATTTACAATGCCAATAGCTCAAACTCTTGCAAATGCGAGACCTACTGCATTGCAAATGCTTGACTCTTTTGTGTGTATGTACATTAAATGGGGAGGATGGAAAAAGAGAGGTTCCTCTCTCCTCTATTTTTTATGTGTATTAATGCCCTTTTTAATACACAGTGGGAAACGTCCTAGGGTACTGTACCACTCCTCTGCTCTCAAGAGGTATTGCCGATGCGTTTCGAACTCCAGCGGGATGTAATTTGCAAGTGAGGTAATTCTTAGTGCACTAATCCTATTGTGCTAATAGGACACCTTCCATAAATATAAATAGCATATTAAGTATAGATATCAATCTTCAAGATATGTTGATTAAAAGGGTGATTCAAGTACGTAACCAACTCAGTTTCTTAAAACTATGTTGAAGTATGTATCAGTCAATCAATAGTTTATTGCATGATTACGTAAGATCTTTACAATGCCTTCAAAATGCCAGCACACATTAAAATATTGCAGTAAAATAGATATAGGCATAAAAGATGGCGTGGCCAAAAGGAGATGAATGTCCAGTTCCAAAGTGTCATGTGTAATGGATCAGGTTAAAAGCAAGAGCTTTTATGTGAAAATTGATCAATAGGAAAAACGGAATATTTATCTTGTGCTCTCAAAAGAGCTCAATAAAAATAAGAAAAACTTAAAGGACAGGAGTCAAAATAGTCTGGAGTCAACATAAGTAGATCCCCATTGATAAGGAGTAAAATGTACAAATGAACGTAACTTTCTATGTGCCCAGTTATTCAAAGTTATTGAGTGTCTCAAGTCAGTGGAATCGCCAGACAAAAGCCAGCAGCATAAGAAACAAAAGTGCAAGTACTGTACGTGCAAATTCAACAACATTTCAAAACAGGCCAATTTTTCGAAATGCAAGGTGCCAAGTGGTCAATCTCAAAGAAAGGAGAGCTGTCCCACTACTGCAAGAGACAGGGTACCTTATACAGTTAGTATATCAGAAAACAAATTCTCGTGGAGAGATCGACTCATTCAAACACCTCACACTGTGCTATTTACACTTTCACACATTTCATAATAACAATCAAAGACAGAACCCAAAAGTCAATTATAAAGATCTGTTTAATAATGCTATCAATAAAAAGACAAATATCCAATCATATAAAATACAAATTGTTTAAAACTTTCTAAAAACAATCTGAATTCATCCTAAAGTGTATCACAAATGTGTTAATAAGAGAGACAGTAATCAAGACATACACATTTGTTATTACAGTTTTGTTAATTCGAATGAATCAATAAAACATAAGCATGTAAATATTGTGACATATACTTCATAGTTCCTCAAATTTAACAAGACAAGATTGTACAAATGTACAAATTAGCGTAAGTTATTGAGTTTCTCAAGTCAGTGGAATCGCCAGACAAAGCCCAGCAGCATAAGAAACAAAAGTGCAAGTACTGTACGTGCAAATTCGACAACATTTCAAAATAGGCCAATTTTTCAAAATGCAAGGTGCCAAGTGGTCAAGTCATAAGGAATAACTCAGCACAGAGAAACCATGTACAAGATATAAACATATGGACCAGTGAAGTATATATATAAGCAAGACTTTGGTGCCGATTACGATCCGGTAAAAACCGGGTACGAACCGTCGGTCGGAGCGTTTTCCCCGTCCGACTCGTACCCGGTCGTAAAACTTTACAAACATGGAATTACGATTCGCACGGAAACACCATTTCCGTACGAATCGTAAAAAACACCGACCGACGAAAATATACATACGAATGTGATCCGGGAATGCTGTGACGTGACGTCGGGACGCTTTCAGGCAGCGTTTCACGACCCAGGAATTACGATTCGAACCGACAGCAGTCCGGACGGCAATATTTTCACGGCACCCAAAAAGTGCCGCAAATGCGAAGTACGGCGCGAAACGACCAGAGTAGGTGGCCCGGTAAGCGCCGTACCCCCCCCAGCCCCCGCATGTACGCACCGTACCCCCCCTGCCCCCGCATGTACGCACCGTACCCCCCCTGCCCCCGCATGTACGCACCGTACCCCCCCCAGCTCCCGCATGTACGCACCGTACCCCCCCAGCCCCCGCATGTACGCACCGTACCCCCCCCAGCCCCCGTACGTACGCGCCGAACCCCCCTGTATGTACACCCGTGTACGTGTCGAACCCCCCGTGTACGTTCGAGTCGAACCCCCCCCGTGTACGTTCGAGTCGAACCCCCCCGTGTACGTTCACGGGGGGTTCGACTCGAACGTACACGGGGGGGTTCGACTCGAACGTACACGGGGGGGTTCGACTCGAACGTACACGGGGGGGGTTCGACTCGAACGTACACGGGGGGGTTCGACTCGAACGTACACGGGGGGGTTCGACTCGAACGTACACGGGGGGGTTCGACTCGAACATACACGGGGGGGTTCGACTCGAACGTACATGGGGGGTTCGGCTCGAACGTACACGGGGGGTTCGACACGTACACGGGTGTACATACAGGGGGGTTCGGCGCGTACGTACGGGGGCTGGGGGGGGGTCGGCGCATTCGTACGGGGGCTGGGGGGGGTCGGCGCATATGCGGGCACGTCTCCATGGTTGCTATGGGAGTTCGGTGCGGACGGTGTTTTTTCCATCCGGTTGTGACCTCGGACGCACGGGATGGATCGTGATTCCTCGGTCGGACTTGACTTTTCACGTTTGTACGGTAAATCGTCCGAGGACGTGTCGGACACATTTTCCGACCCGAGGACGTGTGGGGAATGATTCCCAATGCGGTTCGTATGGACTTTTTACCATGCGAATCGTGATTGCCAGTTCGTACGGCACTTGTACGATTCGTACGGTAAAAAGACCGGATACGAGTCGCACGGGGAAATTTTATACCGGATCGTAATCGGCACCTTAGACTTTTAAAGAGCAAGGTGCCAAGACATCGAAATATATCAGATCTATGGGATAGCTGCTCCATGCTCGAATTTATACTTGATGCTATCAGAGGGTTGTACCGAGGAGTGGGCCAGCGTCCCTCAATAGCCTTCCAGCCATGGGAAAGAACTTGCCAATTTGTGCTAGTTCCATCAGGACATCATATGAGAAGATATAAGCCACTGCCTCTTTGCATGTTCTTACACCCTGCTGCAGGAAAATTGGCCTCAAGTAGACTCGCCTCTGAGGGAGCAGTACTGGGCAACACCATGCTATGAGGGCAACAGATTCTAGGGAATATGTGCACAGCCTGCACTGCCTGTGTCCTGGAGAGTTAGTCTCCCAGTGTGCCCTGTCTTTCCATATCGGCAATGTCAGTAGCCTGGTCAGCAAGATGCTCTTTAGGGCTTGTCTTCAGAAGGCTGCTTTCAAATATGGCTGGCTGGTAGTGGCTTCATGCGATTTGTCAAGCCACAATGCTCCCCAGAAGTTTCTGATTTCGTTAATATCTTGTTCCGTTGATATAAGCTTTCCCTGTTCTTTCAAGGTCCTCTTTAGGTGCTGAGCGGTTGAAAGTCAGTCATTTAGACACTCTGTGGTCAAGTTTAGTATGTCGGGGCATGGCCCTGGAAACATGGCTGACAGGATGTGAACTCCCAAGCTCCCAGTCAGCCAGATGATTGTATCCCCTGAATCCTACATAATCCTGCCCGATCCTGACTGTTCACAGTGGCCACGAATACTGCAACATGCTACAGCGCTGTCCCTGACTGCCAAATACTAATTCTGGCTAAAAATGCAGTCCTTTTTTGGTGCAGTCTAACTGGCCTTTGAGTCACAGGCGGTGGCCTGCAGACAAGATTCGGACAACTGCAACTGCCCGGAGCAAGTGAGGCTAGCGACCCCTGTACTCCCCTGGGGTGAGCAGTGGTTATGGAGGCCTGCGGCTACGATGGTAAACTACCTGGGAATGCTTTGCCGTTAGGGGGACATGTGTTACAGCTGAGGAGGAGAAGCTGCTATGCCCTGTGGCGACTCTTGTGCTTGACTTCCGGCCCCGGATCGACAGTCACTGCCAAGCGCCTGCGGTGTTGGTGGTTACTGACCTGGGAGCTCTGAGGGGCCCGCTGGGACCCACCGCCCAGTTGCCTGTCTGTGGGCATGAGACTGTGACTGTATGGAATGAGACGCTCCGGACCAGCAGGGGATCTCCATATCTGGGCACGGAAACATCGTGGAGGCTCGCAAACACCAGTGGGATGCCTGTCGAGTGCCATTGCGGCAATCATGGTGATTGTGTCTGCCCTGTGGGGGCTCGCGTGACACATCACGACCCCCAGGGACAATCAGGAGTGTGTGGTCTCCCTGCTCTGCACCTGGCACATTAACAGGAAAGACATGGCTGACGGCTGGATCCTCATCAGCAGGAGCGGTGCTTCTATTGACACACCCTTGTCCCCCATGCTGTGAGGCCCGGGATCTTGGGCTCCACTCTTGACTTGGACAACTACAGCTGCACTTCTTGAGGGTCCTGGTGATCCTCCTTCAACATTTGCTCAGGGGGCAGTGCACATTTCAAATGCCCTGGTCCAGTCCACTGCTGCTGACCTGGGGGCCCTGGTGACTTGCTGGCGGGCTTAGACCTGAACCGGGAGCGGTGCCCTGACTACTCCTTGGCTGCAGTGGCTGTGGTGCGCCTCTACAGTGTGTGGAGGGCCCAATGCAGCAGGCCTCATCAGGCAAACGCTGGCCACCTTTTTGGGCAACTGCATCATCAGTGCTGCCTGCTGGGGGAATTGTGATTTGTTACACCTGGTCTCCCGCTGTGCCTCCACCCTGCCTGTTTCCTGATGAGAGCCTACTGTCCTCTCTTGGGTATTGCCTAGGTACCTCTGTGCTGAATCCACATAATTGGGGGTTGCTACTGAAGGGACGCTTTCTTCCGTTGGTTGTCATAGGATAACTGCAAAGGAAATGCTGTAGGGACTCCTCTTTTGTGGGGAACTCTAACCAGCCTCTAATTGAGTCTTGGATGCATCTTTAACACTTCTGCATCAGACCCACACACGAACTGACATGAAGCCTTACATCTTCCGTACACCAAACATGATACATGCGTAAACGGTCGGATCTAGTGCCCTAGGGGCCTTGCTGCAACACCAGCGATTGTCATCTTGCACCGAGCTTCTGGATCTTTATGTCTGGCACAACTCCCCTGCCGGTGGTAATTATGGGTAAAGACAAATCCTCTCGCCCATGCACAGTACACCACACTGAGGCAGCCCACGCAGAGGTTGACAAGACAGTAGGGTGCTTCTGAGGTGGGGGGCTCTTGTGAGGGGGGGACATAGCCATCTTGGGCGGACCTGCTGGCGTACATACAGGGCTCTCGTACTGCCTTGGAGCACTAAATAGAGTCTGTCTCAATAGATATCAATTTACTAAGAGCAGATCTTCACAAAGTAGCCGATAGAGTCACCACTGCTGAATCTAGCATTGTGACACTGAAGGGGGAGGTGTCAACCTTGAAGTGCCAGATGGCTACCATGACTACCACTGCTGCGGAGCTCGGTAGGAGGGCAGATGATCTGGAGGGCTTCTCCCATCGCAATAATATCTGGACCCTGGGTTTTCCTGAGAGGTCGGAGGGCTTTTCCACGGAGCGATTCTTAGAAGATTGGGTCTGGCCTACCCTGAAACCGTGGGGTCTTTCTGACTTGTTTGTAATTGAATGAGCACATACTGCCTTCGCACCACCACCACCACACCCCGGGGCCCCCACATGGCTATCATTGCCAAGATACTCAACTGTTGGGACAGGGACTGCATACTGAAAACGGAACATGAGGAGGAGATTCCACACTTTTTGAACAGTAAAATAGCTATCTTTCCACATTATATGTAACTGGTACAGGATCAACGTAAATCCTTTATTGCTGTCAATCGGAAACTGAGAACAATAGAACTGTGATACATGCCGTTATATCCAGTGAAATTTAGTCATACTTCATGATAAGGTCCACTTCTTTGACAGACCAGAAGAAGTCTGGGAGTGGCTCAAGATCAGAGATTAACCTACAACCTGGTGTAGCCAGTGCCGGACCTGGGGTGAGCAACCATGTGAAGGTCTTGACCAGTAGCACCCTGAGTATGGTAACCCAAACCTATCACCCCTGGGCTCCAGGAGAGTGTGAATTAGTGAGGATGGCACAATACACTTGACTGTTCCGGATTCTATGAAGAGGGAGGGAGGGAGTCTCTCCTTCACAGATGTCCTTGGAGGGTGCTGTCTCAGGAGCTTCGAGCCCCACCTCTGAAATGATCCCAGACACTGCTGTCCCTGAGGGAGTGAATGGGAAGGGTTGAGGGTTACTGCACTTGCACTTATTTCAGGTGCAGCCTGGACTAATCTTTTTAGGGTTATACGTGTGGTGAGTACTATATTTTTGAAACATTTGCTCAGGTTTGATTTATACAGTGTTCCTTGCTACAGGGGGTTGGGGAGGGCCTGAATGGAATGTTTGCAGTTGTGTGCTGCCTGAACTAGAGTTTACTTCCACCTCGACTGAGGGTTTCCTTCCTTGAGGTTACACTCTGGTGATAATTGGGGATGTGCCTGGTTGGCAGGACAACTGTTTGCACACATATGTTAGGAGGTCCCTGATGCACAATCAGTGTGTTATGCTTGTGTTGGCACAGCAGTGGTTGGGCTTCATTAGTCGCATGTTAATACTGTGGTTGGGTGGGGAAGGAGAATGTCTTTGTTTTGTTTATGCACAGTTACAGTTTTTAAATTAACTCAGCAGTCAGTGGGTGCGGAAATGGCACAATGAATGAGGAAGTATCCCGCTATATACCTCCAGAATGGTGCAAGGTAAACATAGAATACTCACCTAGAATGTCCAGGGCCTGGGCACATACATAAAATGGGACAGAGTACTCTCTTTCCTAAGGTGCCAAAAAATGGACACCGCTTCCCTCCAAAAAACGCACCTGAAAGACACTGGAGCCACAAACTTGCTAAGAAATGGAAGGGCAGGTTTACCGTGCCTCTTATTCGACCAACGCTCATGACACATTGATCTGGGTGGCCCCTAGTGTCCCTTTTCCCTTGCATATAAGGATGTCAATGTGTGTGGCAGGTATGTTCTTGTACAGGGCACCCTGGACGGCTGACAGTTAACTATGCTGAATTTGTATGCTCCCAATAATGACGACCCACACTTCTTTTATAATATGCAGGGCTTACTTTCCTGTCAGGTGGATTCTCGACTGATATGACTGGGTGACTTTAACTGTGTCCTGGACCCCCATATGGACAGAATTCCATCAATGGTGGGGTCGAAACTGCATACGACTAACACCCTTTGAGAAGTGATGAGGAATATAGGGCTACAAGATCCCTGGAAACTGGCTCATCCAGCAACTCAGACTTTAATATTTCACTCATTGACACATAACACCTACACCTACAGTAGACTGGATAGGGTGCTCATGGGGGGACTGCCGCGAGCATCACACACTTGATGAGGTTTCTATCTGACCCCTAGCACGTCTGCTGTTTGGCTACCCTGGAGGGGGGGGGGGCGCGAGATCAATGGTCACACCCTTACAGAGCATTTGGACGTGAATTTGGATTCTACTGCGTGGAGATTTACTGAGTGGAAAGGCCGTGCTTAGGGGTGCTTGTCTGGGTCTCACTTGCGGGGTCCGCTGCCAGCTCCTGGCGGATATTCGCCGGGAAGAGGTGGAATTATTAGACGTACATACAGCTTCCCCAAAGTCACCGGAACTGACTTGCCGTGAACACATGAGCCCCAGGCAGCTTTGAGAATTCTGGGACAGACTGGATAACCATACCCTGCGCCAGAATCGACAGGCGCTGCATAGGGAGGGAGATGCATCCGGCAGGCTTTTAGCATGGATATTGCGAAGGTAACAGGCCCCCCGATTGCAACTGGATTAATCACCCCAGAGGGCACTAGCATCACCGATACGGCTGGTATAGTAATAACATTCTAGCAACATCTCCTGCGGGTTCAGGCAGTGGACCTGGGAGTTGAAACGCAATGCTTTGCTTGCTTTGCTTCAGTGGGGCTTTCCAGTCACAGCCCTGTAATAAGAGAGACTTTGAATGCCCCTCTGGACCTGAAGGAACTTAGGACAGCTTGGCAAGCCTTACCACGATCGAAGGCACCTGGTACAGATGGTTTTCTCCTTGAACTGTGTCAAACAAGATTCATCAATCTTGACACAAAGCTTCTAGAAGCCCTTCTGGAGGCCCGAGAAGTGGGGATATTGGCACCTCTCTGAGAGAAGGGAAGATATGTATGCTCCTTAATATACCCGGCCTCCGGGATGTGGGAAACGCTGAGGTACGCACTGATTGTCAGATACAAAGTAGCCGGCCCGCAGGGTTGCAGGCGAGTGGATGTGTACGCCACCATGTTTCTCTTTTTTTTTTTTCTCATTTTAAAATAAATAAATAAATAAATAAATGTATGCGCCTTAAACCAGTTGGAGATGAAACCGACCCAGCTGCTTACAGGCTCCTCACAGTTATCAATCCAGACACAAAAAATACTTTGTAAGCCTATTTATACACCTTCATCCATCCATATGCTGCGCCTTGTGCATGAGCACCAGTGCGGTTTCATACCGACACTGGGTTAAACTTAAGGCGATTGTCTCATATACTAAATGAGGTGCAGAATCGGCAGGAGGAGGAGGTGCTGCTCTCCATTGATTTAGAGAAATCATTTGACACCGTGGATTGGGGCTATCCACCAAAAGTCCTAACAGTAATGTGTTTTGGTCCCGAATTCCACAGGAGGGAGCGTTTGCTTTATACCAAACCCCGTGCCAGAGTAACAGTGGGAAGTGCTCGCTCGGAGCCATGAACTTTAGGTCGTGGAACACTTCAGGGCTGTTCGCTCTCCCCTCTCCTGTTTGCACTCGCTATAGTCATTAGTGATCTGGATGCGTCAGGAATTGAACGAGTGTGGTTTCCGATTGGGTAACATTTTTCATGTGATATCCCTGTACGTCGATGATGCTCTGTTCTATTTGGCCTCTCCTCACGTGGCTGTGCCGGCTTTGCTTAGGTTCTTGGATGAGATTGGACAGATGTCTGGATTATGCCTGAACAGAGCTAAATCCCTGGTGTTCCCCCTCTCTATGTTGGTCGGGCTTCCCCTCTAGCAATTACCTGAGGTAGGCTTACTCTTGGAAATGGTCCAGTTTCATTATTTGGGTATTAGTGTGGTCCACACCTAAAAGCAATAGCTCTGTCTAAATATGGAGAGGGTAATTGACGGCTTAAAGGTCTCGGTCCAGTTTTGGAACATCCTGCCTCTTTCATTAATGAGTCGTTTGGCCGTAGCCAAGATGGCCCTTCTCCCCAGATGTCTGTATGTGCTGCAGAATTCCTTAGCTCTAATCGTGGCCAAAGTCTTTGGGCATTTAGACTCCATGGTTATCGCTCTCCTATGGGTAGGATGGCGTAGCAGGGTTTCCATGGGTGCATTGACAAGAGAATATGGGAAGGGTGGACTGCAATTTCCATTGCTTGATTTATATTACTTTGCAGCTCAACTACAACATGCCACGCAGTGGTTCGATCCGGTAGACAACTAGGGAAAGCGCTTGCTGACAGGTAGGATGGATGTTGCCCACCTGCATCAGCTCCTTATGGAAGGGGCTGGCCTCCCTCTGGAAGTTCCACTAATAGTCAGGCATACAGCAATACTCTGGCACAGATTCGTCTACATGTTAATAATTATGGCTGATTTGACTCATGGCAGGTAATGTCATTCCAAACATGGCATGCCAGTGAGTGTGAACCTTCTAAGGGATTTATACTCTAGTGAGCTCTTCCTTACCTTTGAGGAGGCTCAACTCATCTTCTCGCTTGTGCCCGGTCATTTTATTCATCATGCAGGACTGTCTGAAATAGCTAGGATAACGTGGCCAACCTACCCATTCACTCCTTCATCCACACACACTTGGGTTCTTCTGAATTGTGGAGTTGGACATCACCTGTTCCCATTGTTGCACAAAGCCATTCTACTCCGATGCAACGGGTCCCACCCCCCGGTCGCGATTGGCATGGGACATGGACCTGGACATTCCACTTACCGGGGGAACTGGACGCGAGTCAAAGAGCTCACCCACACTGTTTCCTCTAATGCCTGCTTTAAGTTGATGCATTATAATTTCCTATATAGGACCTACCTCACTCCCATAACCCTACACCACATAAACGTATAACGCCTAGATGCCTGCCCCAGTTTTGGTCACGATGGAGTGGGCTTCCTGCACTTGGCTTGGTATTGTGGGGAGATACAGGACTAATGGACCCGGGTAGTGGTTGAGATCAGAGGACTGTCCGTATAGTTTTTGTGCTTACTCCTCAGTGCTGCCTCCTGGGTGTCCCAGGGGCAGACAGATGGCATACAGATTCCTGCACTTGGCGCAGGTCCTAGCCAAGTGCAGTGTAGCTATTACCTGGATGGCTCAGAGAGCACCTGATTTCACTCATTGGCATCATGATGTGTTAGACAGGACTGTGGCAGAGAAAGCTCACATTAGACTTGCTAGGCGTGATGATAAAGTGGTTGGTAGAAGACATTGCCGTTTGGAGGGAGTTGTGAGACGTGTTGCTGGATCCGGACGTGGCTCTGGCCTCCTCTGATAATGAGGATGGCGGGTATGGAGAATCAGATGGGGAGGATTCTGTTGGAGGGGGAACTTCATAACTTAGGTACGATGGATTATAACGAGAGTCCCTGTTTGTGAAAGTTGCCAGGTGACTGGAATCTCAGTGAAAATTGTATGAGGCCTGATGCGGGTATTGCGGATGGACTTCTCTGAATTATATCTTTTTGCCTGTACTACCATTTGTTTATTGAACACTGCCGTAATGTTTATAATAAAACTGAAAATAAAGGTTTCAAAATAAAAGTTTTGTGCCTCAGTCGCATTATCAAGATACCTTGACAAGTAGCTCTTTGTATCCTGGAATATCACACGGAAGGCGCCTTTCATTGAGTCAGTGTTTTCTCTGGCCACTTGACGGAAATATTTTATTATATCCTTTTTACTGTCAATATCCATTTTTGCTAATCCAAACTCTAAGCAATCAGAGTAGGTCTAGTAGTTTTAGGGAGACCGCATATTTTCCTGTATGCAGCTGTATTGCAGGGCTCTAAGGTCTCTGTGAGCATGCCAGCAAAAGCGAGATGGCCATAACATATGGAGGGTAGCAGTTTCGCCCTCGTTACTCTTTGAATCCTATCGGCCGTGGGACTCTGTAGATGGCAATGCAGTCTGGTTAGATCAAAAGTAATTTTGGCTGCTTTTTCTTCAAGTGCCTTTGTGTGGAATAAGTGTTTGCTGGTGTCTGACAACCAGGCACTGAGGTAATTGTATTTGCACATTGTACTAATACTTAAAGGACCCAACTCCCATTCCAGCTGATGTTTCTTGGTTTTTTGGCCAAGAACCGGGACTTTCGTTTATGCAGCACTTGCAAGCAGGGAGTTCTTGATGTTATAGGAATGCAGTATGCCCAAGGCCCTCCTCATCTCTTCATCCCAATTTTTGTGTGTTCCAATAGCACTAAGTCATCCACGTACTGAACGATAGGTAATTTGATGTGGCCTAGCTTAGGTGGAAAGATATTTCCTTTAAACAAATCCACACCTTGGTGAGCTGTATATAGGTTGAACAGGGTGGGAGCAATAATGTATCCCTGCTTCAAACCTTTTTTTTGTTTGTATTTTTGCCGTGGCTTGGGTTTGAGTTATCTTAATCCAGACCCGGGTGTCTGTGTACAGTGCTGTGATGGCAGCCAGGAGTTGCCTCGGTATTCCCCAAAACCCAAGCTTGGTCCAAAGAGTGTTCCAATAAATTGTGTCGAACACAGCACTTTATTTAATAAAACAGGCACAAAGCGGGGCTTGATTTTTCCAGTGGCCTTGGCTCCCAGATAGGAGTGAGCTATCACATTGTCCATTGTTGAGGCCTTTGGCCTGAACCCCATTTGATAGCATGGGATGATGTTATCATTTAAAAAAAAAAAATGTATTGGCATTTGTAAAAAACAAATTACAATCCAACAAAACAGTCACCAGACATCGCTCAGCACCACCAGGACGATGGTGTGGTAGCATCCAAGTCCTTGCGCAACATATAGCAGATATGATCAACAGCAGTACATTACATTATTGTTGCAGTGGCTATCGTATGTCTTCAAATGGCCGGTTTGTACAGTGGTTGGGGGCAGTTAGAGTTCCCCATATCGAATCGGTTCTCGCGTCATGGGTGCTAGGTTGTCTTTAGGGTTTGTCATGTATAGCGTGATGTCATCCTAATATAATTATACTGTCAGACCTCTTGTCGTGAACCCAATACTGCGGTGTGTGTGATGTTGTCTGATTCGAGCAGCAAGCGGTTCAGTTGCTATGGCGAAAAGTAAGGGCGACAAGGGGCATCCCTGCCTTGTTCCCCTAGTGATTGCAATGGGTTCAGAGTACATGTCATTCACCCTTAAGCACGCCGTGGGCATAGCGTAGAGCAGTTTTATCTGTTGGATGAAGATGGGGTTGAGACCTCTCCGTTGGAGCAGTGGGAAAAGGAATCCCCACTCTAAGGAATCGAATGCCTTGGTGGCATCCAGCAAGGCCGCGATCTCCAGGACATGTGGTGCGAGATAATGCATTAGGGCGAACAACGTCCGGAGATTGTGGGACGTGGACCTGCCTGGTATAAATCCAGATTGGTCTGTGAGTATTATCAGAGGGAGGAGTGGTTGCATTCGGATAGCCAGAAGTTTGGCGAAGATTTTTGCGTCTATATTTATCAGCGAAAGTGGATGGTAAGAATCACAGTTGGAGGGGTCTTTATCTGGTTTTAAAACTGTAAAGATAATGGCTTCTTGCATTGAGGTGGGCAAATGGCCTACCTCCATGGCCTCTTGATATACTGCCAGGAGTTGTGGTGCCTGGATATCGGCGTATTCTTTATAAAATTTAGCCGTCAGGCCGTCTGGTCCAGGGGCCTTATCGGCTGGGAGACCTCCTATGGTCTGTTTGACATCCTCCACCGTGAAGGGCACCTCCATGTATTCCCGGTTGGCTCTGTTAAACCATACTAGTGCAATGGCGTCGAAGTAGTCGCACAATAGGTCCTCTGCCGGATCGAAAGTGGACTTGTGTAGTTGTGCGTAGAAGCTGCGCATAGTGGATAGGATGTCTGGGGGATGATGTTATCATTAATCATTTGTAAAGGCTTTACCGTCTACATCTAGTAAGGCTATTAGCCTGTAGTTTCAGTTAAGGTGTTAGGTCCTTTTTTATAAACTGGATGCAGAATGAAGCCTTTATGTGAATCTGGGATGGCAGACAGCAGAGTACGTTCGTTAAAAGGGTTGAGCATATAAGGGGCCCAAAATGCCAGGTCCTCCTTGAAGGTAGGCCGTGTGAGCCTGACCCACATCCTCCTAATTGACTTAAGGATGCTTAATGTCTCCTTTTCAATTACTACAATTGGGTTCTCCTCAAGACCTTCTAGGACATTAACAGGTACATTTTTGCTAGTGGACCTTCTTTAAGTGGAGTCTACATAAAGATTTGAAACATAAACAACCAATTTTCCAGCAGGAATGGCGTTTGCCTTGCCAGTGGTTTTACCTGCCAAGGCGTTAACATAGCCCAAAATTCTCTGGACTTGCTTGGTACTAGCAGCGAAAATAAGCATTTCCACTCTTCCTCTATGTGCTTTTGCTTTAATGCCCAAACTAGCTTTTTGTGTTGTTTCCTTGCATCTTTTAGTATAGTTTTCGTACTTAGGCTCTTCTCCCTTCTGTGTAGTGTCTATTCAAGGCAACACATCCTTTTGCTCTCCTTAAAATCTTTTTACGCATGCAGCTTTATTATTATTGCACCTCAGTCTTTCTCAACTAGGTACAATTTATGCCCCAAAGCTGGAGGAGTGAAAGTCAGTTTCGATTTTGAGTACAGGTCTTTACAAACTGGGCCCATTTAACTCTTTTTAGCAGTGGGCCGACGTTGGAATTGATGGAGCAAAGTACAGAAGATTTTGTGTGTACCCCGTTCAGACCAATCACCCCCATAACAAAGTAATATATAAATTTTGATTGCTGTATATTAGCCAAACACACACATTACATGTGGGAAATGCTCTGCATTAACAGGTTTGATTAACATATTAATTAATGGTGTAAAACGCATGTTTAATCTATTTTGCGCATTTAAATAGTGTAATAGTGCATGTCTATGTTGTAGTGTACATTGTGCATTACATGCTGCTTTTGCTTTATTTTAATGGCTTGTAGTGTGATGCTTTCCCGCTAGGTAACAGTTTTAGGGGATAAATATTAGCACTGGCGGGTGGGGGGGACAGAAAACACTTATTTTCTGTGTATTCACATTTTCTTTGTGTGTGTTTATCGTAGTTTGGCTGGTGGCCAGTCTCAAAATGGCTTTGTTTTCCCGGGTCTGTGCATTAGAGAACGCTTGCATCATCTGGCTGGAGGAACCTTGTGCATGCCTTGTGCTCCACTGAACTTTGCAACTCCAGCTGACTATGTTTGAGGCCATTTGGTGTGAATGCCGGCAAGTGGCTGAGAGACAGAATGATAGCACGAGAACAGCTGAATGCCTGCCAAAGAGAACAGTCGAATGCCTGCCAAAGAATGACCACGTGGGAACAGCTGAATCCCTGACAATGAACAGTTGAATCCCTGCCAATGAACATTTGAATGCCTGCTAATGAACTGTGGGACAGATGAATTTGTATCTACAGCTTGTCAAACAAAGTTATTCACGGACATCCTGGGAGCTGAGAACTGTATTGTCATGAACGGACATCCTGGGAGCTGAGAACTACAATGTAATGACCAATCAGAGCAAGGGAAACAGCAAGAATTGAAACATTTGAGGGTAGAGAGCCAGCAAACACAGTATAAATATCAGACCAAAATTGGGCTTTAGTGTCAGAGAACCTGGTTGCAGAGAAGCTGTTTGCAGAGCTGCTGGGAGCTTGAAACCATGCCAGAATGCGCACTGATGACCCCTGTAGGTTCGAGATCGTTGCGGGACACTAGCCTGGGAGTGAGATGCGTCTAGGAGGCCAAGGTTAATAAGTAAGCTGGGGTTTTAGTGCTGGGTAGGAAGGTTTTAGTGTAGGAAATCTTTAGAATTAAATGCATGGTTCTTTAACTATGGTTCACTGATCCTTCATTTTTGGAACCCTCTGTCAGTTACATGGCCAAGGATTGATTTTTAACTATTTTGAGAAAAATGAAATGAATGTAAACCTACATTTTCACTTCATGACTTATATTAAACAGTTTCTTGATTTATTTCCTGAATAAATGGCAATGCTCAGTGAGAATTAATAGTGAGAGAATAAATGATAATTTTCTTTATGCAAATTAATTACATAAAATCTTTTAAATGATTTCAGGTGTTTGTGATTCTTATAGAGTCAATTAATTATGCAAATCAATGTATTGTTGTAGTGAGTTTAAGCTGGTCATGACAATCACCATCAACTTGCTCAACTAATTGGTCCATCGACCTAATTAGCGGGGTACATTGATGCATAGATCAGTTAGTAAAATGATGTGCTGGAAACAAATGTTGATGTTAAAATCTGTGCTTAAAGGTATCCCGTGATAGGAGAGAATTCCTGCAACCCATTGTAGTTTTATTTGCAAGGGTCTGGGGAAAAGTGTGTGACAGGGTGTGTGTACTTCGGTAATATGGGCCCCACCGGAGTGACCCGGACCCTGGGTTGGTGATAATTTCTGGGTAAACACTGCATCAGTTGGTAGTGGATGGTCATCCGGATTTTGGCTCCTGTGGATCTTAGAGTATGCATTGAGCACAATAGAGAGTGGATGATGGTCACTTTCATTTCTATCATGGACTTGATACCTTTCACATTTAGTTAACAAGATTTCGCTTAAAAAGATGTAGTCCAATGTAGATATATTTTTTAAGGTGGGCCTTAGTTTGTTCTTCAGAGTGCCTTTCGCGTCTGTCGATCCCAGATCAGGTTCTCTAATGCAGGCCTCTAATATATTGCAGGATAGGTCCTTATGTTCTTCCCCAGGTTGACACATGTTGCATGTATTAAAGTCACCAGCCACTATGCACCCATGCCCTGGGTGTTCATAGAGTACAGTTTTTATTTGCTCATTGATATTCCTGGAAATCTCAACTTTTATGTCTCTGCGTAGGTTAAAATACAGGTTTACTACCATGATAGGAGTGATTTTTTCATCCATTGCTAAGCCATTAAGTTCAAGGGCCTCAATGTCACAGGTAGAGTTCATTAATTCCTTAACTTTTGCCTGCACGTCCAGTTTAACGTAGGTCTAGAGACCACCCAGCAGCCTCCATAACAGATTTTTTTTTTGGGCTACCATGTGAATTGCTTGGTACCCTGGAATGGAAATGTGCGCAGTGAACCTCGTTTCTTGTATTCATGGGATATCACCAGTATCCAGATATTCCAAAGTGTTCTTATTGCCCATTAGAGAATTCAGTCCTGCAACGTTCCAGCTAATTATTTTTATGTCGGTTCTAAGTGCCTTTTCGTTGTTTAACTGAGTGCTAGGAATTCGTCAGGCCATTGGTTGTGAGAGCTGCTGATAGTGAGGCCCAGTTGGTCTGATCGTTGAGATAGGTGTTGGTGAGTCCTTTTGGAGCACGAGGGGGGAGCTGACCCCCATATCTCTTGACAATTTCATGGTGATATTTTTTTCCTATTTCTGAGTTGTGACTTGCCACTTCCTCTCAGTATACGGCTAGCAGTTTTGCCCTGCATCGAATAATTTTGGCTCTTAGACACAATATGGGGGTATTTTTCTGTCATTGGCTTGTTGACAAGGATGCCCCACTCCTTGAATTGCTTGCTTTCTGCTACGATGTTGTTGAAATCTACAACATCATTCCACTCAGTCAATATGGACTCTCTGTGACTCAAGAGTAGTTATTGAGGGGGGTGTGGTTAGCTGCCAACCAAGATGGGCGCAGCTTAAGAAAGCTCTGACCGTCCGCCGCATTTATCCTCAAATATCTGTACTACATCCATGCAGAGTCGATTGCAGAGGCAATGAAAACCTACTCTATACCTCCGAAATCGAGTTTGTCTCCTGCCTGGAAGAGGCAACAGGGATTGACGCTTCAGTCCTCCGCTGCCTGCACCAGGCGGGATGGCCCAACATCCAGAGCAGGCAAAAGGAAGCCGAGTATATCTTACTGGCGGGTTGGCTGTGAACTGGGAGCCTGTGTTGAAACGAGACGGGGCCCAAACTCTACTGGTCTGACCTGTAAGTACAATGGCAGTGGGCAGCGCGGGCGAGGATGCAATCGAGGGTGCTGGGCTACTCTCTGTCACGGCGGTGGGCTACGACGAAGGCGACCGGGCGCGAGCCTCGTTTCCGTCACAGCGCCCCTGCTGTATCGGGTCCCAAAAGCATGTGCTAACAGAAGGCTGCGGCGGAAATTGGGCGGGTTGGTCTGGTGTCCATCCCCTACATAGGTTATGTCATGCAGGGAGGTGGGGAGAGGATTTGGGCTGTAACTGCCTGGTTTTGTTCGAAGTTGTTGTTTTTTAGAGGATCTGCAATGAGATATATAAAAGAAATGTTGCATGCTCCAATAGGAGAGGACTTAGCCCCCTCTCTCCCAGGTTCAGATTACGCTGGTGGGTCTAAAGGAAGGCCTCTACGAGCAGCCATCCTGCGGAGAGGGGATACTCACAGTTGCATCCCAAAGGGGGGCAACACGGAATCCCAGTCCTGTAAAACCATCTCCTGGGAAATAAGTTAGATAGGTAACATTGCATCAATCAAAGGATTTAGGATTCTCTCCTGGAATGTTATCGACCTGGGTAATAAGATAAAAAGGGGGGAGGTCTTTCAGTACTTAAAAAGATACTCACCCGAGGTGGTCCTGCTGCAAGAGACCCATGTCCAGGGAACACAGTACGGAGCATTAAACAGGTGGGGTTACAAAATGATTGCCCAAGAAGGCTACACCCGAGACTCCAGGGAGGTGGGTATATTGATATTCTCCTCCTTTTCCCTTTACTATGCTCAAGACTACACATGATGACCGGGATCCCTTTGTAGCCATAACAGGCAGTTGGGAGGGTCAACTACTCAAAATAATCTTGCTCTACGCTCCGCCAAGGCTGCAGACACAGTTGTTCCCTGACTTGGGAGCTCACCTCCTTGATCTTCCAGAGGACATCTTGATTATGGGAGGGGACTGTAATGCATCTCTTTCATTTGAAATCAACCGTCTACCCGTGCACCCTCAAGACCAGTCAGGCACTAATCTGGGGGTATTTTATCGGCTCTAGGCCTCACGGATTTATGGAGGGCACTCAATCTGACCACCCGACAGTGCACCTATCACTCAGGAGCCCATGGTACCCTCTCCCGTACTGACTATATCTTTACACTGGCTCATTTACTCCTGTGATTCCATGAGGCACACCACTTGGCGCATGGGATATCAGACACTTCCCCGGTGTGTGTGCATTATGAATAAGGGTGGGCAGAGTTGGCGTAGTTCTTCTACACGTAGCTCCACGGAGTTTGAAAAAAACTCAGTGGAGCTACGCTTCGTTCTGCTCTGCTCCCTCCCTCCTCCCAAATTCTTTAAAAATGATAAAAGAAGGCACCTACCTGTGTGTCTGCCGCCTCACCTGCCTGGCCGCTCTCCTTCCTTCTCCTCTCGCGTCCTTCATTGGAAAAACCACTACATTGTACGTCTTGCGCATGCGCACTTGCAAGACGTTCTACGTAGTGTTTTTTTCTCCACAGAGGTGGAGTTTTGCCTACCTCCGCAACAACTGAGTATTTAGATTGAGGGGGGCCTCTGGTCTCTTCTGGTCTCTTCCAGTCCCCATTCTCCTCTCACTTCAAAAGCCCTGTGTAGGGCGACAACTGAGTATTTAGAGTATGTTGAAGGGAGGGTACTCACCCCTGCCTTGAAGTTAACTTGGATTGTCTGCGCTTTCTTGGCGTCCTAGCCGTGGATCCTGTGATGTACTGTTAAGAAAGGGGGGGTCATTAGCCGGCTGGTCTAGACGGCAACATGCAATAGAAGCTGGTAGGGAACAGGGGTGGCAGGGCAGGGGGATGGGATTTGAAAAATACAAAATAAAAATGCACTTACCTTTTCTGCCGCCTCTCCTCCGTCTCCGTTTTACTTCTCTTCCTAATTCCAGTCCGGAAGAAGCTGCAGGAAGCACACGGGCACACAAGCTTCCCAGAGCCAATCACAACACAAAAGTGTTTTGAACGGTTGGCCCTCAGATAGGGACAGGGAATCTGTGCATATTCCACACCAGGCTGTGCCTTACAACCTGGTAGGGAATATGCAAAGTGTGCATGAATGTTTGGCCAGGCTGAGACGGCCGGCCAAGCAGTCATGTGCACTTAAGTGTGTCCAAACCACTCCTCCTCTCTGTGCCTCCAGCCCACCCCACCCTAACCCAGTCCCGCAGTTGCAAAAAATAAAATGATAATAACGTTATTATCATTTTATTGTTCCCTTTTTCACTGCTCCAAAAGCAGTGGGGCGATGCTCCTCTGCCTTAGTGGAGGAGCCGCCACTGGCAACATGCCCTCTTGCAGTTGCTGGTTGGTGGGCTGCCGGCTTCAGAGAGCAGTTATGTGCAGTGCTTTTTCCATGTTTGTTTTTGTCAGAGTCTCATACACTGGTCCAAGGTCCAGTTTTCCAAGGCACTTCCCAGAAAATACCAAAGCAAGAAACAGCCCTTCCAGGGGCTTTTAGCATCTTGTCCTCTGGCTTCTTACCCTTCTTTCCTGCATCGGACAGCCCAAGATGTCCTTGCTGAGGCAGATGACTTGGCGTAGGGAGTGGGCTGAAGGCCCCAGCTTCTACTGGTCACTGGACACTGTCATCTGTCGTAGTTCCACTTGAAATCTGCGTGGCCTGCAAGGTCCACTAATCTTTGAGTGGGGCGCTAGGCAGTGAGGAAGAGAGCTGGTCGGGGGGGGGTATAGAGCACGCCGGGCGCACCCACAAGCGGCACCCAGTCCTAGCTGGCTCGCTTCTGCGGGGGTCTGGGGCTCTCTCCAAGTGGTGGCTGTCTACAGCCACCACGCTCACCCTCTGTTGGATTAGGATCAGGAGGTCACGGCTGCCACAAAGAGAACACTATGGGAGACTCGAGCGGGAGGCTGATAACTCAGCGCTGCTGCCCCTCGGGGCACCTGGCACCTTGATGGCCTTGACCACCGCTCCCCCTCGGTGTCAAATGGCGGTAGCTACAGCTGAAAATACCATGAGTAGCTCACTGTACCTTGTCCAAGCTCCGTGGCTGCCACAAACTTTCTGACTCCGACCCTCTACGCGTAGCGCTTGCACATCACATGGCTTACTCGTCAGTTTAGTCAGGGTAGGTGGAGGTAATTTTAATTCTGCGGGCCAGGTTGCTCCTCACGCCGCACAGCTCCACCAGTTGTGCCTGTGCCTTCCCCACTGCCGCCTCCTGTTAGCGTAAGTTCGCCGCCTCTATTGTGCCCACTGTGTTAACTTTGCCGTTTTTCTTCCCTGTATTCAATTGCTTGTATTTGGATTTTTCTGACTCATTTCTGCTGTGAGCTGCCTGGTTCATTGTCTCCCCCTCTTGCCTCTGTACCCAGTCTCTCCCGCTCCTGCCGCCGCTCCCCTGTGGCCCCGCCCCCCTTTTGCTTTCTGTTTCCCATGCCCAACCACCGCCCCGCTCCCGCCTCCCAGCTGCTCCTCCCTCTCTGCCTTATATGGAGGCCGCAGCGCGGCCGCACCGCTGGCGTACCAGAGGCAAGCCCGTCTGCGCCTGTCCGCGCCTGGACCGCGCCCAGCGCCAGGACCCCTGGACCCCGCTAACGCCACAACACTAGACTCCGCTACGACGCCAGCACCCTCCACGCTCTCAACGCCGGCCGATACCACACCTTCTGCCAGGCCACCCCGAAATGGACCCACGGACCCTTCTCCTACCGCACCTGCAGCTTCACCTGCGACAGAGCCACCAAACCCCCATGGACTGGACCTAACCACCTCCGCTGCATACTCCTCAACACCTGCTCTGCACGCAAACATGCCGTCGAGCTCTGGGATCTGCTCGACACCTCCGCCCCAGACGTTGCCTTCCTGACCGAGACCTGGTGGAACGACTCCTCGGCACCCAACATCGCCATAGCCATCCCGGACGGCTACAAGATCACACGCAGGGACCGCACCAACGGAATCGGAGGAGGAATATCCATCATCCACAAGTCCACCCTCAAGGTCTCCACCCACGCGGACGACACCCTCAAGACCGCCGAACACCTGCACTTCCGGATCCACACCGACCCCAACACCACCCTCAGAGGAACACTCGTCTACAGACCCCCCGTTCCCCAAGCACCGTTCAGCGACTCCACCGCCAACCTCGCCAGCACCCACGCACTCGCCTCCACGGACTACATCCTCCTCGGGGACCTGAACTTCCACCTCGAGAACAACAACGATGCCAACTCCGCCACCCTGATCGACAACCTCGGCCTCAGACAACTCGTGACCGCACCCACCCACGCCGCCGGCCACACGCTGGACCCCATCTTCTCCACAAGCACCCACGTCGCCCTCGACCACACCACCGAACTCCACTGGACCGACCACCGCTGCATTCATTTCACCTTCAAGAAACCAACCACGCACCACTGCACCCAACAACTGCCCCATCGCTGCTGGAGCAAAATCACCGAAGATCATCTGACCACCACCCTCGCCCAGAACCCACCAACACAGACGCCGCCGCCCGCAACCTCAGGCAGTGGATCGAAGACTGCGCCAACACCCTCACACCGATCAAGAAACCCTTCATCAACCACGCCAGCAAGAAAGCCATCTGGTTCACCGACGAGCTCCTGACCTCCAAACGCGCCTGCCGGAAACTGGAGAAGAAATGGCTCCACGAACGCACACCAGACAGCCACGCAGCCCACAAGGACGCCACCCACAGACATCACCACCTCATTAGACGAACCAAGAGATCTTTCTTCAAAGACCGCCTGGATAACAACGCACACGAAATCTTCAAGGAACTCTCCAACCCCAGCGCCAACGCCAACGACATCCCACCCTCACAATAACTGTGCAACTCACTGGCAACCTCCTTCCACCGTAAGATCGCTGACATCCACGACAGCTTCAACACCACAACCACCCCGACAATGCCAGACCCCACCCCACGAACACCACCCACACCAACCGCCTGACTTCCTGGCTCAACGTCAATGATGATGAGACACGCAAGGTCATGAACTCCATCCACTCAGGATCACCGTCAGACCCATGCCCACACCACGTGTTCAACAAACCCGACGCAGCCATCGCCTCCCAACTACGGAAGGTCATCAACATCTCCTTCGAAACAGCGACATTCCCGGAAAGCTGGATGCACGCCGAAATCAACGCCCTCCTCAAGAAACCCAAGGCGGAACCCAAGGACCTCAAGAACTTCTGGCCCATCTCCCTGCTCCCATTCCCGGCGAAGGTCATCGATAAAATCGTCAACACGCAGCTAGCCCGCCACCTCGAAGACAACAACATCTTGGACCCGACCCAATCCGGATTCAGACGAAACCACAGCACCGACATAGCCCTCATCGCCGCCACAGACGACATCAGGCGCCATCTCGACATCGGCGAAACATCAGCCCTCATCCTCCTGGACCTATCAGCCGCCTTCGACACAGTCTGCCACCGCACTCTAAAAGCCCGCCTCCAAGAAGCCGGAATCCAAGAGAAGGCCCTCGACTGGACCACGTCCTTCCTCTCCAGCAGAACCCAGAGAGTCCGCCTCCCACCCTTCCGTTCCGAAGCCACCGACATCATCTGCGGAGTCCCCCAGGGGTCATCCCTCAGCCCGGCGCTGTTCAACGTCTACAAGGCCCCCCTCGCAAAAGTGGCCCGCCAGCACGACCTTAACATCATCTCCTACACCGACGACACCCAGCTCATCCTCTCCCTCACCAAGGACCCGTACACCACCAAAACCAACCTCCACAAAGGCATAAAGGCCGTCGCCGACTGGATGAGGAGCAGCTGTCTGAAACTGAACTCGGACAAAACAGAGGTCCTCATCCTCGGACCCAGCCCCTCAGCCTGGGACGACTCGTGGTGGCCCAGCACGCTGGGGGCAGCGCCGACACCCACCGACCACGCACGCAACCTAGGATTCGTCCTCGACTCCTCCCTCTCCATGGTGAAGCAGGTCAACGCCGTCTCCTCCTCCTGCTACAACACCCTCCGCATGCTCCGCAGGATCTACAAGTGGATCCCGACCGAAACAAGAAGAACGGTGACGCAGGCCCTTGTCAGCAGCAGGCTATGACTACAGCAACACACTCTACGCAGGAAGGTTGTATGACATAATTTCGACAGACAGAAAATCGACCTACAAATATATCGCAACAAAAATATCGATGTCAAGAATATCGACATCCTATCTACAACATGGTAAGTACGAAAATACCGAAAATTAAATATCGATGTCAAAAATATCGTTATTAAAAATATCGTTTTTCTTTTACTTTAAAAATATATGTAAAATAAACCAAATTATACTTAGAAATTAAATAAACATAATTAAATATATTGTATAATATTTAAAATGTATAATTAATATATATAATTTAATAAAACTTTAATTAAACATATAATATATAATATATATACTTACTTAATAATTAATTTTAATAATAATTTCTGTAACGTATAAATTATTAAATGTTTTTAAAAATTACCAATACATCTATACACATAAAACAATAACATTAATAAATATTTAATAATTACATATAGCAAATAATAATCAATATTTTTAATGTGAATAATTTTTATTATTAATGATATATTACAATAGCAAAAATAATACAAAACATATTAAATATCAGACACAATAAAACTACTAGTCCAACTCCAACAAAAACAACAGTAAGGAAAATGTAGGATAGCGTAGGGGTAAAAATTACTATTCCAACTCCAAAGAGTGCAACAGTAGGGAAAGCGTTGGATAGCGTAGGGTTAAAATTACTATTCTAACTCCAGAGAGTGCAATAGTAGGGAACGTGTTGGATAGCGTAAAGGTAAAAATTACTATTCCCACTCCAGAGAGTGCAACAGTAGGGAAAGCGTTGGATAGCGTAGGGGTAAAAATTACTATTCCCACTCCAGAGAGTGCAACAGTAGTGAAAACGCTGGATAGCTTAGGAGTAAAAATTACTATTCCCACTCCAATGAGTGCAACAGTAGAGAAAACATTGCATAGCATAGGGTTAAAAATTACTATTCCCACACCAGAGAGTGCAACAGCAGTGAAAACGCTGGATAGCGTAGGGGTACAAATTACTATTCCCACTCCAGTAAGTGAAACAGTAGGGAAAGCGCTGGATAGCGTAGGGGTAAAAATTACTATTCCAACTCCAAAGAGTGCAACAGTAGGGAAAGCGTTGGATAGCGTAGGGGTAAAAATTACTATTCCAACTCCAGAGAGTGCAATAGGAGGGAAAGCGTTGGATAGCGTAAGGGTAAAAATTACTATTCCCACTCCAGAGAGTGCAACAGTAGGGAAAGTGTTGGATAGCGTAGGGAAAAAAATTACTATTCCAACTTCAGAGAGTGTAATAGTAGGGAAAACGTTGGATAGCGTAGGAGTAAAAATTACTATTCCCACTCCAGTGAGTCCAACAGTAGGGAAAGCGTTGGATAGCGTAGGGGTAAAAATTACTATTCCCACTCCAGAAAGGGCAACAGTAGTGAAAACGCTGGATAGCGTAGGGGTACAAATTACTATTCCCACTCCAGTAAGTGAAACAGTAGGGAAAGCGCTGGATAGCGTAGGGGTAAAAATTACTATTCCCACTCCAGTAAGTGAAACAGTAGGGAAAGCGCTGGATAGCGCAGGGGTAAAAAATAATATTCCAACTCCAGAGAGTGCAACAGTAGGAAAAGCGCTGGATAGCGTAGGGGTAAAAATTACTATTCCAACTCCAGAGAGTGCAACAGTAGGGAAAGCGTTGGATAGCGTAGGGGTACAAATTACTATTCCCACTCCAGTAAGTGAAACAGTAGGGAAAGCGCTGGATAGCGTAGGGGTCAAAATTACTATTCCAACTCCAAAGAGTGCAACAGTAGGGAAAGCGTTGGATAGCGTAGGGGTAAAAATTACTATTCCAACTCCAGAGAGTGCAATAGTAGGGAAAGCGTTGGATAGCGTAAGGGTAAAAATTACTATTCCCACTCCAGAGAGTGCAACAGTAGGAAAAGTGTTGGATAGTGTAGGGAAAAAAATTTACTATTCCAACTGCAGAGAGTGCAATAGTAGGGAAAACGTTGGATAGCGTAGGAGTAAAAATTACTATTCCCACTCCAGTGAGTCCAACAGTAGGGAAAGCGTTGGATAGCGTAGGGGTAAAAATTACTATTCCCACTCCAGAGAGTGCAACAGTAGTGAAAACGCTGGATAGCGTAGGGGTACAAATTACTATTCCCACTCCAGTAAGTGAAACAATAGGGAAAGCGCTGGATAGCGTAGGGGTAAAAATTACTATTCCAGCTCCAGAGAGTGCAACAGTAGGAAAAGCGCTGGATAGCGTAGGGGTAAAAATTACTATTCCTACTCCAGATAGTAAAACAGTTGGGAAAGCACTGGATAGCATAGGGATCTTATAAACATAATAACCAATTAAATAATTAGTTATAAAAAAATTGCATATTAATAATTAATTTACAAAATATTTATTATTAAATACCAATTATTTAAAATAAATATTTATATAAATAACTTTAAATTACAACCCACACTATTCCCCCTTTAACACACAACACACTACACATACAAAATACACAATACATTTAAATATCAGTTTATCTATTATTTACAATTAATAATACATTCTTTATAATTAATATACTTATTATTTACTAATTTATACATATTAACTACCAAATTTAAATTTTTCACAAATTAATTATTAATTAACAATACATTAATTAGCAATAACAACAAATAACATAAAATAATAAATTATTTATATTTACTATATTTAACGTACTAATAGCAATTAATTACCAATTAATAATTAATTAACAATTAATTATTATTAATTACAAATAAATAGAAATGATCAGTAATTATTTGAATTTAATTACATCCCACCCTATTCCCCTATAAACCCACAACCCACTACACATAAAAATTCACATAATTAATTTAATCATCAATTAATCACTTAATAAAAATAAATCAATTAATTAGTAATTAACAATTAATTAATTAACAATACCAATAAATAAATATTAATATTAAACTAATTATAACTTATATAATTAACCAATTAATAAAATTAATTTACAATTAATAATTAATTAACAATTAATTAATCAATTAATATATTTAATTTACAAGTAGTAATTAATTAACAATTAATTAATCATAAATACCAATTAAACAATACATATTAATTAATTAATTAATTATAATTAAATTACTTCCCACCCTATTCCCCTATAAACCCACAACCCGCTCTGATACTAAAACGCTAAATTATATTTTAAATAATTATTAATCTCTAAACATTTATTTTTAAATGTATTAAAATACATTACAATAATCTTTAACATACAAATAAAATACATATTAAAATACATTACACTAATAAAATATCGATATTATTGACATCGAAATTTTTGATTACGATATTACTTACATCTATATTAATGACTTCGATATTATTAACTTCGAAAATACTTACCTTGGGGTCGATATTCTGTCCATCGATATTCTTGACTTCGATATTCTTTACCTACGATATTAACAACTCGATATACTTGTAGGTCGAAATTTAAAACTCGGGTGCCGATCACGATCCGTGAAAAAAATTCCCCGTACGACTCGTATCCGGTCTTTTTACCGTACGAATCGTACAAGTGCCGTACAAACTGGCAATCACGATTCGCATGGTAAAAAGTCCATACGAACCGCCTTGGGAATTATTCCCCACACGTCCTCGGGTCGGAAAATGTGTCCGACACGTCCTCGGACGATTTACCGTACAAATGTGAAAAGTGAAGTCCGACCGAGGAATCACGATCCAACCCGTGCGTCTGATCTTACAACCGTATGGTAAAAACACCGTCCGCACCGAACTCCCATTGCAACCATGGAGACATGTGCCCGCATACGCGCCCAACACTCCCCCCAGCACCCCTACGTTCGAGTCGTAGTCCCCGTGAATGTACACCCCCCCTGTATGTACACCCGTGTACGTGTCGAACCCCCACCCATGAATGTACACCCGTGTACGTTCGAGTCGTACCCCCACCCCTGTACGTGTGGTACCACCGTGTATGTACACCCCTGTACGTTCGAGTCCTACCCCCACCCGTGTACGTGTCGTACCACCGTGTATGTACACCCCAGTACGTTCGAGTAGTTCCCCCACCCGTGTACGTGTCGTACCACCATGTATGTACACCCCTGTACGTTCGAGTAGTACCCCCACCCGTGTACGTGTCGTACCACCGTGCATGTACACCCCTGTACGTTCGAGTTGTACCCCCACCCGTGTACGTGTCGTACCACCGTGTATGTACACCCCTGTACGTTCGAGTCGTACCCCCACCCGTGTACGTGTCGTACCACCGTGTATGTACACCCCTGTACGTTCGAGTCGTACCCCCACCCCTGTACGTGTCGTACCACCGTGTATGTACACCCCTGTACGTTCGAGTCGTACCCCCACCCGTGTACGTGTTGTACCACCGTGTATGTACACCCCAGTACGTTCGAGTCCTACCCCCACCCGTGTACGTGTCATACCACCGTGTATGTACACCCCTGTACGTGTCGTGCCACCGTGTATGTACACCCCTGTACGTGTCGTACCCCCTTGTGTATGTACACCCCTGTACGTGTCGAAGCCCCACCCGTGTATGTACACCCCTGTACATGTCGTACCCCCGTGTACCTACACCCGTGTACGTCAGAGTCGTACCCCCACCCGCGTATGCATGGAGCGTACCCCCACCACAACATCCTAAGGACGGAGCGCACCCCAGGCCCCAACATCACAACCGAATGTACGACTCGTACCAAGCCACACACAAGGACAGCACTGTACAACAAAATGGGCCATGTACACACCGTATACACGCCAAAAAACGCACGTACACAACCAGGACAAACCAAAACGACACAAGAATACACCATTCGAATTCAAAGCCACAAAACATGTCCAACAACTACCAAAACAACACATTCACTGACCTGTAACTGCCAAAAACAAACAGAGGCCCAAAACACCACCACTCCTTATAACACACCCACCCAAACTTCAAACACAGCCACACCCACCAATGGACCAATAAAAAGGGCCCACACACACAAACCATGAGCCTTTGCAACAGACTCACTGCTGCCAGACCCCACAGACAACCTACAGCACCAAACTAGAAGCTTCACCACACCTTACACTTGCACACCTTCACACAACCACCTTCACAAACACCCCCTCATCACATTCACACACACACCTGCACAACCACACCCACACACCCACACCCATCCACACACCCCCCCCACCATCCACACCCACACCCCTCACCATGCCCACTAACAAGAATCCAAAGTTCAGTAACCGAGAGTTGGAGGTCCTTGTCGATGAAATCCTCAGAGTCGAGCCACAGCTCTTTGGAACATTGGTCAGACAGACCAGCATTGCAGAAAAAACAGCCATGTGGCAGACCATCGTCGATGCTGTGAATGCTGTTGCGGACACCAGAAGGAAAAAGCAGGAATGCCAAGCCAGGTGGTACGATCTGCAGAGGAGGGTCCGAGCCAAGATGACGGATGAACACAACCAGGCCAACATCACTGGAGGAGGGCCGTCCCGCAGACCCGTACACTACCATCCCTGGGAGGAGAGGGTGATGGCCATACTGCCGGTGGAGGCAGTTGCAGGATTAGGAGGACTCCGAGACCCGGGTGAGTACACAAACAACGCACCTCACATGGGGGGAACGTCATCCACAACCAAACTCACAAACAGGCACGCAACCACCCCAAGCTATCGCATGACTCAACCACACTCCATGAACACGCACATGCCACTGGCGCCACCATGCCCCATGCACCCAGCTGGACAATGTCAAGTCACAGGCCACAGAAGACACCAACACATGACACGGTAACCCGGATGGCGGGAGGGTGGGCCCCAAAATTCACATAGTGCAACTCAGAAGCAGACAACAATGCCCTCTGGCCATATGGCCTAGGTCACAGCCAGACGAACAGTGTGTCCCCACACAGGAAAGACTCGCCAGCAAATGGCGGACGCCTTGCATTAACACATGGGGGTGAAGGCACTGTTTTGCACATGACAGCAGCTAATGAACAGCCAACATTGTGAAAGAGTGGCAGCACACACCACCACAGCAGCAGCGCAGAGACACACACTACACCCAATGGGTGCCTGGAGATCAGAAACAAACTCACATCAACAAGCCAAGGGCCATTCAAAGATCTGCTAACAGTGTGTGCCCAGGAAGCTGGGCTGAGGTGACAGAGGGTGACACACAGAGGGAGGGAGAGGGGGACAGAGAGGGAGGGAGACACAGGGAGACGGACAGAGGGAGGAGGCTGACACACAGAGGGAGGGAGAGGGGGACAGAGAGGGAGGGAGACACAGGGACACGGACAGAGGGAGGAGGCTGACACACGGAGGGAGGGAGAGGGGGACAGAGAGGGAGGGAGACACAGGGACACGGACAGAGGGAGGAGGCTGACACACGGAGGGAGGGAGAGGGGGACAGAGAGGGAGGGAGACACAGGGACACGGACAGAGGGAGGAGGCTGACACACGGAGGGAGGGAGAGGGGGACATAGAGGGAGGGAGACACAGGGAGAGCAAATCAGCCATGTGGTGTGTGGGAATGTCTTCTCGTCAGCAGGTGGACTGCGTGCATGTAGACAAGGGTGGCCAGTGCCAGCACCCCCCCTCTCCTCCATGGCAAAACACAGGGCCATGTCACAACCTGTGCACGAGCACAACGACAGCTACCTGCATCATTGAAGTGTGTGTAACTACTTCATGTGCCCACGTACAGTGCAACACGGAAGGCGCCAATGCACGGCTCGCCACACCTGCCCACTCTACTGCTGACTGCAGTCACACTTGACGCAGCAAGTAAGACTGTGCCACACATAGTTAAAGGCGCCAAAGCTGTGCCCAAGGGACACACCCATGCACAAGTGCACTGTGAGTGGAATGCAAGACAGATCCAAATTCCCAGAGGAAATGTTCCAACTTTGAAACTGATGAAACATGGATGTTGCATGGACCAAAATTAACATTGTCTCTCTCACACACAGGTCAACCTCGTGGTTCACCCCCCAACACTGGGGGGAAGACTCACAGGACCCGGCTCTGCGGGAGGCCGATCCCACCGGCAGCGACGACTCTCACCACTCTGTGGACGACCCCGACCAACCTGGCCCCTCTGGTGTCCAACCACCTGCAGCACCTGCGTCAGGTACAACGGGGCCAACCACCACCCCCACTCCTGCCACATCCCAGGAGACACCCAGGATCCCTGCCCCACCACCACAAAGCAGCCAGGCTGGCCAGGAGGGACACGGTGTCCCGGGCACCCAGGAGCAGGCAGGCGACAACGCCAATGCCACCCCTCAGGGGTCCCGGAGACCCGATGTGCCCACAAGGGCAGGCCAGGTGCAAGTGGGCAGGGGTGGTGGGAGTGGAGGACGGCGGAGGCGCCAGCCTGACCAGTTGGCTGGGGATCCGGTATATTCCCATGTCCGAAACATCCTGGACACATACCGGCAGGACACCACGGGCCTGGCCCAGGTTGTGTCCGTCCTCGAGGGGATCAAGACCCAGCAGGCCCAGCAACATGCGGAGCTACATGCCTGTCTACTGCAACACCAACGGAGGATGGAGGACGGACAGGCTGAGCTCGTGACGGCGTACACGGGAATTCACGATACACTCCGTCGGATGGCCGACAACATGGGCAACCCTCCCTGTGCCAGAAGGCGTAGAACATCACCACCCACAGGGAGGGATCAGGAGGAGGAGGAGGAAACATCCGATGGAGCATCCCAGACATCGTCACGGCCTGCTTCTGAGCGTCCCCGCAGGAGGGCGGGTCGTCCACGGAAAAGACCGTGAGGGTCGGCGCTACAGCACCATCTCCCAGGACACCTGGCCTGGCACCTGGCCCACTGGAGCAACAGCAGCACAGCATCAAAAGACATTCTCTGCCACATGGCCTTGCTGGTCACTGTCTGACCAATGTTGACAAAGACTGTGGCATGGACTCTGAGGATTTCAAATGGCAAGGACACCAACTCCCCTACTGAACTTTGGATTCCAAACACCCGGAAAGCCCCTCATGTCATACCCCCCCTACTAAAATAAAAAGTCACACCATGAAGAGAAGATGCCTGCTGGTTGCATTATTACCTTACATGTGTCTTGTAAAGTCTAACCATGCCTGAGTTCTCTTTTGACTTCAACCATCCACACCCTGGGGCATGAGTCTGGCACAGAACACACGGGTCACAGTGTATTAGGCAAGACAGACATGGAGCACCATATACACCCGTGATGGGCCCAACCAGCTGAGGGGGTGGCCGCACAACCGTGCTGACAGACATATTGAGTACAGCAACAGTCATGCGCAGAGGTCAGGGATCATGTCCAGTGTCCTGGGGGGCACCCAGGTATGTGTAGACAGGTGGCAGAACCATGTCCTGCAAGCTTGAGTCCGGTGGATGCACATAATGGGGGCCTGGCCAACGTTGGATGCATGGGGATGGCACATGTCACAATACCCACACAGTCATGGACATCATGCACAATACACAGTCTCATCCCACACACACAGCTTGCATCTTGCTACTCGACACATAGACACATAGCCACTATCAGGGAAAACCATGCCAGACATGCTGGATGCACCGTGGCAACACACCAGCATTGACTGAGAAGAGGCACCTTGGAGGCATAGGGACACCTTTATTAGTCATGTTTTCGGGATTGCAGAGGCAACTTGAAATACACATGAACACTTCATGTGGAGTAACATGTGGGTCCAACACTGGCACCCCCCTTCTGCAGCACAAATGCGTGATAGCCATGGAACTGGCACACAAGCGTTGGCTAACAGCTAAACACCCACAGCTGCTCACGGAGAGCCTGCCATACACCATTGATCCGCTGATGTGGAAGTCCCAGAGCATGTCAAGCCAATGCAAACCGTTTGTGTCCGAGGGCAGTGTTACACACATTGATGCCATCATCACAATCCACTATCCCATCACTGATGACTGTCAACAAGTCTGACCATCTATTCAGGTGTACCCAGCTGCATGTCATGTGTACCATGGTGATGCAACATGGCTGCAGAGGAACCAAACATCGACAGGGGCAGTGTGCATACATCGTGAACAACTGCCACACCCAATACACCCCTGATGCATCCCTTACCCTAAGGAGACTTCCAAACGTGTCCGTGCCTGTAACGCTGAGTCAGCACACGATGACGTGTCCATGAGGAATAGCAGTGCCACAACAATGCAAGCAGCAGACGGCATGCGCAAGTACCTGGGGAAGAGAGACACACAAGAAGTCAGCCACAAAAAGCACAGCCACTTGCATGTGCATTTACTCGACACATGTATGGATGACAACATGCTAGGTCACAATTATGACTGGGGAAATACAACCATCACTGGCACCATCACTCCAGTGACACACCCACACACACCTCTGACTCACGTGCCATACATGCAGGTGGAGACACACATCACAACACATGCCACACGGGGACCAATGCGTGCACACTCAGACACTGGTACTCACCACTAAGCAAAGAAGTCGCGTATGAGCTGAGTCCGGATGTCCTCTTGCGGCTCCACATCCTCCACATCACTAGCCCCATTGCCAAGCCCTTCGTCCTCCACGGGTGGATGGTCCTCGTCATCTTGATCCAGGATGAGTGGCACAGCTTTCTCAACTGCCATGTTGTGCAGCATGCAGCAGACCATGAAGATTTTGCAGACCTTCGCCGGGGCATATGGGAGTGCGCCGCCGGTCTTGTGTAGGCACCTGAATCGGCTCTTCAGCAGCCCAAACGTCCTCTCTATCACTCGCCTTGTCCGGCCATGGGCGGTGTTGTAGCGGAGCTGGGCCGGCGTGATGAGGTTGCGGAGAGGTGTGATCAGCCATGGCATGTTGGGATAGCCAGCGTCCCCTACATGGGAAGCACATGGACATCGTTAGAACAGGAGAAGCGGTCGTGCTGGAAGTCTACGCAAAATACAGGACAGACAGACTGTACCCACCAACAACACATGCTCGTTCGTTGCGCAGCTGCGTCATCATTTCTGGCATCCTGCTACGCCTCATGATGTAGGCATCGTGTGCTGATCCTGGGAAACGAGCACAGACATGTGAAATCACCATGTTGGACAGACACACCACAAGGGCATTGATGGAGTGGTAGTGCTTGCGATTGCGGTACGCTACCTCCTGTGCGTGTGGTGGTACCAAAGCAACATGTGTCCCATCTATGGACCCAATGACATGGGGCATCCCTCCCAGGGCATAGAATCCACGCTTGACCCCAGTCAACATTTCAGGGGTAGGAAAATGTATGAAGTCATCCAGGTGAATCAACATGGCCTCTAAGAAATCATGCAGCACACGGCAGAACATGCTCTGGGACATGCCACCAACATGAGCTATGGTATTTTGAAAGGTACCCGTGGCTAGAAAATGTAGGGCTGCCATTACCTTCAGCTTGGGTGTCAGTGCCGTAGGATACCTGTGCAGCGGTTGCAGGTGTGGTGCCAGTCTCGCCGTCAAATCCAGAATCAACCGTTGGGGGAAGCGGTAGCACCGGATACAATCATTCTCCCGCATGGCAGCCAAGTCCGGAATTGGTCGGGGAAGAGGCGGCGCTCTGCAGTAATTTGGAAGTGACAAGGAAGAGTGAGTGCACCACAACAACAAATAATTTGTCCTGAGCACATGTTAATCTGTCTATACACATATGCGACATACGGAGTCAGGTATGTGCCACATGCCCTGGACACGTATGGCTGGCAGGTGACACTCCCACCAAGACCCAGCTACACACGCAGATTGAGAACCTCCACATGCCATGGCATGGGATTAGCTGTGTCCCAGTGCAAGTGAACAGCCAGACGCAAGACAGGAGTGACATACACCCACACATCAGCAGAAGTAGGATGTCGATTGCAGAGACTGGTAGCGGAACACTAGAGCCACAGGTCACATGAAGGTGCACATGTCATGACTCACCACACATTCATAGAGAGGATGCAGACATGTCCTTGTTACGCTACTCCGTGTCCCATGCATACATACGCACCTCACAGCCGATACCACATGTGGCATGGTGTGCGGAACAGTGTGCCATGGCCATCTACACACAGACACATGTTGGTTGCTGCAACGGCTGCAGCTTTTGAGGGAGCTCAAACATCTGCCTAATGTGAACCCCCCACACATACATGACATAGTCACATCGTGCACTGTGGGTAGTGACATGTCAGGTGTGGTAACCCCTGTACCGGGCCTCAGGGGACACTTGCGTGTGTTGGTGTCCGTGCCATGCCAGTGACGCTCATGCCAAGTGTGCAGTACGACATGCACACATGTCAAAGGAGTCAAGGGCATGCCTGGCACACATTGCACCGTCACACATTACATATGTACACATCTCATCATACATCTGGTGCCTTCTCCACTCAGGAGTATTGTGCCACGTCACAGCCTTTCACACCTGTGCCCCACACATGTAGTACTGCCCAGACAATGCCTTGATGTCCATCCATGGACAAGTGTGTCAGCCCTATCCCTTCCTGTGTGCTGCCTGTCACCACTGTGATGTGTGAAAAACACCGTACTTCTGCTAAGAGGGCCTGTGTACCATCACGTATCACTATGGGAGTGCTGCCGTATGTGTACCCATCGTGATGGTGAGCGTACAGGCGTGTGTACCGTCCGTACCACTACGAGTACGCATACGCAAGAACACTCATAGTGGTACGGCCCGTACACGCGTGCCTACGTTCACTTTCACAATGGGTGTCTTCGCGTATGCGTACTCGTAGTGGTGCGGCCCGTACACACGCCTGTACGCTCCCTATCACTATGGGTGTCCTCGCGTATGCGTACTCGTAGTGGTACGGCCCGTACACACGCCTGTACGCTCCCTATCACTATGGGTGTCCTCGCGTATGCGTACTCGTAGTGGTACGGCCCGTACACACGCCTGTACGCTCCCTATCACTATGGGTGTCCTCGCGTATGCGTACTCATAGTGATAGTGAGCGTACAGGCGTGTGTACGGGCCGTACTACTACGAGTACGCATACGCGAGGACACCCATAGTGATAGGGAGCGTACAGGCGTGTGTACGGGCCGTACCACTACGAGTACGCATACGCAAGAACACTCATAGTGGTACGGCCCGTACACGCGTGCCTACGTTCACTTTCACAATGGGTGTCCTCGCGTATGCGTACTCGTAGTGGTACGGCCCGTACACACGCCTGTACGCTCCCTATCACTATGGGTGTCCTCGCTTATGCGTACTCGTAGTGATAGTGAGCGTACAGGCGTGTGTACGGGCCGTACCACTACGAGTACGCATACGCGAGGACACCCATAGTGATAGGGAGCGTACAGGCGTGTGTACGGGCCGTTGCTATGCATTTGGGGTGCCCTAGGGCCCCGGAACGCACCGTACCTGTGTGTGAAGCTCCAAATTACATAGGGGACACATGAGGGACAAGTATTAAGGCCTACATGCATGCTGGTTGTCATGGAGACCAAGTTTAAACTTTGATTTTGTTCTGGAAGGTGCACAGCAGAAGTCAGTTGGAATGAATCTACTTTGTTGCAATGTGTTTGTGGGGTTGACATCATGCTGAAGAAAAAAACAGAATAAGAACCCACTGACTGCTAGGTTTGAAGGGATTGGAGGAAACATAGGATGCAAATGTGAGTGACCAATCACTCTACACTCCTGTGCATGAAATGGGCCAGCAAGGCAGATATAAGGCAGCCAGGTCCCATGAGGGAGCACTTGCCTGCACATCTCTGTATTCCACGACCCAGCTGCTGCTACTGATTCCCTGGAACCATGTCAAGGGCTGTGGAGAGGTCACAGCCATTCACCCTGGAGGAGAACATGGCTTTGGTGGATGTGATCCTCCCACAGTACCCCATGCTGTATGGGCGACCAGGTTATCAGGTGAGTGCAGTGTCCACTGGCATAGACTGTGTCCCTTTTTTGTGACTGTGACTTCTGCCATTGTGTCCAGGTGTGACACACATGCTATGTACTGTAGGGGGGGTCCCAGGGGCGGAATGCCTGATGTCTCCCAGCAGTGCCCAGAGACAGGAGGGGTGGGTGCCTATCACTCCCAGCAGTGCCCAGGGACAGGAGGGGTTGGTGCCTATCACTCCCAGCAGTGCCCAGAGACAGGAGGGGTGTGTGCAGAGTCCCCCCAGCAGTGCCCAGAGACAGGAGGGGTGGGTGCCTATCACTCCCAGCAGTGCCCAGGGACAGGAGGGGTGGGCGCCTATCACTCCCAGCAGTGCCCAGAGACAGGAGGGGTGTGTGCAGAGTCCCCCCAGCAGTGCCCAGACATATGAGGGGTGGGTGCCTATCACTCCCAGCAGTGCCCAGAGATAGGAGGGGTGGGTGCCTATCACTCCCAGCAGTGCCCAGAGACAGGAGGGGTGTGTGCAGAGTCCCCCCAGCAGTGCCCAGAGACAGGAGGGGTGGATGCCTATCACTCCCAGCAGTGCCCAGAGACAGGAGGGGTGGGTGCCTATCACTCCCAGCAGTGCCCAGAGACAGGAGGGGTGTGTGCAGAGTCCCCCCAGCAGTGCCCAGAGACAGGAGGGGTGGGTGCCTATCACTCCCAGCAGTGCCCAGGGACAGGAGGGGTGGGTGCCTATCACTCCCAGCAGTGCCCAGAGACAGGAGGGGTGTGTGCAGAGTCCCCCCAGCAGTGCCCAGACATATGAGGGGTGGGTGCCTATCACTCCCAGCAGTGCCCAGAGACAGGAGGGGTGGGTGCCTATCACTCCCAGCAGTGCCCAGAGACAGGAGGGGTGTGTGCAGAGTCCCCCCAGCAGTGCCCAGAGACAGGAGGGGTGGGTGCCTATCACTCCCAGCAGTGCCCAGAGACAGGAGGGGTGTGTGCAGAGTCCCCCCAGCAGTGCCCAGACATATGAGGGGTGGGTGCCTATCACTCCCAGCAGTGCCCAGAGACAGGAGGGGTGGGTGCCTATCACTCCCAGCAGTGCCCAGAGACAGGAGGGGTGTGTGCAGAGTCCTCCCAGCAGTGCCCAGAGACAGGAGGGGTGGGTGCCTATCACTCCCAGCAGTGCCCAGAGACAGGAGGGGTGGGTGCCTATCACTCCCAGCAGTGCCCAGAGACAGGAGGGGTGTGTGCAGAGTCCCCTCAGCAGTGCCCAGAGACAGGAGGGGTGGGTGCCTATCACTCCCAGCAGTGCCCAGGGACAGGAGGGGTGGGTGCCTATCACTCCCAGCAGTGCCCAGAGACAGGAGGGGTGTGTGCAGAGTCCCCCCAGCAGTGCCCAGACATATGAGGGGTGGGTGCCTATCACTCCCAGCAGTGCCCAGAGACAGGAGGGGTGGGTGCCTATCACTCCCAGCAGTGCCCAGAGACAGGAGGGGTGTGTGCAGAGTCCCCCCTGCAGTGCCCAGAGACAGGAGGGGTGGGTGTGATGCACAGTGTGAGCCTGGACCATTGATTGTGTAGTTGCCCTCATTCCACCTGTGTCCTTTCAATGGCACGTACTGCTTTTGGCCTTCCCCAGAGGATCATGTCCCTATGACAAAGGTGCAATGCGTTGGATGCATACTATGCCTTGTTGTAAACAGCAAATGTGTTCTAATATGTGTCTCTGTGACATGTGCCAGGTGTATTGATGTAGTGTCACTTGTTCATCCTCACAGGTAGACGCCTCTGCCAAGGAGCACATATGGCTGACCGCCGTCAGCGCCGTGAGGAGTGCGGATGGTCGGAAGCGGCGCCTGTCCCAGGGGAGGAAACGCTGGCAGGATATCCGGTGCTGGACGCAGAGGATCGCACGGGTCCTGCTGGGGGACTCACCTGAGAGCCATAAGAACCGCGGGCACCGCCGTCTCTCCCACATCCACAAGCGTGTGCTGGCGGTGGTCTTTCCAGACTTGGACAGGCGCCTACAGGAGATGCAGCAACAGGAAGGGGGTAGGTACATGTGTGTTTGTTGTGTTTCACCAGCATTTGTACGTGCACTGTTCCATGGATACACTGCCAGGGTTTTATGGTGCTGTGCAGATCCTGTTACCCACAGTATTGCAGTGCTCTCCTGCCTCCCTTCCCCTCCTTGCAATGTGTTCCCTGGTCTGTGTGTAGTCACTCCGTCACAAGGTTATGTAGCCTGGCACCTTCTCCAAGTGTACTATGCCTGCAGCATCATGTGTGGGGGTGGTGTGTAACAGGTTTTGGGACCTTGCCTGTGCCCTGTCCAGTTCTGGACTTGTGGGTTCCATGTCAGTTGGCACTAATGCTGAGTCCAGACATGGGAGTTAATCTCTCAAGTGCGAGGCCTTCCAGCACGCATGTCCTATGTGGTGGCCTGTGACATGATGTGCATGAGTGTGCGGTACGCATAGTGCAGGGATGTTAGCGTGTGTTGCAGTCATTCCCATTCAGGAGCATGGGAGTTGTGTGGCCACTACTGTCCCCAGGGGCATCTTTACCTAGGTATCATGTGTGTAATCCGAAAATGTTGAATATCTCTGTGTCTACAGCATAGGTTGTGCTCTGTGCCATTGTCCCCTGGCACCATGTATATTGATGTGAAATGTAGTACAAGTGTCCACTGTCCAGCCTGACCTGATTTTCCCAGTACATACTCACGGTGGCCATTGCCTGTGTGTCTTGTTACAATCATCTGATGATGCCCATTTGTACATGATTATTTGGACAGGCGCACCTTGGGTATTTTGTGTGCAATATTGAATTTTTGCATCCCATGTGTATTTCACCCAGACTAAGAGATGTACGTGCTTCCTGTGTCTCCAAAGAATTGTCTCATGTAGGGGGTGGGTGGTGCGGGCATGGCCTACATGTCAAGACCTGAAATCTCCTTGCTAGGACTGGCCAGTGTGTGATGTTTGCCTGGACATACACTCAAGGTGCAGTGTGCCAGTCAGGGTGGGCATGTTATCAGTATTACCTATGCTGCATGTGCCTCTAGTTCCTGGCTATGGTCCCTGCTCATCCCTATTTCCTGCCACGCTGTGTGGTGCAGATGCAGTGCTGGATTGTCCCCAGGGCCTTGCTCCTCAGTCAAAATTCCATGTCATCTCATTTGCTATTGTGTCATGCTCTCCATAGTTTATCCGTGGCATGGTGGGTCAAACAACTGTGTCTTGCAGGGCCTACATATGTACCTTGTTTTGTAGTTGTAACTCTTCTTTTGTTTCAGGCTATGCACTGTAACCTAAGTAGATTGGACTCATGTGACATATGTATACAGGTGTATGATTAATTTCTGTCTCTTCACCCTGCCCACAGCATCGTCGGGGGACGCGGAGGGAGACATGGACACAGACGGCGCAGAGGGACCGAGCACCAGTGCCAGCGGTGACATCGTGGCTGGCACATTGAGTGGGACTGAGGCGGAGGAGAGTGAAGCCGGGGACCTGTCGACTGGCACAACAGAGTATGAAGCTGACGGGTCCGAGGATGATCTCTCCGAGTGGGCGGTGGCTGCACCACCATCTGACAGCAGCCCTACATCTCGCACCGCCCCCTCCATTGGCATCAGCCGCCTCCCACGTGCTCGTGTCCCTTCCCAGCGTGCCCAGTCACCGCATGCCTCCTTCCTGCCAGGCACCGCACCCCCTGCCCCTGTCTCCACTGCTGCCGCCAATGCCGAGTCTGTGGACATCCAGCGGCAGTTGCAGGTTGGTCAGACTGCGATCCTTAATGTCCTCCATGCCCACAGCCAGGTCCTCAACAACATGGAGGCATACTTGGAGGGCATTCATTCATCGCAGGCTGACCAACGCAACTTGCTGAGGTCCATAGACTCGACACTGACTGCAGCAGTGGGTCTCCTGCAGCGCTACGTCCCACCCCCTACCCCTGCCCCTTCCACACTTCCCACTCCCATACCTGTCCCACATACACCCAGACATCAGCATGCACCCACCACAACAGACACAGGCACCACACCAGCAGGGAAGGTCTGCCGCACACCTCCTGACACGCACACACAGGGTGTAGTAGGCACACCCACTGGGTCGGGGGGCAAACGTGTGACACGCAGCCAGAGTGGGAGTCCGCATTCCACCCAATCCACTCCCTCCAAATCCCCTCCCCTCAGCTCTCCTGGCAACGTCTCCCCCAAAGACTCCTTCATGGCCGCTCTGTCCCTGAGCCCCACAGTGACACCACCCCGCAAGCGGTCAAGGAAGTCCACGGTCAGGGTGCTTGAGTCCCCCCCCTGTCCACACCCTCCCCCAGTGGTGCTGCGACCCATCTCTCTGACCCCCCCCCTCCTTGGGGCCTGTGGTTCCTTCGGGTGCAGGGGAGTCCCTGGAGGACCTTGCCAAGGTGTGCAGCGCGCTCCTAGTTTCCACCTTTGGCCCTGCCCCACCCCCTGTGGTGGAGTCCTCCATCCCTGCACCCACGTCGCCTACCCTTCGCCCTCCTGTCCCTGCGGTGCCTGTTCCTTCCCCCCACATGATGCCCTCATCCCTGTGGAAGACGACGGCTTGTAACTGTGCAGGCAAGCTAGGGGACACGCATCCCACTGTGTCCCCCATCCAGCTGTGACTCATGGACTGCCCTATGGGCTTTGTAAATATTGAACTTTCTACTAACACACTATTTAAGATCATGCTGATTAAAGCCATTTTTGTTTCCTTTGAACACTACTGCTTTTCTGATGTTGCTGTTGGTGGGGCTGCGACCTGATTTTGGGTGGTAATCATGTGTTGGGTGTGTGGGAAATGTAGTAGTGTGCTGCTCATAGGGGGGACCCTGGTATCTGTGTGCCATCACACGGTGTTAGCTAGGTTTCTCTGTCCATGTACGCAGTTGCTGCATGGTGGAATTGTACCAAGGTGTATTCCTTCCTCTGTGTACCCTGACATCTTCCCTGCAGGGTGTTCCCAATATGTGGTGCTGAGCTGTGTCTACATCAGCTGGGTGTGTGACGGACTCCTTCAACTTTGCACATGCATGCTGAGCGATGTCTCCACCTGCATCATTCGTGGCATCCTTGGTAGTCATAGTACTTGTGTGTGTGGACTATTGACATGACTTCATGTGGACATGTTTTCTTTTCGGCGCTATGCATGCGTATACTCCCAGCCTCGCACACATGTGGTACATGTACTGCAGGGTCTTTGTGCACCTGACTGACATTTGTGGGCATGGTATCTGTGGCTACTCCACCCTTTGCGTTGCATGGGCACTGCTGGGAGTGTTAGGCACCCACCCCTCCTGTCTCTGGGCACTGCTGGGGGGACTCTGCACACACCCCTCCTGTCTCTGGGCACTGCTGGGAGGACTCTGCACACACCCCTCCTGTCTCTGGGCACTGCTGGGAGTGATAGGCACCCACCCCTCCTGTCTCTGGGCACTGCTGGGAGTGATAGGCACCCACCCCTCTTGTCTCTGGGCACTGCTGGGGGGACTCTGCACACACCCCTCCTAATTCACAATATGTACGCATCGAATATACACGGGTGTGGGTTCGCTCCATGCATACGCGGGTGAGGGTACGTGTCGTACTTACACTGTTGGGGTGGGGGGTTCTCTCCATGCATACGCGGGTGAGGGTACGTGTCGTACTTACACTGTTGGGGTGGGGGGTTCGCTCGATGCATACGCGGGTGAGGGTACGTGTCGTACTTACACTGTTGGGGTGGGGGGCTCGCTCCATGCATACGCGGGTGGGGGTACGTGTCGTACTTACACTGTTGGGGTGGGGGGTATGCTCCATACGTACGCGGGTGGGGGTACGTGTCGTACTTACACTGTTGGGGTGGGGGGTACGCTCCATACGTACGCGGGTGGGGGTACGTGTCGTACTTACACTGTTGGGGTGGGGGGTACGCTCCGTACGTACGCGGGTGGGGGTACGTGTCGTACTTACACTGTTAGGGTGGGGGGTACGCTCCGTACGTACGCGGGTGGGGGTACGTGTCGTACTTACACTGTTGGGGTGGGGGGTACGCTCCGTACGTATGCGGGTGGGGGTACGTGTCGTACTTACACTGTTGGGGTGGGGGGTACGCTCCGTATGTACGCGGGTGGGGGTACGTGTCGTACTTACACTGTTGGGGTGGGGGGTACGCTCCATGCATACGCGGGTGTGGGTACGGTCCGTACATTGCCATACCCACGCTGTGGAATGCTTGTGCGGGCCGTCCCCAGGCCTTTGCCACGTGGGTACGTGCCGTCCCGCAATTGTTGGGGTGACGTAGGTGTGGGCGTGGTACGACTCGTACCCACGCTCTTAAGGCGTGGGTACGGGACGTACCTGTATAGTTGTGTTGCCGGTTCGCATCGTGAAGAACTTCCGTTGTGGCGGTCGCTGGCTTGGCTGGACACGCCCCCACCCCCTCGTAGTGACCAGGGCCTGAGGGTCAGGTATGTCCAGGGCATGTGTGCTGTGTGACTTGGGTGGGGGTTATGTGTCCTGCCCCTGCCCCCCCCCCCTTTGCCCATGGGTGTTGTTCTGACCTTCTGCGGCGTCTGCGTCGTAACCTGTAGAGGAGGTCGACTGCTATGAGGGCCGGGATGACACGTAGGTTCGGGTCCATGTCTGTCCGTCGCGTACAGGTCCTCCTTGTTCGCGTCGTCCTGATTTCCCGGCAGTTTTTGGCAGCCGGAAAATATTGTCCGTGCGGGATGACGTCGGTGCGAATCGTGATTCCTGGTTCGTGAATGGCAGGCTGCGCGCTTTCCCGGATCGCATTTGTACGTTTATTTTGTTCGGTCGGGGTTTTGTACGATTCGTACGGGAAAGGTGTTTCCGTGCGAATCGTAATTCCATGTTTGTATATTTTGACGACCGGGTACGCGTCGGACGGGGAATGTGCTCCGTCCGACGGTTCGTACCCGGTTTTTACAGGATCGTGATCGGCACCTCGATATTTAGACTAACCACCACGCAGGAATACCAGCCAAACACCTGCGTTGACTACAACGCATCCAAAACGCCTCTGCCCGACTGATCCTCAACGTGCCCCGCCGCAGCCACATCACCCCCCACCTGAGAGACGTGCACTGGCTCGCCGTTGACAAGAGGATCACCTTCAAGGTCCTCACCCACGCACACAAAGCACTCCACAACGCTGGACCAGACTACCTGAACAGCAGACTCAACTTCTACACCCCCACCCGCCAGCTCCGCTCCGCTTACCTCGCCCTCGCCACGGTCCCCCGCATCCAACGAAAGACCAACGGCGGCAGATCCTTCTCTTACCTCACTGCCAAGACCTGGAACACCATGCCGACCCACCTACGGCAGACCCAAGACCTACTCACCTTCAGAAGGCTCCTCAAGACCTGGCTCTTCGAGCAATAGCGGCAACCTTCCCCCCCCCCCCTCCACAATAGCGCCTTGAGAGCCTCTAGGGTGTGTAGTGCGCTTTACAAGTACCTTGATTGATTGATTGAACACTGAAAAAATAAAACTTATTAACTTAATAGTACTCTATTAGTGACATGAGGAACAAATATGGTATGGTACTTCTGTTTGAGTCCTTGAGGTAACTGGTACTGATGGGAAGCAATATTCCTTACTTTTTCATGCATGAGATGGTTCTTTGCCGGTACAACAAGTCGCGCTAATGTTTCTGAGGGACAGAACACATCCATCAAAATGTTCCTGATCCATTAGAATCTTTCCCGACAGGTTCACACTAATCTCCATGGTGTAAATGTATTAGCACATCTTAGTTCAGGAACAATAACTTTAGGAGTGCAAGTCAATAATGCACCTATCATTTTTATGGAGGACCCTGAATACCGGGGTGATTTTAGCAGCATCCAGCCAAAATACTCCATGGACTGGATGTTCCTCTCAATCAAGACTTCCGAAAGAAGAAGTAAAAAAAGGAACTAGAGTTCAGCAATGAATTGGAGGAAGCTATAAAAAGGGAAGCAACAATATCTTAACTTAAAGCTCTTCTATCACGGATTGAAAAAGAGATCCGTGAGTTTAAAACTAATACTGAGAATTTGAACTAGAAGAAGTTATAGAGGCATGTGAGAAACTTTTTATTGGAAAGAGTGTATCCCTAACTACAAACGGATTACCATAAACAACGGGAGAACACCAGGATATTACTCAATATCAAGGACGCAGCAGAAACAGATTTATTAATTTCTCGGAAAGCTCTTTACACTCAGATAATACCAGCAATTCAGAACCCTCTACAAGCAGTTTCGAATGTTAGCTCTCGAATGCGGTCGAGGGAATGGACATGGAAAACGATAGATTAATCAGGACCAGGGCATGGGAGAAATCCGGACGAGGCGACAGGTCTACAGATGGGTCTACAAGATTTACTCCCCAGCTATACTCTATTGAACAGGCCTCTGGAGGAAGCAAAAACTAGTCTCTTGAGAAAAGGATTGTCATTCATACCCACATCAAAACCAGATTATGTGAAAATGAAATTAAAACTACAGCAATTCTTTAGGAACTATGCTTGAAAATGTTTTCTCCGCCAATGAAAACCCTTCAACACAAGTATACTCTGGCCCGATTAAACCTTACACATTCTACGCCACCACGAGTAATATGCCTTTGGACTTGCTAATCTTTGAGAAATGTATCCTTCAGGAGGTAGTTACGTTTGAACAGAGGAATAAATATGTAAAAAAACAGTTTCCTCGAGGATGAAACACAGGCCCTACTTAGACTAAAATCTGATGAAGGAATCATCATTAAAATGGCGGACAAAGGAGAAGCAATTAAGATGATGGATAGGCAACACTACGAAGTATCTATCTATATTTGTTATACTATTTATGTTTAGGCAAGTGTCCTATCAGCAAAATAGGATTAGCGCCTGAGGGTGACCCAACATGCACATTACATCCTGCTGGAGGTCCAAGCCGTCAGTGATATCTATTGAGAGTAGAGGATTGGTTCAGTACCTTAGGGCATTTCTCCATTGCCTATTAAACAAGCATTTGCAGTGCAATAGGTCTCGCATTACGCGAGTATCCGCTATTGACATTGCAAATAACAATGCCTTTTATTTTTGTTTTCCTTTTACTCGCGTAAATGCGCGACCTATTGCATTGCAAATGCTTGTTTATACTTGTTTCTCAACCCACACTGCACAAGGCCTTCGGCTCTGTGCAGCAAGGTTTGGGCTCCGGCCTGGCCTTGGCACAACTTAATTCCGGAAGCTGCATAGGGCCTTCAGCTGTGCTCAGCCAGGGTAAATTTCAGAGCCAGGCCTGTGGCCATCCTCATGCACCTAACCCCCTAGAATGATGTAAAACACTTTCAGTCATGTGTAGTTGGAATTGGACACAGGGTGTGGCTTGCGCCTTGCTCACTCTAAAGGTACTGTTACCAACTTAAAGGTACAGTGTCCTTCTCAGTTCAGGGGCATAGTTCTAATGCACCATTCGTGATTTTTATTTATTTATGAATTTTATTCAGTACCTTGAAGCCACGTATGGACCCAAAAGAACCAGTAGCTCTTGTCATTGGCAGAAGATGGGTCATATTTTTGTTCGAGCCATCAAAATATGTTCGTATAAGAGTAAAGTTTTTTTTATCACGACCAGAAATGCCTGCTCCTGCTATTCTTTCCTCATTATTATTGCCAACGTGAGGTTATCGTATCATACCACATCAATACACTTTATTAACTAATGTAGGCAAAGCAAATTCAAGCAGAGATGATTCACCACATGGTTAAGGTAGAGGCCGCCTTCTTGCGCACCCATGAAAGGTATGACAGCAACCACGCTAAGATCTGTGTTCGTTCATGGGATGAGAAGGAAACATTTTGACAGCGATGTGAAGAATATTCTTCTGTTGGAGTAAGTATGGCGATTTACGTTATTCAGAGGCCTACTCCATGTGATCGTAATGTCCAAGATTATTTTTGTTTGAAACGTAAGAAAGCTAACGTCTTCGTAGTAGGTATGTGAAAACGGCAACGTTTTCGTGTTGTGAACTTAGATTGTTACCCAGTGGTCATGAAGTTCTCAATATGTGGAGTTTTTGTGTGAATATTGTTGCTGCTAGAAGTTCAGTTTCAAGGTAGCGAGGAAAATGTTTTCAAAATGAAATAATGCGGAATCCATTTTCAGCACCAACCTCACTTGCAGGGAAATATTGCCAGTTTACTTAGGTCATGGCTTGACCTTAGGAGAGGCTGGAACCTGCCAACCACGGGTAGCTGAACCATTGTGAAATACACAACTTCTTCACATACTAAAACCTATCCTCATCCATCCATACTAGCAATGCATTACTATACCTCAGTAGTGTTGAGGAAGATGATTATTAATTTTGGCTTCGATTCGAGCAGCGGCACGTGCATAACCCCCGCTGCAGGGCTTGGTCTGCACTGGGTCTGCTGGATGTGCTCAACAAAGAACGGTTCTTCTTCTATGTTGGTTGTTGAAAAAGCCCCTTTTGCGCGCGGCCGAGGCAACGGCAAGGTCAGGCTGGCCCACTGTGACACCCACCGGTGATGACAGGTGCAAGGTTATTTTGGGAGCTTTGTTCTTCCTTGGCCCCCAGTGTCTGTGTTCACAGATTAAACTTTGGCATATGTAGTGCCAGCTGCCCGCAGGCTTTCCTGTGCTGGCTGAGTTCGAGGGGGCGGCCAGTCCGCTCCCCCACGGCATATCACCACGAATGGCTTTTTCTTCACCATGAGTCAGCCCTTGCACATGGTGAAGAAATCCATGGCCTTACCCAGGATTAGGTACGGGTACGGAGTAAAGGACATGATGCGTTGCTATGATAAATGTTTCCGAAAGGCTCCATCTGGTAACGAGCATGCGCGAGCGAAATCTCCAGTCCGGGTGGGTGGGGCCTAATGCCGACAGGGCGGACACCAACCCCGCTTCCACAGAACCCGGACACAGAAGCAACAACAATAGAACTCGCCGAGACGAAGCAGCGCATGCCCTGCATTCGCAGGCGAGACCTAATAAAAAGGACAACCTAATCATAGAACTTTGTTGTCTTAGGAAAAATAAGAAAATGAGCACACTCTTCTCTGGGACTCTATTGGCAGGAATACAGATTTTCAAAGGACTACCAAAATATGTTTTTTAAACTGACAGGATGCCGCATTCCTCTGATTGTTTGCTTCTGTAATTAAATTATGGGATTTATGTCATCGGACTTTTTATATATTTGTGTGAAATTATAATTTTGGTAATTTATTTTTTGGTCTGTGTTAATTTTTGTATTTCCAATATCTATGTATATCTATGTTCCTAAGAATGTGTTGATTTAGAGTGCTCTAAACAAATCAATTATCTAAATAATTATAGTCATTATTGGCACACTAAGGGGTATATTCACAAGAATGTGTGATAACGACCGCAAGAGTAGCTTAACGCAACTCTCAACATCGCAGCCCATTGTGGGAAAATAACCCAGTGTCAACGTCGAATTCACAACAAGGCGCTACCATGCGATAGTCTGCCAAAATCGCGGACAATGTTCGCGACACAACCACCTCAATGGAGATAAAAACACAAACCACAACACCAAAAAACCTGCAATGGGCCAAAGCGCGATGAGGAAATCAGCGATAAGCAGCGCCAGGCCTGCAACACACACCTGGCCTGCGGGAAAAATCTCCATAAAAGTAGAAAAAAACACCCAAACACAAACTGTCCAACACCCAAGCACCATGGAGGCAGCCGGAGCAGAGGACGAGCGCAACCCCACAAGCACCACGACCAGCCCGGGACCTCGGGAACAGGGAAGGGCAAGGACAAGAAGAAGAGGAAGACAAAGTTCAGTCCATAGGCGAACAGGATCATAGTCACGGAGGTGATGGAACACCATCAACAACTGTTCGTCACCTCCAACGTGTCATTGGGCACCAAAACTGGAATATGGCGGGACATCATGGACAAGGTGAATGCTGCGGAGAGCACAAGAGGACAATGGACGAGGTCAAGAGGCGATGGAATGACATCAAGCGGAAGACCAAGGAGACACTCGCAGCCAACCAGAAGGCAGCAATGCAGACTGGAGGTGGGGGCACAGCACCACAGCTCGAGCTGGATGACATGGAGGAGCTGGTGTCGACAGTCATCAGTGTGGATATTGTGGCCGGAGTAGGGGGACCGGACACAACACAACAGCAACAGGGTGAGTGACCACCAGGTACCGGGGGGACGGTTGGAGATGGCCACGATGGCACACATGCACAATCAAGCACAGCACAGTGCATACCCTCAATGACTCTGGGTCATCGCCCAGATCCACAGACTGTCACAATGTACAATGCCATGCTGTCTGAATGTCAGCATGTACCATGCGGCTATATACATGTGGACACATTGCAATACACCATCTACCCTCCACATTGCAGGGCCACCATCAACACCCCCTGCAGAGCAGTCCCAGCCACTCTTCACTGATGACGAGGAGGACAACCCCAGCATAGACACCCAAGCCCTCCTAGACATCATTGACATCATCCGCGACTCACCTCCAGAATCAGGGCTGACCAGCTGCATCGAGACCACACCCACCACCCAAACCACCCAGCAGGAGGCACCCAAAGCCCCACCAGTCTCCCAAGACCCCCAGGAACAACACATGGCCTTCCAACGCCGTGTGCTGGAGGCCCAGAGGGAGACGGCTGAGCAGGTGCGGATGGGGTTCGACCTCATGGCTACCAAACTGGACGCCATCCATGGGTGTCTAGGCCCGCTCCATGGCCTCCACGAGCCCTGACTGACATCGCTGGAGTCGTGCTGCGGAGAGAGGAACACCTGTCCGCTCAGAGGGGCTCCAGCGATAGCAGCCGTGAGCTGGCACACATGCGGAGGCTCATGGAGGACATGGTGCGGATGGAGGCGGAAAGGATGGTAGCTGGGATCTACCATGCCCTGCAGACCATCATAGCATTGCTGCCACAAGTTGTGGCGCTGATGAATGCTGCGGACGCCACACCATCCACATCTCCGCCCCCTGGGGTGTCAGTGCCCCACAGTGCGGCAGGCGTATCCACTCCGGCACCTGATGTGTCACTGCCACACAGTGCGGCCGACAACCCTCCTCCGGCCCCTGATGTGTCAGTGGCACACAGTGCCCCAGCCGGTACTGCAACACCCACAGGTGGGGCAGAGCACACATCCAGGGACAAGGACGTGGATGGATTTGTGATCAGGAGGCACTAGCATTCATTTCCGCCACCTGGCCTGTTCCTGCTTGGTGCTGCAGATGGCCCCATGACCTACCACTGACCCCCTGATACACTCCGATGCACTCACCTTGGACAGAGACATGGACTGCCATATCCTGTTTGATGACCAATGACACGGCGACCACACTGCGGACTGTACCGTACCTCTTCCGCAGGACTTGTCATCCCCGGATGTACTCCGGCTGACCCTCCACAGGCTCATATTGTGTAGTGTGCTCGGCATTGCCCTGTACCGCTCCAGCTGCAGGACTGCACTGGATGAGCAATAAACATCCAGTGATGCACTGCTGTGTTATGTCGTTCATCATCCATGTATGAATGTGTGGGTGAATGTAGGGACAGTGCTGTCCCTTGCGTCAATGATGCTCATCCTGGGGGTGCTACATAGCATGTTGTGTACCGGGTCCCGTGAACACTACAACAGGGACACACGCATCAGTCACTTCCATGTCCGAACATGGACTGAACCACGCCCAGATCTCATGTGTCATTGTTGCAAGCCCTGCGCTGGTCCGGTGTACGGCAGGCCAGACCACTCCTCTTACGCTCCGAGGGGTGCCCTCATTGCTACCAGTCGCAGGTGTATTCGCTGGTGGTGTGCAGGTCACTGGTCTAGTGGTCAGCATGTCACAGCCACTCCCTGACGGCAGGTTTGCACGCACACCACACCCATCCGGCACAGGCGTCACAGGCCATGTGACTCGGCCAACATAAGGGGACGACAACGTCACATTCCCCTCTGCCAGTGGTGACTGGATGACGGACGCTCCACGGTTCACAATCATAAAGGGCCCATGAGTTGTTGCGCACAGGGTTAGTGGCATCCGAGGCCTTGCGTCCGTCACGGGCCTGCCAACCACATGGCGCTGACTGGGCTTGCACAGGGTTAGTGGCACCCGAGGCCTTGCGTCCATCATGGGCCTGCCCCCACGTGGCGCTGACTGGGCTTGCACCGGGTTAGTGGCACCAGAGGCCTTGCTTCCGTCACTGGCCTGCCACCACATGGTGCTGACTGGGCTTGCACAAGGTTAGGGGCACCCGAGGCCTTGCGTTCATCACGGGCCTGCCCCCACGTGGCGCTGACTGGGCTTGCACAGGGTTAGGGGCACCCAGAGCATTGTGGCCGGCACAGGCGCCCCGACATGGGATGGTGACTTTGGGTGCACTGAGTCAGTGGCACCTTAAGCTGCTGAGCGATTGTGCAGCCTGCGATGATTCCCCGTCCCGGTGGTCCGGACAGCTTAGGTTTTGTGTGCCCTGCTGGACCGCAGTGTAGGCCAGAGCCAGCAGGCAGCGTGGGCCTACCGCCACGTGGTGTCGTTTCCGGGATCATAGAGTTGGTGGTACCTATTGAGCTGAGCGGGTGTGCGGCCTGTGATGAGGCCGAGTGCCCTGGTATGTCCTCTGCCATGGAGTAATCAAGACCCAGCACCAAATGTGAGACCTGGTGGCCTGCGGAGCTGGGCGGCATGGTTGGTGTGGAGTGAGCCATGTCCGCAGGCCCCGGGCTTGTGGCCTGCAGCGGCACGTGGTGGGACCTCCTGTCTGCACGCCGGTGGTGGAAGGTGAGCAGTGTGGCCTGGGTATGCATGGGCAGGCATGCTCCGGTGGGTGGCGGGAGGGGCTAGGGTGCCTCTGTCTGGGTGTGCATGGGCGGGCAGGCGATGTTGTCTTGTGCGATTGTGTGTTCTGTGCCAAACATGTATCTGGACTCTGTTTCAGATGACGGGTCTGTCTCAGATGTGTGACCTAATGGACTGCACTACATGCCGGCAAGTGGTTGGAAACACACCGGTGGCAGCAGGTGAGCAGTGTGGCCTGCATGCGCAGGGGTGGCGCTCTCTCTCTCTCTACCCCTCTTCCTCCCTCTCTCCCCTCTCCTCTTCTTCTCTCTCTCTCTCTCCCCCTCTTCCTCTCTCTCTCTCTCGCCCTCTCTTCTTCTCTCTCCCCCTCTCTTCTTCTCTCTCTCTCCCACTCTCTTCCACTCTCTCTCTCTCCCTCTCTTCTTCTCTCTCTCTCTCTCCCCCTCTTCCACTCTCTCTCTCCCTCTCTTCTCTCTCTCTCCCCCTCTTCCTCTTTCTCTCTCTCTCCCTCTCTCTCCCCCTCTTCCTCTTTCTCTCTCTCCCCCTCTCTTCTCTCTCTTCCTCCCCCACTCTCTTCCTCTCTCTATCTCCCTCTCTTCCTCTCTCTCTCTCTCTCCCTCTCTCTCCTTCGCTCTCTCTCTGTCCTTTGATGTGCGCAGGACACACCTCATCATGATTTTTGTCTTGCAGACTGTGACCTACGGGTTGGCCCGAGGGGAGCTGCAATGTGCCATTTCATTTCTGTGTTCATTTTAATAAAGTTTGATTTGTTGCTTCGGAAATGAATGTGTGATGCTAATTTTTGTGACAACACATGCATGTCACCAGTTGTGATTCTGCAACATCATGTGGATAATTTTGTACGTGATTGGGTGTGGCTGATGTGGCATGTCTTTGGGCTGTTAACACCAGCTTGTGAATGGGGTGATAAATTTGTCTCAACTTTGACTACGATAAAGTGCTGTTAACTCGGCGATAGTTCCTTGTGAATATGCCCCTGAATTGTATCTTTGTGTTTTTATTCAAAATGATGAAATATTGATGGTCAATGGGGGTCTCTAACTTTAAGTTCCAATTAAAGCAGTGTCATGTGAAAGGAGGTCATTGGTTCGAAAAGGATTGTATTAGATGGAACAGGATGAAATTCCAGACCAAAGGCCTTCTCACCAGAGGTAACAAATGCAGGAGGCGAGTCTGAAGTCACTTGATGGATTCAGTGGAGGGAGAAAATGATTTTCCTGGTCTATTTCTGTATGCCACAATGGCACCAAATAGGTTTCGTATGTGTCCACTTGCGCAGCGCTCTCTATCATGTAACTAGAAAATTACATAACATTTTCCACTAATCAGGTGCAAGCATTAATGTGTTTTGGTGGGGTCTATCGGCAACATTTTAACCACTGCTTGGCAGACCCGAGGCTTTCGCATGATTTCAAAGGGATAAAAAGATATTCAATGTAATTTGGTGATGGGCCATGGACCGACTGGTGTACAAGGCGGTATTTTTAATATTGCTGTCTCTCTTTTACTGATAGCCAGGAGTGGGACTGCAGGGTTGGGCTGATGTGATCATGTTGCTTGAGACCAAACAGTACATGTGCTGCAGATTGTTGAACGTTCAGGAGTTCAGCCTGGGAGAAGCTGGGCATCGCCAATATATACATTGTTGATGTAGCTATGGCAAGGAATAGGGTGATTTTCTGTGAGCATAGGAACACTGACAGAACCCCTTTAGAAGACAAAGGTGATGCTAATTCATTTTAGTGATCATGTTTATCTGAGAGGTGAATGAAAGACACCGAGTTTGCGAAGGAGCCCAGTTCTGCAGACCAGGGTAGAGGGAAGGGTTCTGAAATAACAGGGTTGATCGTTTAAGGATGCATTATTTGATGCCCTCTTTTTTAGGGAAGAAATAGCCTATCTTAGGATGGTGTGTGCAGTCTAGCTAGAAGGAAGCGAATCATGCCGCTTCTGCCTCACTGATGGTTCTTGGTACGTGATGATCAATGGTGTTGAAAGCAAACAAGTGATATGACAGGATGAGTGTATGCAGGAATGCACAGGTTTTGACAGTTGAGGAATACTTCCCTTATGTTTATTGGGCTAGTCGCTGTGGCCCTCCAGGGGTCTCAATCATGACTGGAAGTCACTTAGCAGGTAATTAGATTTCAAGTGGGTGAATATTGGGCAGTGGCGGCAGTTTCAGTTGCCTTTACAAAACAGGGATGGCTGCAGGTGAGTCTGCAGTTTGCTAGGTCGTTAGTCTCAGTAGTGGGTTTTCTTCATATTGGTGTGATGACAGTGGGTTTGAGGGGCTCGAGGATGGTTGCCCAGGACAGAGCAGAACTGTTTAGTCTGGTGATCATTGTAAACGCTGGGAGGCACAATGTAATGACTTTTGCATTACCAGTATCTCTAAGAAGGGAGGGTTTCTTGAATTAGCCAAGGATGAGGATTGAGTCAGATTCAGAGACCAGCTCAAAGAGAGCACCTGCACGCTGAAGGTTGGAGGGGAGTGGGGGGGGGCGCAGATCTGGAGGCTGTGCGGAGTTTGAGGCCAGTCAGGATTGTACGGTTACTGTCTTGTTGGTAAAGACTTGCAGAAAGGTACTGCAAAGATCTCAAGAGGAGGTGAGCCTAGGAGAGGGTTGGTGGAGGACCATTACCAGTAGATCTACAACCATTTCTGGTAGAATCGTTGGATTCAGCAACGTGGGCGTGAAAGGGGGTTTTCTAACCTCTGGCACAAGTATCTTTTCAGCCTGTAGCGTGAATACTATATAATAGGAGAGAGGATGTGGTCCGTCGGCTAGACTGCCGACTTTGGTGCTGGAAACCAGGGTTTGAGCCTCGGGGTCGCGTCCACATCCTGTGATTCGGGGCAAATCACTTCATCTCCACGTGCCAGAATGTGTAACTTAACTGGTGCTCATGTAAAGCGCTCCAATACCTTCGGGTCGAGTTCGCGCTATATATATATGCAAAAAAAAAATACAACAGGTTGTGCGATCTGATGGTAGGTTGCGTTTGATCCCACATTTTCTAGGCACTGTACTTTACATTGTGTAGAAGAGAAATCATCTTTGTTCAGCAGAAATCGCTTGTAAGTACTGTTCCTTTGGGGTCTTTTCATGGAAATGGAGCATTCAAAATTGAGACTCCTTGGGTGAGTCCGGCCTCCATAAGGTTTTTGTTGCCTCTCCATTTTTTTAATTTGCGTTAAATCACAGTGATAATAACTTGACAGGCTTGAGACAGTTGGATCTCTCCGTACTACTGTGTACTGCACTCACATTTAGAGAGCAGAGCCTGAGTCCATGAGCATGGATTGAGCTTTTCCTGCCAGCCACAGGCCTCTACCAACCCGTGGTTGACAGGAGAAACAGAGTTTGGTGGCACAAGAGAACCACCCTCATTCCGCTGCCACCCTTAGGTCCATGGGCATTTGAGAGAGAAAGTGAGCCGATTTATTACTATTACCCCACTTGGGTAAGACGGAGGGAAACTTGAAGAAGTGAGTGCTACCCTTAGTGACGTTCCAACACTAAAACAGCTTTTTTTATGTTTTGACAGAATAGCAGTGAAAACCAGATTTGAAATCCAATGTTCATGCTAATAGCTTTGAAGCATAACAAGATTGTTGCAGAACACAACCCACGGGCACTCATGCATTCTGGCAATGGCTCCTGGTTCCATAGTCATGAGTTCACACAGTTTGACTTACACCTCCGGTTCCATCACTACACGATTACTAGTTACTGGAATTGTGTTGGTGAAGAAGCTGAACACTTTCTACATGCTCTCAACAAGATGCTTATGATAACACATGTGGTGCAAATGTCTGCCCAAATAGCCATTAATCAGTGGAAATACCTTGACATGCCATAGGCAACCACAGGGGGCCACATCTGTCACCCCCTAATTGGCCGGGAGGTGAGCACGAAAATACCTCACTTCGGGTACCATGAAACAAGGTCATATCACCACCACAGCACGTCTCACAAAGATCACATAACATCACTGCTAATACTTTCGGACCCTTCACATACACCACTAGGCAGCCGGGTCCAGGGACTTTTGGGACAGCTGTACTACAATGCCAAGCTCTTCCAAGACCTACCATTCACAGTCATAGGGGTTCATGGTAACAGTCTAGTGAACGACTCATCACTTGTAAGGTTTATCTCTGCCAACCTTAAAAGCTGCAATTGGCCTGGCCACATCCCAGAAAAATGTTTTTTTTCACTTTAATGTCAGAATGAATAGAAGATCTATTCCCCCGGCGCAACCATTATGTACCCACATAGACATCACTCGGACTCCAGAATGTCATAGTAGCCTAGTGCCTATCACTGCTTCTGGTGGCGCCTCATCCACAAAGTCTTTGAAAATGGCATCCATGAGATACTCAAGCCATCAACAAAAGCCAGCCTCTTCCATTCCTCCAAGATTACCTCATGTAGAGCCATTTGGCCCCTCTCCCCAACTTCTTTCTCTCTCTTTTGCTCTCATTTGCCCTATCATAGCTCTCTCTCTCTCTTTTAATGTCTCTCTTTATCTCTCTCCCTCTTGACATCCCCAAGATTGCACCTCGTTGCTTCTGTGTATGCAGGAATGATATTTGTTATTTGCCTAAATCATCAATCATCCACGCACAAACGTACTACCTGCACATGTGATGGTGTGCAGCTGCCTACTCCTGCTTGGATTACCACTTCATGCCTCTTCCTTGCCACAGACCTTACATTATGATGGTGGCTGGTTTCGAGAAACAGTTCTTTTACAGCGGGCTTAGGTTTTGGGGACTGGGTGGTTAGTAGTTCACAAATGCAACATTGCGAAGCTTGTATGCTCCTGTTTCTCTTGTTTTAATCATCAGTTATGATGGGTAGGGTGTTATTGCTATGATTTAGGTAATACTAATAATAAAACTTTCAAAGGCATTGATATGCCAACTCACCAGAAAAGGAAGATCCTGGTAAAACCCCAGATTGCTGTGCCACTCATCGGGCCTCATTTACAAGCACATTGCGCCACAAGTGCGTCACTATGTTTGATGCACTGGCAGCGCATTGGGCTTGCCGATATTTACATGGCCACCTAAAGTCACCCTGTATAACTTTTCATGGCCTTGTAAATATGAGTCCCTTTCATGCTGGAAAGGGGCGTTCCATGGGTGTTGCTGTGTGTGTACCCATGCAACATCCATGGAATCTGACACATACCTAGATTTACAACGGTTTCTAAAGCTGGGAATGCGTCAAAATCCTACACCTCCCCAGAGGAAGTATAGGAGTTCTGCAACGAGGAGAAATACTTTTATATATCCTCGTTTTTTCCTCTTTCTCCTCTTTCTATGTGTGCTGCATTGCACTGCAGCACACATAGAAAGAGGAAAATACCATTAAATAATGTTTTTGTGCAGGAAGGTGTCCCTTCCTGCACAAAAACATTCATGCCTGCAACATAGACACCCCTGCAACATGAGGCAAGGGTGTCTGCATTGGCGCACTGCTGCTCTTTGTGCGCCGACGCAGGTGAGAAGGACAGGAATGCACATGGGGAGCAAAAAAATCGATGGATTTAGGCCCAGATCTCTGTACTGGGGTGGATGTATGACATTTTTCTGCATTCTGTCCATCAATTCTTCTTTTTGCATTTGTCACCCTAAGTGGAACGGGTATGCCCAGACGTGGGTCCTGTGCCCTCCGTGCCACTGGAGTCAAGCTATCCTGGCTGATGAGGGGTGATACCCCGAAACCGGCCCTAGGACGCTTGTTTCCAGTGAGGATATCCCAGTCTCCCTTTGTAGTTTAGATTTTACAGTTTTTGGTTTATGAAATAGGCCCGTTAAATTGAGCCCTGATTGAACCAATTCCCTTTTGGAGTTTCTCCTGGAGTACTGAACCAGTGTCCTCTTGGGCTGGTGTTTTGATTTTGCCTCAAAAGATTCCTGTTCCAGCTACCTTTGTCCAGCCATACTCCTTCCTCATGTCTAGAGGTTATGTTGTTGGCTCTGGCGTCTGTATAACTGTGGAAAAATCACCTATGGGTCATTTCAGACTTGTAAGAGACCCCAAAACAAATGCAGTCTGCAACCACTCGATCTTGATCTGTAAGCAGCATTCAGAATTACTGATCATGAGATAGTTCTCTCCATCTTGTCTACCAGGGTAAACATGTGTCGATAGAGGGTCAAGTATTGAACTGGTTCTCATCCTTCCTGGCACTCATCCCAGGACCTACCTCTTAAACATGGAGTACAGCAAGGATCCTATACACGGAGCCGTCGGCCCAAATGGACCAACATCCAACAGGCTGGCAATTACCCCAAGCTTTATCTCAAACTTTCAAAGCTATTCCACATCTAAATCCTGAACTGCATGTACTCATTCTCTTTGAAACTGAATCCGACATACACTGAATTCTTCATCCTCTACTCCAGAGAATCTCCACTTCAAGGCAAAAATGGCTACACAATCCTGACACCTAGACATTTTATTCAAACTGGGCCCGTTTGCTCAATTACTGAGCTTCACGACTGGTCTCATATTAACAATGAACCTCACTGCTCCAACTTGTGCAAAACACCTCCTACAACAGCATCGGGGCAGCAAACTAAGCTCAAAGCTACTATTCCTCACTCTTATCTCAGAGCTGTGGTTAGGGCCCTTGTCCTCTCGTCACAAGACCATGGCATGAAAGTGAGTAATTTAAATGTGTCAACCTCCTCCTGACGTACACTTGCCTGTAAATACAAGGACAAGCCTTGTATATAAACACATACAAGCCGGAAGTTGGCCTCTCTGAAAATATCTTGTTTACGGTTAAAATGAGAGAGCCTTCAACATTCTGTTATCTAGAGAAAATGATTACAAAAATTACCTCATTCCACCATGTTTCCTTTCTGCCACCACAACACACACAGCTAACACTCTGCCCAAACGTAGGTTTGTGGTATTTGTAGAGCGTAAACCTAGCCAAAAGACAGCTGAGCACCGTTCGTGTTGAAAGGAAATGATAAACATGATCAGCGTTTGAGAGTGAATGTCGGTCTTACGCCATTGTGATGTAGTTTTCCTTAACGGGGTGTGTCTTCATCTCTTTCCTAATCATGAGACCACAGATGGAGAAGGCAGTTGTCTTTGTTTTTAGGTCTCGGCTGGCATGGGCTGCGCATACGCACAGTCTCGCTGGCGAGATTTAATGATTTAGAGGGAATTCTGTAAAAGGCTTCAAGCCCCGCCGCTCTTTCCCATTGGCCGGCGTCACCGTTTATGCTAAACGGTGGCCAGCCATTGGGAAAGAGCACTTTGTGACGTAGACTTTTCCATTTTTCGGCCGGCCCACTTGGACGGGAACGTCCGCTTTCCGGCTGAAGTAAAAGATTTCTTATCTTTATGGGGCCATGTGTTTCAACACATGGCACCATAAAGACAAGCTCCGGCGCGATCCTCTTTCGCTTTCGGAGCGCTTGTTTGTGCTTTTCCATGCTGAAATCTGTACGTGCAGACATCCCTACCAACCCAGCGTTTCTTTATGTTTGAAGGAAAATAAAAGTTCTCGGGGACCGAAGCCAGGTTTTTAGCAGCCACCAAGGCGTTTCCTTTCAGAATAGTGGAAGCCAACCACTGAAGCATGCAAGTAGGTGTGTTAGTCTGAAAACAAAGGGTTTACAAATAAAAAGATTTACCGTGAATTTGAGAGGCGGTCCAGAAGCATATTAGTTAGATCAAAGAATTTATTGCAGTTTTCAGGTTCGGTATAATTGGAAGTCTTTTAAAGCGCCAAGTCTTCGAATATGATGAAAAAGTGTTCTACGGTCATGAGTCAGGGCATTTATGGCAAAATTATTCTGGATCCATTCCTTCAAAAGGGACCGCAGCCACATCCGAAATCAGGACGTGCACGGGTTTCCCACAACAAGCCATACAGCTTTTATACAAGGAAGCTTTGTTTCGTCAGAGGTAACATGTTTGCTCCGTTCATTTTCAAAGCATTACAGCCGTTTTCTGTTTTACCAGGTGCTTAGAACTGTATGTTTTGAACATACAAATCGAAGGATCGCCTAGCTTTATAGCATTCCAATTACGTTTCAAGCCTTCGTATGATTTTTGCATTTTCTTACTTGACTGTAATGAAATTTCTACATACTTTTTTTTTTTACAATTGATGGTTTTGTCATATGTCCGATATCTAACCCATATGTGTGTCTTTAAGGTGACTGCGTACCTCTGTGTTAATTGATTTAGAGAACAAATGTGTAGAGTGTTGTGTCGTGCAGTAAAGGACAGACTTAAGCTTGCCACCTATCGATCGCTCCTATGTTTCGCGAATCATGTATTCGGACAGTACTTGCTGTAACGCAAAATGTACCCATTTTTGAAAACTGAAAATAAAACATGATGTTTCATGTTCTAGCGAGGGAAGAAGCTTTGAAACGAAGAAGCTTGCATTAGAAAAACCTGCATGCAACACAACCTGCTTGTTCTTAATGGTGTGAACATTTTGGACAGAAAGCTACCGGGATGGGGAAAGGGCGAAGGATCGTGGGAATAGTCTCGTTCTCCTGCCTAGCTGAATTTGAAGCTCCTCTTAACAGAAAGTGAAACAACAGTCTATGCGTCAGCGAACGGACGGATGTATAGACGATTTTCATTCGGGTATGATTACTGCATTGGTTGCTATACAGACAGGGCAATTTTTATAAGGGTGGAAATGCAAAATCAATACATGCTTCCATATTTAATTGACCAGATTATCGCGACACGCCGGCGTTGTCCAAGTAAATAAACTCTACCAAAAAGTTCTGTATGGAAGCATGTATATATATCGTGTATAGGGTGGTTAATTTAATTTTAAGCAGTTCTACATTAGCCCTTAGCGTGTTTTGATTGCTTTGTGGATTTCTAGGTTGCATGTAGAGTCTTACGAATGCTTGGGATACCTGGTTGCACATTTTACAGAATTGCCTGAGATGCACATGCTAGTGTTTGCGGAATAAGTATGCTAGTTACTGTCTACCTTTTCTGTTATGTTTCTAGGCAGGGGAATTACCTTTTAGTTCTGTCCCATGACATTTTCCTCCATGGATACCAACCCCTCTGAGGGAGGCGCTAGCCCAGGTGATAAAATGTCGTTTTCAAGTGGCCATGCCTGATTTACTTCATGCAGCAACTTCATCACATGTTTAACTTGCTCATCACAATTTAAAGGTAGCAGTCAAGTGAGTACCTATTTTTAATTATATTACACCCTAGAGAAAGCCACAGAGCAAAACTAATGCAATGCATTCTCATAACGTTTCTAAGCAAGCCTTTGCCTAGCCTTTGGCACCATCCACTTTAACTACAAAGGGCCTCGGAAATCAAACCCTTTCTGATTGTAATTGCTTTTTTCCAATGTCACATTTTTGTAACACGCATATTTGGTGATTTATTTTTGGTGCAATTTATCATGTTGAATTTATCCGTTTTCAATTAATTCTTCTCCGTACCTCCCTGCTGTAGGAGCACATTCTTCCCGGCCTGCATTCTAGAGCATCATTTATAATGTACCCAGTGTGTTGTCTGCATACGAAACTCTACTTCCCAGTACCCTAGCAAGTGCTGTAAATGGAACATTGTTAGCTGCTCACCAGCAGACTACTCTGCCCTCCTGAAGATGAGTTGTGTCCAATATTGTACATAGGTGACTCCCATGCCAGAGCACATCTCGAACGGTTGGCGTCAGCTGATTATTTCGAAGACATAATAAAGTTATTTAAATTTAAAAAAGCAAATGTTGAATGAACATCTGGACTAGCAGGGCCGCTTGAAGCTATGCCGATGACGTCACTGGTCAGGCAAGGCTTGCTTTCAATGTATCTGTCCAAAGTTTAAGAACTATTTACTGTACATTTCATAGGCTTCATATGAAATGCTTCGAAAATGCACATTTACTTGAAAATGTATGTTATTCAAATCATTGAAGGAAATCTACATTCCTTTCTACAGAAAAGACCAGATGCCTATCTGTTACCCCTTCCTCCGATTTCACAATATTCAATCATCCACTTCCTATTCTGTCCCCTTCTTTTTCATCTTTCTGTAGAGCCTGATACCAGCTCCTCCTTTTCTCTTCTCACCCCCTACACAGCACTTTCACCCTTGTTTATTCCCGTTATGGCCATGCCCCTTATTTCTTGTTTTCTTTCTATCCCCCACTCTTTACATGTTCCACTCCGGTTTATTTTACACACACCCATCTCTCTGTCTCATTCTACACTTTGTCACCAGTTGTGTTTTCCAACTGGTTCGAGCCTCGTGTAATTCGAAGTAAATCCCTTGAAGCACTCAGTGGACGTTTTGAGAGCCACGGCTCATTGAGTTCACTGTACAGCGCCTGGTTAATGCAAGTACTTTCTCTGGATAAAAGCGCCAAGAAGCTGAAGGAAGCGCTGCCTTGTCTGCCTGTGTCCTGTGGTATTTTTTTTTGTTAATTATTGTGTATTACGGTAGCTTGTTTTCTCTACTACTCTCTACTCACTACTACTCTCTCTCAACTACTCTCTACTGCTCACTCCCTACTACTCTTTACTACTCACTCTCTACTACTCACTCACTATTCTCTACTACTCACTCTCTACTACTCACTCAATACTCTGTACTACTAACTCTCTTACTCTATTACTCACTCTCTACTACTCTCTCCTACTCGGTCTCTACCACTCTCTCTCAAGAACTCACTCTTCTACTCACTCTCCTATTCTCTACTACTCTACTACTCTTTACTACACACTCTACTACGCTCTCTACTACTCTTTACTCACTACTACTCACTCTCTACTACTCTACTACTCACTCTCTACTACTCACTCTCTACTACTCTCTCCTACTCTTTCCTACTCACTCTCTATTACTAACTCTCTACTACTCTCTCTACTACTCACTCTCTACTACTCTCTCCTACTCTCTACTACTGACTCTCTACTACTCTCTCCTACTCACTCTACTACTGACTACTATTCGCTCTCTAATACGCTCTCTCTACTATGCTCTCTCTACTACTCACTCTCTACTACTCACTCTCTACTACTCTCTCCTACTCTTTCCTACTCACTCTATTACTAACTCTCTACTACTCTCTCTACTACTCACTCTCTACTACTCTCTCCTACTCTCTACTACTGATTCTCTACTACTCTCTCCTACTCACTCTACTACTGACTCTACTACTCGCTCTCTACTACGCTCTCTCTACTACTAACAACTACTGCTCACTACTTACTCTCTACTACTCACTCTACTACTAACTCTCTACTTCTCACTCCTACTCTCTACTACTCACTCTCTACTACTCACTCTATACTACTCACTACTACTACTCACTACTTACTCTCTACTACTCACTCTACTACTCACTCTCTACTACTCACTCCTACTCACTCTCTACTACTCACTCCTACTCACTCTCTACTACTCACTCTCTACAACTCACTCTCCTATTCCCTACTACTCCCTATACTACTCTTTACTACACACTCTACTACGCTCTCTACTACTCTCTACTCACTAATACTCTCTCTACTACTCACTTTCTACAACTCACTCTCTACTACTCACTCTCTACTACTCTCTCTACTATTCTCTACTACTCTCTACTACTCACTCTCCTATTCTCTACTACTTACTCTTCTATTCTCTACTACTCTCTGCTACACTCTTTGCTACACTCTCTACTACGCTCTCTGCTACTCTATACTCTCTACCACTCTCAACTCTCTACCACTCTCAACTCTCTACTACTCTCTACTCTGCACTACTCACTACTACTCACTCACTACTACTCACTCACTACTACTCTCTACTCTGTACTACTCACTCTGTACTACTCACTCTCTACTACTCTCTCCCTACTACTCGCTCTCTACTACTCACTCCCTACTCTCTTCTCTCTACCTCTCTACACCTCTCTCTCTCTACTACCCCTCTACACCTCTCTACCTCTACCTCTCTCTACCCGCACACATATGCACATATATATATATGAATGTATATATATGCATTTATATATATGTATATATATATATACATACATTCATACATATATAAACATATATACATCTGCATATCTATATAAATGCATGCATACATATACATATATGCATACTTATGCATGTTATGTACATGAAAGTTTGAAAAACACCAATAAAAGCAAAGCTAAAAAGCCACCTAATTACAAACAGAATTGCTTTAACTTTTACAAAGCCGAGACCTGTTGCATTTTTAATGCTTGTTTTAGACCTCGGCTGGCGTGGGCTGCGCATATGCGCAGTCTCGGTGGCGAGATTTAATGATTTAGAGGGAATTCTGTAAAGGGCTTCAAGCCCCGCCCCTCTTTCCCATTGGCTGGCGTCACCGTTTATGCTAAACGGTGGCCAGCCATTTGGAAAGAGCACTTTGTGACGTAGACTTTTCCATTTTTCGGCCGGCCCACTTGGACGGGCTCGTCCGCTTTCCAGCTGAAGTCAAAGGTTTCTTATCTTTCTGGGGCCGTGTGTTTCAAACACATGGCCCCATAAAGACAAGCTCTGGCGCAATCCTCTTTTGTTTTCGAGACGCGCTTGTTTACAGCTTTTGTGAAGTCAGGAGGTCACTTAAGAGCCCTCATAAACATATCAACACAAACCTCGTGCACTATCCCATGTTTTAATGCGTGGTAGGTGAACCTTTCTGCGTGCATGCATCATACTATAATGCACTCTTAATTTGTATGAACCGCTCCCCGCTTTGCAGTCAGAAACAAGTATCTAAACATGAATGTGTGGTTTTGATAGTAATACATACATTGCATAAATATATGTATTTACAGTCACAGCGTGTACCAATAGCAACATTTATATCCGAGCGTCTGCTGTAAATTAGGCTCAGAACCATAAAAGTGAACCGTAAGACAGGGTTGCGATGCCTTTTCATCTTACTTCACTGCGCAACGTCTGTGCTAATTAGGCACTCTATTTTTTTGCACTTGCGCGCAGCTTGGGGCACGCAGAGTTTTACATTTGCTAGTATGTTAAACACCATCATAAACATTTCGAAAATAGACCTTTAAAACTGTTCAAGACTTGCTATTGGGTCTCAACTGCCTGAATATTTGTCTCGTGGGCAGTGGTGTCTACTACTAGCAGGCTTGCAAGTTGGCGCCTCGCACTTCCATCAGAGCACGTGACCCGCCTTGCCGTGCGCTCAGAGCAGTGGAAGCAGCAGCGCAGTGTCCTGGATCTCTCTCTGACTGCCCGGGGCTCTGGACCGAGCGCCATCCCTACCGGATCCGGACTCAGCCAGCTGTGCATGCCCTCGCGCAAAGTGCCCACGCTGGAGGGCAGCACGGAGAGGAGTCTGCGGGGAAGGCGTGCCGAGGCGCACAGAAGAGGCTCTGCCCAGGTAACTCGCGCATGTATCGCGGTTTTGCCACTCTTCAAACAACCTCTCTGGGTGCCCATTGCCTAGGGATGCTCGTCCACGCACACTGCATTTAGTTATCATCCCATTCTGTCCCTGCACTATGTCTGCACCAAGGACAGATTGGATTATTCTACACATTCCGTAACCCCAGTACAGGGGCAGTTGTGCACATCTCAATTATCCCCACGCCTGTTAAAGATTAAAGGACAGTTCTATCTTCACACACTAATGAAAGCTTTTCCCTGTCCCTGGCAGCCCGTATCCTTCATCAGCAGTCAAAGCTTTGCGGATGCCCTGCCTCGGCAGCAAGGGCACGCAATGGAGCTCCAGTCAGACCGTGTTTATTTAAGGACAGTCCAGCCACCTCTTTCATTACGATGCCATTGGCGCTATTTTTAAACAGTACTCGTGTGCACCCAGTCATGTCGAGGTGCTGTTCTGCCAATTAAGCCGATCTGCACTGAGAAGTATTCTGAATTATGACCCCAGCCACGTTCTCTTTCTGTACGCGCTACAATTCTGCAATTCCTCCATTCAGTCCCAACCTCTGTAGTACGGAGAGTTTAATACTCTCATGCAGCCCGTGCACATTAGTAAGGGCAGTTCTACGCTGCTCCATTCAGTTTTTTTTCTATTTAATACCTTCACTATTATGGCGTTTAGTTATTGCTTTATCACTTCATTTGCACCCCAAGGTAGCCTATTTGGCACAGGAGGTCTCTGCATTAAGTGTATTGTACAGGGAGAGACCCCTTTTGCCTGACCACAGGAATAAGGAACTCTTAACACGTTATAAACGATTTCCCTTTGGAATGCACCTAAGAAACATATACACTATAACCATATTCAAAGCTAGTTTAGCATTCATAGAATGAAGTGTTACAAAAGAAAACCTTTAAAACATCTTACACATCAATTTAAGTAGTACAAAATATTTCTTTAATAAAATCACATAAAAAATCATGAAATTAAAAAGTACATTAATACATTCCATATATTCCATAAAATCTCTTAAACATATATTGTATCATTGTATGAACATAAAAGACAAATACATATGCAAGAGAAAACACAATTCCAGACTCCTAATTTAGTCTTTTATAAAAACATATCATCTGGATCAGTGAAAATATGGTCTGGTTGAACTTCTACTTGTAAAATACCAAGATCATGTTCCCTTAGAGATTATGTTATCCAAATAGCGTTGACGCGTTTCGATGGTTTTTGTCAAAATTCTCACATCTTTTTCAAGACATAAAAAGTCATAAAGTTTTCTTTATTTCTTGTTTCATCATTATTAGCGATCCTTATATGCTTGTACCTCGTAGGTAGCCTCTAATATTGAGCGCTATCATTATATTTGACTCCACTTATTAGTGATCTGCTTGTCCCCTTTTGTTACTGAGGAATTCAAAGGCACTGAAAGATGCGCAGTTCTTTGCACTATCCCCAGGATAGGAGCGTGTAGTTCTTCCACATATTCCTATCTCCTACCGAGAAGCCTTCATTTCACTCGATAACCGCTGTCGGGTAATTGCTTTCTTCATTAAACCATTTTTAATAGCAAACCAACTCAGCGCCAGCAAACCATTTTAATAGTGCCCGTGCTCCCAAGATGTGCCTTTAACTCCGTGTATTCCTTCCCTTCCTTTGCCTCAGTGCCAGGACACTCTCGAGTAGCCGCGTGTTTGAGAAGTGCCTTCATTCATTCATTCATTCATTCAAATGAACTTTAGCACACAGTGCTATACGTCCTCGCGGCTCTGGAGCTTTTCATGTTTTCAGTCCCGCCCACCCAGCAAGGATGCCATGGACCCTGGTGCATGAAAGGAAACGGGCCCCTTTATCTGCTGTTGGAGTTGTAAAACACAGCAATTATTATTGGGGTTCAGTAGGTCCCTTTGGGCTTTGGTCCCGGTGCCACTGTACCTGCTACACTAGTGGTAGCTACACTCCTGCAGCCCTTAAACGTCTTCTCTAATAGCAGCCTTTCAGCGAAAACCCCGTTTGTGTATTTCGGATGTTTAATCAATCACAATCAATCACAGCATTTATATAGCGCACTACTCACCCGGAGGGTCTCAAGGCGCTGGAGGAGGGAGGGGTGGGTGGGAGGGTGGTCCGCTACTGCTCGAACAGCCAGGTCTTGAGTTGCTTCCTGAAGGCGAGGTGGTCCTGGGTCAGGCGGAGGTGGGTCGGGAGGGAGTTCCAAGTCTTGGCGGGCAGGTAGGAGAAGGACCTTCCTCCTGCGGTGGTTCTACGGATCCGGGGGACGGCGGCGAGGGCATGGCTGGTCGATCGAAGCTGGCGTGTGGGAGCGTAGAAGTTGAGGCGGCTGTTGAGGTATGCTGGTCCTTGGTTGTGCAGGGCTTTGTGTGCGTGGGTGAGGAGACGGAAGGTGACTCTCTTGTTGACCGGGAGCCAGTGCAGATCTCTCAGGTGTCCGGAGATGTGGCTGCGACGGGGGATGTCCAGGATGAGTCGTGCTGAGGCGTTCTGGATCCGCTGGAGTCTCTTCTGAAGTTTGGCGGTGGTTCCGGCGTAGAGGAAGTTGCCGTAGTCCAGACGGCTGGTGACGAGGGCCTGGGTGACCGTCTTCCTGGTTTCGGTGGGGATCCACCGGAAGATCTTACGTAGCATGCGCAGGATGTTGAAGCACGACGAGGAGACGGCGTTGACTTGTCTGGTCATGGTGAGGGAGGAGTCCAGGATGAAGCCTAGGTTGCGTGCGTGGTCTGTTGGTTTGGGTGCGCTGCCCAGGGCGGGGGGCCACCAGGAGTCGTCCCAGGCGGAGGGTGAAGATCCCAGGATGAGGACTTCTGTCTTGTCCGAGTTCAGTTTCAGGCGGCTGCTCATCATCCACTTGGCTACGTCTGTCATCCCTTCGTGTAGGTTGGCTCTGGCGGTGGCGGGGTCGTTGGTGAGGGAGAGGATCATCTGGGTGTCGTCGGCGTAGGAGATGATGTTGAGGTTGTGTTGGCGTGCGATGTCTCCGAGGGGGCTCATGTAGATGTTGAAGAGGGTTGGGCTGAGCGAGGAGCCTTGAGGAACGCCGCAGATGACTTCGGTGGCTTCTGATCTGAACGGGGGGAGGCGGACTCTCTGTGTCCTTCCGGCGAGGAACGAGGTGATCCATTCCAGTGCCTTCTCCTGGATTCCGACGTTGCTGAGGCGCTGTACTAGGGTACGGTGGCAGACAGTGTCGAAGGCCGCGGAGAGGTCTAGAAGGATGAGGGCCGCCGTTTCTCCGTTGTCGAGCAGGGCTCGGATGTCATCGGTAGCTGCGATCAGGGCGGTCTCGGTGCTGTGGTTGGCCCAAAAGCCAGACTGCGAGAGGTCGAGGGATCCGTTCGTCTCGAGGAAGGCGGCCAGCTGCTTGTTGACGGTCTTCTCGATGACTTTGGCAGGAAACGGGAGCAGCGAGATGGGGCGGTAGTTCTTGAGGTCGGTGGGGTCGGCTGATGGCTTCTTTAGTAGAGCGCTGAGTTCGGCGTGCTTCCAGCTCTCCGGGAAGGTAGCGGTGTCGAAGGAGGTGTTGATGATGTCCCGCAGGTGGGGTGCGATGACAGCGTCGGCCTTGTTGAAGACGTGGTGAGGGCAGGGGTCGGTCGGAGATCCGGAGTGGATGGAGTTCATCGTGCGGATGGTGTCTTCGGTGCTGATCGGGGTCCAGGCGCGGAGGGTGGTGGTGGGGGGCGGTGGTTCAGTCGTGGCGTGCGTCGGTTGAGAGTTGAAGCTGTTGTGTATGTCCGCGATCTTGTTGTGGAAGTAGGAGGCGAGGGAGTTGCAGAGGTCTTGCGAAGGGGTGATGTCGTTGTTTCCGGCGTTGGGGTTGGAGAGCTCTTTAACGATGTTGAAGAGTTCCTTGCTGTTGTGTGCGTTGTTGTCCAGCCGTTCCTTGAATGCAGTTTTCTTGGTGGCGTGGATCAGTTGGTGGTGTTTTCGGGTGGCGAGCTTGAGGGCATTCATGTTGTTCGGTGTTGGGTCTCTGCGCCAGGCTTTCTCGAGGGCTCGGCAGTTCTTCTTGGAGCTCTTGAGTTCGTCGGTGAACCATGGGGCTTTCTTGCTGCCGGGTCTGCTAGGCGGGGTCTTTAGAGGGGCGAGGTCGTCTGCGCAGTTGCTGATCCACTTCGCGAGGTTGGTGGCCGCCTGGCTTGGGTTCGTTGCGCTGGTGGGTGGGTTCATGCTCAGGGAGGTCGCAAGCTGGTCGGCTGTGATCTTGTTCCAGCTTCTGCGTGCAACCTGTTGCTGGTGGTGGTGGATCGTGGTTCTTCTGAAGCTGAAGTGGGCACAGCTGTGGTCCGTCCAGTGGAGTCCGGTGGCGTGGCTGAAGGTGATGTCCTTGCTGGATGAGAAGACGGGGTCGAGTGTGTGTCCGGCGTAGTGGGTGGGGGTGGTCACCAGTTGCTTGAGACCGAGGTTGGTGAGGTTGTCCAGCAGGGTGGTGGTGTTGCGGTCGTTGGTGTTCTCCAGGTGGAAGTTGAGGTCGCCGAGGAGGATGTAGTCAGCGGAGGGGAGGGCGTGCGGGCTGATGAAGTCGGCGATGTCTTCGCTGAATTGTGTGCGTGGTCCCGGGGGTCTGTAGATGAGGGTGCCGCGGAGGGTGGTCTTGGGGTTGATGTGGATCTGGAAGTGCAGGTGTTCGGCGGGTGCGAGGGTGTCGTCGGTGTTGGTCGTAATGCGGATGGTGTTCCTGTGGACGATGGCGATGCCCCCTCCTGTCTGGTTGATGCGGTCCCTCCGGATGATCTTGTAGCCGTCCGGGATGGCGATGGCGATGTCGGGCGCTGAGGAGGCGTTCATCCAGGTTTCCGTGAGGAAGGCGACGTCTGGGGCTGTGGTGTCGAGCAGGTTCCAGAGCTCGACGGCGTGTCTGTGGATGGACCGGGCGTTGAGCAGGATGCACTTGAGGTGGTTGCTGCTGGTGCTCGGCTTGGTCGGTGCTGGTGTAGTGCAGGTCCGGATGCAGGTGAACTTGCAGGAGTGGCAGCAGAAGGGTCCGTGGGTGCGTCTCGGGGTGGCTTGATAGCAGCCCGGGATTCGGCCGGCGTTGAGTGCGTAGAGTTCGGTGGCGTTGTAGGTCCGGCGGGTGGGCTGGTGTCGGCGGGAGCCAGGGGTCCTGGCGCTGGCCGCGGTCCAGGCACGGACGGGCGCAGACGGGCTTGCCTTTGGCGCACCTTCGGCACACAATTGGCGCGCCAACTGCGTGTCAACGCTGCGCTTGCGCACGGTCGCCATTTATGGCGAAGTGCAGGGAGGGAGGAGCAGCTGGGAGGCGGGAGCGGGGAGGAAGGGGGCGTGTCCACACTCCCGACGGTCAGAAGCGGGGAGCGGGGCGGGTGGGCGCAGGGGACAACAGCACAGGGGGGGGCAACAATACTAGCACAGGAAAACAAAGTATTTAAACAAAAATACAGTACAATATCAGAACGAAGCAACAGAATGGCAGGGATGCGGGAAACTACGAGCGGCGGCGGGGGGGCGTGGCCCGAAGGCGGGAAGGCTCAGGAAGGCTGAGAGCAGCGGCAGGCAGGCGGAGGGCGCACCCGACAGCTGGTGGCCGTGCGGTGCGGGGGTGTCCTATGAATAGGTCACACTCACCTGCGCCGCACGGTCGCCATTTATGGCCAAGTGCAGGGAGGGAGGAGCAGCTGGGAGGCGGGAGCGGGGAGGAAGGGGGCGTGTCCACACTCCCGGCGGCGGGAAGCGGGGAGCGGGGCGGGTGGGCGCAGGGGACAACAGCACAGGGGGGGGCAACAATACTAGCACAGGAAAACAAAGTATTTAAACAAAAATACAGTACAATATCAGAACAAAGCAACAGAATGGCAGGGATGCGGGAAACTACGAGCGGCGGCGGGGGGGCGTGGCCCGAAGGCGGGAAGGCTCAGGAAGGCTGAGAGCAGCGGCAGGCAGGCAGAGGGCGCACGCGACAGCTGGTGGACGTGCGGCGCGGGGGTGTCCTATGAATAGAGTATGTCAATCACTTTTCTCGCTGCTACACTGGAGCATTATGCTAACCAATATAGATAGTAGTTCCGTATACAATAGGGCAGCTCTCTATCCTTCCATACAGTTCATTAATGCTCTGCAGTAAGGACACTTCTTCCTATGTCATTCCTTTAAACGTCTACCAAACACTCCTACACGGGTGATAATCCCTGTGCCGACGTGACGTGGATCACCCCGGCTCCACCATCCACCACCGCCCACTAAGTTCCGGTCTTGTTAACTGCGCTCTTGGTGAATGTAAACCGACCAGAAATGCATTGTTGAGCTGCATAAGAAGAAACAAAATCGGACAGGGGCATAGCTCTGTCTCCTCGCTCTTTCCCCCAAACAACATAATTGCTTGTTTGTAAGTATTCTAATTCAAGGCCTGTATCCTGAAGGCCAAATGGGCAAAACGTGCGTGTGATTTTTGAAAATCATTTAGGCTTAACTGTTTTTGGCGATCACATTTCAAGTGACTCTGATTTTATATTATTCTGAGCGTTTGCTGGAGTCATTGAATCCAGAATGTGGTGTTCCCAGAATCCACTGTTTCTCTTTTGTCCTTGATTCTGGAGTGCAGTTCCTCTATATAGGTCTGGTGGTGTGAAGAATATAACGAGGCTCTATTTTAGAAACCAAGGTGTGATAAGATCATGCAACTGGTATGTACACTGTGCCCTTGTGTGTTTGACCTATGCACTGTTAAAGAACTGGGAGATAATATTTCGCCCAAGATCAGACAGTGTTTTTTGGTCAAGTGCCAAGGATGGAATTAGAACGCAGGACGATAGCATAGTCGCTATACCTCATCCGTTGCAGTAACATTGAGAGGGGTTGTGCTCGATTGTGAAATACTGCAGTAAATAATGGTATTATCAATGGACATCATCAGGTGAGGGTGCCATATTCTCATTGGTATTACAGTTCTGGCACCCAGCTATTAATGTATTCCGCTGCACAGAGCAGGAAGCACTAGTTGTGTATGGCTCAGCGAGCTGAACCCTCTCCAAAGACAGTTTTAGTGTTCTAGGAGTTACGTATATGAATCCTGCAACTCAGTCTTAGCCTGGTGCTTTGTTGCTTATGATTGTACTGTACTTTTGTGGTCTATTTTAATATGACTGAATCAAGTTTTATGTTTTTCAAAGCATGTTTTTATTGTACTCAGTGGAAAACTCAAGGCACACTTAAATAATACAGTTGGAGTTCGCATGGCAGAGGATTATCAATCTTCAGTGTAACAGCAGGGCATTAACAGTTATAGTTACCCAATCACCTCAAATCAACAGTGCTATGTATCTCAATTAAACAATAAAAGGTAATATTCAAGAAAAGCAAGCAGCAGTTAATCACACTAGAGTACTTCTGCAAACAGCAACCCACCCATCCATATTTCCCAATAAATCGGGGCCAGGGCACAGGGGGACGGTAAGAGGGAGACCCCCAGGGGGAGCGGGAGGGGCACAATTTATCTCAGCAACCACCGATTTGACAACTACCTCATCACATTTACAACTAGGAACTTGCTTTCACACAAGACCAGTCTTCGGGTTTCACCTCTAACCCTCAATAGAGGAAAATTCTGGTTCCATGCCGAATAAAGTTAAATTGATTGAATACGGGTTAGAGCACATCTTAGATGATGCACACAGGACTCTTGCAGCATTTGAGAGTGTGATGAGATTTGTGTAGCACAAAATCTCAAAAAGTATATCAACCCGTATGTGTCACCTCATTTTGACAGCATCAGATTTTCACAATTAAGAGATTTGTGTTTTCCTTTAGTACTTGATGCTTCTGTTCTGCCATTTTGTATTTGCTTGTTTTTTGCAATTAAGGATATATATCCTATACACTATACCCTATATATATCAAGACTGCATAATATACCATTGGTGGTGGTATGGTTGCGTGAATTGGTGGAGAAGATGACTGATGGTCAGTGATCAACGCAATGATGGTACATTAATTATAATCATCATATAACGTGGTGTAATCAAATCAATATGTTGTTCGAAGAAGTCTAACAGCTGGGAGCGAGATTGAAGGGACGGATCAGCCAGGCAGGTGCTGAAGGTTGGAGAGGTTCGTCTTAAGGGCAGCCGAATGCATGAGCAGAGTAATTAGTTCATAATTTACTGTGGGGAGGAGCTAATAATTCAGGTTACTCAATAATGCTTCGCGTTTCCCAAACGTATATATTATACAGTGTGGTTAAAGTTTGGAAAAGTGATTTAGGTTTGTAGAGTGCATCATTTGAGTTAAGAGGCACCAAGAAGGGTTCTGGGAGAGATTAGTGTGTGAGGTTCCATGTACATCCCTGAAGGAAAGGGTGAGAGTTTTAAAGAATGCCCTTTGTGAGGCTGGTAGCCAGGTTGCCGGGTGATGAGTGGGAGATGTGGTCTGGTGACTGAAAATGTTGAACAGTGTGTGGGTAGCAAAGTGGATGGTTTTATTGCGGGGAGAAGGAGTTTAGTGTCTCCGATGTTGCAAGGGGCTTGTAAATAAGCCCAAAAGTACACAAGTGAAAACATTATACACTTTGCAAACAGGAAGTAGTGCATCTAAGTACCCTGTTAATTCATAGCATTTTAGACTGGGCCTCGTCTGTCACGGTGCTACCTGTGTACAGCTCCCATGCTGAGTCAGACAACAAACGTTCTCATTCATCCTGCACATGTGTGCACATGTCACACACAACCTGCTAAGGACCCCTAACCTAATCTGTCCTTAATAGGTGACCTTAGTTTAAAGGGTGGAGAATGGAGGGTGCCTCTAAAAACCATTTTATTAGGAACATTACATTGAGTGAGAATCTCTGAGGGTGTCGCACAGCAGGGTCAACACACATTAAAAAATGCAATAGGTCTCGCCTTTCATTAAGTTAAAGCCATTTGCTTTGCTAATGGTATTATATAGCAAAGCAGATGGCTTTAACTTAATCAAAGGCAAGACCTATTGCATTTCCAATGCTTGTTCTGTCTTGCATTTCTTCACCTCCAGTCTGATGGTGTCTGGCTGTAGGTGTGGTGAAAGCCCCTTGAGGTTGTGAGCCTCTGACCCCGATAGGCCAAAGTGCTAGTTAGGGTGACTTTGTATCTAATGCAGTTGGTGTTGAAGGTGTTGCAGGCTAGTAAAGGGAGCTAGTCAGGACCTGACTGGGAGCTGACAGCAGCCCTGAAAAAAATGTTCAAACCAGCTCTCAGTCCCTCCCTCTCTTTACATCCATTCAATGTCTCTTTCCTTCTCTCGTAGTTCGTGGGAGTCACAGTTCTTCTAAGAGAGAAGAAAAGTAGGAGGTGGCAGGATGGAGTGTTCTCAAATTATAGTGTTTGAGGACAGTGTGTTCTTGTCTTGGTGCCCTCACTCACCCCGAAGGATGTCATGCTTCATCACTGGGAAATGCTCCTTGTCGGGCCGGCGCTGCAATGCCCTATGGGTCCCCCGATGGGTCACTTTATCGGAGATCTTTAAAATGATAAAGCTGTAAGGATGTGTGCGGGTCTGAGTGGCAGTGATGTCCTAGTGTGAAGTTAAAAAATGGCTGGAGGGGTGACTAGTAAATTTAATAGGGAATAGCCCCTCCTTCATCAGTAAAAAACCAGAAGGTTGTGCTGCTTGAGAATGGTAATGGCCCTCGATAGCTAGACAAGTGTCATACCCATATTGGGCATGTTGAAGGTCGACATGTTTTGCGCAGTTCGTGGTCTCATGAGGAGATGCGTGCGCTTCTTATGGACCAATAAAAAAGGTACAGTTAGTGTTAGTGTAGTGGCCTCTCAGTTAGGCGTAGTGCCACTTGTTAAAGAAGAATATTGTGGAACGACAAAAGAGACAAAATGAAAGGAATAAATATAATAGCACGTATATATACCCTTGTAGAAGGGTATAGTTAGAGAGAGGAGCCAAGGTCCCCCATTGGTCGACTGTGTGCTCGTGGTACTGTAATTATCCAGCATGTTTTTTTAACAGGTTGTGAGCTATCAATATATAGTGTGATGGTGATGCTCAGGTGAATGAACAGACATGTAAACATAGAGTATTCTAGGTAAAACCATTACATGATGTTGAAATACTGACAGACAAACAAACACATGATGCATCACGTTCGGCCAAAGATCAAGGTGAAGGACCAGATGCACTAGTATACCAGCCAGTGAGTATTACTAAATGAATTGGTATTGTGGTAGGATAACGCAGTATTGTGAGCGTAAACATATAACTATTCAATGTAAACCACTGATGGCAAGACCTCATGTCACTGTGCTCAAATGGGGCTATTAGCATGGCGTGCGCTTACCTGCACAAAGCGGGATTAGTGTCCCATGAGGTACAGCTGAGGAAATCCTCGAAATCTGAGCAAGAAGTCATAGTGTTAGATACTTCAATGCATACAGAGTAGTGTGCGGCTGTTCGCAAGGGCCATGGGGTGGGGAAAGGACTATACTTACAGATATCGTAGGATCTGCAGGCCTGTTAACCTACCCGACCTCTCGCCGCCTCGGTAGGATGTACATTGCAGCTCCTGCTTTATTTGTGCTTTGTCATCTGGCGGTCTCGGGGGTGTGTCCGTGCCCTGCGCATGAAGTGGGGGTCACGTGTGCATGTGAAAGGTGTAAAAGAGTAAGAGCCATCTTGGAGTGGGTTCCACTGTGAAAATCACATGTGCGTGTCAGAGGAGTAAGAAGTAAGCGCCATCTTTGAGATGGTTTCACTAAGTGTAAGAAACGAAGGGGTCAATTAGAATGTCGGGCGGATCGCCACCACCTGTATGGCGGTGGCGATCCGCCCAACATTCTCTCCCGCCCGCATGCCATTTCCCCCCCGCCATATTACTATGGCGGGGGAGGACCCCGGCGTTCCGCCCAGTCGATGAGTCAACCGGGTGGAAAAGGTTTTAATATGGTGGCGGTGTCTGTTAGACACCGCCATCCATATTAGGATACGTGCAGGGATTTGCCTTTCCGTGGCGGGAAAGGCATGTGGTGCTTTCCATTGGTGGCCCGTAGTGGGCCCCCAGGAATTTTGGGGGGTGGGGGGTGCACATGGGGGGTACCTATGGTACACCCTGCATTTGCATGCACAATGCAGCAGGCACCACGCGGTGCTTGCCACGTTGTGCATGCAAATGCACAATATGCAGTTTTGGCATTGCGGCAGGTGGTGCTGGAAGCATCGCCCGCCACAATGTCAAATATGCAGGATGCGCCTGCTAGTGTGGCGGGCACATCCTAATCTCCCCAACGGGACTGCCGCACTTATGGCGGGCGGTCCCTTTTCACGTCGGGATGGCGGGCGGAAAAAATCCGCCTGCCATCCTAATGATGCCCTAAGTGTAAACGGTTAGAAGAAAGCTAGCTACACTTAGTTGGATTGTGTGTGCCCCACTGGGTAGTTGGTGGTGTAAGTGCAGCCTCGGTGGTTGCAGCCACAGGGGGCCATATGTGTAAACAGCAAGGCTGCGGGGGTCATGTGACAGGCAACCGTATTGAGGCCCTATAAGTTGCCATGAGAGCAGACAAAAAAGTGGTGCCATGCTCCGTTGGGGTGGCCCAGGTCATGATAGTTAAACTAACTGAGCCGGTGTCTAGGGGGACCTGATGAGAATGAAATGTGCCACAAATTAGTCCTAATATGGTGGTGTGTGGAGTAAGTTGATTTGGTGAGTAATTCCCATATTTAAGGACGTTGAGTAGCACAGCCACTCCCTGCAGACAGAGAGAGAGTGGCTTTAAAGAAATGTTGCCCTGTGGTTAAAGAATGTTAAAACAATACATTTATATAGTGCGCAACGTGCGCTGGGTGGCAGAGTCATAATGTCACGAAATTGATATAGAAGATGTAGGGTTGTACAGCGGGAGGCCAGTGTGTGTAGCCACAAGGTTATAAGGACTAAGTGCTATAGTGTAGGTAAGTAAATACATGGTAGCAGAAGACGGAGAAGAGTAATATGGTCCATGTCTACTTTGGGTATCTGTATCGCTACTGTGGCATTTATTATAACAATGTATGAGGAATGGTTGGGGTTACGTAGTTCAAGTCTGTAATTCAATCCAGGGGATCTCATCATTCACTCCATTTACATTGGAACGTAGTTTGAACACCCACCGTTGTTCTTTACGGAACAGGGTAGAGGTGTTCCAAGCCGTATTGGCTTCCAGGATGGTCCAGTGGCGTTGGTCTGTGGTGTGTTTGTGTTCTATGAAATGGGCGCTCCTTTTTGTTGTGCTGTGGCCTCAGCGGATATTGATTATATGTTCATTTATTCGAGTTCTGACTTGTCTGGCAGTCATGCCCACGCAGAGAAGGCTGCATGGGCACCTAATTAGGTATACGCAATTTTTTGTGTTGCATTTGGTGGGTTTGCGTTAATTCCATGTGAGTATGCCCAATTGCAGTTCCTTAGTGTGGCTGGTGGAGGTACATACATTGCAGTTACCACATGGGTAATGTCCTTTCACAGACGGGAGGTCCCATAGGGTTGTCTGGTTGGTAGATTGTCTCATTTGAAGTCTGGTATGGACTAGCAAATCTCTTAGGTTCTGTGCCCTCTTGAATGCAAACCTGGGGCATTCCAAGTGCAGGTCCCCTGTGTTTATAATGTGCGAGTGTTTGAGAACGATGTTTTTTACTTTGCTGGAGGTGGGGGTGAATTTGGTTACACAGGTCATGATGTCATCTTGTATTTTAATGTTGGTTTCCAAAAGGGCATTGCGGTGATTATTGCGTGCTCTCTTCTTGCATTTTTGATGTCTTGTCTTGGGTAGTTCTTTTTCTGGAGGTTTTGGCTAAGGGTTTCTGCTTGTATCTCGTAGTCACAGATGTTGCTGCAATTCCTTCTCAGTCTTAGGAATTGTCCGTAGGGAAGGTTCTCGCTGAGTGCTTTGGGGTGATGACTACTGAAGGGGAGGAGGCTGTTGCAATCAGTAGGTTTCTTGTATGTCTTGGTTATGAGGTTCCCTTTTCCAGTATTATGAGCAGATCCTGGAAGGGGAGTTCCTTGGTGGATGTTGATAGTGTAAACTTGAGGAAGGGATCCTGAATGTTGATCCAGTCATGGAATTCAATACATCTTTCTTCAGTTCCTGCCCAGAAGACCAGGATGTCGTCGATATAGCGCTTCCATTGTTTGATCTCATTTAAGTATGGGTTGGTCTCTGTCAATGTATGGGATGATTAAAAATGGGCCATATATAGGCATGCCAGGCTCAGCACGAAAGTGCTGCCCATGGATGCTCCATGGATCTGGTGGTATAGTTTATTTTTGTATTTGAAAAAAATGTTCTTGAGGGCTATCTCAGTGCACTCCATGATGAAGTCGACAGGTATTGGTGCTGTGGTTGTGGATGTGCTCGGGGTTTTCTCAATGACCCTGATGGTAGCTTCTCGGGGGATGTTGGTGTATAGTGCTTCTACATCCCATGTGACAAGTAGGGTGATTTCCTGTGGGTTAGAGAGACTGTCAATCAGGTGAAGGGTTTCTTTTGTGTCCTTCAGGAATGAGGGTGTCTTTTGGACCAGGGGTTGTAAGAAATGGTCGCAGTACTGGCTGAGGGGCTCCAGTAGGGAATTGATGCCGGACACGATGGGTCTGCCGGGTGGTGGTAGTATGTTTTTATGGATCTTGGGCAGGATGTAGAAGTATGGAGTGATAGGTTTAGATTTTACCAGGACGTCTGCTTCGTTTCTCGAGACCCATCCATTGGTGAATGCTTCGTTGACCACGATTCCTATTCCTTTGGTCAAAGTTTCTGTAGGGACTGTGCCCAGTTTATTATAATATTTGGTGTTAGCTAGTTGTTTATGGCATTCGATGTCGTAGTCATCAGTATTGAGGATGACAATGGCACCGCCTTTGTCTGCTGGTTTTATGATGTTCTCGGGGTCGTCGTTGAGGTCCATGATGGCTCTCCTTTCTCTCGCTGGTAAATTGTCGACAGGGGTCCTGGGTAGAACCTTGTTGATGTCCTTGAGGACAGCCTTCTCAAAGGTTAAAATTTTGCTTGGGGTAACAGCCATAGTGGGTGTGAATCTAGATGGGTTCCTGAGACCTGAGTCAGCTGTGGTAGTTTTGTCACAGACGTTGTCTTGGTTATTGAAGAATGAACGAAGTCTAAGTTTTCTGAAAAAAGTATGTAGTTCTCCAGTAAGCTTGAAGCGATCTTCTTTGTGAGTAGGGACAAATACGAGTCCCCTCTGGAGTACTGATATTTCGCTGTTTGTTAGTTGTCTACGTGATAGGTTGACAACTAGTTTTTCTTCGTCGTCTGGCTTCTCGTTTGGCAATTATAGTAACTTTGATTTCTGAGGTTAAAGACATTTTTTAAAACAAAAGTTCTAGGGGCCTTATTTATGTCGCTGTTGTGTCTCTTTTTGTGACGCGGCAGCGTTCATGATGCGCCATGTTATGCCATATTTACGAAGTGACGCATCTAGACAGACGTGTCACTTCGTAAACCCCTGCACTACATTATACCTGCGTCAGGTATAATATATGCAGGGTGGGCATTCCCCTGCAAGAAAGGGTCGTAGGAGTGGCACAGTGAAATCTACAAGATTTCACTGTGACACTTCTAGGACGCCAATGAGTCAAAACCTTACGCCTGCCTCGTGGCATGCGTAAGCGTGACGCGGGCCGCGGGCCCTTTCACATGGTGCTTTCCCCATGTTATAGGACACATTGCTGGAGTTGTGTCTGTTTTCAGACACACCCCAGCAATGCGCCACTGTGGCGCCGACAGATATGTAGGTAATACTGACGTATCTGTCATTCCTTGCGACATGATGTGTCATTCAGTAAATCTGATGCATCCATCATGTCGCTAGGAGGGCGCACTGAGAAGTGTCGCATTGCTGCTTTCACGTAGCGATGCAACACTTCTCATAAATGAGGCCCTGGATGTTTCAAGCTCTACTCATAGAGCATCTTTAAACTCCAAGGAAGTTGATATAGTAGGTTTACACTGTGGGGATATAGAAGCTGTGAGCTCAAGGGATATGGTTTGATAGCTTCTCAATATCTAGAAGCTTTACACATTAAATATACAGTATATTTAAACTCCAAGGAAGTTGATATAGAACTTTGAAACTATGATGATCTTCAAGGTTTGATCAGTAGTGGCGTAATCCCTCTAGAAGCTTTTCCAACCATTGTATGTTTCCAAATCTTCTTTCTTCTCGTGCTGAATGGTCTCCTTCCCTTTCCTTCCCCTTTTCTTCCCAATGCCAAGGATTTTAGGTCTTTTTATACCAGAGATATTTTAGCTGTCTCTATGCGAAATCCTGTTTTAGACTACATCAAAACTTACAATGGGTTTAGATCCCGTCCGTTGCTTACCATTGGTTGCCTTTCATACCAGACACATTTGCTTGCTTCTTATTCAATGGCTTGCCTTCCTCTTGTTGTGTTTGTTTCTCAGATACAGCCTAGCCTCTTTCACATCCTTTTGATTGCCTTACAATATCCTTACAGTGCTAATATTTACTAAACTACTTTTATTTCTTTGTCTTTCAGCACTCCATGAGAGTGCAAGTGCTGCTTCCCACCCTCAATCACCCACCCCTTGGGTGCTCCATGTTGCTATCTCAGTTCTTCCTCTCCAGCTCATCCATTGCTTCCCCCACCCCTCCTCCACCAGCCCAACCTTCATTGTGTTTTTGTTTGGAGGGCCCAGTAGCTGTCGTTTGTTGCAGAGTCACTCAGCAGTGCGGAGAGTGATTATATGCTGAAATATTATAATTGTTTTCTTTACTACCATCTTGGATTCATAAATATATTTAAAACAAAGAAAGAAAATGGCAACCGCCTCATTTCGCTGCCACAAACAAGCATAGCTATACGTTCATCAGCAAGCATGCACACATGCCAGCTCAGGGCCAGAACTATTCACAAAATCTCAGATTTGACAATCTAGTGCAGTAACCAGCTAAGCAGACTATATCATATGAAATACTATAAAAGGACCTACAGAGCTGTTTGAAGCTACCGTCATATTGAAAACCAAAAAACTGTCCATCTGTCTCTCATATTTAATCATCCAACACACTGCTACCCGACACATCCCATAACGTGATAACTTCACCTTGGTGGTCATTACGCACGACATAGAAACACTTCCCACATAGGTTCAAAACAAAGACAGTATTCCTCCGACCACACACACTACACTGTGTCGCTTCCTACTCATGTAGGTTAGGGCTTCAGCAACCCATATATCAGTAGTAAACTCTATATAAATAATGCAATACAATACAAACTCTCAACCAATGACACTTCCCTCCCTTGTCCTCTCCGTCTCTCTCCAAGAACTCCTCCATCAATCCCTCCGATCTCTTTTCCTAAACATGTCCACTCCACATGTCTCTCTAGTGTCACTTTCTACCTCTCCCCCCACCTCCACGGACCTAGCCATCTCACTTCATGGCACTTCGAATATTCTTGCTACGTCAATTCCTATTCCTATTACTAATAATCCCTCAATGCAACCACAAGACTGATGCAGAGTTTTACAAGTATTTTTCTTTACTTTATTGAAAAGGCAGGTGGTCACTTCAAAGCACTTTGTTGGTAGGGAAGGGAGGTTACGGGTGGTGAGGATGGATGCATTGAAGATTCATATACTATTGTCTCTTCACACCTTCAGTTTGATCCAAAGTTCATTTCATGAGGTCTTTCATAAATGTCATGAGTCTGATTTTGAGGAGGAGGGATAAAGCGAGTGGGGTCTAGAGAGAGGATTCTTGCATTGGAAGCATTCTGCACCTAAAGCATTTGTATCTCACTGGATAAGACCATTGTCTGTTTTTAGGTCGAGCCTAGCGGCAGCGCGCATGCACTGCTCGCTCTGCAAAGCATGCTGTATTGAGTATGGAATACAGGCTCCGCCCATTTCCCCACCCATCTTTTCAAATGGCTCCTGTTACCGTCCTTCCTAAATGGTTGTATTTCATTGGTAAATCGGCTTACTAGTCCCTCTTTGGTACCGCCTTGTCTGCATTTGTAACCTCCCACAAGGACTGGACTTTTTACTTATTGTGTTATACAGTGTGCTTTATATGGTCAGTGCAAAAGAAACAATTGATGGACGGAATGCTGGACAATGCAAACATTCACCCCCAGTCACAAGGATCTGGGTTAAATCCATCATTCTTTTGCTCACCACACCACCCCAGTTTGGACCCAGCCATATGCAAATCAGTCTTGACCCTGTTCCTTGTGGTAACAGTCCAGCCCGAACTGCCAAGCTAGGTCATCCCTGGACTGGAAACAAGCATCCTGGGGCCGGTTTCAGGGCATCACCCTTCATCAGCCAGGCTAGCTTGAATCCAGTGGTGTAGTGAGCACGGGGCCCACGTCTGGGCATACCCTTCCCACTTAGGGTGACATTTGCAAAAAAAACAATTGATGGACAGAATGCTGGACAATGCAAACATTCACCCCCAGTCACAAGGATCTGGGTTAAATCCCTCATTCTTTTGCTCACCACACCACCCCAGTTTGGACCCAGCTTTTTATTATTATTATGAATTGAAACTTATAAAGCGCTCAGCTACCCCCGACGGGGGTGTCCCGGCGCTAAGACAGGCGGCAGTTGAAGGTACCAATAAAGGGATAAGAGTTGGAAAACAGCCAGGTCTTCAGGACAAATAGGAAAATGGTTTCAGATTCAGGCATACTCAGTGACAGTGGCAGGCTATTCCAGGTTTTGACAGTAATCACTGCAAAAGCTCTGCCACCCATTCTGGAACGGCGGAAACGAGGAGTCATCAAGAGGCCGAGATGGTTCGATCTAAGTGAGCGGTTGGACTGAGAATCCTTAAGTCGAACTCTAAGGTAGGCTGGACCCCGACCCTGAAGTTCTCTAAAAGCCAAAACCAGCGACTTGAACTGGATACGTTTAATCACTGGAAGCCAGTGGAGCTTCTTCAGGTGGGGTGAGATCGAGTGGCGATATGGGATGTTACAAATCAGCCTTGCAGCCACATTCTGAACAATCTGCAAGCATTCGATTAGGTAGGCTGGAGCACCTACGTACAGACTATTTGCATAGTCTAGATGTGAGGTGATCAGGGCATGAATGATAGTCCTGCGAGACTCCAGAGGGAGAAAAGGGAGAATTTTACGGAGCATGTGCAATTCACCAAAACAAGCCGAGGAGACCTGGTTTATTTGAGATTTTCAGGATGACTCATTGTCAAACCGGAATCCACAGGTTCCGGAGGGGGATTCAACTCAGATGGCCACCACAATAGTGGCAGAGGGTTTTTTTTTAATTAAAAAACAACACCTCTGTTTTATCTAAGTTGAGCCTAGTGTGTTTAATGACATCCAGGTGGAGATGTACACAGACAGTGTCTGAAATTAGAAAAAGCTGCTTCAAAGTGATCTTTAAATGAAAACACCAATTGTGTGTCATCAGCATAAGAGATCACTCTGACTCCACAGGATTCTACCAATGTAGCCAGAGGAGAGAGATATACATAAACAAATAGTGGGCTCAGAGCAGAGATCTGAGGAACTCCACAACTCAGGAGTTTCTCCTCAGAAACAAATGGCTGAAGGGAGACTTGTTGAGTGAGGCCACTTAGGAAGGATCACATCCAGGACAGAGGGGTGCCGTGAATCCCGAGACTGTAAAGTCTTTCAAGCAAAATAGCGTTAGAGACCATGTCGAATACCTCGGACAAGTCGAGAAGCACTAACATCGCTGATTTGCCTGCGTCCACGCAGTCGCGAATGGTCTCAGAGACCTCAAGAAGGGCAGTCTCAGTGCTATAACTGGATCTAAACCCGGACTGCGAGTCATGGAAAAGATGACGGGACTCAAGATAGCTAGATAGTTGCTCCTGACTACTTTTTCCAGGACTTTGGCTAGTTTTGGTAGGAGAGAGATAGGACGGTAGTTTTAAAAAATATGACATATGCAAATCAGTCTCAACCCTGTTCCTTGTGGGAACAGTCCAGCCCGAACTGCCAAGCGAGGTCCTCCCTGGGCCGAAAACAAGCATCCTGGGACCGGTTCCAGGGCACCACCCTTCATCAGCCATGCTAGCTTGAATCCAGCAGTGTAGTGAGCACGGGACCCACGTCTGGGCATACCCTTCCCACTTAGGGCAACATATGCAAAAGAAACAATTGATGGATGGAATGCTGGACAATGTAAGCATTCACCCCCAGTCACAAGGATCTGGGTGAAATCCATCATTCTTTTGCTCACCACACCACCCCAGTTTGGACCCAGCCATATGCAAATCAGTCTTGACGCTGTTACTTGTGGGAACAGTCCAGCCTGAACTGCCAAGCAAGCATACCCTTCCCCCTTAGGGCGACATATGCAAAAGAAATAATTGATGGATGGAATACTGGACGATGCAAACATTCACCCCAAGTCACAAGGATCGGGGTTAAATCCATCATTCTTTTGCCCACTACGCCACCCCAGTTTATACCCAGCCATATGCAAATCAGTATTGACCTTGTTCCTTGTGGGAACAGTCCAGCCCGAACTGCCAAGCCAGGTCCTCCCTGGACCGGAAACAAGCATCCTGGGACCGGTTTCAGGGCGTCACCCTTCATAAGCCAGGCTAGCTTGAATCCAGTGGTGTAGTGAGCACGGACCCACGTCTGGGCATACCCTTTCCACTTAGGGCGACATATGCAAATGAAACATATGGTCAGTGAGCATTATTTTCTTTAATTACCTTCCCTATTAGATTCACGACATTGCAGTAGGCCACGGCGCCACGCTTAATAGTTTAGCAGGCGCCCATTTGTTTTCTTGTCAATAAGTATTACTTTGTTCTTTTTTTTTTTAACAGTACCTAACGCCGCGTGTAATTACGGCTGACCGAGAACTAAGCAAACTGTGGTGGCCGCACGGCTCGCCCACTCCGTCAAAATCTTCGCTTTTATTTTCCCAACACGGGCACCGCGCTTTAGGTTGCACCGCGGTGCCCGCATTTCCACTATTTGCTCCTCGTTGCTGTCCCACACCCAGGCTTAGCTTGAAGTATTAACAAGATGGGCGCCGCGCTTCAAATTTCAGCAGGTGCCATGCTAACCTTTAAGGTAAAGAGATTTTTTAAAATTATTCTTTGGAGATTAGAAGTCCTCTCCTTTGTATAGTGCCAACATGTCAGCTTTCAGACACCTTACAGTGCATCGCGATCCTGGAGTGCAAAAAAGGTAGTCGCTGTATATTCCCTGGGAGCTCTGTTCACCTGAGTATACTTCCCAAACAAGCTTTTGCAATGCAATAGGTCTCGCATTTACACAAGTTTAAGCTATTGGCATTGTAAATGACAATGCATTTAATTTATGTTTTAAAAACCAAAACATATATAAAAGGCATTGTCATTTACAATGCCAATAGCTCAAACTAGCGTAAATGCAGGACCTATTGCATTGCAGATGCTTGTTAGTAGTGTACCTCGGGCACCTCTAACGCATCTTCATTCCTTCTACTCACCTGCCAGCTTTAGACCAGTGATAGGTTATCTATCTTTGGGAGGCCCCTCTCCCAATACAGAGAATGTCCTGTCCTTGGGAGGCCTCTCCCCCAGAGGGTACAATACCTGGAAGGCCCTTCCCCCAGATAGTCCTTTACTTTGGAAGCCCGTCTCACATTACCAAGAGCGTCCTGTAGAGGAATCCCTGTCTCGTAAAACATGCTGTGTAAATATCAAAATCCGTCTGGAATTAGGAACTGAAACACTCTCAGGCATGAAGATGGGTTGAAGAACTGGGATAGGGAAGGGATTTTAGTAGTCTTTGATAACCTTTGAAAGCTCTCAAAGTGGTAGCTGTGGGGAGCAGCCTTCAGGCTTATCTTGAAGGAGTTTAAAGCAGCTTGTTTTACTAGTTCTAATCATGTAGTGTAGGTTAAGTGAAAAAGAACCACACAGTGTATATATACAAATAGGCCTATTCATTGCACAACACTCACTAACACATTAGTATATCTCCTACCCGGAGATCTCAACACAAATACACAATAATGCTTCAATTGCAATAGGTAAGTAAGCACAAAATACAGTGGTCTCCAGAGGGAGACCAAACCATATACTAAAAAAGTGGAATGCGAACTGCGACCGAAATCGGGACCTGGACCAGGAGACTCAGAGGAGCGGAGGACACAAGGAACCATCCAAGGCAAGTACCCAGGAACTCCACGGAGGCTGTGTGCAGAGTGGAAACACAGCTGCATGTCCAAGGGAAGTCATAGTTGCAGTTTTGAAGAATAAGGACCTTTCCCAGTGGAAGACAGAAGGTTGGAGAGTCACCCCACCCATGGATACCCCAGGAACCAGGATACCTACACCAGGGAAGCCGTGCAAAGTGACGTCGGAAACCACCCTAGACCACAATGGAGGATTTCAGGCAAGATGCCGCTGGAGAAAACATTGCAAGAGTCCGGTGGAATCCAAGGGTGCATTCTGAAATAGAAGAGCCTGTAAGCAGAGGGGACAGTGTATATACCACTCGGAGGTGACCAGGAGGCACGGAAAAGCAATGCCCACCGATGACGGATGGTTCAGAAGAGTTGATGGTTACCTTGTTGATGCAGCTGTAAGGACCAGGCAATGCTCAGGAAATCCATGAGCTGTGCATAAACTGTCTCATGTCAGAAGTCGAAACCAAGGGGTCAATGTCCAGCGAGAGCACCAACAAGCCTTGGCAGCTGAAACAGGAATGGAAAGCGAAGAAAGAGCAACAATGGGAACAGCAAAGTCCAAGGTATTCACCACAAGCAGGGGAGTCAGAGTAGGCCCTGAACAAGCAGGGGAGTCCACTGAAGCAGATAAGACCTTCAGGGGGACCCACAGGATGAAGGCACAGGAGTCACAAGAGGACCTCAAGCAGCTCACCAAGAAGGAAGGCCCACGGTGCAAAGAATGCAGTGAAGACACTGTACTTGGCTGGAAGAGAAGCTGGAGGCTGGAGCTTCTTGTAGTATGAAGAACTCTGGAGTGCAGAGCCAACAAGCCTTGGCAATGGCAAGTCAATGCTGTGCATAAGGGTTTGGTCCCAGCAATTCTTACAAGGGAAACTGGACTCAAAATTGCAGAGAGGACAGATCAGGCCTCGAGGGAGTTGCAGAACCACCACCTGTGTTGCTGAGCCTTTCGAAGTGTGTGGGGCATCAGGAGCAGCAGACCGGTCAGCTTTGTTGTGGTGCCTGCAGATGCAGGGGAGTGACTCCTTCACTCCAAGAGAGATTACTTTGGTGTCCTTCATGCCCACAGGTCTGCTGAAGATCCTGGAGGAAGCACAGACCCAGACGATGAAGAAGATGTTATGATCTACTGTTGCATGTTACATATGGTGCCCTCCTTGCATGCTCCAGTTGGAACCAGATCTGGGAGCCCTATACCCCATGTTCTGGTGCAAAACTGGACAAAGGCCATGGGAGTAGCCTCCCTTCTGTCCAGCCCCTCCTCTAGGATGGACCCTTAAGTCCTTTCAACCCTTTTCCTAGGGTACCTAAGGGTTTACCTGTGGGTTGCTCTTCAGATGTATCGTGAGACAAGACTCAAGCCTGAAACCACATCCCTCTTTGATCGTCTGGGCACTTGGACTTCGCCTGGTACCAAGACTGCATCAAGGAATACTCCTTATGCTCCTGGTGTGGCTGTTCTGCAAGTCTTCTGTTGTAAATAAAAGATAGTCCTATAGTCAAGTCAAGTATAAGTACGTTGAAGGTTTATTCATTGGTACCAACTGGAGCATGCAAGGAGGGCACCATATGTGCCCTTCAAAGCAGTCTGGTGGTGCTGGCAAACGCCCCACCCCACCCCAATACACTAAGTCCTGGCTGGGAGGTGGTCACACCTCTCTGCTGCGACAGGAAACCTATTGTTCTACCTTCACCTGCTCGAGGTTGGCTCAGCAGCAGGAGGGCAGAATCATGCCTGTGGTCGACAGAAGCACTAGCTTGCTGTCAGACCCTGAAAGGCTGTAACCGGGAGTACAGGGGGGTACTCTAAGGGAGCCCCCCAGTACATGGGATAATACTTCCAACACTAGAATTGGTGTTGGGGTATGATTCCAACATGTTTGATACCAAACATGACCGGGTTCGGTGCAGCCACTACATAGTTAAACATCTCGTAATTAATGATGTCCACTATATGTATTAAAATGTCTGAACGCACTTACAAAGCCTGGAGAATCGACTCCGGGGTTTGTAGGGTGTCCTCATGCAGGGACACCCTAACACTTATAACCAATCACCCTGCCTTCAGGACTGAAAGGCCTGCCTGAGGGGTGACCTATAGGTTTTAAGTACAGTGACCTCAGATAAAATATTGTTGTGAGGGGTGCCAGCACCAACTCACACAGGCTGCAATGGCAGGCTTGTAGTCACAGTTTGAGTGGTCTCTCATGGGTGGCGCTATAAATGAAGCAGCCCATGGGAGACCACTGGTGAACCTATGCCCTTAGTACCATATACTAGGGACTTACAAGGGTACACCAGTAGTCAATTGTGGATGTACAGAAGTACTTACCATAGCCAAATTTAGAGAGAAAGCACAGTGAATGGGGTCTTGATTAGCAGGATCCCAGTCAGACTAGTCAAAAACAGACTGACACCAGGCAACAAGTGCGAGTAACCATGATAGAAGAATTCTACCTTCCTACAGTAATATACATTTTATTTTCATATTTCCATGAAATCCCCAGTCCTTTCAACCCAGTTTTAAAGATCAGCACAGATCACACCAGTCAAGTGCATACTAGGGCTAATGCAGCAGTTCACACATATTGGGTAAAACAGTGCAAATCTGCTGGTTCAATAATAGAAGGAAGAGAAACAAACCTCAGCCACTACCTCAACTGGTAATGGGAGGCAAATGGTGGTATACCAACCCCAAAGCCTAGCTGCACAGGTCTACAGGTACACCACATACCAATAAACAAAGTATACTCTGTGCACATTTCCCTAGAGTATATGGTAGCCCCATAACTGCCCTCACCAATGTTAGTTCAGGACGAACCAGCTCACTGTCGTTGCTCTCAAGTGATATCCTGAAGGGGAGGATAGAATAGTCCTCACTCACTTCCCTGGTAGAAGGCATACCTGTAGGAAAGTGTCCCATTCTGTATGGTCATCCCCACTTTTTTCTCCAGATGCTGATGATCATGATGCTCCGCAGATCCCAGTGCCTGTGCTCTCTCCTTAAAACAGTTTTGTTCATTTCGGTAATCCCAAGTTGGCAAATACTTTACCTCCTTATAAGTCCATAGTATAAGTTACAAGGAGTACCAAGGGCATAGGTGGTAATGGTGTCCCCATCAGTGACCCACACAAACTGCTGACAGCAGGTCTGCCATTACAGACTTCTAGAGCAGTGCAACTCAGCTGTGCCTCATCATGTGTGGCACAGTCACCTACACTTCTTTTTATATATGTCAGACACCCCTAAGAAAGGTCTCCTGAGCCCAGGAGGCAGGGTGCAATATATTAAGGGTGAAGACCTATACGTGCAAGCCTATATGTCCCTATAATGGCGTTCCCCATTGGAAACCACTATGAGAGATAGCTGCCCCATAGGATAACATCAGCTGGCACCTGGGCATATTTGAGGTCCACAGTTCCATTATGGTACCAACAAAATATGTCATGTTTGGAATCAAACATCATGCCTTCTTACCCCTGATATGATTCTTGTGTCAAGGGCGATATGGCATACACCCCGGTGGAGCCCTTAGATGGTGCCCACCTGGTTGCCCCAGCTGTCCTATGCTTTGACTGGCAAGCCCGCACTCTGCTTCACCTGCTGCGGCCAGGACAGGATTCTGACCTCCTGTAGGCAGTGTGAACACTCCCAGGAGTCAGGAACAAAAGCATGGGCTGGAAGAAGGTCAGACCTTCCTCCTCCCATGCAGAGTAGTGAATGGGCACATCAAGGCGGTGAGCTTCAGAGGCTCATGTGGTATCCATAAGGGCTGCCTCCAGAGGAGGAAACAGCACCCCCACAACAGGCACATTTGCTTTGGCCTGGTGGGAAATTAGCTATGCAAAAGGCTGACGACACCTCCAGGGAGAGCAGCACAATCTGTACACTAAATGTACTTTTTTGCCATGTTTAGAAGTGGCAGAATGGAGGCTTCTGGGTAGAAAAGTTCACCTGCCCCACTGGATGTGGTCGCCTCAGGATAGATTAGCTGCAGGAGCAAGCTGCCCATTGGCTACTAGTCTCCACATCCCCAACTCCCCTAAATCTAGGATTAAAGGGACCCCCCCTGGCACCAGAAGCTCAGATCTAATTGACCTGCATCAAAGAAGAATCAAGAAGAAACCTGTGTCCATGACAACAGGATTTATCCAACCAGCCAAAGCTAAAGAGGGATACTCTCTTCCCTGTGGCAACAGATTTGGAACTGTGAGAATGAACTTTGTGCTTGGCTCAAACTTGACATCCCCTGCCTGAGGGACCCCTGTGGAAGCCAGAAGCACCCTCAGACTCCCTGGACTAGAAGCACTAGTCCCCTGCACATAGTAGGTAAAAACACTTCCAGGATCTTAAGAATCACTGGCCATCGGGCCCACCGAGGAACTAACGAAAACCAGATGATCTAGTGTATTGTGGGAGTCATTGTCCTGTCTATACCGAAGTTTCAGGCTGCTACCTCACTCCCCCGGACCCGGTGAAATGCCCATACTTTTTAGCTGGGCTTACTGCTGCCAAGGCTAATTGGTCGCCAATCCGGTAACTGGCCTCCACACTGAACACTGCCTCTAGAGAGAGCACCTTGCAACCAGCATCCAACATCAGCAACTGCTTCTCCTGTTTGTTTTTGCATCTTGTTTCTTGCAGTACTTTGTAAGTGGTAAAATCAGTACCAACTGCGGCTCCCGTTCAGCACCATGGGCCACATGTATCAAAAAATCATTTTGCAATTACCAATTAGCAATTTTTGCCATACCGCTATTTGGTAATGACGTAAACTCATGTATGTAAGGAATCACCAAAGATTTTGTGATTCCTTAATATTGCCAAATAGCGATTCGGTAAATAGGTAATCGCTGTTAGGTGATACTGCTCCATTCGTTCCTATGGGCTCGAAGGCCCATTGGTGCCAATTGTTTTGCATTAGTTAATTTGTGATTGCCAAATTGGTAATCCCAAAATAGGTCATGCAAAGCCAAGGGTGTCTGGGGGCCTAAGCCCCCCCTGAAACACTCCAAAAAAAAAGAAATTGTGCACATGTAAAACACACACCTGCCCTAGGGGCATGTGTGCGCTACATGGCACTTTGAAAAATTCATTTTTGTGCATTTTTCAAAATGTGCACATGGTTACCATTGACTTGGAGTAGATGGTAATAGCATTTTCCTAAATGCACAGTTTGCATTTAGAAAATGCTTGGTACATGTGCTACGGGAATCGCAAATCGCGATTCCCTATTTGTATTCGCAATTTTAGGTAATCGCTATTTTTGCGCTTACCTAAAATTGTCACTACAAAGCCTTTCATACGTCTTGAAAGGCTATTTTGCATTCACAAACACATGAAATTACCTATTTGCATCGTCTGCGAATGCAAAATTGTTTGATACATGTGGCCCCATGGAGCACCTCTGCACCTCGACTCCCTGGACTAGGTAAAATTGCACTGACTTGTGTCCTGGTCCTAGTACCCGCACAGATTTAACCCTGCAGGGGTTCCACATAACTCGACTTCGAAGTGGCTGATTGTCACTAGTGGTTTTTCCCATTGACTGCAATGTTATGTTTTTCATGTATTATTTTGCACTGATTTAATATTGCTTCTAGAACTCTGGTTATATGTATTATATTCCGCTCGTTTTGGTCTCTAAAATAAGATAAAAATACACTTTATATTTATAAATTGGTGGCAGATTTGTATTGAATCGTGTCAATTACTTATCGTCCATGTTGGTACTTTGAAATGCTTAACACATGTTCCTCTAGGAAAGCCTGACTGCTCTTTGCCACACTACCAGGACTGAGCTAAGGATTTATTAGTGTGAATACAAGGTCCATCTTTGGGGTATTGTGATAAAATTACATGGTGATTCCTAATCCCATCACCACATAATATTCCACTTTCCTACAATAACCAACTAACAGAAGCCACACACCTACGTGGAGCACTAGAACTGGAGGAGAAACTCTTTACGTTGAAGGAATGCAATGTAGACCCCACAAGCATCAGAATGTAAGAGTAAAAACCCAGCCTCATGTCCCAGTGCCTAACTCAAAACTATTGGCACTACAAAATCACCCAAGATGAGAGCGCTTTAAACAGAGGTATGTAAATAGCAAATATTAACATTTGCACTAAACCAAAGGTTCTGTCTGAAGTAGACTGTAGTAAACAGGCACAACTGTACACGGACCACAGATAAAGAACAAGGGAACCCACGAGGACAAAGTGCTTGGTTACTTTCTCCAAGATCCTAACTGTTTACCTTGTTTCCTTAAGAGCATAAAGACAAGTATTGATTAGATCCTTTTCCTTACAAACTTCCCGTTTCCTTCATATATTGCTCACATATAGGAGTGTCCTCAAATATCTTTAAAAGTATGAACATTGGTAACTGGACAGAAACCTCTACCTCCAACTTACATTCTTACCCTTGCTCCAGCGCAAATCTGGAAATGGGAAATAAAATGTTCGAGGCATGTGGGCTGCTGAATTCATATCTGTGCATAGATCGCCGCCTAGTGTTGGGTCCGGATGTTTGCACGTTGTTGTCCTGGAAGAGTCTTCGAAGTATCCTTGGATAGGTGACTCCTCCCCTGGACTACAGTGCGCATGGGCATCCTCTCCATCCTCAGATTGTTTTTTTCCGCCATTGGGTTCGGATGTGCTATCTTAGCTCAAGTTAGGAAAATATTTTTTCGAGGCCAAAAGGCCTTTAGTTTGCGTCGGTACTGTTTATCGATCGGGTTTCGATCCAATCCTGTTAGTTTACTAACTTTCAGCACCGACTTTTTTCGCATTTACCTGTCCATCGACTACTTCGACGATGGAATCGAGGACGCCATTCAAAAGGTGTCCGGTATGCAATGCGAAGTACCCACACATCGACGTCCACCCGGTGTGCAACAAATGCCTTTCGCCGGACCACGACGAATCAACATGCATGGCCTGTGCCCGGTTCCGTTCCAAGAAGACTTTGCGGAATCGACGAGCGGCGAGACTCGAGGCGCAGCACGCGGCACCGGCCCCAACAGACATCTTCGACGAGGCCGAAGACGTCGAGGAATTAGAAGTCTTGCCCTCCAGTCCCGTTTCCGAACACGAACCCGGATCGGACGAGGTAGACGAGTCACTCTTCCACAGAGGTGAAGACGACACCGAGGTAGGAGACGACGAGGAGGCCTTAGGGGCCGAAGAGAGTAGCTCCAATGATGAACAAGGCCTACCTGTTCAAACCGTTGAAACACCAGTGCCACAGCCTATGGCTCCGGTCGAGGGATCGCCTTCGGGCCTTACCCGAGACCCATCCCGCAGTCCTTCGGCTCCGCCCTCGGGCCCGGCCTCGGACGTTCAGCGGCAGCCATTACTACATAAACAGGCTGGTTTCCCTACCACAAAACCGAAACCGAAAGCTACTCCGGTTCCACCGAAACCGAAACTGAAAGTGGCGCTAGTCGGATCGAGGCCTTCGACGCCAGCGCACCGCGTCGGCACCAGCCGTACCAAGAGGGACTTCGGTGCCGAACTTGAAGCGGGCGACGTTGGAGTCGACAAACGGAAAAAAGCCATCGGCACCGACAAACCTGCTCGGCCACCGGCACCGACGACACCAAGGGCCGTACCGCCTGCTGTGTCTCGCATCACTCCCTCGATGACACCTAAGCCTCAGGTATCGAAGACTTCGACGGTGATCTCTGCACCTCGACTCGATGAACCGCCGGCGCCGAAAAAAGCCACGGCCGCCTCTACAAGCCTAGCCGGTGCCAAAGCCTCGAAGGCGCCCCAAGTACGACCTGGTGCGACGCAAGGCAGCAAAACCACAGCTGTCCTCCAGGACACGTCGGGTTCCGGTTCGATCGGAGCTCCAGCAGCCTCTTCGGTGCCGGCCAATATTACCTTCGGCTTGCCTCCGTCGACAATCCCAAAAATGTTCCAACTCAGGACACAGGTCACCCAACCTACGGTCACACCTGCTGAGACGTCTTCGGCACGTATCATCGACGCCGACACTGGCAGGATGATTCTCCACGACCGAAGGATAACTTCGGAGCCGCCATTGGACCCTTTCAGGATCCCACTAAAAAGGAAGTTGCCTGCTGAATCGGAACCACTCCTTTATGAACCCTTCCATTCATCCTACCAGGATCTACACCGGTTCTCCCCCACACGCTCCGATACGGATGCATTAGAGGACTACATGGGTGACCAAGTCCCCTACCATGTAGACACGGACCCTGATGACCAGCAGGACCCTGATCAAACTTGGGGTGACCCTGCAGACCCCAATGCACCTCTCGATGCACAGGACCAACAACTCTATGGGGCGAAAACATCTCCTACGGAGGACACTGCGGCGTTCAACGCTCTTATCGAACGTGCTGCAAATAACCATGGGGTACAGCTTCACTCTGATACCATCGAAGATGACTTTCTAATGGACACCTTTGCATCCTCAGAAAGACATGTAAAGACTCTGCCAATGTTGAAGGGGGTCCTCAAACCAGCCAAGGACATTTTCAAGGAACCCACCAGGGCACGAGTGATAAACCCCAGGATTGATAAAAAATACAGATCAGCACCTGGGGATCCTACTTACATCAGAGGACAATTACCACTAGACTCCATCGTCGTAGCGAATGCACGCAAGAGGGCACACTCGCAAACGACAGGTGACGCTCCTCCCCCGGACAAAGAGTCCAAGGTGTTAGAAACCTCTGGCAAGCGAGTTGCCGCCCAAGCTGCCAACATATGGCGCATAGCCAACACTCAAGCGCTCCTTGCTCGCTATGATAGAGCGCACTACGATACACTGGAGCAAATATTCCAACATCTCCCTGACCAGTTCAAGGAAGGCGCAGAAATGCTCATCAGGGAAGGACAGCTGCTAACGAACGCTTCCATCAAATGCGCACTAGATGCTGCAGACACGGCTGCCAGAGCCATAAACACAAGCGTCATGCTGCGACGACATGCCTGGCTACGGATCTCAGGATTCAAGCCTGAGGTACAAAACAATATACTGAACCAGCCCGTCAACCCCGACTACTTATTCGGGCCAGAGGTTGACACCACCCTCGAAAAGATAAAAAAGGACACGGACACTGCGAAGTCCATGGGCGCCCTACAAACTCAGTCCTTTCGGAGCGGCTCCTTTCGTCGCCCCGGAAACAAGGGAGCAGGTAGAGGACAGGGGTCACAACAAACATATAACAAAGGCAATACACAGACCACCTATGATAAAAACACCCGAGGTGGATATCGTGGCTCCAGCACAAAGGGCAGAGGACGCGGCTACGGCAACACCAGGTCCTCCCCCAAGAACAAGCAGTGACGCCCTCTCCCTTCCTCCCGACCACATAACACCTGTCGGGGGAAGGCTACAAAGGTTCCTGTCCACGTGGAATTCCATCACCACGGACAGGTGGGTCAAAGATATTATAAAATACGGTTACTGTCTGGAGTTAACCTCCACTCCACCCACAATACCACCAAGAAGCCGTCCTATGTCCTCAGAGCACTTAACGCTCTTACAGCAAGAAGTGCAAAGTATGCTTCTAAAAGGCGCTATAGAGGTCGTACCCATCCACGAGCAGGGTGCGGGAGTGTACTCCCTCTACTTCTTAATTCCAAAAAAGGACGGGTCGCTCAGACCTATATTAGACCTGAGACCCCTAAACCAATACATTCTTTCAGAGCACTTTCACATGCTCACTCTACAGCAAGTCCTTCCGCTTCTCAAGCAGGGAGACTTCCTAGCCACACTGGACCTCAAAGATGCGTACTTTCACATACCCATCCACCCCTCACACAAAAAATACCTCAGGTTCACTGTTCAGGGGCAGCACTATCAGTTCAAAGTCCTTCCCTTCGGCGTGACAACAGCGCCCAGGGTTTTCACGAAGTGCCTAGCTACGGTGGCAGCACATCTACGGAGGCAGCATATACACGTCTACCCCTACCTAGACGACTGGCTCGTTCAAGCGAAGTCAGCCCAGCAATGTGCAAGCCACATGTCCCGCACCATTCACCTTCTTCACAGTTTGGGATTCTCACTAAATTATCCAAAGTCCCATCTCCAGCCCGCACACGTACAACAGTACCTAGGTGCGACTATAGACACTCTGGCGGCCACAGCTCAGCCAAACTTAGTGAGGATCAACAGCATACAACTGCTGATCTCCAAGTTCAAACCCAATCACTCACTTCCAGCGCGAGTGTTTATGCAGTTGATAGGCATGATGGCCTCCTGCATCTTCATAGTCCCGCACGCGGGATTACATATGCGCCCACTTCAGGAGTGCCTAGCACGTCAGTGGAATCAGGCTCAAGGACAGTTAAAGGACCTAGTGTTGGTGAGCGGTCGGGCATACAACTCTCTGCATTGGTGGAATCCACAAAACCTTTGCAAGGGCCGACCATTCCAAGAGCCTGTCCCACAGATAGTACTGACAGCGGACGCGTCTCTCCAGGGATGGGGAGCTCATGTACTCCACTACACAGTGCAGGGACTATGGACAACACAACAAAAGAAGTTGCACATCAACCTTCTGGAACTGATGGCAATCTTCCTAGCCATGAAGGCATTCAAAGTACATCTATGCAACAAGGTCGTGTTGATCCGGACGGACAACATGACCGCAATGTACTACATACAGAAACAGGGAGGAACACACTCTCCACAGTTGTCTCATCTGGCTCAGAGCATGTGGAAGTGGGCCATTCAAAGGAACATGTTCCTCATGGCGGAACACCTCCCTGGCAAGGACAACCAGATGGCGGATCTGCTCAGCAGACACAGCCACCAGATGCACGAGTGGGAGTTACACCCATCAGTACTCCAACCGTACTTCCAGCAGTGGGGTCATCCGGAGATAGACCTATTCGCGACAAGCGAAAACGCAAAATGCCAAAGCTTCGCCGCCAGATTCCCACATCCGCAGTCGCAGGGCAATACGATATGGATGAACTGGTCCGGCAGATTTGCGTACGCTTTTCCCCCAGCGCCATTGATACCACTAGTGGCCCGCAAACTCCGACAACACTCCCTGACACTCGTCCTAGTTGCTCCCACGTGGGCACGCCAGCCGTGGTACACCACCTTCCTCGAACTTTCCGTGGTGCCGCATCAAAGGCTGCGGCTCAAACCCGCGCATTTGACGCAGAACCATGGAGAGGTTCAGCACCCAGATCCGCAACAGCTGAATCTGGCGATCTGGCTCCTGAAGTCCTAGAGTTTGGCTATCTCAACCTGCCACCTGACTGTATGGACATCATCAAGGAGGCCAGGAGACCCACTACCAGAGCTTGCTATGCAGCCAAATGGAAAAGGTTCGTCATTTATTGCGGTAATAATGACATCAACCCGCTGGACGCATCCATCCAAAACATCATCTGTTATCTCTTACACCTATATCGATGCAATCTGGCGTACACCTCTATACGTGTCCATTTGACCGCAATCTCAGCCTATCTGCAAACCAGGCAGCACCTCTCTCTATTCAGAGTGCCTGCCATCAAAGCATTCTTGGAAGGACTCAAACGAGTCATTCCACCAAGCCACCCACCGGCTCCAATGTGGAACCTCAACTTGGTCCTCACACGCCTGATGGGTCCACCCTTTGAACCTCTACACTCATGCGAGATTCAATTCCTTACCTGGAAAGTGGCCTTCCTTGTAGTGATCACTTCCCTAAGAAGAGTTAGTGAACTCCAGGCACTAACCGTTCAAGAGCCATTTATACAGGTTCACACCAACAGGGTCGTACTACGTACCAACCCCAAATTCATGCCCAAAGTAATATCGCAGTTCCACATGAATCAAACTATTGAACTGCCAGTTTTCTTCCAAAACCCACAAACTGTTGCAGAAAGGGCACTACATACACTAGATGTACGGAGGGCCCTCATGTACTACATCGATAGGACTAAACCCTTCAGGAAGACAAAACAACTGTTCGTTGCCTTTGCCCCACACCACAAAGGTAACGCCATCTCCAAAGCAGGGATAGCCAGATGGATAGTTAAGTGTATTCAAATCTGTTATCAAAAAGCAAAACGCACATTAACTATTCCACCACGAGCCCACTCAACACGTAAGTTGGGGGCTTCCATGGCCTTCCTAGGAAATATTCCCCTGCATGATATATGCAGAGCAGCCACATGGTCCACTACACACACATTTACAAAACACTATTGCGTAGATGTGCAGTCAAAACAGCAGGCAGCTGTAGGACAGGCTGTTCTCAAAACACTTTTTCAGACCGCTGCAGCTGGCACGGGTAGCCGCCGCCAATAGAGGGCACTGCTATGTATTCTATGCACAGATATGAATTCAGCAGCCCACATGCCTCGAACTGAATATGCTACTTACCAGTATGCATCTGTTCTTGGCATGTAGGGCTGCTGACATTCATATCGCCCTCCCTCCTCCCCGGCGCCTGTCGCAGCTGCAGCTCTCAGAATTACTGCAAGCATGGTCATCACTTTCTGTATCTACTCCATCACTGCCACAATGGCGAAAAACAATCTGAGGATGGAGAGGATGCCCATGCGCACTGTAGTCCAGGGGAGGAGTCACCTATCCAAGGATACTTCGAAGACTCTTCCAGGACAACAACGTGCAAACATCCGGACCCAACACTAGGCGGCGATCTATGCACAGATATGAATGTCAGCAGCCCTACATGCCAAGAACAGATGCATACTGGTAAGTAGCATATTCATTACCGATATCCTCCCTGCGTCGCAGACCCGACGTCACACTAGCTCATTCACACACACATTCATTGGTGGGGCCCATAACACCAACACTCATACGTCTCTCTCACGAGTCTGCACACAGGAGGGATGAGTAATTCAAGCACTGGACATGTGGGGGAAATATCTTATAAACTATAGGGAGAGAAAAGTTATTTTACAAAATATACATTAACATCCTTCGCCTATAGATCCCTAATCCCAAACATCAAGGCACTCCACCCACTTGGTCAATGGACCAATTTAGGTGGATTGGTTGATGGTGATTTAGAACCAGCTAAAACACATTTTAAGACTCAAATCCTTATCTCCCTTAATGAAACCACAAACTCATATTTCTTGTTAATCAATCTTTGTTTATCTAAATTTTCATAATCATTTTATATTTGCATTTGTCTCGTCAAAGTTTAGAATTTTTAGATCAATTCAAATAAATCGCGGAACATCATATTTACCTAATCTGGCTATTTGAAGCCCTCTAATTCATTGACTGCATAACCAAATTTTGTCGTAAATTATCCTGAAAAGCAGGCCAAAGCTCAAAGTCCTCTGCTCAGCACGCTACAGTCCCAATTTATCAAAGGACCAGAAATCGTGCAAGCATCTATCATAGCCCGTGGATTTAGAAAAAGTTTGCAGTCATCAAGCGGTCGAGCAGCATCTGGATCATCAGGAAAGGCGTCACGAACGAAGGTGAAAAGAGATGAATTACCCCTCCCTATTCTACTACGCTTTTTATAATAAAATCAAGTTAAAGAAGATACCATTTTAAGCTTTTGAACAGTCATGATTGGCTGGTTGGGATCGTCCGATTTTTATTCCAAGATTCTTAGTACAGTTCGAGGGGTGATGTCATTGGTCAGCGAAGTGTCGGCTTGTTCCGGTTTACTGTAAGGTTGATTGTTCCCCTGTCTTGGCGAACGTCCCGTTTCATATCCTTGACCGGGTACATGATGAACAAAGGTCGCTATGAGGTTTAGGAGATTTCTCGAACATGAGCAGCTCACTCCGTGCCTCATGAGACAGTGGCCACATCTGCGTGTGGTGACAGCGGCCATATTGGATTTAGGCCCAGATGCCAACTTAAGCGAAACAAACACAAAAGAATAATTAATTTATAGAAATGGTAATTCTAATGTTAACCTCTTGCTAATCCCTATATGTGCTTGTATTTATCTAGCATATAGCGACATTTAAAGCAATTATATTCACCATTTTCGATCCTCCTCGAGGGTGCAACATCACAAAGCAACATATATCATGCAATATTCTGTTACCACATATACTATTGTTAATATGCGTACGGATTTTAGTTATAAGAGTTATTTAGCCATGCAAATAGCAAATCCCATGTCTAGTTTAAGTTTTAATAATGTTGATTAGTATGCATGCAATACTCATTTAATAATATTATAATTAATAGATTATATCATTAGTATTTTCATGCAGGAATAGAGGAGGTATACAAAATTTTGCACTACCTGCTCCATCAATCCCCCCTTTGGTGATTTTATCACCACAATACCTAAAATTTTGTACATTTACTATACAAGAAAATGAATTCATAGAATTTTAGTTCACATTTCTGTTTCCCCAATTTCTTCTCCTCTTTCCTTTTTATACATACTATCTTTCATTTCTTCTAATTCTACTTCCTCAATTTCTCTTTCTCGTCTTTTATTTTCTTTCTCAAAATTTCTCTGTTTAAATTTTTCTGTATTTTCTTTCTTTTGCAACATAAACATCCTAGTCTTAAAACTAATACTAGGAAAATTACACAGGTTAGTGGAAATACGATTTTACCTATAAGTGTACTACCTAATTTTAATAAGAACTCTTTAATAGAAGACAATTTCTTTCCAATCTTTTCCCAGACACCTTCAACCTCCAGTGGTGCAATTTCCTCATGCAAATCAGTTATATTTTTAATGTATGACTTTAGGTCTTGACTTTCGTCCGGAATACAAGTACAACAATGTTGAACTTTTAGCATTCCACAGACTCCACCCTCTTTTGCCAGAATTATATCAAGGGCAAGTCGATTTTGCATTACCATGGCACGCATGGCAACCATTTCTGTATTTACCAATAAGAATCCTCCGGCGGTGCTTGTTGATAAGCGATCCACTACTGTTGATAATTTTCTAATTTTGTGTGCATTCAAAGATATTCCCACTGCTGGTATCCATGCTCCAAAAATGTCTCCCACAATTTCTGACCAAGATTCTCTCTTTCTACGTGTTAGTTGTCTACCTAACTCATGTACACCATCTCTTCCACTTCCCACATGGAATATCTTTGGGAAAACCAGGCCCACATAACATGTGCCAAACCAGTGATCTGGTAATCGATAATATGCTTTGTTCCCGCAGATAAAATATAATCCAGGAAAAACTGGATCATTTACTCCTTTAAATCCCCACCCCCCCCATGATTCGATATTTATCATGGCAATCACTTGTACCTACAAAATAATTATCATATGCAGTTTGATTCCTTCTAATGCACAACTTTCCTTTCTGGGGCAAATCTAAAGCCATTGTTGGACTAGCTTCTCCTTTCAAATGTTTTTCCTTCTCAACTTCCCAGACTGCCCTTTCCTCTCTTCCCTCAGATGCTTTCTTTTGCATTTTCAATCTCCTTTCTTCAACCATATTCAAGAACACTTTCTCCTCCTTCTTTAAACTACAAGTTAGATTATTTCTAAATATGGACTCTAATGTTAATTCTAAGAAAAATTCACCTAATACCATTGCAGGTTTTAATTTATTCAATTTGTTAATTACAGGTACTTGTGAAAATATGTTATCTACATCTGAAAAGTAATATCCTAATTTCCCTATTTTGTAAAACAAATTTGCTATTACACTACATGTTATTCCATACGTTACTGGGAGGTGATGATAGGTCACTCCCTCAGATACAGATGCAGGTAACTGCATGCAGACGTAGCAGTCCCTCACGTCCATTGTCTTTACATATTCATACAGTAATTTTGAAAATACATTGTTAGAGAAATCATTTATAGACTTGTCTTTATGTAAATAATTTCTATCTATATTAGTCGGATATACTTTCTGAAACTTTCTACATTAGTTTTATTCTCACTATGTCCTTCTATTGTTTCTAGTGTAACTTTAAATGAGATCATCAAAGCCAAAGCACTCCATAGAAGCATTAGTAATCCTGTACAACAACAACACATTTTTAACCACCTTCTAAGAAATGCACAGTTAGTTTTTCTATTCTCTGTGTTTGCCATTTCGAAAAATGATCAGTGTCTTTTGACTTAGCCTCTTCTACTTCACAACTAGTTTTGTCTAACCCAAGGCTCTAAGCACCTACTTGGTTCTATCAGTTATGTCTTTTCCAGTAATTTATTGTCGTTCCATTGGTATCACTTTTGGTCTTTTCAGTTTGGCATTTGTTCGTCTTTCACTTTTCTTTCACAGTCTTGATACAGAACTTCCTGAACATCCGTTTCTTCTCCAATGTCGGACAAGATAATTCTCAGGATTTCCGATTCTTCGTCTTCCTCAACCACTTTTGGTACCGTCACCTCTGGATTTTCTTGGCTATCCGCCTCTTCTTTTATTTCAGGCAGCGCCACATATGACCAATTCGGTGACTTATACTTCTGGTTAGGTTTTCTTCTTCTCTTATTTTCTTCTGTTGTCATTTTTCCCTCGTCTTTCAATTTTTCTTGACTAGATACTTCATTCACTTGTTCAGCCCTGGATGAATTTACTCGTGTCAGTCGGTATCTTAATCTCTTTATTTTGTTTAGCCAGATTTCATCTCTTGCTGATCTTTTCAATGTATTTCCCTTTTCGTTTTTCTCAGCTCTCCATGCTCTTTTTCTCAGGACTCGACCTTCTGGTGCTTCTTCATCACTGTCCTCTGATTCTGTTTCAACTTGACTTTTACTTTCAGCTGTTTTTCTTTCCACCACTTCTTTTAATTTCCCTACTTCTGTCCCTCCTCGTGTTTCTTGCACACAATCTTCCTGCTGACTAACCGTCCCTTCCTCTAACTGGATGTTCGAATTCCCTACAACTCCTCGGGGGTCTTTCGCAAAAATCTTTCCCTCACTTTCTGTATCTGTCACCTGACCATCTGCTTTTGTTACTTCAGGTGGAATTTCTCTCAACTTTCCATCAGGAATTTCTTTATCGAGAACTTCTTTAATTGTCTCTTCACTGTTTTTCTCTTTTCCTGAATGTACCTGTGCTTGTTCAGTCTCTGAGTCTGAGGTGGTGTCAGAAATCTGCATCTTCCTCCTCAAGGGAATGTTCTCTGGGGCAACGGTCAAATTTGGTTCTGACTTACCCCTCTCAGAATTTTGTCCTGTTCTAGCGTCTTCAGTATCAGATTCAGAGCTAGTTTCTGATTCTTCAAAATACTCTCCTTCCTTGTTTTCCACTGGGTTTGGAATTCGCAAGGTATGAATAGCATGGATCCAGTTCTTTATTCCTGCACACTTTACAGCTGTTGTTGTGGTTAAAATCACCTGTTGTGGTTTTCCCCAACGTGGGACCAAACAGTTCCTTCTTCTGTGCACTTTAATTATCACCTAGTCACCTGGGCTCAGATCATGAGCTGGCTTCTTTTCAAGGGTGGGGGCATCCGATCCAACCTGATGAAACACAGAATGTACGGCGTCAGCCAGCCCCTTACAGTAATCCAACACCAAGTCATCAGAGATAGGCAATAACTTGTTGACTGGTATGAATACATGACTTATTGCTCTCCCCATCACAATCTCGTGGGGACTCAAACCTGTGTTCCTATCTGGAATTGATCTAATAGTAATGAGTACCAGAGGCGAGACATCAGGCCATTTCAGTCCTGTGGCTAAACACATCTTTCCTAATCTGTTTTTAATAGTGCCATTTACCTGTTCTACCACACCAGAAGCCTCTGGCCGATAGGCACAATGCAGCTTTTGTTGTACATTCATCTCTAATGAGCTTGCTGTGATTCAGGAGGCCAACGTTAACTGTGATTCATTTCACTACTCCCACCGATGGTATTGCTACGGCTAGCGATGCAGCATTAATTAATGTCTCCAGAATGGTGCGATAATTAATCTTGACTAAGTGCATTTCACTCCCACCCTCTCTGGAGCCTTGAAGCCCTAGTGTCGTCTACACAAAGCCAGTACCTACTAGGTTCTAACCTTTCAACACGGTGCCCCCCCCCCGTTTACACCGTCACTTTTGTCCTGATGAAGACCCTGTCAGTAAGGACCCAATCAACCTACCTGGGTTAAGGGGTCGAAACGTCGACATACAACTGTCACCAGTACCATCAATAGTGCAATTTGCACTGTGTTTGTTCAAAAGTACATGGTTGTGTAAATGATTGTATATCTAATGAATGAACTCCTTTTTGATTGCGTGGCATAGAGTAATATGCCCAACAATTTAATTGTGATATTGTCAAACGCTATATGTCACTTGCCCTACTACCTCACTCTAAATCACCTCCCTCCCTATCCTGGGCACCTTCAATTCTTTGTCGTATGTTGCTTGTTTATTGCTGATTTAATTCACAAATGACCAATTGCTAAGTGTGATTAAATAACACTTCAGCATTACTTAATTGCTTATTCTACTTTGATGTTGTTTTTGACATTGCTATATAAGCATATATGCTCTAGCAACAAATACACATAGCATAACATAAGACAACACACAATTGTATTGTATGTCAGTTGATGTAGCAAATGGGCACCAGTCAGCAAACTTATATGACATGACTTCCCATCTACATGTGGGCACCTTGTCCTGATGTGGGCCAACAGCTTCACATGTTGAAAATGGAGTAAGGTACCCAGAAGTTTCAATTGACATGAATACAGCATGGCAACAACATAACTCCACCAAACGTTTGTGCCTTCAGTAACCTGGAAAACAGCTGGGAGATCTGCAAATAAATGTGATCTTCAAACATTTACTAAGCCAGGACTCAAAATGCAGACCGCAATGAATTCTTCTCACGCTAAGCAGGCTGGCAGGATATGGAATACTCAGCATAGCCGGTCCAGTCTTACCAATAAGCAGGAGCGGCTCCTCCGCTAAGACGGAGGAGCATTGCCCCACCAAACAAAAGGATATAAAAACATGATAGTAACTATCGTTATTATCGTTATTTTTCTTATAGCTGACAGTTGCTCTTGGGCGGGGCTGGCCAGAGCTGGGGAGGAGTTCGGGGCACTCCCAAAGTGCGCATGAACACTGGCCGGCCCCCTTAGGCCGACCAAACAGTCCATGCGCACTTTGCATGTTCCTACCAGGCTGCATTACACAGCCTAGTCAGAAACATGCACAGGCTCCCTGTTGCAGTCTGAGTGCCGCTGCACTGCAGCGTTGTGATTCACTCAGGGGAGCCTGTCTTCCAGGTGCTTCCTGTTGCCGGGAGTCTGCAGGAAGTTGACTTGGAGGATTCAGGAGAGATGGTGTTAAGTGGTTTATTTTTTTATTCCGTCCTTCGGCACCCCCCGTCACACCACCCGGGACCGGTAGCAGCCGCTACTGCCAATAAGGACTCTGACAGGACCAGTAACCCAAATCATAACAGAAGAAGTAAATACCTACGGGGCTCTATAAACCACCGCCCATTCCAAACTAGAAGGACAGGGACATTGAACCAATGGCCCCTGTTACTGAGAAGGGAAAGGCACCCGGTGCCAACCCATCTTCAACACACTATCAAGGCTGGCACAGCACCTTATTATTTGTATGTCTGTACATGGCATTTCTATAAAGTAAACCTAGCCATAAGGCAGTGAAGCTCTGTACATACTCAAAGAGAAGCATACAGTCAATGAGTTAAAGGATTGGGTTCTAGGCGGTTCATGAAATGTGATACAGTTTTCTTCAAAAAGTGAATCTTCAGCTGTTTTCTAATTTGGACAAGCGTTTGGGCGGTCCTGATGGATACATGTATGTTGCTCCAGTTCCTGAGCGCAGACGGGAAAGGACTTCTTTTTTCTTTTTTACACTTCTTAGTCTGAAGTCTGATGGTGTCCTGGCTGCCGGTGTGCCAAGACCCACCAAAGATGGAGAGCTTGTCTGCAAGATAAAGGGGGGTGCTGGTCGTGATAGCTTATTGAAATGTGTGTTTCATACCATGGCCACACAAAATGCTTTAAGTCTATGAGAAATGGTGTGGTATCTCAATGGGACAGATCACAAAACAATCAACTTGTCTGTTTTTTGTCAGGATTGGACATGCCCTAAATTACAGAGGCCACACTACTCTTAAATGGGTCTTAGTTACACTTCATAGGTTATGTTCCTGCCTCCAACGTGCCACTCAGGCTTTTTTTAAAGCTGTCTTTTGGGTTTTTATGCTGAAGGTTAGATGTAAGGACTGAAGAACAGGGCCTGGTAGTGATGTGTCCCAAACCCCATTTTTCTGCATTGCAAACAGGACCCGGACTTCTTCAAGTACTGGATGAGAATGATCCCACTAGAGAGAAAAAATTATAATATTGTAGTAGAATGGCAATAAACCAGTAGCTGTGGTGATTCTTGAATAAACCAAACACTCTTTTATAGCTGACTTGTCCGGCTCTTACTCTATTAAATTAACAGACTTATCTTTCCTTGCCCTATGTGAATTGAAATCAGAAGAGTGGTAAAACAATCTAACAAAACGCATACATTAACACATTTTGAACCACCATATACTCATTGGTCCCAATCATGTTATGTCTTAGTACACATCCTAAATAAGGCTCCATTAACTAGACACAGTTTACAAATTCATGTTGACATAACTATCGTAATACAATATTGTATATAAGTTGCAAGACTAATGTTGGACAATTTCCAATTTGGTTATCAAAACTGTTGATGCATGTATCTATACTGAGAAACTACCAAAAACTAATTGTACTTACACTGACAATATACCATTAAGCCAGCCATTGGAGGAGAAATCATCCTTTTCAAATTGAACAAACATCTTCATTAATTACTTTCGAACATAGGCCATACGTGTGCATGTTGTTTTTATAACAATATTTTTCACCTCTTCAAAAAAGATGGAATAAGACCAAGAAGTCATAATGGAAGCAGAAAATGAGCACTAGGCTGTAACTACAATGTGGAAGAAAGCTTCACTACCCAAGCTGGCTTAGGGTATACTGTGCAAATTGCACAAAGCAAAGTAGAATGGATCCCTTGGGAGGGGCAATGCTTTACAAATCGCTGATAAAGAAAGACAGGTCCAATGTTGTGTATGGCTTGGAAACAAAGACATAGTCGCTTAACAAGGAGCTTTTGCTGGTAGCCAGCCAATGAAGGATTACCAGGTGGGAGGATATGAGTCCTCCTAGACTAAGGGTCAGTCTGGCCTCTGAGTTTTACACTAGCTGGTGGAGAAACAGACGACATTTTGGAAGCCAAAAGTGAATAGCATTATAGTAATCAAGGCGAGGTGTCACTGTAGTCTGAAAAACGGATTTCCAGGAAGAAGAAGGCAGTTGAGGGAAGATCTTACTTAGGAATTTAAGAGTGACAAAATAGGTAGCAACAGATTTGTTGATGTGAGTCTTGAATGATAGATTGATTGATTGCCAGTTTATAAAGAGCTGCAATTATTCGGGTGCTGAGTACCCTGGCACTACGGAAAACAGACTGAGTCACCTCAAGTGGATGAGAAAAGGTGAGTTTTGAGAAGTTTTTAAAACAGAGAATAAGAAGAGAGAGTTTGTAAAGAAAGAAGTTAATCATTTCATGCCTTAGCTAAACAGTAGAAAAAGTTCTGCCACCAAGATTAGCTGAGGCGTAACCCAAAGAGCATGATGTAGATTGTGAGTAAAGAGTGCCTGACTATATGAATGACCTAGTGACAAAGGTACAGAGATTTGAAGAGACAGAGCTTGTGAAGAGGAAACCCATGGAGAACCCTAAGATGATGAGGGATCCAGGATCTTCTCTTAAGCCCCAACACTGGCTGCGCTGCTGCATTCTAGATGACTTAAACACCATAAAGAAGTACTGCACAAACCCACATAGAGGGAGTTCCAGCAATCCAGCCTAGACACCAGGACTGCCTGTACAACTGTTTACCAACCGGAAGCCTGAAAGAAATGTAACGATTCGGATAGAACTTTCAGCTCTAAATCAGGAAGAAGCGAGTCTGGAAATATGTTCCTTAAAAGAAAGTTGAAAGTCAAAAATGACAAGGAAACCGTGGGTTGAGGACACAAGGAGCTGTGGCAGATCAAGTGCGCTGCACCACCAATTGAGTCCTCAAATGGAGAGATTGCCAAAGATTAATATCTTCATTTTTATTTTTTTTAGAACTTTATTTTTGATTCTAATGAAAAGGAAGGTACCGCACAGTGATAGCAATCAAGAAGTCGAGGATAAGCAATACATTTCATCCCCCTTACACGCAAACGTATGAGGATCACCAGGTATATGCAATAATCAGAACAGTATAGGAGGTCGTACTCTACGATGTACAGGTGAGGGGAGGGCCCGTTGTGTTTTCGCTACTCGGGGCTCCTGTCTGCATTGTTACTGTGGGCATAGGGAGGGGTTGGCCTTGCTGGGGTTGTGAGCCGGCAGTGTCTTCGAACGTGAGGAGGTAATCTCCAAGCCTGGGCCGAGTTTGCGGAGTTCCACTAGGCGGAAGTCCGCGATGATAAAAAAACTCTGCAAGCTACACGGAGTACCACGAGCTGTGTAGTGGGTTACCTCACGCTGTTCGCACTGATTTTTAGTGCTGGGTGTTTGCACCACGCTGTAAAATCAGCGCAAATTGCCTCTCGCACACTGCAAGAAGGTGCTGCTTCTTTCTGCTATGCGAGCGGTAGCGGCCATCCGTGATCGCCTGCATTGAGAAATCTCGCAGGGAAGTGGTCTAGCATTGGATTTTCCTCGCTCGAGCTCACCAACTTACCGTTGGCAAGTGCGAGCGAAGAAAAAACTCCACTGCACTCTGCGGAGTGGAATTTTTGGGAACTCTGCGAGCTCCACAAAGTGCAAAAAACTCTGCAAACTCCGCGAACGGACCACCCAGGCTTAGTATTCTCACAGCGGCTGCTATATGTCACGAGGTCTGGATTTGGGCGGTTGCAGGCTAGCATAGAATTTGCTGTTTTTGTTACAGTATATTAAGCTACTGATCCATGATTTTTGTGTAGGTGGGTGCCTGCTACCCCATTGTATGGCAATCTCCCTTTTAGTGAGCAGGAAAGAGATAGCAATGAAACGGGGCGAGTCTGTAGGGGTGTCGTGAACGAATCCCAGTAGCGCCATCAATGGCGAGGGTGTATGTGAGATTTGGGTCATGCTCGACAGTTCGGCAAATATGGTCCGCCAATACTGGGCTATCTTGTAATAGGTCCACGTCATATGGGAAAAATGTGCTGACGGTGAGTGACATTTGGGGCGGCATGGGAGCGAAAGTGGTCCATCTGATGTAATTTAGCCGGTGTGGTGTATACCCGCCAGATAAATTTGAAGAGGAGAGGTTTATGGGAGATGTTAAGGGAGATGAGCCGTGCCTGTGTACGGCATTAATGCCACTGGGAGTTGGGCAGCAGGTGACAGAGATCCTGCTCCCAGGCTGGTCAATATCTCAATTTTGGAGGAGTCTAAGCTTAATTAATTATAAGTCACCCAAGCAGCGACAGTGTATGTACAGGTTCTAAATTGTGCGTGAAAGCAAGGTTAATAATCAAGGTAAAGCCATCCAGGCACTGTCCCTCATGCCAGCCCCTATAAGCCTGTTGTCGAGGAAGGAGCGAGAGACAGTCTTGTATGGCACGCGGAGAGGTCAAGCAGCTGCTTCACTCTCATTAAGTTTCATGCAAAGTTCATGGGCCCCTGAGGTCAGAACAGTTCCTGTTCCATGCAGCAGGTGAAAGTCAGATTGATGGGGATATATGTTAGAATTAGTTTCTAGGTATCCGGAGCCCTTGGATTCCACAAAGCTGTCCATAATTTGTGTGGTAAACGTTGAAATGATTTAGAGTTATAATTAGTAAGTTCAGTGGAATCAACCCCTGGGTTTTTTTAGAGAGTAGATAACCTAGTCTTTTTCCCACACACATCCAGGACCATGCCCGACGATAGAGGTAACTTGTAGAGACTTTAATATGGGGGCAATGGGTGGAGCAAGGCATTCCATGACTTTACAAGGATGGCTCTCGTGGGCATAGAGGAAGCAGATACCATTTTAGGCAAGTATCCATGTGAGGCAATGATGGGAAAACAAAATAGTATGATTCTGTGTTGTGCCACAGGAATGTGGAGCCAGGGTCCAGGCTCACTCTCATTGGATGCTCTGGCATCTGAGGCTGCAAGGCAGCACCGAGGAATATTCCAGAGGTGTTGCATTTTCCATGCCTTCATGTACCTTAGTGGGTAGCATCTCGCAGGTGAGCATTCTAGACGGAGGTCTTCTACGTTTTGTCTCAGGAACAACTCTGCCTCGTCTGCAGAACCTGGTTCCAGCAGTGGCAGACATGGTGGTAGGCTCTCGATGCACAAGAGAGGGAAAGGCAAAAAGAGAATCAAGCAGGTCATTAATGCCTGTTTTATGGTTTAAATCTGTTTATTGATTGCAGACAAACATTGAAAACAACACTCTCTACTCCAGAGGCACAATACCAATGAGGCAACCAAGTTGCCTGGCTTGCCGTTACGTAAGGGCAATAAACATGGAGCGAGCGTAAATAATTAAAGGAAAAGCAAAAGCAAAACACATAACGAAATGATACAAACCCCAACAGTACCTCCCCCCTCCCCCCTCCCTTTCCCTCGTCCACTTCAACTGGACCTATCTCCTCCCGTGTAGTATGCGTGTCGGAGCCTGATGGCCGCAAACTCGGCCCTATCGTGGTCCAAGGCTGCAAGCTGCTTTCGTTCTATGCAGAGCTGTCGCCAGGCCCGGGAGGCGCTGGTTCTCTGATGCATCTGTTCAAGCTCCGCGACGCGCTGGGAGAGTTCCGCCCGCTTACGGCTTCGCTCACGATTGTGGGCAGAGGAAATAGCTATAAATTCCCCCCGCAGAACTGCTTTCAACGTCAACCACTGCGTCGCTAGTGTCGTGTCTGTATTAGCATTGAGGGTGAGGAAGTTCGTGAGGGCTTTCTGGAGCTGTTCGATGACAGAGGGTTGATGTAGTAGTGTATCGCGCAGGCGCCAGTGCCAAAGGGGCTGCAAGGTAGGTGGGAGCTGGAAGGTGGCCAGAACCGGGGAGTGGTCTGAGAAGGAGTCCGTTAAGATATCGGTGCTCAATGCGTGGGCTTGAAGTGATGGGGAGCTGAGGAAATAATCTAAGCGTGCATATGTTTTGTGCGCCCCCGAATAAAAGGTGTAACCTCGACTGGTCGGGTGAAAGTGGCGCCACAGGTCCGACAACCCCAGATCCTGAAGGCGGGCCCGCCCGACAGCCGTAAGAACCCCCGCCTGACTGGTTCTCTGCCAGGAACGATCCAGCGTGTTGTCGAAGACAATGTTGAGATCGCCGCCCAGCAGTAGCCGGCGGTCCGAGGCTGCAGCGGCCTCGTCAAGAGCATTGAGGAGGAAAGCTATCTGCCCTTCATTGGGTGCATAAATGGAACCAACACTAAAGGTCACCACTCCCAGTAGAAACTGATGAGTGAGTAGTCTACCCTTGATCTCTGCCCCTTTGTGTAAGACCCTACCGGTGAAGGATCGGGAGACCAGAATGGCCGCTCCAGCCGTCTTGGATTTGGAAGAAGAAAACATCTGTGTAGGGAAGGCCCGGGATCGCAATCTGTGTTGATCCTTAGCCAAGAGATGGGTCTCCTGTAGGAGGCATATGTCTGCGTTCGAGTTTTCCAGGTAGCTAAGGACTGTTCTTCGTTTGATGGGATTATTCAGCCTCCGCACATTTAACGTAAGGACTTTAAGGGAGGTGCGTGGCATCTATAGTCTAAGAATAAAGTGGAGTGCGCTGTACGCTGGTGGTTATATGTAGCAAATGTGAGCGGCGACCCGGGCGATCAAAGCCAGTGTGCGGCGGCTGTCTAGGTGCAACAGGGAAGTGTGGACGAGCGAACCCAGACCCAAAAAAAAAAAAAAAAAACACTGCAAAACAAATGTTCCAGTGAAAAAGACACTGAAAAAAACCAACAAGAAAGTCAAGATCCGGAAAAATTGTTCGTCTCCTCGGCAACACCAGGGGAACGTCGAGGTGGGGGCCATAGTGTGACCAAAGAAGGGGGGGTTCTGGTTCCCCCTGCCGTCCCCCGGGTACTCTTGGACTAGTTGCATTAGGCCACAGGCACCTGCCGCTCACTCGGCGCCGGGGGTCGCCCCGGCAAGTGCGTCCGTCGCAGAGGCCAATGCCTCCCTCTGGCTCCTTGCTATGTCTGTTTTGTTGGGCCTCCAGACCCACCTGCGCCCTCCCTGCCGCTGCCAACCTGATGTGGAGGGCTCGGGCCCCAAGCCCGCACTCTGACATTCCTCTTCCCCACCTGGCAATGACAAGTCCAGTAATCTGCAGGATTCGGAGAAGGAGCGTAGCTGGTGGAGCTTGCCATTGAGTCGAAAGATGAGGCGAAACGGGTGACCCCACGAATATGGAATGCCCTGCTGCCGTAAGTGTTCAGTCACAGGGCGGAATTGTCGACGGCATTGCAGGGTGATCAGGGCCAAGTCTTGGTAAAGCACCGGCGAGTGTCCCTGGTAAGAGACAGGGTGTAGGGCCCTTGCCTTCGTGAGGATCGCTTCTTTAGTTTTAAAGTCCTGAACACATACAATTATGTCCGCTGGAGGGCCGCCTGGGGCTCGGGGTGGGCCGCCCCTGTGCGCCCTATCCAAGACAATCTCAGCGTCCTCCGGGGCCGCCAAGATATGGCGGAATAGGCCCTTGGTGAATGCAAAGAGATCTTTGGTGTCTTCCGCCGTCTTCACTCCTCGTATCCGGATGTTATGCCTGCGAGACCTATTTTCCAAATCCTCCAGGTGGGTCTGGATATCCAGGTGCTGGTCCCGCAAGCGGAGAACCTCCTGTTGGAGCGTATGCATGTCGGACACTGTGGCGTCACTCTTTTCTTCCAACGCCGCTACTCGCTCCCCCACTTCCTCAGCATCCCTGCGGATCTCTTTTATCTCGGCGGTGAGATCTGCCTTTACCGTCTGCAGGTCAGCTCTTAGAGTGTGGAAGAGGGATTCCATAAATGCCTTGGTGACCGGTTCATCCCCATCACTGGGAGATTTCTGCGGGGCCGCCATCCCGGGGGTCGCGCCAGTAATGCTGGGGACAGAGTGAGTGCGCCCAAATATGTCCTTCAGAGGTTTTTGTTTCCTCGACCTGGGCAAGGGCATAGTCGTACAGTCTCCCCTAAATGACCGGAGCCGACGGGCGCGTCAAGACCACCACCAGTCACCGGGGAGCGCCAGCACGGGAACCCCAACGAAAACGAGGCAAGCGCTGGAGCAGTTCGCGGTCTGACCCCCGCTGCAGCCAAGCAGGGCTAATAGTGATGCCTCGGGGGGGGTGTCAGTTAAACAATCGCGATTCCCAATTGGAATTATAGGGAGAGGGGGTCCATGTGCTCCCAGGGGCCGATGTTCGGGTGCGACATACCTTCTGTCCCGTCTGCGCATCCTCCGGTTCTCCTCTCCGCCTCCGTCGTCCGCTCTAGGCGGGTGCCGGCTCGATCACTGCTCAGGCCGGCTCCTCTCCACCATGCGGGGCCCGGGTTGGTTCGCCGGAGAACAGAGGGTAGGGCCTCTCACTAAGCCCACTATCTCCGTGTCTCTCTCCCTCTCTGGGGCGCCTCAGTCCTGCCACCTTCAGGGCCACCACCCCGCCGTCCAACCGGGACCACTCCCTCGCAAGGCGGATGCGTGGTTAGGCCTCAGTGCGCTTGTGGTGCAATGTCGCGGCTCCCCTCGCCGCCGAAATCCAGGAAGGGGATGAGGGCCCCGCCGGTCCTGCTGCTGAGCCCCGGGCCACCCCTGTAACAAGAGGGAAATAACTCGCGGGGCCTAGGTGCCGGGGCAAATCACCGGGCCCGGGCTCTTACGGCGAGGCGCTCCAGCAGCCACCGCCAAGCAGCTCTACTCAGGCCGATTCCAGGAGGCCCCGTCACGGCACCCCCCGGGGCAGGAGCAGTCCCCAGCGCTGATCCAGGCGCCACCCACGCAGGAGAGCAGGAGGTCTCACTCCGGCTCCATCAAGGCCCGAGGCGCAGGCCGTCCCTGGGGATCCGGCAAGTCCGGAATTCACGCGGCCGGCGAAGTCCGCCCCTCCTCCTCCGTTCAGGCCTCCACGACCTCCAGGACCCAATGAGGGCAGCCCGCCTACGGGGCGGCAGGCCGCGGGGCAGAGGCTCCAGGACCCAATGAGGGCAGCCCGCCTACGGGGCGGCAGGCCGCGGGGCAGAGGCCGGTATTGCGGGGGCTGGCCTCGGCGATCCTCTTTCAGGGCCGCCGCTTTGGTGAAGCCTCAGCCGGGCGCCACCCGCCGCAGGCCGGGCCGCCTCCTGTCTTCACCGCCGGGTCGCTCAAAGCAACTGACAGTCGCCGCTCCTCTCGACAGCCGTAGCCAGAGGGACACCTGGCAGCCCCCCACCAGCGCCGGCAGCTGTCCACGGGTCCCGTAGATGCTGTTAGAAGCTATTTTCGGTGGACGGCGGGCAGGAGCTTCGGTAAGCGAGTCCTACCTCGCCGCCATCTTGGCCACGCCCCCATTAATGCCTGTTTTAAGGACTTTTCGGGTTCCATGATTTCTCTTGCATCTAAATCTTAATTAGAGATGGCTGATTGTTCTACGAACAGTAAGAGTGAAAAACTGATCTAAAATGACTGCACATTTCCTGTGACGTTTCCTCTTTCTTCTTCCATGGTTGCCAGCATATAAGAGATCTGAATCATGTACTCTCTGTGTTGCAATACAGTGGCAATATTTTTTCAAAGGGTTTCACATCTTTTTGTTTCTATTTTTGTCCAATTTGTTATGCTCCAGTTTTGTTGGTTTTTCAATCGTGTGTTCACCATCAGTAGTGTTGGGCCTGCTTTCCCCGATCACTTGTTTTCTGGTGATTGCACCGTTTTCTACAAAATACAAGCACCATGGATTACTTGGGTTTTCCACGCCTGGTTTAGGGCTTTGTATACATTTACTGTCTTTTTCCTTCACTTTGGGGAATCCCTTTCTGCACACAATTGCAGGTACCAAGATTGTGCAGTGTGCATTGAGGCTATTGGAGGGTGTTGCCATTATCTTGGATAAACCAGGTAAAAGAGTCCAGAGCGTACACTGCATTTTGCTCTTGAAATGGCTATCACAGTAAGTCAGCTTCTCAGGATAAGGGAGGGTATCGAGATTGAAGAGTGACCAATATATTCATAATTGTATGATGAAAGAAATCAGAAACCTGAGATCATCAATTCTTGAGTGATTGTTGAAGTAGTATTAAAGATTGCTTAATTTTGATGTATGTAATGTTCAGTGTTTAGTTGATAGAAAGCGGCTCGAGTAGGACAAGGGAGTTTTTGTGGTGTTAAAAGTCACCCAGGCCTTCTAACAGCATCTTAGGGAATGGCCCATGAGTGTTCTCATTTCCCACAGATTCATTTGGCAAATGCTAGTTCTGGTTTCTACCAAAAATCTGTTTAAGAAGGACACTGGGATGAAGAGCATGGGCAATTCAATCTTAAAGTTCGAAGCACTGAGTTCTAAGGTGTCCGACAATCAGACTGAGCCGCCTCTAAAGAATGTATTACCAGAGGAGGAGAGAATTAGGACGAGTTCTGCCAAGGGAAGGCAGCTGGGTTTGAGTTAAGGTGGCTGGACATGGTAAAGATATATGGACTAATACTGCTGTGTGGGGCGTTCTTGGAAGTTCAAGGTTGTGCTTTCAGCTGACCATATTAGGAGTGGTGCACATCAAATCAAGGGTGTGTCCACTAAAATGATTAAGGCCAGATACTAGTTGAAGCAAGTTAAAAGAAGAGAAGATGCGAGTAATAACGAGACAACAGATGAAACCAGATCTTTAGTACAAAGGCTAAAGTCTTCTAGTATTACCACATTATTAAAGCTGAGACAGTGTGTGAAAATAACCAGGGGTGTGCAAAACACATATCATTTGCTTTTGTGTAATTACTAAAAATTGTCATGGTATTACGCATAATTATGTGAAATGCAAACTTGTCATTTTAAGGTATATTTTAAAGCGAACATTTCAGGAATTTTGCTTAAAAGCAGAGTAGAATTTTATTGTATTGTAACCTAAAACTACTCCTGAGAAATTCAGCCAATGCAAGAGTGGGGTGGGTGGAATTCAGAGTTTTACTCCGCGGAATTCTGCGGAGTTACATACAAACTCAGCGTTCTACGAGCAGTGGAATTTTGGCACGTTGCACTCCTCGTGCTGACTTTTGGCACCTTGAGTTTGTTCTGCACTGTAAAATCAGCGTGAATGGCACACCGCGCTGCACCAGAGGGCACTGGTTCTGTCTGCCACTCAAGTAGATTTTCGACACAAGCAGCAGTTTTCTCAACACGAACGGTAGCGGCCTGCTGCGACCGACCTTGTTGAGAAATCACGGCGGGACTAGACCTAATGCTCAATTTATGTCGCTTGTGCATGCCAAATTAACGTTGGCGAGCCACCTGTAAGAAAAACTACGCAATGTGGCGGTTGGTAGAGTTTTTCCCGAACTCTGCACTCAAGGTGGAGCATGGAGTGGGCAAAACCTTACAAGCTCCGCCGGTGGACCAGAGTTTACCACCCACCCCTAGGCAAGAGTCAGATGCGAGAAAGTATTCTTAATACAAAATTGTCACAATAGATTACAGCAATGCCACCACCGGTTTAACTAGAGAGGCCTAGTTGGGATGTTGTGAATCCAGTGGGAATAGAAAAGGCACTATGGGGTCCTGAAGTATCTTCAGCCAAATTTCTATCACAAAAATGATATCCAGGTTGACCTCAACAATATAATCATGTTGTTTGGTAGAATGTATCACCATTGAGAGGGTATTAATTAAGGCGGAGGCTGAAACAGGGTTGGAACTCACAACAATGAAGGAATTAGACTGAGTGGGATAAAGTTAGATTTAGATTTGGATATATAAAGCACCCTATCACCAAGGGGTCTCTTGGCACTAGACTGAGGAAGAAGAGACAGCACAACACAAGGCAGGACACAAAGGCAGTAGAAAACTTTGGGAAAAGGAATGCTGTCAGGGCCTTCCTAAAATGTAAAAGGTATAGCATAGATGGGAACAATGAGGGGCAGGCCAAATACAGAAAGTCTGGGTAGTGAGAAAAAAGGTCTTTCCTTTGGTATGTGGTTTTACTTGTGGTATCCAGGGACATGAGAACAGCATCCAGTTCCCTGTGTCATGGGCGGGTACAGACAGATTTTCTTTAAGCAAGGAAAGTACCTACCATTGGTGCAGCAGGTGCAGTGGCACTGGGGCAAAGAGACCCATTGAACCCTCAAAAATGCTGTATTTTACTGCCCAAGCAGCAGTCAAAGGAGCCATTTACCTTGTTTGCAACAGGGTCATTGGTATCCTTGCTACTCTAGTGTTTTAGGCACAGCTTCAGTGTGCTTGCGGATCATTGGTGCAAACCCCCGCTACTCGTCGCACATTGGAAAGGCCCCTGCCTTGAGCTGGGCAGGTGGGCGTGTTTCCTGTTGCTGGGCAATCCCACAACTGAGCTCTGTCAATAAAAAAAATAAAAACCTGAAAACAACCTGGTGAACCAAAGAAACAAACCGGAGCCCAGCCACTCCTGCCACAAGGAATAGGTCTGTCCCCTTATGTGGCTACTGGGAACAAAGATCAAGCTAAAATAAGGATGAGAGCGCGTGTAAAAGGCAGAGCCTATTAAACGGATGAAATGGAGCCAGTTAGGTATTGAATAGGATGTGGAATGCTACAAGAGAGACACTTGAAAGAGCAGTTAAAGCAGCAGCGGTCCATGCAGGTAAGAGTGGTTGCGTGGCGGGGACATGGAAGGGGGGATTTCGCGGGGCGATGCAGAGGAAAAATTAAATAAATAATACATTTTCCCTCGGCATCGTCCATCGAAATCCCCCCTTACCTGGCCCCACTGTTGTTACCTGCACGGACTGCGGCTGAGTGAAAGGAAGAAAGAGCTATGTCTGGAAGAAAAGGCAGTAGCAAATGTGCACTGTCCCTCACACCATTCACCAGTCCCAACCAGGCTCTGATTTACGATGGACTCAGAGAACGTATTTACGACTACAGAAAAGCCAAGAAGACTGAGGGCTGCCTTTCTTCTTTATTCAAGGACATTCGAAGGTCATTCAGTATCAAGACTAGCACAGCTTCAGCACCATGGGCGCGTGCAAAGCAAACTTGGGCAGTTTCAAGAATGCAGCTGCTTTCCATGAGGAGGAGAAGGCCATGGACCAGACCTTGTAAGGACGATTATAAATTATAATCCTAACGCTAGGGTCTTTCAGCTTCTTACAGATACGCTTTGCTTCTGCCAGAACATCGATGAACCATGGGGCAGATGGTAGGACTCATTGGGTTAAGAGTTTGAGGAGGACTATAAAGAGTAAGGCCATCGCAATTCATTTGTTAGAATAGATGGCTTTGGTACAGACATCTGTCACTATCACAGCCGAACGGAGGAGAGAACAGCATAAAGGGTTCTAAAGAATTGACTTTTTTACCAGGAACTTTCTGCAGTGGGCAGGGATTTTGAAGGGTATAGGCAGGTCAATCTCAGATCACAAGAGATGAATAGAGTAGTGATCCGACCATACAAGACAGAGAGGTGTAGATACACAGAAATCTTTCCTATCAGAAAAATAACGTAAAGTGTGTGCCCTGCACAATGTGTGTGTGTGTGTGTATATATATATATATTATCTACTGGCAGTCGCCAGTAGATAGTTTTAGTTAGGATCGTGTTTCCATAGCAAATCCGCAACATTCTATTTGGAATAACTTTGGCGCCGATTGACGAATCCTCGCGAAACTTTCAAAATAGGTGGGGCGCTCCACTCCGCTCCTTCCCTGAAAGTCTCGGGGGGATTCATCAAGTGGGGGCTGAGAAAAAGGGGGTTCCCAAAACGCGTTTTCCCCATGCATTTTTCCATAGGACCTTTAGTCCAAGCTACAGCCCGAACGGCTGAACAGAATTACTTGAAATTTGGCAGAGAGGTAGTCCTCAGGTCAGGGATGTGCCGTTTGCAGGTCTGGTGTAAATCTGTTCAGTATTTCCTGAGAAAATAGCATTTAAAAGCATATATATATCTGTAAGCTCGCACCGTGCGCATACGGTAAAACTTACCGTACGCGCACGCTGCCGTGCGCGAGCGCGATTCTGATTGGTTGTTAGATCTTAGTAAACATTCAAATCGGTCGAAACCAGGAAGTGTCGGCCGCCATTTTGTCTCTCGCAGTCTGAGGGGGTGAAAAACAAAGGTGGAGAATGTGAAAAGGGGGCAGGGTGGACAGTTCCTGACCCCCTAGCCTTTGTCAGGGGGTCCCAGAAGGACCCCCAAGGGCCAAAATTTCCTTTAATTTTTTAGCGAAAAATCGCGGAGTACGCGTAGCGTGCGCGTACGGTAGAAATGGGAAAATTCCGCGAACTGCGTACCGTGGGAGTGCGGTGCGCGAAGCGCACCTCGCGCCCACAGCACGCGCACGGTGTGTAAAGCGCACCGTGCGCGTACGGTACGCGCACGGTGAAAAACCTTAAAAAAATAAAATAAAAATACATAACTTAGCATTTAAAAAACCGTCGTTAGCATTTAAAAAACCTTGCAAATTCACTTAAAAAACCATAGGTTTCACACATGTTATAGTTAGCTGGACATTTCACTCGTGAAAAACCATTGAAATTCCCCCGTTATAGTTAGTGCAGGCAACTATAACTCACGCGACCGCAATCCTCTGCTGATGACGTGAGATATTAAATCACTGATGACATATGTGTCTTTCTGAAAAAAAAAAATTTGTAATATATGTATAGCTAAAAATTAATGGAAGAAGACATGGGTAAATAAGTGTCTAAATACAGTGATGTAATATCTGACGTCATCAGCAGAGGATTGCGGTCGCGTGAGTTATAGTTGCCTGCACTAACTATAACGGGGGAATTTCAATGGTTTTTCACGAGTGAAATGTCCAGCTAACTATAAGTAAATTTGCAAGGTTTTTTAAATGCTAATTCCTAACTATAACGTGTGTGAAACCTATGGTTTTTTCAGTGAATATATATATATATATATATATATATATATATATATATATATATATATATATATATAGATATACACTAAAAAAAACATAGGTTTTAGGGAAAGTTATAGTTAGATGGACATTTCACTCGTACAAAACCATAGAAATTCCCACGTTATAGTTAGTTCAGCTAACTATAACTCGCGCCCCCGCAATGCACTGCTGCTGACATCACACAGTGACATAACTGATGACATCACTGATGACATCTCAAATGACATCACTGATGACCCATGGTTTTTTAAGTGAATTTCAAAGGTTTTTTAAATGCTAATTTCTAACTATGCCTACAGAGATCGGACATGTGAAGAAAGAAGAAAACATGCACAGAAAGAAGCAAAAGAATTGCAGAAAGAGGCAACAGAAGTCCACAAAGATGAAGAAAATTGCAGGAAGAAGCAAGATGTGCAGAAAGAACCAACAGAGGAAAATAAAGAGGCCTTGTTGCAAAATCATCCTGTGCCCACAACTTTTTCAGACGGGTACTGGTGGTAACTGACTCTGACTAACCAGGCCTAGAGCCAGTGCTATGCTAAAAGACACTTAGAATACAGTGAAAACACCTACATACACTAGGGAACACTATGCGTTGTGGTACCCCTATGATTAGCATGACCTCCCCTGTAAGGCCCTAGTACATAATATGGCAGGGGGATTAAAACTACCTCTTAAAACCCGCCACGGGGCGCGTTTGCACAGTGGTGAAGGGAGGAGGTGGGGCCTGAGGTGACGTATGCAAACACGCCCGTTGGCGTGTTTTGAGTTGTTGAGTTAATTCCCCTTCCATCCTGAGGGCCCCTGGGGGCCAACTAGCCCACCAGGTTCCTCCAGTAAGCACCACAGAGCTGCGTTGCAGAGAGGTGTAAAAAGGGGCATGGCCTGGACCACCTCTCTGCAACGCAGTGCAGTGGTGCTTTCTGGAAGCACCTGGTGGGCTAGTTGGCCCCCAGGAGCCCTCAGGATGGAAGGGGAATTAATTCTCAAACTTAAAACATGCCATCGGGCGTGTTTGCACACGTCATCTCAGGCCCCGCCCCCTCCCTTCACCACTGTGTAAACACGCCCCATGGCACGTTTTAAGTTGGGGGATTAAGTCCCCTCGAATCCTGAGGTTCCCTGGGGTCCAGCTAGCCCACCAGGTACCTCCAGTAAGCGCCACAGAGCTGCGTTGCAGAGAGGTGCAAAAAGGGACTTTGCCTGGACCACGTCTCTGCAACGCAGGTCTGTGGTGCTTACTGGAGGTACCCGGTGGGCAAGTTGGCCACCAGGGGCCCTCATAATTGAAGGGGAATTAATTCCCCAACTGAAAACACGCGACAGGGCGTGTTTGCACACGTCACCTCAGGCCCCGCCCCTTATCTTCACCACTGTGTAAACACGCCCCATGGCACGTTTTAAGTTGGGGGATTAAGTCCCCTCGAATCCTGAGGGTCCCTGGGGTCCAACTAGCCCACCAGGTACCTCCGGTTAGCGCCACAGGGCTGCGTTGCAGAGAGGTGGTCTGAGGCCACTCCCCTTTTTATACCTCTCTGCAACGCAGCTCTGTGGCGCTTACTGGAGGTTCATGGTCGATTAGTTGGACCCCAGGGACCATCAGGATTGAAGAGGAATTAATTCCCCAACTTAAAACGCGCCACAGGGCATGTTTGCACACATGTCACCTCAGGCTCCGCCCCCTCCCTTCACCACTGTGCAAATGCGCCCCGTGGTGCGTTTTAAGTTGGGGGATAAGGTCCCCTTGAATCCTGAGGGTCCTGGGTTCCAACTAGCCCACCAGGTACCTCCAGTAAGCGCCACAGAGCTGCGTTGCAGAGAGGTGTAAAAAGAAGCACGGCCTCTGAACACCTCTCTGCAACGCAGCTCCCTGGCGCATACTGGAGGTACCTGGTGGGCTAGTTGCCCCCCAGGGACCCTCAGTATTCAAGGGGAATTAGTTCCCCATCTTACAACGTGCCAGGGGGTGCGTTTGCAGAGTGCTGCAGGGAGGGGGCAGGGCCTCTGGCATGATGCTGGTCTTTTTTTAAACATTTTTTTAGAAGGGGGGCTGTGTGGCCCCCCTTCCTTTCCTATTTTTGGGCCCTGGGGAGCCTATCCCCCAGGGCCTGACCCCTATTTTGTTAAATTAAAAAGAAAACGGGAGGGGGACCGTGTGGCCCTCCTCCTGAGGCCATTTTCGGCATCGGGGACCCCACCCCCCGGGGCCAGCCTTTGCGTAGTTTTGGGGAAAAAAAATTATGGGGGAGGGAGGCCGCGTGGCCCTCCTTACAGGCCACTCATGGCCCCGGGGACCCCATCCCCCAGGGCCTGGCCTTTCGTTGGGGACCGCGGGGGGGTCCCCAATCCTACAAATAATACTAAAATGAAACCAATCTAACAAATAATACTAAAATGAAACCAATCTAACAAATAATATTAATTCTCCCATGGTCCCGCCAGCTCCCAGCGTCCTACGGGAGCTGGCATTGCATTTCCACAAGGGGAGCAGCTGACATGCAGCTCCCCTTATGGAAAAGCAATTCTGCTTTGCTTCATTGGGCACCCCGGGACACTGCAGGAGCTGGCCCTGGGGGGTGGGGGTGGCGGTCCCCAGGGCCATGAAGGACTCCAGGAGGAGGGTCACGCGGCCCCCCTCCCAACAATTGTACAGCCCCAGGGAGGTGGCGATCGCCGGGGGTCCATTACGGACCCCTGAATTTAAATACTAGTGCCCCGGGGAGGTGGCGGTCCCCGGGGCGTGTGAGGGGGGTTCGAGTCCCCCACACAGGTCTACTATTTTTTTTTAAAAAGCCCCGGGGGGGACGTGTGCCCCCGCTAAATAATCAATCAAAGCACCGGGGTTGGTGGTCCCTGGGCCTGCGGGGGGTGGCTGTGAGCCTCCCCTGCAAATATTTATAGAAAGGCCCGGGGGGTGGCGGTCCCCGGGGCTGCGGGGGTCCCCCCTGGGCCCCGCAATTATTTTTTGCCCATGCCCCCGGGCCTTGGTCCACCCGGGGGCTAATTAATAACGAAGCGCGGGAGCCCGCACTTTGTTTTTTTATTTTCGCGGCCGGATCCGCAGCTCCTCCACGCATCCCGTGATTTAAAAAAAATAATAATAATCTTTTTTTGGCCCAGGGGTCCTTGTGGGACCCCCTGAGCAGGCCTAGGGGGTCATGGTGTTTCTACCCTGCCCCCTTTTCCTGTTTTACACATTTGTTTTTCTGTTTTCTTGTGCCTCGCTTCTACCGAGGCACAAGATGGCTGCCAACACTTCCTGGTTTGGAGTGTTGACAGCCAATTAGCATGAAGCTCGTTATCAGGAGGGTGCGCGGATCTTCCGCAGCCATAGATATCACTATCATTATTTCTTAAATTTCTCATAAACTACTGAACGGATTTACACCATTTTTAAAAAAGGACACTTTCTGAGCCAAGCAGTACCTTTTAGCCAAATTTGGTCAAATTCCGTTCAGCAGTTTTTGCTATAACTGTGTCTAAACTTTCCTATGGGGAAATTGATTTTTTGACCTCTATTTGTTGATTTTCTCAGGAACCACTGAACGGATTCACACCATTTAAAAAAAGGTCTCTTTCTGAGCCAAGGGCTACCTTTTTGCAAAATTTGGTTTAATTCTGTTCAGCAGTTCGGGCTGTTCCAAAATTTCCTATGGCAAATAACATGGAGAAAACACGTTTTGGGATCCCCCTTTTATCTCGGCCCCGCTTGACAAATCACCCCCAAACTTTCAGGATAGGAGCTGACCGGAGTGCCCCACCAGTTTTGAAAATTTCGCGAAGATTCGTCATCTGGCGCCAAAGTTATTTGGAAAAGAATGTTACAAATTTCCTATGCTTAATAGGTCCTAACTATAACTACCTACTGGGGACCGCCAGCAGGTTATACATATATATATCTATATCTCTTTCAAACTAGCAAGCCATTGCATTTTATGCCTCCATGGGACATTCCACTTTAAAAACAGTTTTATACCCAAGTACCAAGGAATTACCAGTGTGTCCCATACTTCTGATTGAAAGACACAATACAAATATACCAAACTTAATATGAGTTCTCCATTCTACTCTGAATTATTGTCACCATGTCCTGTGGCTCAGCAACGGGGGGAGGGCCCGTCCCAGGTGGCAAGAGGTTTGGAGCGGCGGCACTTTTACCCTCATCATTGTCTGTCTCCAGACCCCCTCCACTCTTCGCTCTTATCTGCGGCTGTCGCGGGGCGGCAAACGCAGGGACTGGCACTGGTCCCGTCCCCTTGTAATTTACATCAATCCATCTGACAATCATATCCTTTACACAAGTCTAATTAATGTTTCCTCTCATTGCCATGAAGACTGCCCCATTAGTGAACTGAATCATTCCCCAGTAAATATTTTAGTGCTCAGATGGGACTAGAAGGAGCCAGTGTAGACACCATATGAATCATGAAACAGACTAGATCATGGCACAGCAAAATGCCCCATCAATCAACGTCCTAATAGAAGGACCAGACAGCGAATTTAGAACTTGGTGGGCAGCTCGCAGCCCACCAGGGGCACAGAGGTAATCGCCATGTGTTATTTGGACACTTTCCAAGCATTTTTACTTTACATATTAGAAACGTGGCTGAACTAACACTGGATGGTTACTGAAATTTATTTACAGGAAAGTGATACTTCAGTTGATTATTTTGAACCGAAGTTTATCAGTGGAAATTGAATTCTGCTCTGTGACCTAGGAAAATCTCTGAATATCCTCCCACCCTTGTTCTATTGGGGACTTCTCCTCCTTTAGGACATAACACAAGTGACATCCTTAAGACAGATCATATAGCCAGGGACTGGAACATGTACTTGAGGAGGTAGCACTGAAATGAATTCCATCATGCTAAGGCAGGGCACCCTTCTTCATGTGACTCTTCTTGAGTCAGTATCGGAGCACAGTCTGGCTCACTGTGGAGACCTACAGGGCAAAGTGACAAGTACTATCCACCCCAGCACAGACTCCTTCAACAGACATTTAGCCCTTGTTGCTATATTAGCCCATGGCTCAGAGCAAATTTAGCCAGGACACAGTGCACTCACTTCAAGTCCTCAAATATGACTATAAAAAAACAATGGTGAAGCTCAGTGACTTCTGCTGAGGTTCTAGGACAGATGAATTAGCTTTCAAGGCACTGTCCCCTGTCAACCATTAACTCATGCGTTTTCACCAAGGATTGGCTAAATATGTTTTCCCCTAAAGGAGCACCAGCTTGGAAAGACTGGTGCAGCCTCTGTGTTCCCACGCCAAGAGACATCATTGTCCATGAAGGTGGTTAGTCTAAATATCGAGTTTTAAATTTCGACCTACAAGTATATCGAGTTGTTAATATCGTAGGTAAAGAATATCGAAGTCAAGAATATCGATGGACAGAATATCGACCCCAAGGTAAGTATTATCGAAGTTAATAATATCGAAGTCATTAATATAGATGTAAGTAATATCGTAATCAAAAATTTCGATGTCAATAATATCGATATTTTATTAGTGTAATGTATTTTAATATGTATTTTATTTGTATGTTAAAGATTATTGTAATGTATTTTAATACATTTAAAAATAAATGTTTAGAGATTAATAATTATTTAAAATATAATTTAGCGTTTTAGTATCAGAGCGGGTTGTGGGTTTATAGGGGAATAGGGTGGGAAGTAATTTAATTATAATTAACTAATTAATATGTATTGTTTAATTGGTATTTATGATTAATTAATTGTTAATTAATTACTAATTGTAAATTAAATATATTAATTGATTAATTAATTGTTAATTAATTATTAATTGTAAATTAATTTTATTAATTGGTTAATTATATAAGTTATAATTAGTTTAATATTAATATTTATTTATTGGTATTGTTAATTAATTAATTGTTAATTACTAATTAATTGATTTATTTTTATTAAGTGATTAATTGATGATTAAATTAATTATGTGAATTTTTATGTGTAGTGGGTTGTGGGTTTATAGGGGAATAGGGTGGGATGTAATTACATTCAAATAATTGCTGATAATTTTTATTTATTTGTAATTAATAATAATTAATTGTTAATTAATTATTAATTGGTAATTAATTGTTATTAGTACGTTAAATATAGTAAATATAAATAATTTATTATTTCATGTTATTTGTTGTTATTGCTAATTAATGTATTGTTAATTAATAATTAATTTGTGAAAAATTGTAATTTGGTAGTTAATATGTATACATTAGTAAATAATAAGTATATTAATTATAAAGAATGTATTATTAATTGTAAATAATAGATAAACTGATATTTAAATGTATTGTGTATTTTGTATGTGTAGTGTGTTGTGTGTTAAAGGGGGAATAGTGTGGGTTGTAATTTAAAGTTATTTATATAAATATTTATTTTAAATAATTGGAATTTAATAAAAAATATTTTGTAAATTAATTATTAATATGCAATTTTTTTATAACTAATTATTTAATTGGTTATTATGTTTATAGAATCCCTATGCTATCCAGTGCTTTCCCAACTGTTTTACTATCTGGAGTAGGAATAGTAATTTTTACCCCTACGCTATCCAGCGCTTTTCCAACTGTTGCACTCTCTGGAGTTGGAATAGTAATTTTTACCCCTACGCTATCCAGCGCTTTCCCTACTGTTTCACTTACTGGAGTGGGAATAGTAATTTGTACCCGTACGCTATCCAGCGTTTTGACTACTATTGCACTCTCTGGAGTGGGAATAGTAATTTTTACCCCTACGCTATCCAACGCTTTCCCTACTGTTGGACTCACTGGAGTGGGAATAGTAATTTTTACTCCTACGCTATCCAACGTTTTCCCTACTATTGCACTCTCTGGAGTTGGAATAGTAAATTTTTTTCCCTACGCTATCCAACACTTTTCCTACTGTTGCACTCTCTGGAGTGGGAATAGTAATTTTTACCCTTATGCTATCCAACGCTTTCCCTACTGTTGCACTCTTTGGAGTTGGAATAGTAATTTTTACCCCTAGGCTATCCAGATCTTTCCCTACTGTTTCACTTACTGGAGTGGGAATAGTAATTTGTACCCCTACGCTATCCAGCGCTTTCCCTACTGTTTCACTTACTGGAGTGGGAATAGTAATTTGTACACCTACGCTATCCAACGCTTTCCCTACTGTTGCACTCTCTGGAGTTGGAATAGTAATTTTTACCCCTACGCTATCCAGCGCTTTTCCTACTGTTGCACTCTCTGGAGTTGGAATAGTAATTTTTACCCCTACGCTATCCCGCGCTTTCCCTACTGTTTCACTTACTGGAGTGGGAATAGTAATTTTTACCCCTACGCTATCCAGCGCTTTCCCTACTGTTTCACTTACTGGAGTGGGAATAGTAATTTGTACCCCTACGCTATCCAGCGTTTTCACTACTGTTGCACTCTCTGGAGGGGGAATAGTAATTTTTACCCCTACGCTATCCAACGCTTTCCCTACTGTTGGACTCACTGGAGTGGGAATAGTAATTTTTACTCCTACGCTATCCAACGTTTTCCCTACTATTGCACTCTCTGGAGTTGGAATAGTAATTTTTTTCCCTACGCTATCCAACACTTTCCCTACTGTTGCACTCTCTGGAGTGGGAATAGTAATTTTTACCCTTACGCTATCCAACGCTTTCCCTACTATTGCACTCTCTGGAGTTGGAATAGTAATTTTTACCCCTACGCTATCCAACGCTTTCCCTACTGTTGCACTCTTTGGAGTTGGAATAGTAATTTTTACCCCTAGGCTATCCAGATCTTTCCCTACTGTTTCACTTACTGGAGTGGGAATAGTAATTTGTACCCCTACGCTATCCAGCGTTTTCACTGCTGTTGCACTCTCTGGTGTGGGAATAGTAATTTTTACCCCTATGCTATGCAATGTTTTCTCTACTGTTGCACTCATTGGAGTGGGAATAGTAATTTTTACTCCTAAGCTATCCAGCATTTTCACTACTGTTGCACTCTCTGGAGTGGGAATAGTAATTTTTACCCCTACACTATCCAACGCTTTCCCTACTGTTGGACTCACTGGAGTGGGAATAGTAAATTTTACCACTATGCTATCCAGTGGTTTCCCTACTGTTGCATTCTCTGTAGTTGGAATAGTAATTTTTTTCCCTACGCTATCCAACACTTTCCCTACTGTTGCACTCTCTGGAATGGGAATAGTAATTTTTACCCTTACGCTATCCAACGCTTTCCCTACTATTGCACTCTCTGGAGTTGGAATAGTAATTTTTACCCCTACGCTATCCAACGCTTTCCCTACTGTTGCACTCTTTGGAGTTGGAATAGTAATTTTTACCCCTACGCTATCCAACGTTTTCCCTACTGTTGCACTCTCTGGAGTGGGAATAGTAATTTTTACCTTTACGCTATCCAACACTTTCCCTACTGTTGCACTCTTTGGAGTTGGAATAGTAATTTTTACCCCTACGCTATCCTACATTTTCCTTACTGTTGTTTTTGTTGGAGTTGGACTAGTAGTTTTATTGTGTCTGATATTTCATATGTTTTATATTATTTTTGCTATTGTAATATATCATTAATAATAAAAATTATTCACATTAAAAATATTGATTATTATTTGCTATATGTAATTATTAAATATTTATTAATGTTATTGTTTTATGTGTATAGATGTATTGGTAATTTTTAAAAACATTTAATAATTTATACATTACAGAAATTATTATTAAAATTAATTATTAAGTAAGTATATATATTATTTATTATGGTGCCGATCACGATCCTGTAAAAACCGGGTACGAACCGTCGGACGGAGCATATTCTCCGTCCAACGCGTACCCAGTCGGAACAAGATACAAACATGGAATTACGATTCGCACGGAAACACCATTTCCGTACGAATCGTACAAAACCCCGACCGACGAAAATAAACGTACAAATGCGATCCGGGAAGGCGCCGACGTGACGTCGGGACGCACGCAGCCTGCCATTCACGAACCAGGAATTACGATTCGCACCGACGTCATCCCGCACGGTGAATATTTTCCGGCTGCCAAAAACTGCCGGGAAATCAGGACGACGCGAACAAGGAGTACCGGTACGCGACGGACAGACAGAACGACGCGAACAAGGAGTACCTGTACGCGACGGACAGACATGGACCCGAACCTACGTGTCATCCCGGCCCTCATAGCAGTCGACCTCCTCTACAGGTTACGACGCAGACGCCGCAGAAGGTCAGAACAACAAAGGGAGGGGGGAAAGGGGGGGGTGGCAGGACCAGGGCAGGCCACAAAACCCCCACCAAAGTCACACAGCACACATGCCCTGGACATACCTGACCCTTAGGCCCTGGTCACTACGAGGGGGTGGGGGCGTGTCCAGCTAAGCCAGCGACCGCCACAACGGAAGTCCTTGACGACGCGAACCGGCAACACAACCAGACAGGTACGTCCCGTACCCATGCCTTAAGAGCGTGGGTACGAGTCATACCACGCCCACACCTACGTCACCCCAACAATGGCGGGACGGCTCGTACCCACGTGGCAAAGGCCTGGGGACGGCCCGCACAAGCATTCCACAGCGTGGGTATGGATATGTACGGACCGTACCCCCACCCGCGTATGCATGGAGCGTACCCCCCACCCCAACAGTGTAAGTACGACACGTACCCCCACCCGCATATGCAAGGAGCATACCCCCCATGCCAACAGTGTAAGTACGACACGTACCCCCACCTGCGTACGTAAGGAGCGTATCCCCACCCCAACAGTGTAAGTACGACACGTACCCCCACCCGCGAATGCAAGGAGCGTACCCCCATGCCAACAGTGTACGTATGACACGTACCCCCATCCGCGTATGCATGGAGCATACCCCCACCCCAACAGTGTAAGTACGACACCTACCCCCACCCGCGTATGCAAGGAGCGTACCCCCCATGCCAACAGTGTACGTACGACACGTACCCCCACCCACGTACGTATGGAGCGTACCCCCCACCCCAACAGTGTAAGTACGACACGTACCCCCACCCACGTATGCAAGGAGCGTACCCCCCATGCCAACAGTGTACGTATGACACGTACCCCCACCCGCGTACGTATGGAGCGTACCCCCACCCCAACAGTGTAAGTACGACACGTGCCCCCACCCGCGTATGCAAGGAGCGTACCCCCCCATGCCAACAGTGTACGTACGACACGTACCCCCACCCGCGTACGAATGGAGCGTACCCCCCACCCCAACAGTGTAAGTACGACACGTACCCCCACCCGTGTATGCAAGGAGCGTACCCCCCATGCCAACAGTGTACGTACGACACGTACCCCCACCCGCGTACGTATGGAGCGTACCCCCCACCCCAACAGTGTAAGTACGACACGTACCCCCACCCGCGTATGCAAGAAGCGTACCCCCCATGCCAACAGTGTACGTATGACACGTACCCCCACCCGCGTACGTATGGAGCGTACCCCCCACCCCAACAGTGTAAGTACGACACGTACCCCCACCTGCATATGCAAGGAGCGTACCCCCATGCCAACAGTGTAAGTATGACACGTACCCCCACCCGCATACGTATGGAGCATACCCCCCACCCCAACAGTGTAAGTATGACACGTACCCCCACCCGCGTATGCAAGGAGCATACCCCCCATGCCAACAGTGTACTTACGACACGTACCCCCACCCGCGTACGTATGGAGCGTACCCCCCACCCCAACAGTGTAAGTACGACACGTACCCCCACCCGCGTATGCAAGGAGCGTACCCCCCATGCCAACAGTGTAAGTACGACACGTACCCCCACCCACGTACGTATGGAGTGTACCCCCCACCCCAACAGTGTAAGTACGACACGTACCCCCACCTCGTATGCAAGGAGCGTACCCCACATGCCAACAGTGTAAGTACGACACGTACCCCCACCTCGTATGCATGGAGCGAACCCACACACGTGTATGTTCTAAGCGTACATATTGTGAAACAGGAGGGGTGTGTGCAGAGTCCTCCCAGCAGTGCCCAGTCACAAGAGTGGTGGGGGCAGAGTCCTCCCAGCAGTGCCCAGAGACAGGAGGGGTGGGTGCCTATCACTCCCAGCAGTGCCCAGAGACAGGAGGGGTGTGTGCAGAGTCCTCCCAGCAGTGCCCAGACACAGGAGGGGTGGGTGCCTATCACTCCCAGCAGTGCCCAGTCACAAGAGTGGTGGGTGCAGAGTCCTCCCAGCAGTGCCCAGAGACAGGAGGGGTGTGTGCAGAGTCCTCCCAGCTGTGCCCAGAGACAGGAGGGGTGTGTGCAGAGTCCTCCCAGCAGTGCCCATGGAACGCAAAGGGTGGAGTAGCCACAGATACCATGCCCACAAATGTCAGTCAGGAGCACAAAGACCCTGCAGTACAAATACCACATGTGTGCGAGGCTTCGGAGTATACGCATGCATAGCGCCGAAAAGAAAACATGTCCACATGAAGTCATGTCAATAGTCCACATACACAAGTACAATGACTACCAAGGATGCCACGAATGATGCAGGTGGAGACATCGCTCAGCATGCATGTGCAAATTTGAAGGAGGCCGTCACACACCCAGCTAATGTACACACAGCTCAGCGCTAAATATTGGCAACACCCTGCAGGGAAGATGGCAGGGTACACAGAGGAAGGAATACACCTTGGGACTATGTCACCATGCAGCCACTGCTTACATGAACAGAGAAACCTAGCTAACACCGTGTGATGGCACAATGATCCCAGGGTCCCCCCTATGAGCAGCACACTACTACATTTCCCACACACCCAACACATGAACACCACCCAAAACCATGTACCAGCCCCACCAACAGCAATACCAGCAAAGCAGTAGTGTTCCAAGGTAAAAAAAAAAAAAATGCTTTATTCAGCATGATCCAAAAAATCTTGTTTGTAGGAAGTTCAATATTTACAAAGCCCATAGGGCAGTCCAGAAGTCACAGCTGGATGGGGGACACAGTGGGATGCGTGTCCCCTAGCTTGCCTGCACAGTTAGATTCCGTCGTCTTCCACAGGGGTGAGGGCATCATGTGGGGGGGGAAGGAACAGGCACCGCAGGGACAGGATGGGGAAGGGTAGGCGTTGTGGGTGCAGGGATGGAGGACTCCACCACAGGGGGTGGGGCAGGGCCAAAGGTGGACTCTAGGAGCTCGCTGCACACCTTAGCAAGGTCCTCCAGGGAATCCCCTGCACCCGAAGGAACCACAGGCCCCAAGGAGGGGGAGGTGTCAGAGGGATGGGTCGCAGCGCCACTGGGGGAGGGTGTGGACGGGGGGGCAGGAATCAACCACCCTGACCGGGGACTTCCTTGACCGCTTGCGTGGTGGTGTCACTGTGGGGCTCAGGGACAGAGCGGCCATGAAGGAGTCTTTGGGGGAGATGTGGCCAGGAGAGCTGAGGGGAGGGGATTTGGAGGGAGTGGATTTGGTGGAATGCGGACTCCCACTCTGGCTGCGTGTCACACGTTTGCCCCCCGACCCAGTGGGTGTGCCTACTTCACCCTGTGTGTGCGTGTCAGGAGGTGTGCGGTGGACCTTCCCTGCTGGTGTGGTGCCTGTGTGTGTTGTGGTGGGTGCATGCTGACGTCTGGGTGTACGTGGGTCAGGCATGGGAGTGGGAAGTGTGGATGGGGCAGGGGTAGGGGGTGGGACATAGCGCTGCAGGAGACCCACTGCTGCAGTCAGTGTCGAGTCTATCGACCTCAGCAAGCTGCGTTGGTCAGCCTGCGATGAATGAATGCCCTCCAAGTATGCCTCCATGTTGTTGAGGACCTGGCTGTGGGCATGGAGGACATTAAGGATCGCAGCCTGACCAATCTGCAACTGCCGCTGGATGTCCACAGACTCGGCATTGGCGGCAGCAGTGGAGACAGGGGCAGGGGGTGCGGTGCCTGGCATGAAGGAGACATGCGGTGACTGGGCACGCTGGGAAGGGACACGAGCAAGTGGGAGGCGGCTGATGGCAATGGAGGGGCGGGGCGAGATGTAGTGCTGCTGTCAGATGGTGGTGCAGCCACCGCCCACTCGGAGAGATCATCCTCGGACCCGTCAGCTTCATACTCTGTTGTGCCAGTCGACAGGTCCCCGGCTTCACTCTCCTCCGCCTCAGTCCCACTCGATGTGCCAGCCACGATGTCACCGCTGGCACTGGTGCTCGGTCCCTCTGCTCCATCTGTGCCCATGTCTCCCTCCGTGTCCCCCGACGATGCTGTGGGCAGGGTGAAGAGACAGAAATTAATCATACACCTGTATACATATGTCACATGAGTCCAATCTACATAGGTTACAGTGCATAGCCTGAAACAAAAGAAGAGTTACATCTACAAAACAAGGTACATATGTAGGGCATGCAAGACACAGTTGTTTGACCCACCATGCCACTGAAAAACTATGGAGAGCATGACACAATAGCAAATGAGATGAAATGGAATATTGACTGAGGAGCAAGGCCCTGGGGACAATCCAGCACTGCATCTGCACCACACAGCGTGGCAGGAAATAGGGATGAGCAGGGACCATAGCCAGGAACTAGAAGCACATGCAGCATAGGTAATACAGAAAACATGCCCACCCTGACTGGCTCACTGCACCTTGAGTGTATGTCCAGACAAACATCACACACTGGCCAGTCCTAGCAAGGAGATATCTGGTTTTGACATGTCGGCCATGGCCGCACCACCCACCCCCTACATGAGACAATTCTTTGGAGACACAGGATGCACTTACATCTCTTAGTCTGGGTGAAATACACATGGGATGCAAAAATTCGATATTGCACACAAAATACCCAAGGTGCGCCTGTCCAAATAATCATGTACAAATGGGCATCATCAGATGATTGCAACAAGACACACAGGCAATGGCCACCGTGAGTATGAACAAGGAAAATCAGGTCAGGCTGTACAGTGGACACTTGTACTACAATTCACGTCAATATACATTGGGCCAGGGGACAATGGCACTGAGCACAACCTATGCTGTAGACACAGAGATTGTCGACATTTTCGGATTACACACATGATACCTAGGAAAATATGCCCCTGGGGACAGTAGTGGCCACACAACTCCATGCTCCTGAATGTAAATGACTGCAACACACGCTACTATCCCTGCACTATGCGTACCGCACACTCATGCACATCATGTCACAGGCCACCACATAGGACATGCGTGCTGTAAGGCCTCACACTTGAGAGACTAACTCCCATGTCTGGACTCAGCATTAGTGCCAACTGACATGGAACCCACAAGTCCAGAACTGGACAGGGCACAGGCAAGGTCCCAAAACCTGTTACACACCACCCCCACACATGATGCTGCAGGCATAGTACACGTGGAGAAGGTGCCAGGCTACATAACCTTGTGAAGGAGTGACTACACACAGACCAGGGAACACATTGCAAGGAGGGGAAGGGAGGCTGGAGAGCACTGCAATACTGTGGGTAACAGGATCTGCACAGCACCATTAAACCCTGGCAGTGTATCCATGAAACAGTGCACTTACAAATGCTGATGAAACACAACAAACACACATGTACCTACCCCCTTCCTGCTGCTGCATCTCCTGTAAGCGCCTGTCCAAGTCTGGAAAGACCACCGCCAGCACACGCTTGTGGATGTGGGAGAGACGGCGGCGCCCGCGGTTCTTATGGCTCTCAGGTGAGTCCCCCAGCAGGACCCGTGCGATCCTCCGCGTCCAGCACCGGATATCCTGCCAGCGTTTCCTCACCTGGGACAGGCGCCGCTTCCGACCATCCGCACTCCTCACGGCGCTGACGGCGGTCAGCCATATCTGCTCCTTGGCAGAGGCGCCTATCTGTGAGGATGAACAAGTGACACTACATCAATACACCTGCAACATGTCACAGAGACACATATGAGAAGAAATTAGCTGGTTACAACAAGGCATGTCATGCAGCCAACGCATTGCACCTTTGCCATAGGGACATTCTCCTCTGGGGAAGTGCAAAAGCAGTACGTGCCAGTGAAAGTACACAGGTGGAATGAGGGCAAAGACACAATCAATGATCAAGGCTCACACTGTGCATCACACCCACCCCTCCTGCGTCTGGGCACTGCTGGGAGGACTCTGCACCCACCCCTCCTGTCTCTGGGCACTGCTGGGAGGACTCTGCACACACCCCTCCTGTCTCTGGGCACTGCTGGGAGTGATAGGCACCCACCCCTCCTGTCTCTGGGCACTGCTGGGCGTGATCGGCACCCACCCCTCCTGTCTCTGGGCACTGCTGGGAGTGATAGGCACCCACCCCTCCTGTCTCTGGGCACTGCTGGGAGACATCAGGCATTCCCCCCCCCCTGGTACCCCCCCTACAGTACATAGCATGTGTGTTACACCTGGACACAATGCCAGAAGTCACAGTCACAAAAAAGGGACACAGTCTGTGCTAGTGGACTCTGCACTCACCTGATAACCTGCTCGCCCATACAGCATGGGGTACTGTGGGAGGATCACATCCAGCAAAGCCAGGTTCTCCTCCAGGGTGAATGGCTGTGACCTCTCCACAGCCCTTGACATGGTTGCAGGGAATCAGTAGCAGCAGCTGGGTCGTGGAATACAAAGATGTGCAGGCAAGTGCTCCCTCATGGGACCTGGCTGCCTTATATCTGCCTTCCTGGCCTATTTCATGCACAGGAGTGCAGAGTGATTGGTCACTCACATTTGCATCCTATGTTTCCTCCAATCCCTTCAAACCTAGCACAGTCAGTGGGTTCTTATTCTGTTTTTTTCTTCAGCATGATGTCAACCCCACAAACACATTGCAACAAAGTAGATTCATTTCAACTGACTTCTGCTGTGCACCTTCCAGAACAAATTCAAACTTTAAACTTGGTCTCCATGACAACCAGCATGCATGTAGGCCTTAATACTTGTCCCTCATGTGTCCCCTATGTAATTTGGAGCTTCACACACAGGTACGGTGCGTTCCGGGGCCCTAGGGCACCCCAAATGCATAGCAACGGCCCGTACACGCGTGCGTACGTTCACTATCACTATGGGTGTCCTCGCGTATGCGTACTCGTAGTGGTACCGCCCGTACACACGCCTGTACGATCCCTATCACTATGGGTGTCCTCGCGTATGCGTACTCGTAGTGATAGGGAGCGTACAGGCGTGTGTACGGGCCGTACCACTACGAGTACGCATACGCGAGGACACCCATAGTGATAGGGAGCGTACAGGCGTGTGTACGGGCCGTACCACTACGAGTACGCATACGCGAGGACACCCATAGTGATAGTGAGCGTACAGGCGTGTGTACGGGCCGTACCACTACGAGTACGCATACGCGAGGACACCCATAGTGATAGGGAGCGTACAGGCGTGTGTACGGGCCGTCCCACTACGAGTATGCATACGCGAGGACACCCATAGTGATAGGGATCGTACAGGCGTGTGTATGGGCCGTACCACTACGAGTACGCATACGCGAGGACACCCATAGTGATAGGGATCGTACAGGCGTGTGTACGGGCCGTACCACTACGAGTACGCATACGCGAGGACACCCATAGTGATAGGGATCGTACAGGCGTGTGTACGGGCCATACCACTACGAGTACGCATACGCGAGGACACCCATAGTGATAGGGATCGTACAGGCGTGTGTACGGGCCGTACCACTACGAGTACGCATACGCAAGGACACCCATAGTGAAAGTGAACGTACGCACGCGTGTACGGGCCGTACCACTATGGGTGTTCTTGTGTATGCGTACTCGTAGTGGTACGGACCGTACACATGCCTGTATGCTCACTATCACTATGGGTACACATCCGGCAGCACTCCCATAGTGATACGGGAACGTACACAGGCCCTCTTAGCAGAAGTACGGTGGTTTTCACACATCACAGTGGTGACAGGCAGCACACAGGAAGGAATAGGGCTGAAATACTTGTCCGTGGATGGACATCAAGGCATTGTCTGGGCAGTACTACATGTGTGGGGCACAGGTGTGAAAGGCTGTGATGTGGCACATTACTCCTGAGTGGAGAAGGTACCAGATGTATGATGAGATGTGTACATATGTAATGTGTGACGGTGCAATGTGTGCCAGGCATGCCCTTGACTCCTTTGACATGTGTGCATGTCGTACTGCACACTTGGGATGAGTGTCACTGGCATGGCACGGACACCAACACACGGAAGTGTCCCCTGAGGCCCGGTACAGGGGTTACCACACCTGACATGTCACTACACACGGTGCACGATGTGACTATGTCATGTATGTGTGGGGGGTTCCCATTAGGTTGATGTTAGAGCTCCCTCAAAAGCTGCAGCCGTTGCAGCAACCAACATGTGTCTGTGTGTAGATTGACATGGCACACTGTTCCGCACACCATGCCACATGTGGTATCGGATGTGAGGTGCGTATGTATGCATGGGACACGGAGTAGCGTAACAAGGACATGTCTGCATCCTCTCTATGAATTTGTGGTGAGTCATGACATGTACACCTTCATGGCAAGGTGTGTGGGCTGTCCTAGTGTAATGTCATGTGACCTGTGGCTCTAGTGTTCCGCTACCAGTCTCTGCAATCGACATCCTACTTCTGCTGATGTGTGGATGTATGTCACTCCTGTGTGGCGTCTGGCTGTTCACTTACACTGGGACACAGCTAATCCCATGCCATGGCATGTGGAGGTTCACAATCTCCGTGTGTATCTGGGTCTTGGTAGGGGTGTCACCTGGCAGCCATACGTGTCCAGGGCATGTGGCACATACCTCACTCCGTATGTAGCATATGTGTATTGACAGATTAACATGTGCTCAGTACAAATAAATTGCTGTTGTGGTGCACTCACTCTTCCTTGTCACTTCCAAATTACTGCAGAGCGCTGCCTCTTGCCCGACCAATTCCGGACTTGGCTGCCATACGGGAGAATGACGGTATCCGGTGCTACCGCTTCCCCCAACGGTTGATTCTGGAGTTGACGGCGAGACTGGCACCACACCTGCAACCGCTGCACAGGTATCCTACGGCACTGACACCCAAGCTGAAGGTAATGGCAGCCCTACATTTTCTTGCCACGGGTACCTTTCAAAATACCATAGCTCATGTTGGTGGCATGTCCCAGAGCATGTTCTGCCGTGTGCTGCATGATTTCTTAGAGGCCATGTTGATTCACCTGGATGACTTCATCCATTTCCCAACCCCTGCAATGTTGACTGGGGTCAAGCGTGGATTCTATGCCCTGGGAGGGATGCCCCATGTCATTGGGTCCATAGATGGGACACATGTGGCTTTGGTACCACCACAGGCACAGGAGGTAGCGTACAGGAATCGCAAACACTACCACTCCATCAATGCCCTTGTGGTGTGTCTGTCCAACATGGTGATTTCACATGTCTGTGCTCGTTTTCCAGTATCAGCACACGATGCCTACATCATGAGGCGTAGCAGGATGCCTGAAATGATGACGCAGCTGCGCAACAAACGAGCATGTGTTGTTGGTGGGTACAGTCTGTCTGTCCTGTATTTTGCGTAGACTTCCAGCACGACCGCTTCTCCTGTCCTACTTATGTCCATGTGTTTTCCATGTAGGGGACGCTGGCTATCCCAACATGCCATGGCTGATCACACCTCTGCGCAACCCCATCACACCGGCCCAGCTCCGCTACAACACCGCCCATGGCCGGACAAGGCGAGTGATAGAGAGGACGTTTGGCCTCCTGAAGAGCCGATTCCGATGCCTCCACAAGACCGGCGGCGCCCTCCCATATGCCCCGGCGAAGGTCTGCGAAATCTTCATGGTCTGCTGCATGCTGCACAACATGGCAGTTGAGAAAGCTGTGCCACTCATCCTGGATCAAGATGACCAGGACCATCCACCCGTGGAGGACGAAGGGCTTGGCAATGGGGCTAGTGATGTGGAGGATGTGGAGACGCAAGAGGACATCCGGACTCGGCTCATACACGACTTCTTTGCTTAGTGGTGAGTACCAGTGTCTGAGTGTGCACGCATTGGTCCCCGTGTGGCATGTGTTGCGATGTGTGTCTCCACCTGCATGTATGGCACGTGAGTCAGAGGTGTGTGTGGATGTGTCACTGGAGTGATGGTGCCAGTGATGGGTGTATTTCCCCAGTCCTAATTGTGACCTAGCATGTTGTCATCCATACATGTGTCGAGTACATGCACATGCAAGTGGCTGTGCTTTTTGTGGCTGACTTCTTGTGTGTCTCTCTTCCCCAGGTACTTGCGCATGCCGTCTGCTGGTTGCATTGTTGTGGCACTGCTATTCCTCATGGACACGTCATCGTGTGCTGACTCAGCGTTACAGGCACGGACACGTTTGGAAGTCTCCTTAGGGTAAGGGATGCATCAGGGGTGTATTGGGTGTGGCAGTTGTTCACGATGTATGCACACTGCCCCTGTCGATGTTTGGTTCCTCTGCAGACATGTTGCATCACCATGGTACACATTACATGCAGCTGGGTATACCTGAATAGATGGTCAGACTTGTTGACAGTCATCAGTGATGGGATTGTGGAATGTGAGGATGGCATCAATGTGTGTAACACTGCCCTCGGACACATACGGTTTGCATTGGCTTGACATGCTGTGGGACTTCCACATAAGCGGATCAATGGTGTATGGCAGGCTCTCCGTGAGCAGCTGGGGGTGTTTAGCTGTTAGCCGACACTTGTGTGCCAGTTCCATGGCTATCACGCATTTGTGCTGCAGAAGGGGGGTGCCAGTGTTGGACCCACATGTTACTCCACATGAACTGTTCATGTGTACTCCGAGTTGCCTCTGCAATCCCGAATACATGACTAATAAAGGTGTCCCTATGCCACCAAGGTGCCTCTTCTCAGTCAATGCTGGTGTGTTGCCATGGTGCATCGGGCATGTCTGGCATGGTTTTCCGTGATAGTGGCTATGTGTCTATGTGTCTATGTGTCGAGTAGCAAGATGCAAGCAGTTTGTGTGGGATTAGACTGTGTATTGTGCATGATGTCCATGACTGTGTGGGTATTGTGACATGTGCCATCCCCATGCATCCAACGTTGGCCAGGCCACCATTCTCTGCATCCACCGGCTCAGGCCCCAGGGTGTGGATGGTTGAAGTCAAAAGAGAACTCAGGCATGGTTAGACTTTACAAGACACATGTAAGGTAATAATGCAACCAGCAGGCATCTTCTCTTCATGGCGTGACTTTTTATTTTAGTGGGGGGGGGGGGTTTGACATGAGGGGCTTTCCGGGTGTGTGGAATCCAAAGTTCACTAGTGGAGTTGGTGTCCTTGCCATTTGAAATCCTCAGAGTCCATGCCACAGTCTTTGTCAACATTGGTCAGACAGTGACCAGCAAGGCCATGTGGCAGAGAATGTCTTTTGATGCTGTGATGCTGTTGCTCCAGTGGGCCAGGTGCCAGGCCAGGTGTCCTGGGAGATGGTGCTGTAGCGCCGACCCTCACGGTCTTTTCCGTGGACGACCCGCCCTCCTGCGGGGACCCTCAGTAGCAGGCCGTGACGATGTTTGGGATGCTCCATCGGATGTTTCCTCCTCCTCCTCCTGATCCCTCCCTGTGGGTGGTGATGTTCTAGGCCTTCTGGCACAGGGAGGGTTGCCCATGTTGTCGGCCATCCGACGGAGTGTACTGTGAATTCCCGTGAACACCGTCACGAGCTCAGCCTGTCTGTCCTCCATCCTCCGTTGGTGTTGCAGTAGACAGGCATGTAGCTCCGCATGTTGCTGGGCCTGCTGGGTCTTGATCCCCTCGAGGACGGACACAACCTGGGCTATGCCCGTGGTGTCCTGCTGGTATGTGTCCAGGATGTTTCGGACATGGGCATATACCGGTTACCCAGCCAACTGGTCAGGCTGGCGCCTCCGCCGTCCTCCACTCCCACCACCCCTGCCCACTTGCGCCTGGCCTGCCGTTGTGGGCACATCGGGTCTCCGGGACCCCTGAGGGATGGCATTTGCGGTGTTGCCTGCCTCCTCCTGGGTGCCCGGAGAACCTTGTCCCTCCTGGACAGACTGGCTGCTTTGTGGTGGTGGGGCAGGGATCCTGGGTGTCTCCTGGGATGTGGCAGGAGTGGGGGTGGTGGTTGGCCCCGTTGTACCTGACGCCGGTGCTGCAGGTCGTTGGACACCAGAGGGGCCAGGTTGGTCGGGGTCGTCCACAGAGTGGTGAGAGTCGTCGCTGCTGGTGGGATCGGCCTCCCGCAGAGCCGGGTCCTGTGAGTCTTCCCCCCCAGTGTTGGGGGGTGAACCACGACGTTGACCTGTGTGTGAGAGAGACAATGTTAATTTTGTTCCATGCAACATCCATGATTCATTAGTTTCAAAGTTGGAACATTTCCTCTGGGAATTTGGATCTGTCTAGCATTCCACTCACAGTGCACTTGTGCATGGGTATGTCCCTTGGGCACAGCTTTGGCGACTGTAACTATGTGTGGCACAATCTTACTTGCTGCGTCAAGTGTGACTGCAGTCAGCAGTGGAGTGGCCAGGTGTGGCGAGCCGTGCATTGGCGCCTTCCGTGTTGCACTGTACGTGGGCACATGAAGTTGTTCCACACACTTCAATGATGCAGGTAGCTGTCGTTGTGCTCGTGCACAGGTTGTGACATGGCCCTGTGTTTTGCCATGGAGGAGAGGGGGGGTGCTGGCACTGGCCACCCTTGTCTACATGCACGCAGTCCACCTGCTGACGAGCAGACATTCCCACACACCACAAGGCTGATTTGCTCTCCCTGTGTCTCCCTCCCTCTCTGTCCCCCTCTCCCTCCCTCTGTGTGTCGGCCTCCTCCCTCTGTCCGTCTCCCTGTGTCTCCCTCCCTCTCTGTCCCCCTCTCCCTCCCTCTGTGTGTCACCCTCTGTCACCTCAGCCCAGCTTCCTGGGCACACACTGTTATCAGTTCTTTGAATGGCCCTTGGATTGTTGCTGTGAGTTTGTTTCTGATCTCCAGGCACCCATTGGGTGTAGTGTCTGTGTCTGCGCTGCTGCTGTGGTGGTGTGTGCTGCCACTCTTTCACAGTGTTGGCTGTTCATTAGCTGCTGTCATGTGCAAAAACGTGCCTTCACCCCCATGTGTTAATGCAAGGCGTCCGCCATTTGCTGGCAAGTCTTTCCTGTGTGGGGACAGACTGTTTGTCTGGCTGTGACCTAGGCCATATGGGCAGAGGGCATTGTTGTCTGCTTCTGAGTTGCACTATGTGATTTTTGGGGCCCACCCTCCCGCCATCCGGGTTACCGTGTCATGTGTTGGTGTCTTCTGTGGCCTGTGACTTGACATTGTCCAGATGGGTGCATGGGGCATGGTGGCGCCAGTGGCATGTGCGTGTTCATGGAGTGTGGTTGAGTCATGCGATAGCTTGGGGTGGTTGCGTGCCTGTTTGTGAGTTTGGTTGTGGATGACGTTCCCCCCATGTGAGGTGCGTTGTTTGTGTACTCACCCGGGTCTCGGAGTCCTCCTAATCCGCCCACTGCCTCCACCGGCAGTATGGCCATCACCCTCTCCTCCCAGGGATGGTAGTGTACGGGTCTGCGGGATGGCCCTCCTCCAGTGACGTTGGCCTGGTTGTGTTCATCCGTCATCTTGGCTCGGACCCTCTTCCGCAGATCGTACCACCTGGCTTGCCATTCCTGCTTGTTCCTTCTGGTGTCCGCAACAGCATTCACAGCATCGACGATGGTCTGCCACATGGCTGTTTTTGCTGAAATGCTGGTCTGTCTGACCAATGTTCCAAAGAGGTGTGGCTCGACTCTGAGGATTTCATCGACAAGGACCTCCAACTCTCGGCTAGTGAACTTTGGATTCTTGTTGGTGGGCATGGTGAGGGGTGTGGGTGTGGATGGTGGGGGGGTGTGTGGATGGTTGTGGGTGTGTGGGTGTGGTTGTGCAGGTGTGTGTGTGAATGTGATGAGGGGGTGTTTGTGAAGGTGTGTGTCTGAAGGTGTGCAAGTGTAAGGTGTGGTGCAGCTTCTAGTATGGTGCTGTAGGTTGCCTGTGGGGTCTGGCAGCAGTGAGTCTGTTGCAAAGGCTCATGGTTTGTGTGTGTGGACCCTTTTTATTGGTCCATTGGTGGGTGTGGCTGTGTTTGAACTTTGGGTGGGAGTGTTATAAGGAGTGGTGGTGTTTTGGGCCTCTGTTTGTTTTTGGCAGTTGCAGGTCAGTGAATGTGTTGTTTTAGTGGTTGTTGGACATGTTTTGTGGCTTTGTTCCATTCGAATGGTGTATTCTTGTGTCGTTTTGGTTTGTCCTGGTTGTGTACGTGCGTTTTTAGCGTGTATACGGTGTGTACATGGCCCATTTTGTGGTACAGTGCTGTCCTTGTGTGTGGCTTGGTACGACTCGTACATGCAGTTGTGATGTTGGGGCCTGGGGTGCGCTCCGTACTTAGGATGTTGTGGCGGGGGTACGCTCCATGCATACGCGGGTGGGGGTACGACTCTAACGTACACGGGTGTAGATACACGGGGGTATGACACGTACACGGGTGTACATACACGGGGGGTACGACACGTACACGGGTGTACATACACGGGGGGTACGACACGTACACTGGTGTACATACACGGGGGTACGACACGTACACGGGTGTACATACACGGGGGGTTCGACACGTACAGGAGTGTAGATACACAGGGGGTACGACACGTACACGGGTGTACATACACGGGGGGTACGACACGTACACGGGTGTACATACACGGGTGTACATACACGGGGGTACGACACGTACACGGGTGTACATACACAGGGGTATGACACGTACACGGGTGTACATACACGGGGGGTTCAACACGTACAGGGGTGTAGATACACGGGGGGTACGACACGTACACGGGTGTACATACACGGGGGTACGACACGTACAGGGGTGTACATACACGGGGGTACAACATGTACATGGGTGTACATACACGGGTGGGGGTTCGACATGTACAGGGGTGTACATACACGGGGGTACGACACGTACAGGGGTGTACATACACGGGGGTACGACACGTACACGGGTGTACATACACAGGTGGGGGTACGACACGTACACGGGTGTACATACACGGGGGGGTACGACACGTACACGGGTGTACATACACGGGGGTTCGACACGTACAGGGGTGTAGATACACGGGGTACGACACGTACACGGGTGTACATACACGGGGGTACGACACGTACAGGGGTGTACATACATGGGGGGTACGACACGTACACGGGTGTACATACACGGGTGGGGGTTCGACACGTACAGGGGTGTACATACAGGGGGGTACGACACGTACAGGGGTGTACATACACGGAGGTACGACACGTACACGGGTGTACATACACGGGGGGTACGACACATACACGGGTGTACATACACGGGGGTACGACACGTACACGGGTGTACATACACGGGTGGGGGTACGACACGTACACGGGTGTACATACACGGGGGGTACGACACGTACAGGTGTGTAGATACACGGGGGTACGACACGTACACGGGTGTACATACATGGGTGGGGGTACGACACGTACACGGGTGTAGATACACGGGGGGTATGACACGTACAGGGGTGTACACACACGGGGGTACGACACGTACACGGGTGTACATACACGGGGGGTACGACTCGAATGTACGGGGGCTGGGGGGAGTGTTGGGCGCGTATGCGGGCACATGTCTCCATGGTTGCTATGGGAGTTCGGTGCGGACGGTGTTTTTTCCATGCGGTTGTAACATCGGACGCACGGGATGGATCGTGATTCCCCGGTCGGACTTCACATTTCACATTTGTAAGGTAAATCGTCCGTGGACGTGTCGGACACTTTTTCCGACCCGAGGACGTGTGGGGAATACTTCCCAATGCGATTCGTATGGACTTTTTCCCATGCGAATCGTAATTGGCAGTTTGTACGGCACTTGTACGATTCGTACGGTAAAAAGACCCGATATGAGTCGGACGGGCAATTTTTTTACCGGATCGTGATCGGCACCACAATGTATATGTTTAATTAAAGTTTTATTAAATTATATATATTAATTATACATTTTAAATATTATACAATATATTTAATTATGTTTATTTAATTTCTAAGTATAATTTGGTTTATTTTACATATATTTTTAAAGTAAAAGAAAAACGATATTTTTAATAACGATATTTTTGACATCGATATTTAATTTTCGATATTTTTGTACTTACCATGTTGTAGATAGGATGTCGATATTCTTGACATCGATATTTTTGTTGCGATATATTTGTAGGTCGATTTTCTGTCTGTCGAAATTATGTCATACAACCGTCCATGAAGTACAGCAAAGTGGCTCTTATTGAGTGCTTCCCTACTCAAAGAAGCAGCTCCACATGGCTGTAGTAACTGGTTGCCTTAAAGTTAAGCAGTGGACTCACTTGGTGCAATCATGTTTCCTGTATTTAATTATTGCTTCAGCTCAAGGTTTGATGTGAAGTTGGGTGTTGGTGTGGTTTCCTCCTCAGCCCCAGCACCTGCCCAGCACTGGTAAAGGAAGCTAAATCAAGGCAGAATACTAAGATTCTCACATGCTGTGACAGAGTGAAATGCAGTGTTGTCCCTGCAGCCATTTATGTCCCTCCCTTCCTCAAACCCCTCTGTGGTTCTTCCAGGAGAGAACGCAAAGGTGCCTGGAGTATGAATGATATACACATATGTTCTGCTTGGGTTGTCGGATCAGATAGAACCTGCTCAACAGAGCCTTTCTAACCCAGTCAGAACGTTACCCCCTCCCTAGGGCCTATTTACAATAAGTAACCACATATACACATGTACCACCTAAGGACAGGGAATTCCTATTATATGGATATATATATATATATATATATATAGCAGCCTCGCGGTCTCAGACAGACCCAGGACTTCCTGCCCAGACGGCAGCCCCAGCCTCGCGGTCTCAAACAGACCCAGGACTTCCTACCCAGACGGCAGCCCCAGCCTCGCGGTCTCAAACAGACCCAGGACTTCCTACCCAGTCGGCAGCCTCAGCCTCGCGGTCTCAAACAGACCCAGGACTTCCTACCCAGACGGCAGCCTCAGCCTTACGGTCTCAAACAGACCCAGGACTTCCTACCCAGACGGCAGCCCCAGCCTCGCGGTCTCAAACAGACCCAGGACTTCCTGCCCAGACGGCAGCCTCAGCCTCACGGTCTCAAACAGACCCAGGACTTCCTACCCAGACGGCAGCCTCAGCCTCGCGGTCTCAGACAGACCCAGGACTTCCTACCCAGACGGCAGCCTTAGCACGAGCTCATCCTATTATTACCATAATACACGACAGGGGAATCAGGGTTACCATGTATCAGATCACACAAAGACCACTAGTTGAGCACAACCTGTTCTTCAGTTCGAGGGGCTCCTTCCTCCCTCATTCAGTTACCACTTACCTGATCAGGATTAGCATCTGTTCATGTCAAGTAACAGCTGACTAGAAGAATAGGCTACCCTCTCATGCAAGAGCACATGTTGGTTCACTATAACATCAGATCACACAAAGACTGCTAGTTGAGCACAACCTGTTCTCCAGTTCGAGGGGCTCCTTTCTCCCTCACTCAGTTACCACTTACCTGATCAGGATTAACATCTGTTCATGTCAAGTAACAGCTGACTAGAAGAATAGGCTACCCTCTTATACAAGAACACACAGCACATGTTGACTCACTACAAACTGAATACTTTATTTAGTTACTACATACACGCTCACAGAATACATCACATATAACCTGCAAGGAAAGTGAAAGATTAAGTTGTACACTCTAATAAAAAGGGGTCGACATCACCTTGGTCGTATGTAGCCTGCACTCAATGGCCATCCAGGTTCCCTTCCCGTCTGCGCCTCGGCTTCGCCTGGAAGTCACACCTCTGCAGTCACAGATCTACTCCCTTCTCTTTTCTCCGAGTCACTGGGACCTCTTCCTCATTGGCTACTCTCTTCTCTTTGGCTGCTGTGTTAGAAGAATATCTGTCTCTCGGTTTTTCTCCACCTTCAAGTTTATCATCTGTCTTCCCTGGAATAAATAGTAGCTCTACTGCTAACGGCCAGGTGCCGCCCACGGACTAAAAGCAAGTGCCAGTGTCTGCCTCAGACTTTCACTAATATAGATGTGCATTTTCTCATGGAAAATACCAGCACGTAACCTGCCGCCCACCAAATTCCTGTACCTCCCCGTGCCAAGGACACGTTCCCAGCCGGCCTGATGTAGTGTCTTCGGCATGAAGAAAAATACAATCCTTCGATAAGGGCCGGCCTGAACCGGTTCTCTCCAAGCGAATAACACCTCCTAACTAAAACACTGCCTATGACCTAGAAGCTTCCCAAGCTGCCAGAGCAGGAGGAAAGATGGAGTCTCTCCCGTTTAAGGCCTACCAGGCCTGAATTCAGCACGGCTCCATGAAATACCCTCACTACAGAACATATTACCCCTAATGCTAACAAATCTATCCCCTAGGATATGTATGCAAACCCTGATCTATGGGGAAGAACACAGGATCATGTCGAAGTGCCTAATAAATAGGCTCTATACACTACTCTAACCCTTAGACTTGAATGGAAAGAGACTGAAGTCACATTAGGCCCCTTTTAACACAGAAAGGCCGGGGAAATCGAGCAATACATTTCACCCTTGACTTCAGTCTATTATACATTCATTAAATAGAACTAACATCGGTGGAAGAATAATATCTCTCCCGTTTAAGGCCTACCAGGCCTGAATTCAGCACGGCTCCATGAAATACCCTCACTACAGAACAGATTACCCCTAATGCTAACGAATCTATCCCCTAGGATATGTATGCAAACCCTGATCTATGGGGAAGAACACAGGATCATGTCGAAGTGCCTAATAACTAGGCTCTATACACTACTCTAACCCCTAGACTTGAATGGAAAGAGACTGAAGTCACATCAATAGCAGTACATTTCACCCTTGACTTCAGTCTATTATACAGAACACAGGATCATGTCGAAGTGCCTAATAACTAGACTCTATACACTACTCTAACCCCTAGACTTGAATGGAAAGAGACTGAAGTCACATCAATCGCTCTACAACACAATAAGGCCGGAAAGATCGAGCAGTACATTTCACCCTTGACTTCAGTCTATTATATATTCATTAAACAGGACTAACATCGGTGGAAGAATAATATGAAACAAAACGAACTGATCTATGTCTAGTACCAAGTGTGCAGAATTGAAGTAGTGAAGGAATACACTGAATAAAGCAACAGATAGAAATCAAAATGCCGATAATAATCAGAATACCTAACAATCGTGTCCATGTTTAAGCAAAAGATAATCAATGGCCGCTCGAGTTTGCAAAATGGTCCTACGTTCACCCTGGGCGTCCAATAGCATGTCAGACAGGACTGTAGAAGTATTATTAATGGATTTCACCATCCAGCAGGCCATTTTCTCAATAGATTTGGCATTATAGACTGCCAAAGCAGGAACACCAATAATTCTCATCCACACAACTTACAAGCACCACTGTGCACACAGAGAAGTTTGAAGCAAGGTAGAGTCAAAAGGCAGAATCACATTAGACCACGTCAAAGCCAATAGGTCAAAATCATAATTCACCTAACCCAAATAACATTATACGCTAAATCCCTCAGTATACAACATTGAGCACATGTGTGCACCACCACCCACAAGACTGCACCTCAACATACCATACCTTCTATTCTTGGAAAGACTATTCCACTAAAAGGCAGAACACACTTAAGTCAGTACAGAATGGTGGTGGTTGAGGGTCACCATTGGGTGTCAGACCACAAGTGGCTGATTCACTACATTGCACCCCATGACCCTTGATCATCACCATTCACATATGTCAAAAACAAAATCTAGCAAATAGCAACTGTATTACATAACTGAAAAGCAAAACTATCATTAAAGTACTGCATATCGCAATTGAAAGCAAAAACCATTGAAAACCACATGTCTAAATTAAAAGTCACAACTACTAAAAAGCACATGTTGAAACAGCAACTCATGTGTGGAAGTGGCTACACAAAAAAAAAAAAAAAAAACATAATTCAAAACAAATCATGACTAAAAAGCAAAAACTCATCAAAGGTATACGATAATCACTGTAGAGCAAATAAAGGCTGCATTCTCTAAACACATGTAGTAGCCACAACTCAGGTGCATCTAGAAATAGCTCATAGACATCCGGATACATGTTGAATGGATACAGAAAATAAATCAATCAAGCTTTTGAATGCTCCTAATGCTTCTAATGGTTAAACTGGGGACTCCACTGTCAAACTCATATATAGTAGCAACAGCTACAAGTTATTACTGTTCACTAACTTAGAAAATATCTACTCTGATCGCTGCAAAGCGTCTCTATTGATCTCCATCCCTTGAAAAAAAAAAACCAGTCCTTCAGTATGAAAAAAAAAACCACACAGCCGCCTTCCATGGCATCCGAACTCCACGTTGAGAAAACAGTTCTGGCAAAGCACATCCTGTAATTCCCTCTTTTGTCGTTTGTTTTCACCGTCACACAAGCAGTCACCTTGTGTGAAAGGCACACAGCCTTCATGCATATAAAGTTGGCCTCACGTGAAGGAAACAGTTCCACACTTTGCCGATCCCATTTTGCTTGGAAAGAAGCAGTCCATCATGCTCTCCGGTATACATCAGCAGCTGTATCTCCTTGATAAGGGAGGACCCCATCCAGTCTGGATAGCCACAGGCATCAGCCGCCACCGTCTCGTCTGGTGATCACTCCAGGCTTGGGGGGGGAAGGGAAGGGAAGGGGGGAGGGGGGGGGAGAGGGAGGGCCCCACTCACACGGGAGAAGGGAGTCCCACTCACACGCGGAGAACTGGGCGAATCTGAAAAAGAAACAAGCATCACTCTTCTTGCAAAGAACATTTTTCAAAAGTACACTTCTTCCGTCTTGCATTTCTAAAAATACAATATTTTAATTTCTGTCTACATAGGTCTCCTCCAGCTCTGGGGAATTGTGTAAGAATACTCCTAACCCTTTAGCCTCTGAAGTCTTGATAAAATCCCTCCTTTTCTATACACAGCAAGAAGGGCTGGGGCAGTCTCCTTCTCTCACTTCTCTCAATGTACTCCTCACAGGCGCTGCCCCCCTTCACAAATCTCCGCGGACACTAAATGGCCCCTTGCCAAACATAACAAGCAGAGACTTCTCCGGCTGTCTGTAGCTCACACCTTATCTCCTTCAAGGTCGGAGTGAGCTGCACTCCTGCCAAGTTTCTTGGCTCCTCATGGGGGGGGGGGCCTGCGCCTGTGCAAGCCTCCCAGACATCTATCTCCATGAAGCTGTCCCTGCCTACGGAGGAGAGGAGCTGAGATGGGATGACCCCTCCCGTAGGAATTCCTTCTCGGACTTCACAGAAAGCCCGAGCTCTGCTCAGCGTTGCTGGATGATCTCACTGCATGTCTGAGAGGAAAAACAGCTTCAACCACTCCTTACCTCCAGCAAGACTTCACATTCTTTAATCTGAAAATGCTCTCCCATTCTGTCCAACCAATTCTAGCAAATTCTTAACTGACATTAGTCTATCACCCCATGAGAAAAAAAACTAAACTGCTCTTGACATATCAAAAAGAAAAAAAAAAAAACATTGGCAATATCAAAAGGCACATATCAAGTCCCATGCTACTTCTGTAACAATATCTGGGACAGCATCAATCAAAGAAGGTATATTTGCACACAGGCGACACAATTAGGGTCACCACTTCAGTCTGTCAAGCCCTTCATGATCTCACTGAGCCCTTCATGCCCATCAGGCAGTCTGTACTGTTTCAAATTAATTTCCTTTATAACATAGGGCACCTTCACTGGGAAATCTTGTGTTTCAAACTCCACTTCAGGACTGTCGATCAAATCCTGTGCAAACTATATGTCTGTCTGTACATGCCACTTAATAACCAGTGCAATCTCCCAGAGGCAAACCACACTGACTCTAAGTCTGTTCTGTCCAGTATTTGTTGGTGCGCAAAAGCACAACATGTGTCCAGCATCTGAATTTAAAAGTGACCTATTATTTCCCTGCACTTTCCTGTAACTAAAAAGGGCACAGTGCTCTAGAAGTAACTCACCAAATAAATGTCCATGTTAATGAAGTGGCCACATATCAGACTTATCGTACGCAATCCGCTGTTCACATTCAAAATCACATTGTTGCAATTCTCTTTCAAGGCAAAATGTATCATTCACTGGCATGCCTAATGTATGTCCGCAACCGGTGATCGTGAAGCCTAAAACATTAGTCTGTTTACTTTCATGCACATTCCTTTCTGGCTGAGAGAGCTCCTCAGAAGAATTAATGAAAACCGTCTGTGTAGCTCGTAGCCTGCCTGCATTCTCTGTTACACTTATCACACCTGAATCATTCTGGCATGGCAAAGTAAACAACTGCACAGCCTGGTACACGTTTAATTTTGTCTTCAAAGATATATTAGCAAACTGGGCATCAACTAGCTCTGCTTTCAACTCACTACGTTCTTATTGCAAATGCCCACATGTGTAATGCATATTAACCAACACTTGAAAGGGATCCAGCCCTTTCTGCCTCACGTAGCAAGCTATTTATAAGCACTTTTTACAAGACACGCTGAAACACACACACATACCAATGCTAAAGCAGCACAATTAGCTCACTTCACGAGCCAGCACATCATACGGTCTGCCCCCATGCAAATAAATCAATTGATATCTAACAGTCTGCTTTCAATTTCTCAGCCCACTCACGGGCTAAGGCTTCACAAGGCGTTGAATCCCAGCCGGGAATATCAACGGGCAACTTAAAAGTAGATTTACATTGTCTAGAACACATCGTGAAAAAGAGAGAAGAAGAAAAAGAAAAGAAAGAAGAAGAAAGGCTAGACACACCAGCATATCACAAAGAATATACAAACAAAACCACGCACACGCCGGCAGCAAACACGATACAACACAACGCACACAGAATACTTAAACGGTTCACGACGCCAAATGTTCTGCTTGGGTTGTCGGATCAGATAGAACCTGCTCAACAGAGCCTTTCTAACCCAGTCAGAACGTTACCCCCTCCCTAGGGCCTATTTACAATAAGTAACCACATATACACATGTACCACCTAAGGACAGGGAATTCCTATTATATGGATATATATATATATATATATATATAGCAGCCTCGCGGTCTCAGACAGACCCAGGACTTCCTGCCCAGACGGCAGCCCCAGCCTCGCGGTCTCAAACAGACCCAGGACTTCCTACCCAGACGGCAGCCCCAGCCTCGCGGTCTCAAACAGACCCAGGACTTCCTACCCAGTCGGCAGCCTCAGCCTCGCGGTCTCAAACAGACCCAGGACTTCCTACCCAGACGGCAGCCTCAGCCTCACGGTCTCAAACAGACCCAGGACTTCCTACCCAGACGGCAGCCCCAGCCTCGCGGTCTCAAACAGACCCAGGACTTCCTGCCCAGACGGCAGCCTCAGCCTCACGGTCTCAAACAGACCCAGGACTTCCTACCCAGACGGCAGCCTCAGCCTCGCGGTCTCAGACAGACCCAGGACTTCCTACCCAGACGGCAGCCTTAGCACGAGCTCATCCTATTATTACCATAATACACGACAGGGGAATCAGGGTTACCATGTATCAGATCACACAAAGACCACTAGTTGAGCACAACCTGTTCTTCAGTTCGAGGGGCTCCTTCCTCCCTCATTCAGTTACCACTTACCTGATCAGGATTAGCATCTGTTCATGTCAAGTAACAGCTGACTAGAAGAATAGGCTACCCTCTCATGCAAGAGCACATGTTGGTTCACTATAACATCAGATCACACAAAGACTGCTAGTTGAGCACAACCTGTTCTCCAGTTCGAGGGGCTCCTTTCTCCCTCACTCAGTTACCACTTACCTGATCAGGATTAACATCTGTTCATGTCAAGTAACAGCTGACTAGAAGAATAGGCTACCCTCTTATACAAGAACACACAGCACATGTTGACTCACTACAAACTGAATACTTTATTTAGTTACTACATACACGCTCACAGAATACATCACATATAACCTGCAAGGAAAGTGAAAGATTAAGTTGTACACTCTAATAAAAAGGGGTCGACATCACCTTGGTCGTATGTAGCCTGCACTCAATGGCCATCCAGGTTCCCTTCCCGTCTGCGCCTCGGCTTCGCCTGGAAGTCACACCTCTGCAGTCACAGATCTACTCCCTTCTCTTTTCTCCGAGTCACTGGGACCTCTTCCTCATTGGCTACTCTCTTCTCTTTGGCTGCTGTGTTAGAAGAATATCTGTCTCTCGGTTTTTCTCCACCTTCAAGTTTATCATCTGTCTTCCCTGGAATAAATAGTAGCTTTACTGCTAACGGCCAGGTGCCGCCCACGGACTAAAAGCAAGTGCCAGTGTCTGCCTCAGACTTTCACTAATATAGATGTGCATTTTCTCATGGAAAATACCAGCACGTAACCTGCCGCCCACCAAATTCCTGTACCTCCCCGTGCCAAGGATACGTTCCCAGCCGGCCGGCCTGATGTAGTGTCTTCGGCATGAAGAAAAATACAATCCTTCGATAAGGGCCGGCCTGAACCGGTTCTCTCCAAGCGAATAACACCTCCTAACTAAAACACTGCCTATGACCTAGAAGCTTCCCAAGCTGCCAGAGCAGGAGGAAAGATGGAGTCTCTCCCGTTTAAGGCCTACCAGGCCTGAATTCAGCACGGCTCCATGAAATACCCTCACTACAGAACAGATTACCCCTAATGCTAACGAATCTATCCCCTAGGATATGTATGCAAACCCTGATCTATGGGGAAGAACACAGGATCATGTCGAAGTGCCTAATAAATAGGCTCTATACACTACTCTAACCCTTAGACTTGAATGGAAAGAGACTGAAGTCACATTAGGCCCCTTTTAACACAGAAAGGCCGGGGAAATCGAGCAATACAACATAGTGAGGCACCTGGTAGTTTACTCAAGGGTGAGGACCCCATCATCCAGCACAATCAAACTCATGTAGCTGCCAGTTGTGGAATACAAGTTATCCACACAGATAAGCAATGCTGGGATGTTAAAATCCACATGTTACACATATATCCATGCTTATTGTTTAAAGTAAAGCAACACACAAAAGAAAGATAACAGTTTTAGGGCCTCATTTCGTGGAGGGAAATAGCTGGACGAATGTCTGATGTTACAACGCATACATTTACAACGCAGTTTTTACATTGCAACATCCTTTACAACGCATTCTTTTACATCGCATGCCATTACATTGCATTTTCAGAAACTTCCTTTACAACGCATTCCATTACATCGCATTATACCATTACAATGCACACCATTACAATGCACACCATTACAAAGCATACCATTACAACGCATACCATTACATCGTATTTAAGGTAAGTGTTGGATAGTGTAGGGGTAAAAATTACTATTCTATCTCCAGTGAGTGAAACAGTAGGGTAAGTGTCAGATAGTGTAAGGGTACTATGCGTTGTAATGGTATGCGTTGTAATCACTTGCGATGTAATGCCTGCGTTGTAGTGACATGCGTTGTAATGACATGCGTTGTAGTGACATGCGATGTAATGGCTGCGTTGTAATGACATGCGATGTAAAGGATGTTGCGATGTAATGACTGAGTTGTAAAGGTAGTACAATGTAATGACTGCATTGGAAAGGTTGTTTCCCAGTTGGACATCTGCCTAAAAATGTGATTGCCCTCTCCACAGACCTCTGCTTTCTATGGAAAGCGGTGCTACCAATGGCAGAACCCCTGTCAGATCTTCGTTTGGAAGCACTGACTTAGTGGATGTGACAAATGCAGAAATGGCATTAGACCATCCACCCAGTGTTCAGTGAGTCATCCAATGACATACGGTGGCATTCCATCTGTGTAGAACGTCTATGAAAACCATGGAGTTCTTGCATAAAGAACCATGAAAACATCCAGACATGCTTGTCGAAATCTCCCAGAGCATCTGGGACGTTGTGATGTGGGTCACGGAAATGGGTTCATTCCCATCATCCACATTGTGCTGGGGACGAAAAACAGCATCTTGAGGAAGAGTCAAGATGAAATGAAGGGCAACTAATCCCCTAATAATGAGATTAATCTTTCAAAATAGTAATTACTCCTGAGGTAGTAAAGTGAGTTCATCTAGTGATTCACAACAGTTCTCTTTGTGAAAACCTTCCATTTTCTTAGATCTGAATTTTCGGAGGCCTTATGGAACCAGTGGTAAACATCAGTCTTCACCACAAATATTGCCGCGTAAACATGGGTTGTCTGATTCCACAGCTCTCAGCTTAAGCAAGTCAGAACTCTAGCTGCAACAAGCCCATGTTGGTTTCAAAAGGGAATATCCTAGAAAGAACAATAGTATTGATGCAGCGGAAGCGGTGGTGGGGGGGTCATACAATATCCCACACTAACCTTTACAATACCTAAAGAAGCGTAAATACTATAATGACGGGTCCATAAGTCATTATCATTTCTGTTAGCAATATCAAAGGTCCTCCAATGGATCTTTGGTAGAGCTAAAAGGGACTAATTAACTAAATAGAGAAATCAGAGAACTATTCCTTCATGAGGGAATGAAGAAACAGCTATACCATAAAATACACCACATATTCATCTAATATTGCCAAATGTTATTTCAAGAATAAGTCAAAACTCAGGCAATAACGACAGACACTATTCTTTCTAGGTACCTTTGATATTATTTTCAGAAAATATGAATGGTCATACACAAACACAAATCATAAGAAAACTTTGCTCATAGTATCACAGGCAAAACATCACAGTTATCACAAGCAGAGTAACTCGGAGATCATCAAATTTTAGGTGAGAAATAAGGGAGGAAGGAAGAGAATAAGGAAACATCAGGGAAATCACAGTTCAGTTACCTCTCTGTAAATTAGGGAAAACGAATGTACACTGTACAATTAGTCAAGAAAACTATCTCCATGTCCGTAGGAGAGTAGTATGGGCAGCATCACCAGCCGATGGTGTGGAAAGTCTCTAGGGTAAAAAGTTCTCCGCAATTAAAATTGCCAGGCAGAGCGATCAGGAATCAGCACAACGTACAGCATACCACGGATGCAGGACAGGTCACCAGAATGTGAACAAGCCGAAAATCATTTTATCACCAGCATCTTTATACTGATTTCGCAGCGTTGTTACACTAAGTTAGAAACTTTCCTAAACCCTACAAGCCACTCTTTATTGGTCAGTAACTAGGGGAGCCAAACATCTCCTAACAATGACTTTACAAATTTCTCTAAGCAGTCTTTGTCTAATAATTGTACAACTTCCTAGAGAGGAAGAAAGAAACTACAATTACATATCTTGCAGCTACATAGCAACAGTTTCTTTCTAAATCCTCGCCTAGACAGGAAAGAGTCATACTATTCTCCGTTCTCTAAGGATGTGAATGTTATTCTTTACAAGGACATCAGGAAGCGACGTGAGGAGAAACAAAGGAGCACGGAAGCACATCCCCTTACCAATACATTTTCTAAGGCCTACACAATTTAGCAAGGAAAATAGAAAAATAATAATTTCTACATTTCCAGGCCTACACTACTTTCACGAAGAATAAAAGAGCTTTCTCGTGTTTGTGCTTGAATATTACTGCAGTTCAGGAAACATAAGAACATTAATGTTAGACCTGCAAATTAATAATTTCTTCTCATTCTATCATTCTTCATAACACTATAAAGAAATCTTTCATTCTACATGTGTTATTCTGATTCTTTAAAACACGTGCAGCTTTGCACATATTCGGTCGTACCTTCCATGTCTTCACGTTTTAATAATTTTGGTTTTCATACCGTTAGTAATTTTATTATAACACACACATGGGTGGATATTCCAAAGCTGATTTTATTAGCAAAAATCATGCTCCATCAATCCCCCATTTGATGGTATCCCAAACCATCACACCAACCCATATCAGATTATTATCGGATGATGAACAATCAGAATGCAGTAGTTCTGATCTGTTTCAGCCTAACACCCTCTAAGTCCTTCCAGGCATCGTAATAAATCCCCCTTCGATCTCCCATTTCCATTTCTTCTCTTTTCCTTTTTCTTGCACGCCATTTTCCCTCAGTAGGCTTACTCTTGCGACATTTGTAAATAAGGTATTATTATTAGAATGCTCACAGCGACAGCAATTATCGGTGTTAATATCCTCCCTAATAAGCTGTTAGAAAAATTGGAAAACCAGTTACCTATGAAAGAAATACTCCTGCCAATTTTTTCCCATGCACCATCAGCCTTCAGTTTTGTCAGATCATCATGCAAATGAGTAATGTTACTAATACATCCCTCCAAATCCTTGCTCTTATCAGGGATATAAGTGCAACATTGTTGGATCTTTAACATACTACAGATTCTGCCTTCTTTTGCCAAGAGTACATCTAAGGCATGTCTAATTTGTAAAACTATGGTCCTCATAGCAACCATTTCAGTATCAACCATCAAGAACCCTTCAGCGGTATCCGTAGATAAACAATCAACCATTGTAGACAATTTTCGAATTTTCTTTGAATTTAGAATAACCCCAACTGAAGTTATCAATGCACCAAATATATCCCCAATTATTTCAGCAGCACTCAAACCCCTTATGCTCCGAGTTAGTTGCTTTTCATTGGTTCCTTGTTTATCATTCAAGTGGCAGATCTTTGGAAAGACAATTCCCATGTAACAACATCCATACCAGTGTGATGACAACCTATAGTAGGCATTTTTACCACAAATGAAATACACCCCTAGGGTAAACAGGATCTGTAACACCCTTTAAGCCCCAACCTCCGGTAATTAGGAAAGTGGGTTCACATTCACTGGAACCAACAAAATGGTTATTATAATAGGTTTTCTTCCTTAGTATGCAAAGCTTTCCCCTATGGGGCCAATCCTGAGCCATTGCAGCATAAGTATTGTCACTCTTGCTACTGACTTACTTGGATAAGCCTAGGGTGATCGCCAGCATCCACGGGAGCGAAGACTAGAATCACAACTCTCCCCTAGGGTATAGTCATCATCAGAGGAGACCATAAACTGAGTAATGAGTTTACACCCAGGGGAAGAGATGGGACCAGGAAAGGATCTCAGGGTAGCCCACCAGGGAGGCTGAAGGAGCTCAGAGGTTAGGAGCCAGGTAAGGACACAGAAGACTGCAAAAAAGAAAAATAATAAACAAGGGAATAAAAGGAGAGAAGGGAAGAATTTATGCCAATAATGCAATAATCAAGAACACACTTCTTCCCCCCACTGTGTATGACGTTTGGCGTATCTAGAGAGGTTGTGTACCTTCGCAATCCTTTTCTCTACTAAATGACGAGGTTCTGTCCAATTCGTATGTCCCTCCCAGAGGGCGAGGAGGTAAGGATGAGGAAGAATGTGACTCTCCTGCTCGGAGAATATCCAGTAGTGAGTTGCGCATTAATGGCAGGTCTGGATGTGTCAATAAAGTTTGTTGTCAATAAAGTTTGTTGATAAAGTAAACAAATAACGGAACACCACAATCCGCTCGTAAGTCTTTGATAGTGGCCAGGACACTCGACAATATTCTCTCTGATTCTCGGCCAAGTACCAGTAAATGCAGAGTACAGCCTGGGTGATATTGGTATCGTTAGACTGTGTTCTGTGAAGCAGTTAATAAACAACAAGTGCACACGCGCCGCGCGTGTAACGTACCAGAACACCGTGATCCAAATCGGGGCAGTGAGCGGCGAGTGATTCCGGTTGCAGTGGATGACTCCTCCTGTCGCTGGTGCAATGCGGTATGCGGAAAGATTGAAGAGAATCCCAAAACCCCGTAGCCAGAGCGGGGAAGAGGAAATGATTCAGGGTACCAGAGCTCGTAGAGGAGTGTCTCGGGGATCCGTAACACGGGAGGTGGATACAAAGTTTCAGGATCGATCCTCGGCTGCAGGGTGAGCAAATAATCCCAGGGAAAACAAGACGTGCAGGGAAGTTTCCACCAGTGAATGCAGGAGGCTACTTCAGTACAGTTGGGTTCCGATGTCCGTAGAATACACCTATTCCAAGGTAAGGCAAGGTTTCCAGCGAGGTTCGCACGAGCTTTGAAAAGCCAAGCAACGAACTCAAGGAGTGGCTTAGTTTTAAAGTCCTCCTGGACCAATGAGCTCGGTCAATGAGGGAATGGGACGGTACACAACCCTAGCCCTGTAGTGATGCATTATGGGCGTTGCAGTGAGAATGAGGGATGCGTGCTTAAGGCACAAGTGGCTGAGCGTGTAACAAGTATCAGTCTTTTGATAATATCCTTCTTTATGTGCCTATCAAGGCTCTTTACTTTTCTGTTCAGCAGCCCTGCGTTTAAACTCTCTACGTCTATCTTCTACTGTATTTATTAAATCAATCTCTATATTGTGTAACCTACAGGTTAAATTAATGTCTATGTGCATATACTGTATCTATCGTCTTAGTAGTGTGAAAAAACTCTCCCAAATATTCTGCATCCTTAGCACTATATACTATATTCACATTCTTTCTAATAGGAATTTCTGAAAATACTAAGTCATAATGTTAATAAAGCAATTTTGTGAAGACATTTAACGAATAATCACTAAAGGATTTATCCAAATGTAAGACACTACTGGTTATTTCTTTCATATTAGTATCTGAATTTTCTTTCAGAATACTTTTAGTAACCAAAGTTGCATGCTAATTATTGTTAGTAGTAATATTTACTACATTAATAAACATAAATTGAGGTATCACAAATGTTAACCCCTTCGCTGCTAGGCCTTTTCCTCCCCCTGTGCTGTGCCTTTTTTTGGCTATTTGGGGTAGTTTTCCAACATCATGGGGATTCTAAAGGTAACCAGGGTTTGTGGATTCCCTAGAAATTAGCCAAAATACAGCAATTTTTTGGGGGGATAAAACGGGAAAAAAGGGCTACAGATTAAAGCGTCTGTTTTTTTCCCTGCAAATGGTATCAAAAAGGTGTTGCAGTGCTGAAATCACCATCTTCCCAGCTTTCAGGGACAAGCAGACTTTTGTCAGAAAGCCAAAATTTTGTACACAGTTTTGGCATTTTTCTGGGACATAGCCTATTTTCGCTATTTTTTGTGCTTTCAACCTCCTTCCAGTTGATGGTAGAAATGGGTATAAAAGCAATAATGGATCCTGGAAAGCTATACATTTTAGAAAAGTAGACACAATTCTGAATTCAGCAAGGGTTCATTTGTGTAGATCCTTCAAGGTTTATTTATAGAAACTAATAGTTAAATATAGGAAAAATTGAAAATGAGTTGACAAAAAACAGCCATTTGTGTCAACGTTTTCACCTGTAACTTCATCTAATTATGACAGCTGTTTGAAAGCAATATACCGTTACATCTGCTGGACCTTTCTGGTTGTGGGGATATATAGGACTTGTAGGTTCACCAAGAACTTGACGAACCCAGAGCCAATAACTGAGCAGCGTCTTATAATGGTTTTTTATTATGTACCGGGTATATAGCAATTATTTTGGGAAAATGTATACATGGAAAAATCGGTATGAAAGACACCTATGTATTTCTGAAATGGGATCAAAATATAAAGTTTAGAAACGGTAAATATTTGCACATTTCCGAAATTGGGAGTACCCATACTAGCATGAGAATTATAGGTTATTTTTCAAAATTGTCTTTCATTTGGAAGTCAGAAATGCATTGAAAGTCAATAGGTAATAACAGTTGCTCTCCAATTCTGTATTACCCTAAGTCTCCCGATAAAATTTGTACCTCACTTGTCTGGGTAGGCCTAGTGCCCACGACAGGAAAAGGCCGAAAACGCAAAGTGGACACACCACATTTTACGGTGAAAACTGACACTATTTTGCAAAGTGTCTAGCTATAGATTTTGAACCCTAGCTCTACCGGCACCTAGGGAAACCTAGCAAACCTATACATTATTTAAAACTAGACACCCAGGGGAATCTAGGATGGGGTGACTTGTTTGGCTCTCAAGAGGTTCTGTAACCTGGCTCTCACCAGGTTCTGTAACCCAGAATCCCTTTCAAACCTCAAAATTTGTAGAAGAAAAACACAATTATTTTCTTCACATTTCTGTGGTGGAAAGTTCTGGAATCTGTGTGGATCCACAAAATTCCACCCAGCCTGCATTCCCCAAAGTCTTCCGAGAAAAATGGTACCTCACTTGTGTGGGTGGGTCAAGTACCCGCGACAGGCAAGGGCCCAAAGCCTATTGTGGAGACTTCAAACTTGCGGTTTTTTGGCCCCGGGCTCGGAAGCCATCTCTGGAAACCTACCAAACCCACACATTTCTGAAAACCAGACACCCTGGGGAGTCCAGCAAGGTATGGCTTGCATGGGTCCCCCAACATTTCCCTACAGAGAATCCCCTGCAAACCTCAAATTTAGATGAAAAAAACCACTTTTTTCTCAAATTTCTGTGTGTGAAAGTTCTGGAATCTGCGTGGATCCACAAATTTCTTTCCACAGAGCATTCCCTCAGGTCTCCCAATAAAAATGAAACCTCACTCGTGTGGGTGAGTCAAGTATCCACGACAGGCAATGACCCAAAACCTATTGAGGAGAGATCAAAATGACCTATCACAAAACAACCTGGTTTTGCAAGGGGGGTCCCATGAGTTTTTGGCCCCGGGCTCAACGGCCACCTAGGGAAACCTACCAAACCCACACATTTCTGAAAACTAGACACCTGGGGGAGTCCAGCAAGGTATGGCTAGCGTGGGTCCCACAGCATTCTCCTACCCAGAATGCCCTGCAAACTGTAGAAATCAATGAAGACTCGTAGACAGCTCTTGTAGTAAGTTGTTTATTCTTCAAGTTACATCTTAAGTTCCAATGTAGGTCTCAATATAAGCCCCACCAAGTGCAACCTTCTGGCTGCTCAGACCATCTTCTCCAACTGCCACCCTTCAAGTACAAACATCCATAACATTCCAAATGACATCACATAGCTAGAGCATCAGGCAGAGCACCAGGGCAAGGGAGATGTATTACATAAGAAGCAGATTACTACACAAACCTCAAATTTAGCTGAAAAAACCCACTTTTTTTCTCAAATCTCTGTATGTTCTGGAGTCTACATGGTTCCAAATATTTCATACCACCCAGTTTGGAATTTCTCCAGGAGGGGGGGTTATTGTCCAGCCCCCACCCCTACATGAATAAAAAAAAAAATCCCTGGTTTCTAGTGGGCTACTGTCCCCATATATCCCCCAGGGGGGCAGAAAGACTGGAATTTGTGTGGGCGGGGGTGGGGGCATTGGCATGTCCGTTTTAGGCAGCCCCCACCCCTGATTCAAATTGGCAAAGAAAAAATCCCTGGCGTCTAGTGGGCTTTTTGCCCCCCCCGGGAGGGCAGATTGGGGGCTACTGCCCCCAAATGCCCACCAGGGGTGCAGAAAGGATGTAATTTTGTCGAGGTGCGGGGGGGCCTTGGCATGCCCATTTTGGGCAGCCCCCACCCTAATTAAAATTGCCCCCAATAAATCCCTCATTTCTAGTGGACTTTCTGCCCCCCCAAGGGGGGCAGATTGGGGGCGACTGCCCCCATCTCCCTCCAAGGGGGGCAGAAAGACTAATTGTTGCGGGGGGGTATTGGCATGCCCGTTTTGGGCAGCCCCACCCTAATTCAAATTGCCCCCCAAAAAAATCCCTGGCTTCTACTGGGCTTTTTCCCCCCCCCGGGGGCAGATTGGGGGCTGCTGTAGTTGTGGCGGGGGGTGGGGGCATTGACAGGCCCATTTTGGGCAGCCCCACCCTCATTGAAATTGGCCAAAAAAAATCCCTGGCGTCCAGTGGCCTTTCGGGGCAGATTGGGGGCTACTGCCAAAGACTGAATTTGGCCAATATTTTCTGGGGGAGCAAAGGCCCTTGCCCAAGGGGCTGCTCCCCCCTCCCTGGTGTCTAGTGGGGGATCCCCAAGCAGGGATCCACTGAGGTACCAATGGAAAGGGGAGATTCTCCCCTTTCCAATGATACCTCTCCCGTCTTTCTACGTGCTCAGGGGGCTGAGCTAGCCCCCTGAGCACATAGAAAGTGAAACTGAAATGAGCCTAAAAGCTCATTTCAGTTTTGGTTTCTATGAAATGACATCAGCACGACGTGCGCGATGATCGTCATTTCATAGAAACCATGGCGGGGGGGGGGGCCTCGGGAACTGGGGAAGCTCTTCCCCAGCTCCCGAGGCTTTGGGGAAGAAAAAGAAATCCCTCTAGTGCCTGTACCAGAGGGATTTCCGGTGCCATGTGCCAGGACGGCCTAGATCCGTCATGCGCACACGAGAACCGTTGCGCACGACGGCTGTCGTGTGCACCGAAAGGGTTAAAACCAACCATAGGGACCTTGTTAACAAAACACAGAAAACACAAACATTAAAGCATTTCTGCCTACACACTCCCTGATTCTGCTTACCAGTCTCAGTTCTAATCATCTGCAAAGATTATACAAAAAGGAAAAAATAGACAAAAATTCTAACAAAAAAATGCATTTTAATAATTAGTAAATTCACTAGGCTAGTTTAGTTTGTGCACTCCACACCAAAGACTTGAGCCTTGAGCTCTTCTTCAAATCCGCAGCTTCAGAGGCTTTTGGAAATTTATCACATAAATCTCCTCCCTCTTTTTGAACACCCTCTTCAAATTAGCAGTTCACTTAGTGCGGCTTTAAAGAGTTGCCTCTCCTTACACAGAATTCTAGAAATTATTTTTCCCATTCATTATTTGAAACACTTTCAGTTGCACCCACAACAACATAAGTCAATTCTGGTGCAGAATATTTCTTGTTTGCTACTTTTACTCTTTTTGTTCTCCGTACTGGATTCTCTTCTTCTCCTTCACTTTGCTCTGATTGACTCGATACTTCAAGTATTGTTTCAGGAACTTTGCCATTGGCTTTGTATTTCAGCTTTTTCACTCCTTTTGGCCACTTGTCTCCCTTCTTTGCCCTTTTTCCATTTATAATTTCCACTGTATTTTCTGAACTTTCTTCAGATGAGTTCCTCTTCCTTTTGTCTTTGGCAACTGCGGGAGCTGAAAGAGTCACCTTGTTCTCACCATTAACAGCCACAGTGTTATTTTCACTTGTCCCAGTAACTTGTGCCCATTCTACTCCAACTTCAACGTGTTCCGGAACATTTCTTTGTTCACGTCTCTCCTCTCAAGTAGTTTCTTCGTTTTCAAGTGGACTTGGGACTTCTCTTGTGTGACTTGCATGAATCCAATTCGGCAGACCACCACACTTGACAGCTGTTGTAGTTACCAGTATGATCTGGTAAGGGCCATGCCAGCGAGGTTCTAAACAGAACTTTCTGACATGTTTCCTCACCACTACCCAGGCTCCAGGACTTAGATCATGGCCTTGTTCTCGTTGAGTTGTTGTTGCAACTTCTCCAACCTGGTGAGACATAGAACGTAACACATCAGCCAATCCTTTACAATAATCCAGTACCAAGTCATCGGTAATGTTCATCAGTTGATTTGCTGGAACAGTTGGCTGTCTCATAGCCCTGCCCATAATGATTTTGTCAGGGGACAATCCAGTTTTCTTATTCGGGATACTTCTTAAGCTCATTAGCACTAATTAGGCTATTTCAGTGTTGTGGAAGCACAAACTTTAGCCAGCCTTGATTTTATTGTGCTATTGACCTGTTCAACTACACCTGAAGCCTCAGGTCTATAAGCACAGTGCGGTTTTTGCTCAATCTGTAATGCTGCACAAAGCATCCAAAATATTTCATTATTAAAATGTGTTCCTCTATCTGATTACAACGAGACTGGAAAACCAAATCTTGGAATAAACTTTCTAAGAAGCAATTTAGCAACTGTTAGACTGTCATTTCGTCTTGTTGGATATGCTTCAACCCAATGAGAAAACAAACAATCAACCACAAGGACATATTTTAATCCATTGCAGGGAGGCATCTCAATGACACCCAACTGCATTTTGGTGAATGTACCAGCTGCTTTCTCAATTCATCCCATGCTAACCATTGTCTTTCTCCCTGGGTTTTGTTGCTGGCAAATTGTGCATCTCTGACAAAGACTCTATGCAAGGACCCTGAATTTGGGATTAAACCATGTCTGTTGAAACAATCTAATCTTTGCATCTCTACCAATATGAGTCACTTCCCTCTTCTTGTATGTCTCTCACTTCATCCCAAGTCTCAACAGATGTGAACAATAATTTGCATTCTGTTTGTTCAATTTGCTAATTTACTGGTCTTTCCACATTAATCGAATATGCATTCAAAGCACAACATTTTGCAATTTCGTCTGCGTATCTGTTACCCAGTGTGATGTACTCACAACCAGATCTAGGTGCACTGCACTTCACCACCCCAATTTGTGCCGGCAACTGTAATGCCATCAGTAGATCTTTCACACACTCTCCATTTCTGAACGGTGAACCCGAAGAGGTCAGAAATCCACGTTGGGACCACAACTGCCCAAAGTCATGTACGACACGGAAGCCGTATTGACTATCCGGAAAAATTGTAACCCTCATTTGTCTTGACAAGATACAAGCTCGGCTGAGTGTTTTCAATGCAGCCACTTGCGCAGAGCTCACTCCTTTCAACCACGATGCTTCAATCACATTTCCTACTGTACAAATTGCATAGACAGCTCTCAAGCAACCCTCCGAATCTCTCAAACATGAGCCATCCACAAACAGAACATCATCAGATTTGGTAGTTGTGTATCCTTGATATCAGGCCTTGGTTTTGTGCACAACTCTGTCACATCCAGGCAATCATGACCCACTTCATCAAGAACTTCCTCACAGTCTGGAGTTGGCAATAACGTGGCTGTATTTAGACTAGTACACCTCGTTATTGTCACATTTTCAGCACCCAGAATCACTTGCTCATAATTTATCAAACGGGTACTCGTCAAATGCTGTGTTTGAGGGCACGTCAACAGAATCTCAACTGAATGAGGTACAAACACTCTCAATGGATGTCCCATAACAATTGATTCGCATTGTTCAAGACTCACAGAAGTAGCAGCAACTGCTTTCAAGCATCCTGGTAATGCTGCAGCGACAGGATCCAAAGTAGCAGAAAAATATGCCACTGGTCTGCGTGCTGTTCCATGTGTTTGCGTTAGAAATGAGAGTGCACAACTCTCACGCTCATTGCGAACCAATGCAAATTCTTTCTCAAAGTCTGGCATTCCTAATGCTGGTGCTCGACATAAACTATTTCGCAACTCTAGGAACGTCTTCATGCATTCCTCATAAAGATGTATTGGATCTCTCACATCTTTGTGTGTCAGTCTTTGAAGTGGTTTCGCGATCAGTGACAACTTCATAATCCACTGTCTGCAGTAACCAACCATTCCCAAAAACATTCAAACCTCTTTCTGTGTTTTTGGTGGATTCATTCACATGATCGCATTTATTTGATCCTAAGAAACTTTGCGAATTCCCTTTTCAATAACGTGTCCAAGATAAAGCACCTCAGTTTTACAAAATTGTAGTTTTGTCGGTGACACTTTGTGACCACCTACTGCCAAATGAGTCAGGAAAGCAATTGTATCTGTCACGCAATCTTCTCTAGTCCTTGATGCTACCAGCAAGTCATCAATATACTGGACTAGAACTGAATTTCTGGGCATGACCAATGACTCCAAACACTTCTTTAGTATCTGATTAAAAATCGAGGGGCTCTTTGTATGCCCTTGAGGAACTCGGCACCATGCCAATACACGGTTTCCGAACCAGAATGCAAATAAATATTGGCTATCCGAATGCAAAATTATCGAGAAAAACGCTTAACACAGATCGATTACTGCGAACCACTCTGCATCACATGGAATTTGATATAGGATCACCGCCGGATTCTGTACTATAGGATAACAAGATATAATAATTTGGTTAACCTTTCTCAGGTCCTGTATGATCCTGTACTTTCCATTAGGTTTGTGAATTTCCATTATAGGCGAATTGCATGGACTTCCTTGTATCTCTTTCAAAATTCCTTGTTCAATCAGCATATCTATCACAAGTGTCACTCCTGCAATAATATCAGGACTCATTTTGTATTGTGGGGTTCTCTGGAACTCTACATTAGGTTTGACTGTTATCTGAATCAGAGAAACTCCTTTCATCAGGCCGATATCTTTCCCAGAAAATTCCCAAACATCGGACAACACCATTTTTCTCAACTCAACAGGCAAATCATTCTCTGTGAGCAATGGGTACAACTCATTCACTTCTGTCCCTTGATTCAGCATTTTGAATACCATATCTTCATCCTTTGTACAGTAAATGGAATTGTTCATTTTACACAACAGATCACTACCTAGTAAATTAACAGGACTTGAATCACACACAACAAATGTGTGTAATTCCTTGAAATACCCAATTTGAACTTTCATTGGCTTAGTTATTTGTGTTCTAATGAGTTTGTTTGATACTCCGACAACCTGGATATTTTTATCCGAGAGGGGTAGGTTTGGAATTTCCACAGTTCTCACAGTGGAATGGGTAGCACCAGTATCTGCGACAAAAGTAATTGCATTACCATCAACCTCGCCATCTACAGAAAGCACTCCTCCTCCCCCTCAGGCACCGTCATTGTGAGGAATCTGAATCACTCCCATCTGCCTGCAAAACATACTGTGAAACAACCTGCACATTTGAACCGGTTTGAGTATTTGTACGCAAACCAGTATTTACAATCTGTCTTTGCATTTGACCATTCACATTGTCATTAGACATTGGTGCTTGTGGAATTTGCAAATTCTGTCCCCCGTTTGTTATCTGCACTTGTTGATTTGGATTCTGCACCTGATTCATCTGCACCTGATAGTTCTGATTCTGGCTCTGCATCTGCTCTTGTCCCTGATCAAATGAACCTGAGTTCCCATTATTCTACACCATCTTATACTAGCGACGCCAATGCCCAAATTTACCACAGTTAAAACAAGGACATTTTTGTTTCAAGTCTTCTAGGTTCACAAAATTACCTCTACCTCTTCCTTGACCCATTGGAACCATCTGTGTCACTGTATTGCCATTTGAAGCTAAACCTCTCATACCTGTTGTAGTCTGACCATCATCAGTCGCATCTACGCTCAAGTATCCTCCTTTCTTGTTTGCTCTCATTTGCGCTAACATCAATTCCTCCTTTATTTTCTTATGTCTCATCTCTATGTCATCTCCACAATATTTCTCATAACAAAGAATCTCATCAACTGATTTACCCTGCTAGCATATTAAATGTTGTTGAATCATAGCACTTATTTCTGGTCTCAGGCCATAGACAAAACGATATACAAAGTGTCCCATGTCTTTTTCAGTGATAATCTCTATACCACTAAACTGCTTAAACACTTGAACAAGCCTTTCGTAATATGCATGCACTGATTCTTTCAGTTCTCGAGTCGTTATATCAATCTTCACCCAATCTGTTTCTTTTGGAGAAATCTTCCCTTTCAGGTATGTAATTACCTGATTGTATTTCTTCATAACCTCATCAGAAGGTGCTCCTGTTTTGAGATCTCTCTGGTATTCTTTACTCGGCCAGTCTACAGCAATTTTACACTCAATCTACAAATCAGCTGAAACCACTGTATCATACAGTCCCTCTAAATCAACCCACAAAACTTTTGATACTTTCACAAATCTTTCAACTTGTCTGTACCATTCAACAGGCTTTTCCCTTAATCTCAGAAAATCATTCGTAAATGACAAAATGTCCTGTCTTGACCACGGAACGTGGACATAACCACCTCCAGGTACTTCCCTCATCGGATAAGCCCTGACAGCATCATCCGATTCTGTCTTTTTCTCTGGTTCTCTCATAAGGTACGACGGAGAAGCTACATTCGCTTTGGTATTTTCATCTTTTTTCTTTTTAGTCCATCTTCCTTCCCACTTATCCAATTCACCCAAAGTCTTCAGTGTGCTAATCAAATCTTTAATTTGCAATTGTTTCCCTGAAACATTCAAATTTTCCAAATCTCTGTCTGTAAAATCTAATCTATACATCTTTTGTAATACTTTTGATTTCTCAATGTCCACTCCATACATCTATGCAGTTTCAGCAAAAGTCTCATGTACATTTTTCGGTCTTCGAGTTATAGTTTTGCATAGAAACAACTCATCATCCTGAAATTTACTCAATCTTTCTGGACTAATTGTACCTATAATCTTTTCTTCTAGTACTCCTTTTAATTTAGTGACATCAACACAATCATCTTTACTCTGATCACTACAACCAGGAGCTATAGCTCGAATCCACTGATCTAATTCTTCTGGCGATGGACCCATTGATCTTTATACATCTTCTCCCAACTCACTTCTAGGTTTAGCAGGTGTTTGTTTATTCAATCTCTCTTCAATCTGTATTAATTTCCTAGGTTCCTGATACACCACCCTTTTCGGTGTCTCATTTCTCCCTGAAATATCAATCAATTGTTCTTCTGGTCTCGAATTCACACTCACATTTGTACTGTTACTTCCACTACTTCTTTAATTAATCCTAGTGACTTCTGGGACTGCCAAAGCATGTACTCTTGTAACACTCTGTCCATCACTATATAATGGAACTATTGGACCAATCGTTACTGGCACTGGGTTTCTTACTGCTTCCATCCTAACAATTTCCTTTTGCCTGTTCTCAATCTGAACTGGTCTCACTCCATTTGTCACTCTATTCTGAGGTTGTTCTTCAATTTGAATCAAAGGAGCACTAGGTATAACATTTGAAGTATTTGAATCATCTGTACTTAAACTAATCTGTTCCTCTTGATATAGGGGTGGCAGTCTATTCATTAATAATTCATTTAGGAAATCCTCATCAATGTCATCTGAATCCATTAGATTCACATTCACATTCTTATCTTGTGTTTCAGTATTAATCTATTTCTCTTTGGTCTTTCCTCCATTTTTCATCTCAACTTCCCTAACCGGAAACATTTTGAGGCCTTCAGCAACATCTTTCCTCCACATTTTCATTTGTGCATCGCACTTAGCTTCTGAGTATCTACTCACTGTATTTTTATATCTACTCTGATACTTGCCTCTTTCTATCTTCTATGCTTCCTACTCCCATTCTTCTAAAGCATCATTCTGCATTGGTCTTGGGTTTGGATTCAAACCATTCATCCGAAACCTCAGGTTTTCCAAAATGTACCATTTTCAGGAAAAACTAATTCACTTTCATCCTCTGTATATTTCACCCAGTTCTCTAACCATGCACACGTATGATAACCCCTTTCTAATGCCATAAATGCTGCTGGCGTACCTTAAGGAGCTATTGGAATCCCATCTCTAATTGGAATTGGTTGATCTTTGCTAAACAATGTCTTTATCAACTTTATTATCTTCATTTTCTCTGCTCACTGTAAGTAGAATATTAAATAATGACTCTAATCCACGTAAATCCTAACAACACTCTCGTCCGTGTTATGTTTTCAACTTCCAATCAAATTTATTTTCGCTGTCCAATAACAGTGTGACTCACACCAACTAACCAGTACCAGCGCGGCGCCTCTGTGACGTTGCTCACCAACTGTCCAATCCCAGCGTGGCTCTCCGTTACGTCAGTATCACTCTTTCTACTGACCCTCCCTTTACAAAAATCAGCGTCAATGTCTTTAAGATCTTTTTAAACAAACAAAACAAACTACATGAACACAAATTGTCTGCTCCACTAAAAGAAATTCAAAAGTATATTCATGCACTCGAAGAGAAAACCCTACACTCTACCAATAAACCGCGACCAGCGTGATTCTTGTTCTCTTACAAGCAGAAGATTCTCGGGACATCCCCACTTGCGCTTACTGAAGTGACCCAAATAGACCCCCACTATTTCATTCAACAAAGTTCCCTTTACAATACTTTCAGTCCGATGACTGCCTAGTATTGTATTACCAGCAGACAATGTACATAAACCTTAGTGTACGCAAACACTAAACCAGCCCTTAGGCATATCCCTGGATCTCAGGCCTTTACGGACCTGTTCAACAAATTTCAACGTGACAAAAAAACTAACAACATATATTTGAACTGTCAATTTCGTTTAGTCAGCTAAACTCCTATTTCTCAACCTACTGTTTTAGTCTAAACTAACTATCCGATGCAACTACCAGAAAGTGATGCAGCGGAAGCGGTGGGGGGGGGGGGGGGGTCATACAATATCCCACACTAACCTTTACAATACCTAAAGAAGCATAAATACTATAATGACCGGCTCACTAGTCATTATAATTTCTGTTAGCTATATCAAAGGTCCTCCAATGGATCTTTGGTAGAGCTGAAAGGGACTAATTAGAGAAATCAGAGAACTATTCCTTCATGAGGACCTGTAATGAACAGCTATACCATAAAATACACCACATATACATCACTAATATTGCCAAATGTTATTTAAAAAATAAATCATAACTCAGCAATAGCGACAGACACTATTCTTTCTAGGTACCTTTGATATTTTCAGAAAATATGAATGGTAATACACAAACACAAATCATAAGAAAACTTTGCTCATAGTATCACAGGCAAAACATCACAGATATCACAAGCAGAGTAACTCGGAGATCATCAAATTTAGGTGAGAAATAAGGGAGAGAATAAGGAAACATCGAGAAAATCACAGTCCAGTTATCTCTTGTTAAATTAGAGAAAACTAATGTACAGCGTACAATTAGTCAAGAAAACTATCTCCATAGGCTACTGACTGATTATATGCACACAAAGGCCACCTCTTTCACTTACCGTAAACTAGTTAATAACTTACCTGACCCAATGCAAGCACTGCGAGAAAAATGGTCCTCGGACCTGGGGGATCTCGACGAGACAGATTGCTAGATGGCACTTTCATCTCCACGAGCAGTAGCAATACCCTCAAGATTAAGATTAGTACAACTCAAGAACCTGCATCGCACGTATTACACTAGATTAACCTTACACAAAATAGGGAATGCTTCACATCCGTACTGCCTGCGGCACTGTGGGGAGGAGGGTACATTTGACCACACTATATGGCAATATCCAAAGATCGTACCATACTGGGTAGCAGTGATGAGAACTATATCACAAGCAGAGGAAGTGTCAGTGGTACCGGAGCCTAAAAGATGCTTATTAAACATATGGGAACCCAATGATTTAAACCATCCGGCACAGGACTGGGCAACTCTGGTGATGATGTTCGCCAAGCGTAATATAGCTAGATTGTGGGGCTCCGGATACTCACCAACGCTCAATGAATGGTGCAAAGACATGGACGGAGCCATGATTGCAGAAAAAGCAGCATATGTCAACCGAGACTGTCCCCAGAAATGGGGGAAAGTATGGGGAGCATGGAGCAAATACTGTGGAGGAGTGTGGCTCAATGTGGAGGAGTGTGGCTCAATGGTTAGAGCGGCAGACCCTGAAGCAGAGTTCTGGCCAGGGACCAGGGTTCGATTCCCGCCTCGGCGGGGCTCGGGCGCAATTTCCTCGGACCTGTCTATTCTCGCCTCGGTGCCTATTCTAATCATGGGCCCCACGCTGCAACTCTGGGCAATAGCTTGCTTAGCCTCCACACCGGCCCCAACAGCGCTAAGGATGCCTGGCTTCACTCTGGGGGTGTCCAGGAGTGGACAATTCACAGGGAAAGCCAGGAGGGGTTCCACAGCGGTATGAGTATCAGCGCCAGGAAACTGCAAAGGCGACACCGCAAGGTGGCCGTCTGGTGACAGTGCGCTCTATAAGTACCTTGACATTTTTACATTTACAGGGGCTATATCTGTGATCCACCTGGGCTGCCGAATGAAGAGATTTTGGATTGAGGAGGGGAGGGGACAAAACCGAATGTGTGGGTTATTAGACGAGATCCATCATGTAATATATGTAATGATGATGTGCAAAATGTCAAAGGAATTTGTACCAACCAACACCAATACATGTTTAATTTATATGACTTTACTATGCCCTGACTTTAATAAAAAGAATTAAAAAAAAAAAAAGAAAGCAAACTATCTCCATGGCCATAGGAGAGTAGTATGGGCAGCATCACCAGCCAGTGATGGGCAAAGTCCCTAGGGTAAAAAGTTCTCCACAGTTAGGATTGCCAGCCAGAGCGATCAGGAATGAGCACAGCACAGTGTGCAGCATACCACGGATGCAGGACAGGTCACCAGAACAAGCCAAAGATAATTTTCCCACCAGCATCTTCATACTGGCTTTGCAACTTTGTTACACTACGGGGCCTATTAGCATGGCGGGTGGACCGGCGGGGGCGATCCGCCAGCCAAAACACCCCGGCGGACAGCCATTTACCCTCCCGCCACATTAGCATGGCGGGGGGTACCGCGGCGGACGGAAAGACTGTCTGCCGCTTATCCACTGGTAGGCAATTGTCACGATTGCCTGCTGGGTGGAAAAGGCCCATAATATGGTGGCGGTGCTTTGCAGGCACCGCCATCCATATTATGATGTGTGTGGTGGAATGCCTTTCCAGCGCGGTGCCTGTTACGTTGTGCATGCCAATGCACAACATGCATTTTTAACATTGTGGTGGGTGCTGCTTACAGTACCACCTGCCACAATGTTGAATATGCGGGATGCGACCGCTAGGGTGGCGGTCGCATCCTAATTGGCAGTGCGGGACCGCCGCACCACTGGCGGCCGGTCCCAGCATCCTAATGGGGGCCTAAGTTAGAAACTTTCCTAAACCCTACAAGCCACTCTTCATTGGTCAGTAACAATGGGAGGCAAACATCTCCTAACAATGACTTTACAAATCTCTCTAAGCAGTCTTTGTATAATAATTGTACAACTTCCAAGAGAGGAAGAAGGAAACTACAATTACATATCTTGCAACTACATAGCAACAGTTTCTTTCTAAATCCTCGCCTAGACAGGAAAGAGTCATACTATTCTCCGTTCTCTAAGGATGTGAATGTTAATTTTTACAAGGACATCAGGAAGCGATGTGAGAAGAAACATAGAAGCACAGATGCACATTCCTTAACCAATACATTTTCTAAGGCCTGCACAATTTAGCAAGGGAAATAGAGAGAAAAGAAAAATAATTTCTACATTTTAAGGCCTACACTACTTTCACGAAGGATAAAAGAGCTTTCCCGTGTTTGTGCTTGAATATTCCTGCTGTTCAGGAAACATAAGAACATTAATGTTAGAGACGCAAATTAATAACTTCTTCTCATTCTATCATTATTCATAACCCTATAAAGAAATCTTTCCATTCTACATGTGTTATTCTAATTCTTTAAAACATGTGCAGCTTTGCACATTTTCAGTTGTACCTTCCATGTCTTCATGTTTTAGTAATTTTGGTTTTCACACACGTTAGTAATTTTATTATAACACACACATGGGTGGATTTTTCCAAGCAAATTATATGAGCAAAAATCATGCTCCATCAGTATCAAGAGAAGAAGGGAAAGGAGAGTGGGGCAAGCTGTAAGAGAAAGAAAAACTGGACAATGCCATCACGTTGGGGTCCAGGGGGCAGCAGGTAACCCCCACTCACTCATTGAAGCTCCAGCTGCAACTGACCCTTCTCTCCTCCTTACCAATGGCCCCAGAGCTTGTGTTGAACTTTAAAATTACTTGCCACATTCAAAAACTGAGTTGGCACCAAAAGGCATGGGCTCCATTGAGTTATCTTATATTTGACACATGGACATTCTTGATTTGAACACAAGTGACCACAGGAGTATGAGTAACTGAAGGGTGCCTTGAACAGATGGTTTGGACTCACCCAAACCCCTTTACTACAAGAACTTTAATAATCCAAGTTATTGCCAAGTAGTCTCATGGGTGACTGGATTCGAAGGGTGAAACAAACTTTTATATGTGTATGATGCATTGTATATTCCCTTAGCTGTCCTCTCATGGACTTTTGTCCTGTGGAACTGAAGCAGTTCTTGGCTGACTTTCAGTAGCTCTCAACAAGCAGGCACTAGCTGTTGATAGACAGAGAGCAAACTGGGTAAGCAGAATGTACAAGGCCTAGGACACATCATTTGCCTCATTTATGTCATGTTGGTTTGCCACCAAGGCACACGGGCAATGAAGGTCCCACCTACACCTGTCCAGCAGAGGCAAACCTGCCAAATTTAAAGATCAATGCCCATGTGGTGGGAATTGTTTTCCAAACGTGTTCTTGGTCAGTGGAATTTGTTCTCAAAATAATGTTCTTCATGCTCTGTCATTTTTCTGTGGACATTGTTGCATTTCTTCCTGCCCAAAACCATTTGAGCTCCCTGAGGCCATGAAGCAGGTAGTCCTGCAATGACTAGCCTGTGGACCCGGTGCTTCCTATTATGAGCCTGCTGGGGCTCCACCATAAGAAAGTAAGTGCTCCCCACTTTCAGATGAGGTAGGGAAAGCAAATGGTGAGCTTTTGGGAAATTCATGGATTTTCAGCAAGTTTTCCATTACCATCCACCTCCAAATTAGGTCCTAAGTGAGGGGGAGTAAAGAATTTCCAGCAACACAGTGAACAACTTTTTAAGAATGCCGTTGAAATTTCCAGGTTTTCCAGCAGGGATAGAAGCATAAAAGGGAAGGGTCCAGTTACCAGTAGGAGAAGTGGGCAAAAAATTCCGCTCTGCTGTTGGAGTTCGTGGAGTTTTGCTTACTTTGCATTATGTTTGGATTGCGGAGTTCCAGTAAAGCTGTGTCGGAGTTTTTATTCATATGCTGCTCACCAACATTAAGTCAGCATGCGAGAATTTGTGTCCCCTAGCAGGAATTTCAGGCGCTAGAACGCCTCCTGGTAAGATTTCTAAATGCGGGTGGTTGCGGCAGGTTGTGACCGTTCGCATCGAGAAAGCTGCCGCTCAAGCAGAAAGTCTACTTGAACGGTAGAAAGAAGCAGCACCCTCTGGCGTGCCATGTGGTGCAGTTTGGGCTGATTTGGCAGCACGAAACAAGCTCCCGGTGCTAAAAACAAGTACGAGTGAAACTCTGCGAGTGCCACCCACCTCTAATCAGCACTAGAAAGAGAATGATGTAAATATGCCAAGACCAAGCCCAGGTTAGGCGGGTCTGCCTGAGGTGAAAAAGGTCACAGAAAATACATCTGTCCTTGTCTCTTCATCGAAGAGGAACACACCAGTGTTTCTTAGGCGGCAGTAATGATGCTGGGTGTTTGAGAGGCAGACACCAATACAGCCCTCATTCTTTGTAGTTTATAAGGTAGTTTGAGCATGATTGACCTAAGGTTTGTGGTACCCAAGGGCATCCAAGGATTTGGGAGTGCTGCAGTGGGACCAGATTGTCACTACTCCATGAGTATTGTGTGCATAAATTGCTGGGTGTGGCATACTTAATGATGGGTGCTGCTGGGTAGGGGGGTCAAGAAGCTGTGGCCTAAGAGTTTCCATCATCACTGTTTTGTTTAAGTCACATGCTGAGTTGGCTGCCGTTGCACATTCAGGGTGAGCATCAATGGTTTTCAATCCTCTGTACCTGTGTGTTTTTGACCAAGTTTTACAAACTCCCCAGAAAGAATATTCACTGACAGCACAGATGAGAGCCAAGACGAAGACATAAAGGAGAGCGATGAGAACCCCAGGTATGGCTTGTGCTTTCTTCCTCCATGAAGTGGTACAGCTTGAGCTCTTCTCCCTCTGTCCTCTACAAATGTGTGCACATCTTGTTCTGTCCTGGGTAAATTTCCATCTCCCTGATCATGCACAGAATCTATCTGCACATCTCTCCGTACTGGCCGGAATGTGCATTTCTCCCTGTATTATCTAGAGATATGGACTCATCTCCTGTCATGTCCAGTATGTGCGACTCTCACCAATCCTGCTCAGAATATGCACATTTCTTTCTATCATGCACAAAATGTGCATATGTCTCTCTATCCTGTGCACATCTCCGTCCATCCTGTACATAATGCGGTCATCTCTCTAGGTAGGAAACTCGCTCACAGGGCAGAAGGGGAAAGTGGTTACACAATGTAGGTTTAATATAGTGCAGCTGTGCGTAAATCACCAATCCAGGGAGTTACATCAGAGACAGCATAAAAACCTTGTTAAAGTACCCTCTGGTTCACTTGGGCTCTTCGAGCTCGAAGGAGTGACTCTGCAAGGGGAGTTGTGGAAGGCAGAAATCAACAAGCTATCTCTAAATTGTCGCAAGATAAAGTGCAAAACAAAAAAAATACTTTAAGTAGAAGAAGCTTATGATAAGAGGGACTGGTGAACCTTTTTATTAAATGTTTTAATATAGTCTGTAGATATGGGCAGTCACTCATAGTGGTTCATGAGTCCTGTTAAAATCTTTGATAGTGATTTAGGGTTTGATGGGCTGGTTGACAAATCAACTTTGTTGTGGCAACAACCAACTCAATTGTACCTTCCGCAGCTTGGTCAACCAATTTAAAGTTACCTATAATAACATTTTAGAACAAGCACTGGCAAAGCCAACAGGTCTCACCTTTTATATTACTGCTTTGCTAATGCTTTATCCAGATGATGTGATGAATCGGCAAATAGAAATAGTGTTTGCTGATGTGTCACTCATAAAAATAGGACGCAGTGACATGGACGTGTTTATGCTGGAGTACGCATTATGGCAATGCTGGTGGCCATGTCAATATGTACGTGCATGCATGCGTGATGACATATGCACAAGCATGCATCACCAGGCACGCATGCACATAAAAACAATTTGGGCCCCATTTTGCTTATTTGATGTACCATTCCAACATGGTGTATACCAGTTGGAGCAGTAAATAATTTTTTTTTTACTTGTGCGAAAGTGCTTTTTGAAAAGCAGCAAATGGCAGCAGCCAGCCCTTGAAAAAACTTAAAGGAATTAAAAGGAATTGCTTCTGGAGGGGCAGAGAAGAAACGATGGAGTGGGCAAGAGACATGTCCATATGGGGGTTGTAGCTGTCAAAAGTGGCTGAGGGAGCAATGACGGAACTTGAGATAGTGGCATGGGGAGGAAATACGTTATAAAAAAAAAGACAAAAAGCCCAGGTAGAGAAAATGTATGGACAAGCTGGGGTGGAGTAAAGTAAGGAGCAACACGGAATGCCCTGGGGTAGGCTACACTAGAAAGAACAAAAAATCACAAACTCTTATGGAGTGCTTAGAAAAGTAGTACTCTGAATGTGAGCAGTGGAAAGATAAAAGTCATCCTTTCAGAAGGTTGGTAAAGAAGTTATGCCCCAAGTGAGCATTGAACACAAGAAGAGGATAGAAATGAATTGAATAAGAAGCAAGCAAATTAGAGTGGGAAAAAAACCAGGCAATGGTAAGCAATGTGCTGACTCTAAACCCATTGTAAGTTTTTGGCATGATCCACAAGAGGTCTTTCAACCACAGAGAGCTAAAATGAGAATGATGTTGGAAGCAAGGGAGCCTTTAGTATAGCCCACCTTTTGAGGAGGGAGATATTAGAGGGTGCTGGTTGGGGTGAATACCGCAGGTGTGGCACCTCCACTAGGGCAGAGTAGCGTCACCCCACTGCTTTCTTGCAGTGCGAGAAAGCCAAAACATAAAATGGTAATAACTTTTGGTTATTACCATTTCATGTTTCTTTCCGCATTGTGGGTGGGCGGAGCTGCCCGGGCAGGGCAGGAATGGTTTGCGCTCCTGAGTACGCATGACTGGTTTGGTCGGCCCTCTCGGGCAGCCTAAACCAGTGATCCGCACTCTGCACTTCTCCATGCAGGCTGCATTGCAGCCTACATGGAGAATATGCAATCTCCTACAGCCCCTGGCTGGGCTGCGTCCCAACCAATCACAAAGTTCCAGTGGAGCATTGCGATTGGCATAGGGGAGGGAGGCTGCCTGTTTCCTGTTCCTGCAGCAGGCAGGAGAGCAGGAGCAGACCAAGCAGTGAAGACATGTGACCTGGGCCGGCAAAAAGGTAGGTTTTAATTTTTTTATTTTTTATTATTGAACCCCCTGCGCGACCCCCCCCCCACTTCATGCCCCTCACCCAACCCCCCCGCGCAACCCTTCACCCACCCCCCACTCGTGAACCATGCTGGCTGCGGCTGGAATACGTGATGAAGAATGGTTTGGCAAAAGGAAGATAGAAGAGGGTGGTGAACATGGGAAGAAAGTATGTACAGTAAAAGGAGGGAGGGGCAGGAAAGAGCAAAGCAAGATAAACTGGTGGAAGCCAGAAGCAGTGGACTGAGAGGGCAATAGTTGTAAGGTAGTCCCTCAGGCAGTTCAATTAACTCAATTAAGTGGAGGCGAAATATACACCCAAACAGTCACTAGCATTAGGTGATAAATGAATACTCCACTGGGCTGACCCAGAGAATAACTGAAAAAAGTCACAAGAGAAAGTCAGTAAGAGGTTGAAGATACCCAATAACTGAAAGAGGTGGACAAAACCCACTCAATGTATATTGCAAGCAAAAGGTCTGTTTTTATAGTTTCACTATCAAAACCCAGACACTAAAATGGGCTAAAAACAATTAGGTTTATTCTTGCCTTTGTGCTTTAGATATAGCTTAGGAAAGTCCATATTGTACTACAGGCATGACATTCTGCCTTTGGCAACAATACCTTTTGTGTGCAGGTTTCCACTTTCTTCTTTATGCTTTGGCAACATGTGGGTCTTGTTTTGGGGTTTCTTGCTCACTTTTTAGCTGGGTGTTCCAGTTGGCGGTTTCAAACTTCTGGAATAGTTGATTGGTTGCAGTTATTCTGTCAGGGGCATAGCAATCACTAGTGCAGCGTATGCAGAAGTGTTATTTATATATGTGTGTGTTTAGATATATTTTGGATATGTCCCTAATGGGGAGAGTAAAACTGATGTGACTTTAGAAATAAAATCTTTGCTTTGCTTCAATGACACTCTCCTGTTTCCTACTTAATGTACCACATCTGGCATTAGTGGTGTGCTTGTTATCAGAGTAGAAGCTTTTGCCTCCTATCAACACTGGATTTGGTCTTGGTTTCTGATATGGATCACCCTAAACATGTAGGTGGTATCCTTCATAGTGTATTCAGAGCAGATGGGGTTTCCTTTCACCAACAGGAGAATGTTTGGGTATGGGGTGTTAACCGTGTGGACATGGATGTGGCAACAGGGTGTGATGGGAGACCACACACATCAAGTACCAAAAGAATGCATGTTAAAATAGTTTCCCTCCTGGCCTGAACCAATAACGGACTGGAGGGGAATCATACACCCGAACTGGGCTCTTCTATATTACAAAAGCATTTCTGATGCCAATTTCGCCTCTCACTTTCTACAAGGGGAGTAAAAATGCAAAAATGTAAGTGAACCATCATTAACGTTAGCTGCTCACCTATCATCATTTAGGTGGCATGGTGCAAAATCTGATTTCCCTCTGCCCTCGCGTAAAGAGGGATTGCTGCTTCAAGTTCAATGCAAATAAATACGTGCTGTCCGTGAGCAAGGGGCAGCAAGGGGGGAAGATTCATGATAAATTCATCCAGATATTACTCATGGAACCAGATACAGGCCGGGAAGACACAGAAAGCAGCAACCAAGTACAGCAAACACACAAGAGGAAAACATAATATCACCTGTCTCATATTTGAGTTGCTCATTTTTGTGTGAAGGGATTTCTTGCAGTACACGTTTATTACACCACAGCGAGGTAAAATGTGCCCTTCTCATGGTGAGTAAAAAATGCAGACTGAGGCATTTCCTAACTCTCTTATAGTATTGTGCTGATGGATGCGCCACTCTAGCAGTGTGATCTCAGCTGAGCTGATCTCATCCCGAACCAGGAATGCAGATCTAACAGTGCACAGCTGACTCTCTGTGTAACAGTGAGGGATATGCAGGCGATGCATTAAGTAGCCAGGCTGCATTCCCAGTTCAAGGCAGATGTTATGCACCCTAGCAAATTAGAAGGTTACTTGTTTGTTTCGCATTAGCAGGATAATATAATCCCCAGAGTCTGATTCTGTGATGAGCTTTGTCACTGCAGATGAGTTTGGGGGAGCAAGGAGAGTGTGGATATGAGTGAGGGAAAAGGTGCATGGAAAAGAGCAAGAAAACACCTCCGCTCTCATGGAGTTCTGGACTAAAAACTAAAGAAAGTAGTTCCCTAAAAGTGAGCATTGAAAGAATGCAAGTTAGCCAATCAAAAGGATGGTAAAGAAGATATGCTCCATGGAAGTTACAAACATATGAATGGAGGGCAAGCCGTCAAATAAGAAACAAGCATATGAGACTGACAATAAAGCCAACCAATGGTGAGCAATAGTTGGGCTGTAAGTTCACTGTGAGTTCACAATAGGCCTTTTGCAACCAGCCAGCTTGACCTTTCTGATAGGCTCGACCTAAAATTGACCCATATAGGTTATATGAACTGATACTAAACTGAGGATTTGTTACTTAGATTATAGTATTTAGAAGAGGATGTATGACTTGGCTCACAAAGCCAAGAAATATATGAATCTGCTTTTGAAAACTTTCGTTTATGGCACATATTATGTGTTTGCTAAGCAACTGAGATATGATTGCACAATGAACTACTCCTGAGGAAGGCCTTAATAGTGGCCAAGCCAAAATGCTGCCATTGGAATTGCTGTTTATAAGGAAAAAAACTCACAATGTATAGGTTCAAAATAGCACAAACGTTTGGATTGAAACGTTACTGCTATGCTCTAGATTAGATGGGCTTCTCACACTCTAGATCTGCACTGAATGTGAGAACGAATCTTCTTCCCTGTGCTGAATGTGTATGTCATTTATGATGATGGTTACAGCTTTCTACCTAGGCATTCCAGTATTTCATTGAATACATTAAACTCTCAGTGAATATCTTTTGAACTCTTTGTATGTCTCTCTGCCTGTGCAGTCATTCCAGTGCTTCATCGTGTCTGAACATGTCATATGTCTCTTCATTTAGTTCCGCCTGTCGGGGATGTTTCCTCAGGGTAGAATGCCAAGGTGCCTCTGATTGTGTTTTATCACAGAGAGATGTTCAACTGCCAAAAGGAATAAATCACTCCTAACCTACCTTTTCACAAAACCAAACACAACCCTACCCGTCTCATCTTATTAAAAATACCACTTTACCATCTTATCTACTCAGCTACTGTTTAATCACCTACCTCCTTTGGCTCTCCAAATATCTGGAGAAAGTGCTGGCCGCTTAACTCCAGAAACATATAAGAAACCTCCAGTTTCTACATGCACTCTAATCCTGTTCTAAACCATGACACTGAAACAAGGTTTATTACTAACAGGAACTACATGTTAGCAAACATGTACCTCCTAAAAACTCCTAGCTTTCTAAACAGGCTGTTGAGTCTGGCACAGGGATGCCTTATATCTTTATGGACGCAATCTGAGATCCAATATACTGCATTCTAGGATTGTTCAATAACGGAGAAGGGATGTGGATTTTTTGTCTAATACAAACTTCGCCAAGTTCAAATTGTCAATGCTTGTCTACAGAGGGTCAATAAGTATGCAAAACGGTGATGGATTGAATACTTGAAGTAATCTCAGCCACTGGTAATTACTCGGGCCGCATCCCAATCCATCATTATTTTGCACACCATGCCACATCAGATTGGACCCAGTTGTATGCAAATCAATGTTGACCCTGCTCGAATAGGAACAGTCCAGCCCGAACTGCCAAACTAGGTCCTCCCTGAACCGGAATACAAGCAACACAGGACCGGTTTTGCCATAGTTACGGGCTCATTAGCAAGTTACAGCCCACGTCCGGGCATACCCGTCCCACATAGGGTGACACAATAAGTGGACACCCTGTGTTCTGGATCTGGCTTGACAGTTTGGGCTGGTCCATTCCTATTGGAACAGGGTCAAGACTAATTTGCTTATATCTGGGTCCAAACTGAGGTGAAAGGGTGTACAAAATAACAATGGATTGGGATGCGGCCCGAGTGATTACCAGTGGCTGACATTAATGTAATCATTCTTTCCACCACTGTTCTGTATGCTTATTGTGTCGTCCTAAGTAGGATGGGTACAAGGGCGTAACAAACACCCCTGCGGTGCGGGGGGGGGCCCAGTCTTCAGTACATGAAGGGGGGCCCGCTCAGCTCATCGGTAGAGAGCTGTGAGTGGATTTCTCTCAGGCAGCTGCAGTTTGCAGCCTGCTCTGAGCTCCTGGGGGTTGACCCAGGACTGAAGAGAAACAAAGTAACAAGTTACATTGTTTCTCTTCAGTCAGAGCCCAGCTGGATCAAGGATGGGGGTTGGGGCCCCAGGGAGAGTATTCACGCAGTGTACTGCTCCTATGAGGCAGCACAGAGCTGACTTGGGCCAGAGAAAGTTTGAAGCTCCAGGTTTCCCTACATTTGAAGGGGCCCCCTCGGCCCCCACACTGAAGTGAGAGCTGAAGCACAGGCCTGAGTAATACACATCAGTTCTGTTTGCTTCAGCCTGTCTTTGGGCAGGTAGCAGTGTTCTGAAGATTTTACACACAAAAAAGAAACATTTGCAATTTATAGCTTTTGTTTTCTTGCTTGTGAACAAAGGCCTGGAAGGGAAGGCACCCCAGGATTTATCTGTGAATCAGAGTGCTGGAGTGCAGAAAGAAACAGTCGACAGAGCAGTGATCAGGAGAAGGTCAAAAGGAAGTTCAAAGGAAGAAGCAATGCTGTGAGGTAGAGTCAGATGACAGAACTCTGTGTGTGAATGTGGGTGCACGCAAAAGGGCTTAACCCCCCCACCCAGGTGCAGGAGGCCCCCCAGGACCCCTCAGCCATTCACCATGCTTGTCCTAATATTCAGCAGACAGCAACTTGCTCTGTTCTTTGTGCAGACACAGTGCAGTAGGTTGACACTGCTCTGAAGAAATGTAAGTAACACTTTAGTGTTACATTTTAGGAAGCCACTGATTCTACAGGAAGCCAGGCCAGGGTTTTTGTTCATTGCAGGAGTGGGTGAAGGGCTCTTGCAGAAGGCCTGGATGGATGGCTAAAGCAGGATTCAGTGTTTGACTGCGGACCCTCCCACATCCAGCCTGCACCCTCAGTTAGAGTCCATTATCAGAGTCAGACTACAGAGGTGGCAAGCAGCAAAGAGCAAAAGGGTCTCATGCGTTCTGCAGCAGCCTTCTTCCCGGCCATGTTGTCATCCTTCAGCTGATGAAGGGCTGTGATTCCTGGGGATTAAAGAAGTAGTGAGGCTAGCTAGCGCTGGACTAGCTGGTGTCCCCCAAACAGGTGAGTCCACCAACAGCCCTTTTCTTTCTACCTTGATGTAATAAAGGGAGGCATGGAGTAACTGGCAGGCATGGGGGTATTGGGCCGATACCATAGCATTCATTATGCCTCACCACCTGGTAACAGCAAAAGGTCAGCAGTCCCAATTACTTATATGGAGGAGTTTAGTGCGCATCCGCACCGAGTTAGACCGGTTAAGCATTATAAGCACATTTTTAAGGCCAGGAGAGAATTCAGATGCAACCAAATCACCTGCAGTTTCCTCCTTGAAATATAAAGTAAACATGCTAATATGTACATCATTTTTTGTCAGAGGCCACACAAAGTCGGCCGAGGTCTTATGTTGTCGCAGCTGTTGGCATGCATGCTTCTTCCAGAAAGACTTCATGCCTTTAAGGATAATAAGAGACCTGCTGCAAAGGGCGGCAGTTTAAAGAAAGTCGTCTTACTATGTTTTACTTTTTGAGTAACATTACTGTGTCATAGGCAATAACATTAAGCTGAATACAGATTCAGATGAAACCACTATTCAATGAGTGCAACATGCACTGTACGAGTTGGATGTATTTGCTATTTCAACCATTGATGTGTGCCTTTAGTGGTGAGAGCCTGTCTGCTACATCCTTTCACTGAGCTTGCACTGGCTGGATCATCTAACTGTATTTTCTATAGCTAAGGTGGAGGATGCACCTAGGGTAGAGGCCCCTGCTTCCGCATTTCTACCGCTCTTCTGTACAGTATGAGACCATGAGCCTTAATCCGAGACGCAGCCGCACTATAGCCAAGTGCCACCCCAGTGTTGACTGTTCAGTGTTAAGGAGCTGACTCCTGTGAGCCAGTCTACCTGTCCAGGACAAGTCTCTGCGACACTGCTCTCCTGCTTTTCCACACCACACACCCTCGGCACCTTCGCTAATTGTTATCTGCCTTCGTCAGACTGCCCAGTAGTGTACACACTTCAAATGAAAAACCCAAACAAAAGCAATTTAAACCAATCTTTACAGTGCAGGAGACCATCTCCTTTCAACTTGAAAACTCAAGGGTGTCATATCAGTACTGGAACAATTCTTTTTGTGGACATTGTTTTGATTACATAAAAAGATGAAAAACCTTCAGAACGTTGTTCAAGATAGATCTCCGCTCCCCTCTTTGACTCTGAAATGAACAAATATACTTAGATTACAAATAAAAAGAGTGCATCTGCAGGCAGAAAAGCGCCTCCAGCACTTTCCACTAACGTTTGTGTAGGCTACCACCTCCACTAATTACTTTTTTATCGGCTTGGGCTGCACTCACCTGGGGCAGACCGGTTTTTCAAATGTCCATGCATCTTTTTAGCCTGGGTAATCTGTGTGTCTGTCCATAGTTGTTCATTTGGCACTGTAGCCGATATGCTTTTAGAACTGTCAGCTCTAAAATCTATACTTGCTAAAATTCAGCAGCCACTTGAAATGCAAAGCTACTCTTGATACTTTTTCTTTCTGTGCCTCCTTGGAAAGAAATGCAAACGTTGAGTCTCTCAGGGGTGTCCAACATAGGTCTAGGAGAACTGGATCCATGCAAGATATTCAGCTATCCATGCGCTATGTAAACAAATGCAATTTAGAGTCATTTTATTTGGATTTTTTCTATTTGGATATCCTAAATATTTGGCAAGGTCCTGGCTCTCCTGGACCTACCTTGTATGTCCCTGTATTTTCTACAGTGCAATGTCTGCCTTTCCGTCATAACGCAGTCTTGAAGTGGTCCTTGTCATTGCTAAAGTGCAAAGGATTAAACAATACACAATGTAGCTATTTTGAGAACAACTGACTAAGGATGCTATGGTTTGCTACCAAGTTAGTAATATGTCAGTTCAAATACGCAAGCCGCCATTGACTGTAATATTTATTAGAAAGAGATCCTTTCTCCAGCATGTGTGTTTTCTTGACACCACATTGCCAGTGCAGCCCATGCCATTGACAGGAAGTGTTGGTGGGCATATTTACGATCTAGTTTTACAGTGGCTGAAAGTATTGATAATGTGGTCATAATAGTAAGAAGCATATTAGTAAGATGAATTTTATTGACACCTTATTAGATTAAAAAAAAAAACGTGACCATTTTTCAGAAAAGCTGTTTTTTCAAAATCCTGACTGTAATGCCCTGGGTTGCATGGGTGAGGCTGCCTTATGTGTTAGTTAGCTTGGCAGGGCTTTCGGATGCCTGATTTCTTGGATGACCGTATAAGGGGCAGGACTCCATATTTGAGTGCATGCCTCAGACCAGCCCTGTTTGAGGTTGCACCATTGTGGTTTTTAACACGAGACAGAGTGTTGTTTGATGAAAGTGCGTCTCTAAAGATGATTTTGAAAACGTTAAAATACTGTGATCCTGCTGTTTTAAATGAAAGGTTATATTGAACAAAAAAATATTAGAGCAACATTGTAAGAATCGGAGCACCATATGAGAGCTGCTATGTCATGTATGTTGGGATATGGTATAATGAAATTGCATGATATATTATGTTGTTCAATAGTATGGTGTGCCAAGTTTTTCTATGTGTTACGTTATGTTTTTATATTGTGTTATGTTACCGGGCTGTGATACAGCATGCCATTGCTGATTTAAAGAGTGCTGCAGGCAAATAGAGGTCTACTTAAGTGCACTAAGACACACAAGGGAAGGGGGTGGGCACAAGAAGGTTTATACAGCCAGCTCCCTTGCATGGGTGAAGGGCACCATCCAACAGTTTTCCAGCTGCAGCGCCTCAGTCTTTGTGGGCAGTGCCAGCTCCTCTGAGGCATATTTCCTCCTGAGCTGAAAGGGGACCCAGAACCTTTTCACATTCTTCCTCTTTGGGGGTTCTGTATTTCTCTTCTCAGGGAGAGGTGATGGGAAAGCGTTGCTTCTATTGGGATGTTTACAGTGTCTGGTAGCCCCCAGTTGCGCAGGCTGCTTTCCAAATGAGGCTTGATGGGAGGTAGCTAGGCTCAGCCTGGCCTTTTTCCTCTCTCCTGATATCCTGCTTCCAGTTGGGTGAAGGTCCTTGACCAGCCCGGGCACAGCAGCTAGATCGGACCCTCCATGCAGATGATTGCTCTGGCTCAGCTCTTCTTGGTGGGATCCTCGAGACCAAAATTAGCCAGACTTCCATGTGGCTTCTGTCTGCCACCCACGCTCTCCCCTCAGGTGCCAAACATTACAGACAAAGCAGTGACCTTTGATGGAAAATGTGCAAAAGAAAGACATACAGATTTAGTGGTGCTTCTCTGGTGTATTTTCTATGTTCTCTGTAAGAATGTGGGTATGACTGGGTATCCCAATGCACTGTAAGGTCATCATTTACTATGTTTTAAAAGTTAATACATTTGAATATACAATGAAAAATATGTTGTATAATGCACAGCTTATGCTATAAAAAAAATATTATTGGGGGATAACATCCCCCCCCACCCCAAGCCCAATTACAAGAGTCAGGCTGACTCGCTGTGTACCATAGAGCATAGAGGGACTGGTCTGACAAAATATGCCAGGGCTGCTTTGGGTTCCCAGTCCGGGCACTCCTGGCTGTGTCCAGAGCATAGGGGGCCCCCTCCATGTACTTTGCAGGGGGCCCCCCTCAAGTTTCGTTACGCCACTGGATGAGTATGCCCAGACGTGGGTCCCCTGTACACTGTGTCACTGGAACCAAGCATAACTAGGACTAAACCGGTCCTAGGTTGCTTGTGTTCTGGTTCAGGGAGGACATGGTTTAGTAGTTTGGGCTGGACTGTTCCTATTGGAGCAGGGTCAAGACTGATTTGCATAAAGCTGAGTTCAAACAGAGGAGGCATGGTGTGCAAAATAATGATGGATTCGGATGAGGCCCAGTCATTACCAGTGGCTGAGCTTAATTCAAGCGTTCCTTCCATCACTGTTTTGTATACTTATTGCATCCATAGAGGGTCAGCAGCATGTTCTTGGTGTTGAAAGCCTGTTCCTTGGGTATTTATACTCATCCACAGGAGTCAAAAGGCATACTCCAGCAAAGGTAGTTTTTAACTTCATTGTCATGAACAGCTCTTCCCAGCCGGGTGGCTTTGGGCTGTTCATCACTACAATTTGTGAAATTAGCTAAATCCTAAAAACAAGGTAGTAGTCAAAGTTTTTTGTCCCCACCGCCTATCTTTTTATGTGACTTACCTCATAGGAGCATCCCTGACCCTATTATGGCGAGTATGTTTGAATTAAACATTTGCTGTCAGCTTTCTTCACTTCTCCAGGAAAGCAGTCGTTTGGGATTATGAAATCCAAGGAAGTTCTCGAACATTTGGGGACCACAAGGTCAAAACAAACAAGACCCTTCAGACCAACAGGGATGCCTAGATTCAACTTTTGGTTCAAGGGAGTCTTAGCTGTCTAGTCTGGTTTTACTATTTGGGTTTGGAAATTGTAGAAGGGCATGCGACTGGATTTCAGATCCAGATGAAGCAAAAAGAGAGGACAAGCTCCAGTTCCTTGATACAAGTGTTGTTAGTTGGTCTCATAACCCAATGAAAGCCGATGGGGATCCCAAAGTGTGGCTTGGTCACACTCTTAGCCTCTGAGCTGGGATGGCAGAAGAAATATAAATGACGGGCTGGGAGAAGTAACAAGGGCCTGAGTAGGGTGGTCTCCCTTCTTTGTTAATTTGTAGGTCCCTCAAAGTGCAGGAATTAAGCCAACGTTTTAGGGTCTCCATTCCAGGGCAGTTTAGTTTCAGTTATTCTATGGTTTCTGTCCCCTGCTGGATCTTGCTGGCACTGGAGGCCTGTTTGCCTGTCTGGTAGTCTCCCATCTGCAGAGAAAGCTTCCCAAGAAGGCAGCCAGAACCACCTCCAGCAGATCTCTCCAGACCTGGTCCTAAATTCAGGGGATTCAGTACCATGCTGTTACCATATCCAGGATGCATCAACCATGTCCATGCAGACCTGTCGAGGTGTCCTCACAGGATGGGATGTAGGCACAGCAGGTGAGACAGTAGTCCAGTTTCCAATCAGGAGAATGCAGGCACAAAGGGTAAACTCTTTCTGCACACCCACGATAATAGAAGGGTTTACACCACAGAAGTCTGCACAGATTTTATAAGAGGGTTGTGTCAGTAGAACTCACCCCAGTTGCACAGCAAAGTGGCTGTGCCACTCAATATTAATTACACTGCAACCAATGGGCCAGGCACCTAGCAGAGAGTTGAGACCCAATACTCTGGCAAGGATGTACCCGTGTCTTGTCTGGTCCTTTATCTCAGCAGCAGCCTATGATACTGCTATGGGAGGACTGAAGTTGTCATCCTGATCATCCCTTAGATGGCGAGAAGGGGAGATTTCTCAAAGGTCAAAAATGAAACAATTTGTGGAGGAACAGATGTGACATACAGCAGCGACCTTTTTGCCTTTTTGCCTTATAGTCACCCACCAACAAACATACCATATTCACTTTCTTTAAGAGCATAGTTGCATTGACAAAGATGTAAAAGACAGAGGGTTGACAATGTTCGGCACAATGGACGCAAGCGTCACAGGACAGCTGCTCATGCGCCTACAGAGCATGGCCAGCCTATTGAGAAATCCTGTGAGCCCACTCCCCCACCAGGATCTAATTCAGGGTAATGTATTTTACCTGTAAGAATCAACAGACACAGGCCTACGCCACCTCTGCAAGATGAAACCCCGAAACTTGAGTTCATCCTTCCCTTTCACATCCGTACCCAAACCACCTTCATTAACTGTAGGGCAACCTTCCTTTCCCCTCCCGCTGTACATTTAATCAATAAGTAGATACCTGGTAAGATGCAGCATGAATGGAATCTTAACCTGGCAGGTGACAGGCAGCTCTCCCGTCTGGTAGGTAACAGACAGCTTCAGCGTTTAGAAAGTGAGATGATGTATTCACCCATTAGCGTTCAGGCTGCTTCACTGCTTGGTCCTAAAAGCAGTGATGCAGCTTGAATGGTTCCTCTCACTGCATACTTTACTTCTTGCGTAGCTGATCTCTTTCTTGTTTTGTTTTTTCCAGCTTTTCAGAGCTATACATTACCCTGATCACTGTGGGCCTGGGCTTCCTGTTCCTTCTCACTGTTATCGCACTCTTCTATATAAGATGGGCCCGGAAACGGAAGAATGAAAGACACATCGGTGAGTGCCCAGTAGAGAGAGAGAGAGAGAGAGAGAGAGCGAGAGAGAGAGAGAGAGAGATAGATAATGTTCCTGCTAGAGAGAGAGGAGCTTTGACTAGTGGCAGTTCTGATTCATCATAAAGTAGCATTGAGGGTTCATATGCCTGCTGTGAAAAAGTGTACCATGCAGATCACAGAACTGTATTTTATGTTGATAGCTCAGCGGGTTACTGCTTTTGTCACAGACCTCCTTTTGTAACTTGCAGTTCGTAAGTTACAATCCTAATAAGCACAGTTACCTATGAAGGATTACCAAAGAGCTGCATGCAAACTGTAAGGAATAGGTTTGGAACCTTATGTCTTTCCCCAATCTTTCATTATCCTAATGTTGCTAAAAGGTTATGCAGTCAGTTTGGGTAGAAATACATTCTTATTAGTAAAGCCAACCCCAACCACTGTGGTATATTTAAAATCCAGAGTTTGTGCTTCTCCAGACCAAAATCTCTTAAAATTTACTGCCTACTAGTATGGGTAGCATATGATTCCTCCACCTTACAATCCTTGCCTTATGTAACATTTCCTAAAGATTGATTCACATATTTATCTGTATAATGTGTGGGTGATGTAAAGTGCTCTAACACACTACCCTGGTATGAGTAGTGCTATAAAACAAATGAACTGCACGTGGGAGAGGGGCTATGGTGAGATGAGGGGCACTGTTGGAGGGTGGTAGTGAGGGAATCCATGGAGTAGGAGGTCATCGGGGGTGCGCCAACAAAGACTGTCACACCAGGTGCCACAATAGCTAAAGCTGGCCCTACACACAAGCACCTTCTTTTGTGTACAGGAAGCCACACCACCAAACTCTACATCTGTCCATACTATTCTTCCCCTCTTAAAGTCACCCTCTGAGCACTGTTAAAACATTGCTAAACTGCACTGGGTCTGCCATATTTATGTGGTGGACTAGTTGTTTCTAAGGCATTTGAGCTTATCTTTTAGAGATTATTGTAAACCGGTGGGGTAGTGATCACAATCCCTATGGAGTTTCCAACACATATTGTGTGGCTCCTGTGCCCTGCCTACACCAACAGGGCAGACTTGCAGTTCAACCAATAACATATACCACTCGAATGGCCTCAACCCCGTATACAATCCACGAAGTGAAGATAAGCATAGAAACAGTGGCTGAAAAAGGTGATGTAGGTGTGATCTGCCATCTTCATACTACTTATTGCTCCTCCAGTACCAGGAGGTTGAAGAGCACCCTCAAAACATTGAGGCGTCTGCCGCCTTCCCTCCCTTTTCCCACTTCTACTTTCTTCATATCTCAGAAGCATTTCAATATCTGTATCACATCACCTCTGCTTTCTTTGCTTGGGGTATACAAACATCTCCTTCGTTTCTTGCATCTTCCTTCTCATCTTGGTGGCTCAGCAGTTCTTAGTATATAGCCCACGTTAAGAGACTCTTGACAGGTAATTGACTGAATGTGTATGTTTCTGTGTGCTATAAACTTCAATACTATGCTTATTTCAATTGCAGAACGCAGTGATGAACACAGTAGTCCAGGTCTGGAGGTCTCCATGGTAAGAGGGGAAGCTGGGAATTTGAGGCTAAACTTCAATAGGTACTGGGGAAGGTTGGGGGAGGATGGCACAGTAAACACCTAGTGACACACTGAACAACTATTAGTAACGTACCACTCTCAGGCACTAAAGCACTAGTTTACACTCTTAGTAACATGTTGTAAACATTAGATATTAGAAATAAAAGGGAATCCTTCACAATAGAGCAGTATTTATATTGTTCACCAAATGTTTCAAAAGCTTAGTTCCGCTGGGCTGACCAAAGATTTTTCTCCCTCCCAGAGGTGCTCACCTCATGGATGCTCAGAAAGGGCCAGTATAATGGCATGAAAATATGTCCATGGCCTAGAACTAACTACAGATGAGGCAGGCACTTCAGTGGTGGTTGGGGACACATAAAAACAATCCTAAGGAAAGGAGCAGCACTCTGGTGTTGCCAGGTCGCCTAGAGAGCACACCACCCCTAAGAATTCCCACTCCCACCACTACCCACTACACCCTGTCTCCCATCCAGAGCTCTGCCTCTCCCTACTCCCTGACTCCATGTAAACCTCACTGCAGTACTTTCGCCCTCTTCACTGTAACCCCAACCTCGATGCTGTAACCCCCTTTATTCCCCCATCCTCTCTTTCTTCCTCTGCACTACTCACTCTAAAATCACCATCTTGTACATCTCTCAGCTGCTTTACAGCTAAATTTGTACAATATCAATCACATACATATCTACTTAGATGGTACAAGAGAATGAGGAGATTCCGGGCCAGGCCCTACTCATGCCAATAGCTAATACAAATGTATTAAATGGACATTTAATACACATAGTGATATAGTAAGCTCTCAGATTGACAGTCAGCCTGTACTCACCTGTACAACCACCTCTTTGTCAGAAGCCCGTGGGGGAGAAACAAACTCTGGGGCATATTAACGAGGGCATTGTGTCATGCTTGCACCACACAATGTGATACATGCACAACACAAAACCCCAAGTTATATTTATGAAGGCATGCAGAGCCACTTTGCGTGGCTTTCAATGGCTTCACAAATATGGAGCCATGCAATGCAGCGCAAATCGCTGCGTTGCCTTATTCTGCGCAAGGAAGGTGTTCCATGGGAGTTGCAGTGGGTGTTCCCATACAGCTCCCACGGTTGTATTCCCAAATTTACAAGGACTTGAAACCTGCAAATGCATTAAAATCTTACGCCTTCCCATGTGATATGTAACAAAGGGAAATATGTTCATTTCAACTCATTTTTTCTTCTTTTATGTGTGCTGCCTCTATGGACTGTTTTTGTGCAGGAAGGTGCCCCTTCCAGCACAAAAATAATACTGCCGGCAGCGCAGGCACCCTTGCACTGTGGTCCATTGATTAAGCTGTGTGCCATAGACAATGATCCATTGAAACCATTCTTACACACATTTTGCTATAGGAGGTGAAGATGAATGCAGTGATACATTCATTTGATTGCAACTTTGCAATATTGTGTTTCTGTAGTGCAAACCAGTCTAACCAAGAGAAGTAGGCCAGTGCAATCTGCTACCCCAAGCTGTCCCTTACAGTAACCTCATATGCATTTCTACTTCTTTGAGCTTCTTCACTGCGGTGTAGCTTATATTCCCGGGCTGCACTTGTTGCTTGCGGTGCCTGGGTAGTTGAGCTACGACTTACTGATGATCCTCAAGGAGGCAGAAATTAATCTGGGCTGCTTTTGTACTATGAAGAGAACAAGTGCTGTAGCAGTTTGGGCAGGACAACTCCTTTGGGAATGGAGTCAGGCTGATTTACATCTGGCTGGCCCTCCCTCAGAGGGCTTCTGGAAAGCACATAAGGGGCTTTACTTAGTCATTGAAGGCAACAGGGCATCAAGCGAAAATTGTGGGTGCCACATCCAAAAAGCACTTGGTTCCCCTGCCTTATTAAGAGGCGAGGAAGAGGTTCCTCATCAGAAACCCCATTCGCTGGCCACTGGCTGACGCGACATCGGAAGCCACACCATATTTAGGGACAGCCTTCTGAAACCATGGCACTTTTTAAAAGTGTTGTACACGTCATCACCACAGCAAAGGGTACTGCAGAATACATTTAAAGAGTTAAATCAAAGAATGTTTCCAGAGGTGTACCAACATCTGGAAATGTTGAAAGCCCTTTCACTGCATGTCCTAAGCTACTGCTTTTTCAGCATATTATCTCATAATCCACGTGTATCATATATATTGTTTGTTTTATTATAGATGATTTATAGTTTTAGCTGCACAGTTTATAAAATAATTTATAATAAACAATTTACCTTAAACACAACACACAAGCATCTAAACATTTCGAAAGCAAAATATTATAAATTGAAAAAAACCCCATTGTTTTTAGGAATTCCAAAAAGTAGTCATCGTTTTACAGCATGCAATGGCTATAGGGGTGACTGAGAACCACATAAACACGTATGCCCAAACTGAGATAACTGAATCAATAAAGTAAGATTTTATATGTGGCAAATTGAAGCCAACACATTGCACGTGTTCCAATACTACCCTTCAGCAGGGCCGACAAATGCTACATCCTCCTTGGTAAGACTGGACGAGGTCAAGTGACAGAAATCTCATAAGTGTGAGACATGCCTCAAATCTCAGTAAAACCATGAATATTCTGTCTCTGTCCTAAATTGGAGTAAGCCACCTTGGATGCACAGCATGGAGAATCCAGATCAGGAACAATTGGCCAGGTGTACAATGCCATTTTAGAGATTACAAACCCTCTGATTTGCAAAATCACAGGGTCTGTGACTGAAAATGGCTTTTGAGTGTATATTATAGCCATTCTGTGAGTCCTACAAGCCTGTCTGACTTGCAAACTGAGCTTAATGGCCCATGTAGAATTGCAATCAGGAAGAGGCTTGAAAGTGGTGTCCACTCCTTATTGCAATTCGGTTTTGCGTGTATCAGTGGCTGGAACTACAATTGCAGTGGCAAACCATTGATCAGTTAATGACACCTCAAAGGAGTTGGCGATAATGGTGTCTGTAGTGAGGATCCACAAGGAGCCCGTGTCTCAGCTCCTTGCGACCCACCACCCCAGCTGTTAAATACAGCCTCATACTGGGCTACAACAGACAAAGCACACCTTTCTAACACACATTAATATATCCAAGTACCTTTCAGTTGTTTAATTGCATGCACCTACAGGTTTGTTTATATTTGAATTTGACTTTTATGCATGTTTTTATATGTATACATGTATAAACATTGATATAATCCATATCTATAAGCATATGCATGCAGTGTTTAATTTGTAAAAGAATGAGTGCCCAAAGCTCTGCACAGAAGCCCACGGCGGGTGCAATTAAATGTCAGCGCTCTCAATACCAAGGCTGCGTAGTCTTGAATCCACCTCATTCTTTAATCCACTACAGACACTCCCTCTCCCTTTATATCACTCTTTCAGGTTCTTGAATTCTCCCTTTCTAAAGTTTTTTCCGGCTTTCTCTTCCTTTGTTTTTCCGCTTTGTTTGTTTTTCCCTGTCTTACTCTTGGTAAATGTGTGATGCAGAAAATATATACCAGTCACTTCAATATAAGTATCAGTGGCCTCCACGGGGAGCCAACAGGTCAAATTAAACACTGCATACATGCACGCTCTTCATAGTTGACTGTTGTAGATGAGTCCCATCAGTTTTATTCCGGGCACATTGTGTGTCCCCACATCCCCCAGCAATCACTTCTAGAGGTGCCATTGGTGAGCACCAGCCCTACATTTTTGCGGTCTAGGATTTATTTGTCTTCTGCAGTCTCTGACCCAGAGCAAAAGTGAGAAACAAAGAAAAGAGGCAACAAAAGAAGAAAAGAAAGATAGCAAAACAGTGACAAAAGGAGAACAGAAGTTTGGGAAAATAAAAAACCGGCATGAGAGCTAAAGAGGCATGAAGTGTAGGTAGGAGTAAAAAGGAGACATGAGGTGGAATCAAATCTAAGCAGTCTTGGTATTCAGCAATCCCGGTACCAGGCAACCCCACCAGAGGGGTCCTAAGCAAAACATGGGCCCCTTCACTTAGTATAATAATAATAATTTGTTCTACAATTTATTAGTCCACCTTAGTCTTGGTCCTGGTTACTTATCTGAAGTACATAACAAGTACAGCCAGTGTCCAGAGAGTCTAATCCCCCCTGCAGTCCACACAAACGGCTTCTCTGTTATGGCAGAGGAGTGTCAGAGTTTATACTACAGTAAATACATTTCTTCCACGCAACTATCCTGAATAAGTGGCACAAGTTGGATTGCTTCGGAATATATATAATATATATATATATATTCACAAAAAAATACAAAGGGGAACGTGACATAATTACATTTCTTTTTAATTTAACCCTATAGAATGTCCCTTTCGACCCCCCCTAACAAGGACCCGGGGTGAGGTTACCCCTACATGGCTACCTTATTTCTTATTTTTATTTTCTTTCTATGGCACAGAAACCTTTTGCTCCAAGCTGACGCCAGCCAATCAGATCTCGTGTTTTGAGGTCACAGTACCGCAGTAGTTTACTGGTGCTATATATACATACATTTTGAACCTAAATTTCCCAAAAACTACTGAGAAGGTTGACACTAAATCACAAAAAGCACACATTCTAGATCAAGAACTAGCTTTCTGCCAATTTTGGTGTCATTCCATTCAACAGTTTTTGCTGTATCGCTCTTCAATTGTCCTATAGAAAATTATGTGGGGAAAACAAGTGTTGCCCCCCTCCCCCTCCTTTTTCTCTTTCTTCCCTCTTGATGGATCATTACAAAACTTTCCAGGTAGCAGCTGAGTTGGCTTAACCTTTCATGTGGAACGTTTTGTGAAGATTCGTCAAATGGTACCAAAGTTATTACCAAACAAATAATAAATTTCCCATCAAAACCTGGCCCTAACTATAATTACACAGTGGAGACTGCCACTGTGTGATTATAGTTAGGACTGGGGCATTCTGCAATCCCTATATAAAAAGCTGTCTCTAATTTCTTATCATAGGTGACTAACTTGAAACCCCTAACAGTTGTCTATTATAAAGAAATGCTGTCAGAACTCAACTGTAATAATTTATTACAGTTGAGTTCTGACATCACAATGTCTGCTGCCAGAAAAAGCAGTTGCGGGGAAATGCAGGTCAGGTCAAGGAGCATAATTAAGAAGTTGTTTAAAGAACAAAAAATAAGCATTACTTTTCTTTCACCTGCTCTGTTTTTTTCTTGCTGTACAGTGACAAGCAGAAAGATATTTATGGCAACATGTATATTTTGCACTCCCTAGGTAACTATAGAAAAGTTTGAATCTTGTCATGTTTCCGGTACTCTTTAAAAAAAAAAAAAATACTGACTTGTATTCAACTGATTCTAACTTCTTTTCTCAGCAAGTATCTATCAGCTTTCTGATGTGTTGAATTTTGCATTATTGTAGTTTTATTCTTCTTGTTTGCAAACATGCTCTTTTCTTCATAAGAAAGAGCTATGCACTAAGGATTTAAATAGTTTGTGAGAAAGGGAATGGTGTACCATTTAATAATAGGAAGAAAGTACCGCCTACCATACATGATAAGGATATTACAAATCACCTCGGAGTCCTAGGACCTTAAACATGAACTCTGCCTTTGACCTCTTTCCTCTATTTCAACTCCTTTGTGACTTGTAATATCCGTATAATGTACGGAAGGCAGAACTTTATCCCATATTCATGTATTCACTGAAAAGAACCAAAGGATAAAGTGGCATGATAGCTGAAAATGTCAGCTAGAAATACCATTTTAAACTTAAAAAAACACTGAAATTCACCGGTTTTAGTTAACTGAAGTAACTATAACTTGTGTACTAGCCATGCACAGTAATGTCATTAGTTATGTAATTTCAGATGTCATCAGCAAAGTTCTCAGTGACACCATAGAGTGGTAGGGGCAGAAAAAGCTTGACTAGTTTTCTTTCTATTTCAAGAACTCTATATTACAGATGAATTTATGTAACTAGCAAGTTGAGTTCAAGTAAAAAATGTGCTTTATAGCCAAGTGATTGAGGGCCAGATGTATGACGGTTTTTAGCGTGTGCAAACTGGTCTTAACCATGGGCCCATGTACAAACAGTATTTTGTGAATCGCAAATAAATTGGGACTAGCAAAATACTGTTTTGCGACTCTGTATTTGAAAGGCGCGTTCCCTTCCAAATAGCCACTGCAGAGCCATGTACTAATGTTTTGTAACCGCAATTGCAATCGCAAAACACTCGCAAATTACCACCTACTTCAAGTAGGTGGTAATGCATTCGCAAATGGGAAGCGGTCTCCAGGGTACACTTTCCCCTTTGCAAATGCATGCAAACATTTTTTTTCCCAGAGACCACTGCCTGCCCTTAAAAAATTAAACAAAACAGTTTCATTTCTTTTTTCGTTTTCAGCGCATCCCTTTTTCCTTTAAGGAAAACAGGCTGCATTTTTTTTTTAAAAAGCTGCTTTATCTATAAGCAGTCCCAGACATGGTGGTCTGCTGAGCTCAGCAAGCCACCATCCCTGGGAGGGCCAGCCATTCCAAATGGGGTCTCAAAAAGCAAGTGGCTCAATATTCATGAGCCTCGTATTTTGCGACCCCATTGGGAATCGCAAACAGTGTCCAAGACACTATTGTACATGCCAAATAGTGAGTCGCAAATTGCGAGTCGCAAAAGCGACGCAATTTGCGAGTCGCTATTTGTCAGGTCGTACATCTGGCCCATAGTTTGCTGAGTGTATAGAAAAGATGAAAGTGCGCATTACAACTTTGTCTTTTGTAGAAAAGTATTAACATCAATAGTGCACATGGTTTGATGTACTTCTATTACATAAAGTGAACAAGATTAAATAAGTATAAGGCTTAAGTAGATCTGAGTCTTAGATTCACATTTTGAAAAATTAAGAATAGTCTTAAATGGAGCCCCTGCATTTAGCTGAGCTAGTTAGGCCTCGTTTATTTTATAATATCGTAGCCAACAAAAAGCTAAGTTACCTGATATTAAAATGAAGTTAGGGACAGGAGAAACGGTTATACTGTACAGCACACTGTGCCCACGTTGCATATAGGTTACAAATAAAATACATAATTTCAGTGATGTCAGTGATTGCAAAAACACCATGAAAGCCCAACATTGTCTAAAATTTGCTTCTTTTAGAAAAGGTAAAATGAGGGGTTTCCTCAATATCCAATAAAAATACAAAACAATATAAAGTGCAACGCGCTTTGTGCTGAACAACCATCGCATGGGCAAACAGGTAGATTATTAAAATAAGTACCCTGTACAGGATAAGCCACAAGTAATTGGACAATGTTTAGCCTCAACTTTGTTAGCAAAAATCTGTGATGCAAATTGTTGACCCAATTTAGGTAAGGCTCATTACCCAGGCTGATACAGATCATGATACGCGATGTAATAGTGGGATTCACGGAATTTTTATACAATCTTTGATCTGTGCATTTGGTCAAGAACATGTCCCTCAAAGGTTTAGAGAGATTAGTTGAATAAATAACTGGATTTACAAAAAGATCAAGTAAATTCACGCTAATACTATATATATATATATATATATATATATATATATATATATATATATGTATATATATATATATATTCACAGAAAAAACCATAGGTTTCAGGCACGTTATAGTTAGGAATTAGCATTTAAAAAACCTCAGAAATTCACTGAAAAAACCATAGGTTTTAGGGGTGTTATAGTTAGCTGGACTTTTCACTTGTACAAAACCATTGAAATTCCCCCGTTATAGTTAGTTGAGCTAACTATAACTCGCGCGCCCGCAATGCACTGCTGATGACGTCACATATTACATCACTCATGACATGGTCAGTGACATCACTCATGACATCACTGATGACATCTCAAATGACATCACTGATGACATCATCCAGTGAATGTGTGTTTTTCTGAAAATTAAATATGTTTTATATATGTATATCTCAAGATCGATGGAAGAATAAATGGGTATATAAGTGTCTAAATGGATGATTTGTTTTTGAAAAATTGATTGTGTAACTGACTGATTAAGTGTATCATAGTGAATACATGGCTTAGTGAGTAATGTTTAAATATGTAAATATCTGTATCAGTCTCTCACTTTGTGTATAAGTGGCTGCATGGGTTGGTGAGTAGCTACATGGGTGTCTATATAGGTTATTAGTTGGTTTTTTGAGTATCAGTCTGAGTGTCTGCATGGTTTGGTGGGGGGTATTACGTAGTGCATAGGTGCATGAATGAGTGACTCACTGTTTGTATGTGTTGAAGACAGCATGTGTGCAGGACTGTATGGGTGGATGAGTGTGTGTATGGGTGTGTTAGTGAGTGAATGACTGTCTCAATAGTGTCTTTATCAGTAACTACATATGTTTTAAACTAGTATATGTGACTATTGGTGTATATAAGTGAGTATATGTGAGAGTGAGAGATTGAAAGAGTTCCTGTATGATTAAGTATGTGTTTCTATAATTGATTGTTTAAAAGACTAAGTATGTGTAAGTTTCCGTAGAAGTAAGTGTGGTGGTGTGTGTATAACTGTATATGCAAGTAAATGTATGTTTGATTCTTTATTAGCATGAGTGACTATGTGTGTGAGTAACTCTATGGATGAGTGGCATTGTGTAACAGGATGTATAGGTGTATGAGTACATATGATGAGTGAGTACATGTATGAGTGACTGTATAGGACTATTGGTGTGAATGAGTGGATGTGGATGTGAATCTTAGAATTATTGAAGAGGTTGTTGTAACTGGTATTGGTATGTCCATTGTTTTGAAAATTTGAGTCTCTATTTTTGAATGTGTGTATCAAAGGTTATATTAGGGTGAGAGGAGGTCTGCCACTCTATCACAAGGATGATGTCATCAGTGATGTCATCAGTGATGTCATTTGAGATGTCATCAGTGATGTCATGAGTGATGTCACTGACCATGTCATGAGTGATGTATTATGTGACGTCATCAGCAGTGCATTGCGGGCGCGCGAGTTATAGTTAGCTGAACTAACTATAACGGGGGAATTTCAATGGTTTTGTACAAGTGAAAAGTCCAGCTAACTATAACACCCCTGAAACCTATGGTTTTTTCAGTGAATTTCTGAGGTTTTTTAAATGCTAATTCCTAACTATAACGTGCCTGAAACCTATGTTTTTTTCTGTGAATTTCAAAGGTTTTTTAAATGCTAATTTCTAACTATGCCTACAGAGATAGGACATGTGAAGAAAGAAGAAAAAATGCACAGAAAGAAAAAAAAGAAGTGCAAAAAGAAGCAACAGAAGTCCTCAAAGACGAAGAAAAGTGCAGGAAGAAGGATAACGTGCAGAAAGAATAAACAGAAGAGCAGAAAGAAGCCTTGTTGCAAAATCATCCTGTACCCTCAACTTTTTCAGACGGATACTGGTGGTAACTGAGTCTGACTAACCAGTCCTAGAGCCAGTGCTATGTTAAAAGACACTTAGAATACAGTGAAAACACCTACATACATTAGGGAACATTATGCGTTGGGGTCCCCCTGTGATTAGCATGACCTCCTCTGTAAGCCCCTAGTATATAATAGAGCAGGGGGATTAAAACTACCTCTTAAAACAGGCCACAGGGCGTTTTTGCACACGTTAACTCAGGCCCTGTCCCCTCCCTTCACCACTGTGTAAACACACCCTGTGTCCGTTTTTAGTTGGGAGATTAAGTTCATTTGAATCCTGAGGGTCCCTAGGGTCAAACTAGACCACTAGGTAAGTGCCACAGAGCTGCGTTGCAGAGAGGTGTAAAAAGTGGCACGGCCTGGACCACCTCTCTGCAATGCAGCTCAGTGGCGCTTACTGGAAGCACTTGGTGGGCTAGTTAGCCCCCAGGGGCCCTCAGTATTGAAGGAAAATTATATCCCCAATTTAAAATGTGCCATAGTGCGTGTTTGCACACGTCACCTCAGGCCCCGTCCCCTCCCTTCACCACTGTGTAAACGCGCCCTGTGGCTGTTCTAAGTTGAGAGATTAAGTCCCCTTGAATCCTAAGGGTCCCTAGGGTCAAACTAGACCACTAGGTACCTCCAGTAAGCGCCACAGAGCTGCGTTGCAGAGAGGTGTAAAAAGGGGCTTGGCCTCAGAACACCTGTCTGCAGCGCAGCTCCCTGGCGCATACTGGAGATGCTTGTTGGGCTAGTTGGCCCTCAGGGACCCTCAGTATTGAAGAGGAATTAATTCCCCAACTTACAACTCGCCAGGGGGTGCGTTGGCAGAGTGCTGCAAGGAGGGGGCGTGGCCTCCGGCACGATGCCAGTCTTTTGTTTATTTTAATTTTTTAAGATGGGGGGCTGTGTGGTTCCCCTTCTTATTCTAATTTATTGGCCCTGATGACCCCATCCCCCAGGGCCTGTCTCCTAATTATATTTTTTTGACCCCAATCCCCAGGGCCGGCCACTGTTTTTTATTATTTTTAAAAAATATATATTTATAGACACACCTAGGACATGCTGGACAAACCGTACGTACCTATCACCATGACGATTTGCGTGATATTCATTAAAAGGCGAATCCACGTGGAATGTATTTACACCACTAGTGAAGCTCTGACATGTCTGATGCCCTACCGTGCCTAATCCCGGTAGACACCCTTGTCGTTTATTTATACAAACATGGGTAGCTATTGATGGGCACATTTAATACACATGCACACCAAGCCATTCAAAGGGGATTCCACAAAAATTCGACCAAAACTATGCAAGAAACCCCCCTCACGGTTAATAAAACACACATCCACTGCCGGATGTGTATTACTTTTTATTTTACTCTCTGGAAAGGGGACGAACATCACTTGAGAGTCACAGCGCGCTCCTGGCAGAGCCCAATGCTGTGTTACACCAACCATTGCCTGCTGAGTGCCACACACCTCTGTGTTGTATTCCACTAGCTAATGCATATGCTATGACACACTCTAGCCCATGTGCACTGTAACACCACCCCGTGAATATGTCATGCCACACTTGTCTTCGCAAGGGTTATATTGCCCCATCTAACGTGCCTTCCTCAATGCCTATGTTATAACGCACAGTGCTATGCCATACATATTACAATCTGGGATCCATATCTTTGTCACAGTGCATATGCAACGTCACACTCCCCAGCACATATTTTATATTACAACTTTAGAGACTAGTTAGGTTACACAACACTGCCCTGTGCATATTACACTCCAAGGCGCATATCGCATAGCATGCGCTAGTGCCTGTGCTATTTCGCGCTCTCCAATGAATCTGTCATTGCGCACAATGTATTGCATATTATATTTCACGCCCGGTTCATCTTATATCACCCTTTTTGGTGCATAGTTTATACCATACACTATATCTAGTTTTCATTTTCAATCGTGCTCTCAGGACTATGTTCTATATAACACTGTGTTCACCTACCCTTTTCACGGGCATTACATTTTGCGATAGGGGGTGGAGGGTCAGGGGGTGTTTCTGCCAAGTGAGCCCGGAGTCACAGTCACAAACGTCCTCTTCTTCCTGAATAAAAGTGAGATTATGCTGCATACTTGTTCATATTTTAAGTAGTTCGCACAGACACACGTTTTAAAAACAATAAAGTTCCTAATACCCGCCTTCTCTGAACAGTTAGCTTGCTGCCCCATCCCCCTTCTCCCTATTCTCTGTTGTGTGAAACCATGGACTAGCCTCTTCCCTCCTGCCATCCATGGTCTGATGTGCTGCCACTGCCCTCAATTTAGTATGATGTACCAGTCCACTCCTCCTGCCCTCCATTGCCCAATTCTATGCCCCATCATTGACCTCCTGCTTAAACTCTGTGCTTAGCTTGCTGCCCCTATTCTCCTTCACCCTGCCCTCCGATGTCTTTGTGCATGCCCCTGCTCCATCCTTTTTGCCCACCATGTTCCATGGACCTGCCACTCCTATCTACTCTGAGTGTTCTGTTGAGCTGTCACTCCCCTCCCACCTGCCTAGCATTGTCAGATGACTGTAACCTGTCCCTGCCACCTCCACCCTGCCTGTCCACATGCCATGCCCCTATCCTCTTCCTCCTGTCCTACATGGTCCATTGTACTGCCACACCCTTCTGCCCTCCCTGGTCTGTTGTGCTGCAACTGCTCCTCCTGCCTGCCCCGTGCGGTCTGTTGTGAGGCCCCTTCCCCTGAACTTTCTTGTCTGTGCACAGCTCCTGACCCTCCCTTCTATCCTCCATCGTCCTTTGTGCATGCCCCTGCACCCTCCTTCTTGCCCATCATAGCCATTGTGCTGCCACTAACCCTCCCACTTGCCATGCATGGTCTTCTGTGCTGCCATGGCCCCTCCCACCTTCCCTGTGTGGTCAGTTAGCTGCCCCTGGACCCCTCCCACCTTCCCTCCATGGTCTGTGTGTATGCCATCACAGTCTCACTGTTGCTCTTCATGGCGTGTCTTGCTTCTAGTGCCCATCCTGCCTGACCTCCATGGCTATCTTGCTGCTCCTGCCCCCTTGCCCCCAGCCCTCTGTTTACATGTGCAGACCCCTACTCCCTCCCTCCTGGCTTGTCTGTTCCATTGTAATGCCCCTGATCCGTCCCTCCTGCCCTTTATGGTCTGTTATGCTGCAGCTTTCTCTCCAGTCTGTCCATTATGGTCAGCTAGCTACCATTGCCTCTTGCCCCTCTGTTCTCTGTTGTCCATGTGCATGGTCCTGCCCCCTCCCTCTTGCTTTCTATGGATTGTTGTGCTGCACTCCCGTCCCGCATGCCCTGTGTGGTGTATTGTGCTGCTGCAAACCCTGATGCCTGCCCTGCAGGGTCAGTTTGGTGCACCTCTCCATGTCCCTCCTGTCCTCTGTTATCCAAGTCCATGTCCCTACTCCATTTCCTTCCATGATCCAATGTACCATACTTGCGAACATTTTGCACTTGCTAAGAGGGAGATTTTGAAAAAAAACTGGGGTATTGATTTTCCCCTTTGAGTTACATTGAAAAAGAGGAGATTGTAGACAGGAGACAGATCGAATAAAGCCCATTTGAGCATAAAAACATTGGACGTTTCCTGGCTGAATCGGGTCTGTTGGCATGTATGGTTGTACTACCATTGCCTCTTCCTTCTGCCCACAATGGTCTATCACATTGCCACAGCCATTCTTGCAAGTCCTGTATTGTTGGTTTGTTGCCCCTGCCCCCCTTTCCACTGCCCTCCATAGTCTGTTGTGCTGCCACGGCCCTTCCTGCCTGCTCAGTGTGGTTAAATTGTTGCCTTTGCACCCTCCTACCTGCCTTCAATTTTCAGAGTCCGTGCCCCTGGCCTCTGCCTCTCAACAGTATCCTAATGAACAACTAGATTGCTAACATTCTATATTTATTACAAAAGTGTGGAACGCCTGACGTCATCTTGATGTAATCAAAACTGTAATACCTAGAGCATTTCCTTTAGAAATTACATATATGAGAGGGTCTTATTGGCATCAAAATTATGGTTACTGCTCTAAAAGACTAAAATAAGGACATATTTTCTTAGTTTTCAAATAGCGACAAAGCACTTTTAAATTATTTGTTACCTTTATGTTTTTTTATACAGTTGACCACTTGATTAAATGTTGCACTTAGGGGAGAGGATGTGGTGTTACTTCCAGAACTGCAGACTTTGCAACTGGGGAACCAGGTTGGAGTTTCTGCTTCAGCTCGACATTCTGTGATTCTGGTCAAATCACTTAGTCTCCCCATGTCTACAACCAAAATGAATTTGTTCTTGTGTAATGTAACCAATGCTCATGTAAAGCACTCCAATACCTGACAAGTCTGCACTATATAACACTGCAAAAACACAGAATAATAAGTGTTTTGCACACTTCTGTCATTGGGCTATATTTGGGCTACATCTGGGTGATTTTGGGCTACATTTGGGCTCTTTTGTCTCCGGTGGCCATCTTGGGAGATTTATTTGTTATGAAGTTTCCTAATTTCCTCATGTACTGCAGTCTCCTCAGTAGGAAATGCTTTCAGTTTTTTACTTTGATTCCATCATGAAGGTATTCAGATATGTCACACATTTGCCATAAATTCTGAATGTTAGCACTCTAGTTGCTCATTAGATCACTGTAGTAAAACTACTGTTCACCATGGAAGTCTGCTCCTGGTATTAAAAGTGCATGTTTCAGTCTGCATGTCAGAATTTTTTAATGAAATAGAAGAGGATTTGAGAAGCCACTCAAAATGTGCCCTCATTTTCTTTCTTCAGCATTAATCATAATTCCTATGGCAAAATGAACCCCCTCATTGTGTTCCTTTTTAAATTAAATGTTTTAAGTGTTACCAGTTTATTCCAATCAAGATGCTTCAGGTGTGCCATACTTTTTGTCATAATGAAGACAGTAAGCACTCTAGTTGTTTTTAAGAACACTCTGGGAGATTCTGTCATTGGGCTATACTTGGGCTACATCTGGGTGATATTTGGGCTACATTTGGGCTCTTTTGTCTCTGGTGGCCATCTTGGGAGACTTATTTGTTATGAAGTTTCCTAATTTCCTCATTTACTGCAGTCTCCTTAGTAGGAAATACTTTCAGTTTTTTACTTTGATTCCATCAAGAAGGCATTCAGATGTGTCACACATTTGCCATAAATTCAGAATGTTAGCACTCTTTTTGCTCATTAGATCACTGTAGTAAAGCTACTGCTCACCAGGGAAAACTGCTGCTGGTATTGAAAGTGCATGTTTCAGTCTGCATGTCAGAATTTTTTAATGAAATAGAAGAGGATTTGAGAAGTCACTCAAAATGTGCCCTAATTTTTCTTTCTGCAGCACTAATCATACTTTTTATGGAAAAATGAACCCCCTCATTTTGTTCCTTTTTAAATTAAATGTTTTAAGAGTTACCACTTTAATCCAAGCAAGATGGCTTCAGGTGTGCCATACGTTTATCATAAGTAGGACTGTTAGCGCTCTAGTTGTTCTTTGGAACACTGTGGGAAGCTGCAGTAGAACACAAAGGAATCAACTGACAGTCTCTGCCCTTGTTGGATGTACATGTTTTACTGAGAATGTCAGACTTCATTCTCACATGACTGAGGAAGATAATGTGAATTTACAGAAAATAAGCTCTCAGTTTAGCTTATAGATCACCTTCCAAACCTCTGTGGGAAAAGCATGAGAAAATATTTTTCTTTCAATCATGATATCCCAGCAGAAGGCTTTTTCACATGGTGAAATCACCTTAGAACATACCACAATTACTAAAATGAGTATGGTACCATCAACAAATGATTTATAATGTAACTAAAGTCTTAAAACCTTCTATTAACTGCAATGCTTTTTAATAAGGTGCTATCATGTATATTGGTCCGAAGATGGCTGCCAACACTTCTTGGATGAAGTGCTGACAGCCAATCAGATCTCAGGATGAGATGTGTGGTTAGGCTCCGCCCACATATATATATGATTTTACTTTTGATTTTCTCAGGAACTACTGAACAGATTGACTCCATATATGCAAAAGGCACATCCCTGAGCTGAGGACTACCTCTCTGCCAAATTTCAAGTAATTCTGTTCAGCCGTTCGGGCTGTACCTTGGACTAAAGGTCCCTATGGAAAATTGCATGGGGAAAACACGTTTTGGGACCCCCCTTTTTTCTCAGCCCCCGCTTCACGAATCCCCCCGAGACTTTCAGGGTAGGAGTGGAGCGGAGCGCCCCACCTGTTTTGAAAATTTCGCGAGGATTCGTCAACCGGCGCCAAAGTTATTCCAAATAGAATGCTGCGGATTTCCTATGGAAACACGGTCCTAACTATAACTATCTACTGGCGACCGCCAGTAGATAATTCACAGAAAAAACCATAGGTTTCAGGCACGTTATAGTTAGGAATTAGCATTTAAAAAACCTCAGAAATTCACTGAAAAAACCATAGGTTTCAGGGGTGTTATAGTTAGCTGGACTTTTCACTTGTACAAAACCATTGAAATTCCCCCGTTATAGTTAGTTCAGCTAACTATAACTCGCGCGCCCGCAATGCACTGCTGATGACATTACATATTACATCACTCATGACATGCTCAGTGACATCACTCATGACATCACTGATGACATCTCAAATGACATCACTGATGACATCACTGATGACATCATCTAGTGAATGTGTGTTTTTCTGAAAATTAAATATGTTTTATATATGTATATCTCAAGGTCGATGGAAGAATAAATGGGTATATAAGTGTCTAAATGGATGATTTGTTTTTGAAAAATTGATTGTGTAACTGACTGATTAAGTGTATCATAGTGAATACATGGCTTAGTGAGTAATGTTTAAATATGTAAATATCTGTATCAGTCTCTCACTTTGTGTATAAGTGGCTGCATGGGTTGGTGAGTAGCTACATGGGTGTCTATATAGGTTATTAGTTGGTCTTTTGAGTATCAGTCTGAGTGTCTGCATGGTTCGGTGGGGGGGTATTACATAGTGCATAGGTGCATGAATGAGTGACTCACTGTTTGTATGTGTTGAAGACAGCATGTGTGCAGGACTGTATGGGTGGATGAGTGTGTGTATGGGTGTGTTAGTGAGTGAATGACTGTCTCAATAGTGTCTTTATGAGTAACTACATATGTTTTAAACTAGTATATGTGACTATTGGTGTATATAAGTGAGTATATGTGAGAGTGAGAGATTGAAAGAGTTCCTGTATGAATAAGTATGTGTTTCCATAAGTGATTGTTTAAAAGACTAAGTATGTGTAAGTTTCCGTAGAAGTAAGTGTGGTGGTGTGTGTATAACTGTATATGCAAGTAAATGTATGTTTGATTCTTTATTAGCATGAGTGACTATGTGGGTGAGTAACTCTATGGATGAGTGGCATTGTGTAACAGGATGTATAGGTGTATGAGTACATATGATGAGTGAGTACATGTATGAGTGACTGTATAGGACTGTTGGTGAATGAGTGGATGTGTATATGGATCTTAGAATTACTGAAGAGGTTGTTGTAACTGGTATTGGTATGTCCATTGTTTTGAAAATTTGAGTCTCTATTTTTGAATGTGTGTATCAAAGGTTATATTAGGGTGAGTGGAGGTCTGCCACTCTATCACAAGGATGATGTCATCAGTGATGTCATTTGAGATGTCATCAGTGATGTCATGAGTGATGTCACTGACCATGTCATGAGTGATGTAATATGTGATTTCATCAGCAGTGCATTGCGGGCGCGCGAGTTATAGTTAGCTGAACTAACTATAACAGGGGAATTTCAATGGTTTTGTACAAGTGAAAAGTCCAGCTAACTATAACACCCCTGAAACCTATGGTTTTTTCAGTGAATTTCTGAGGTTTTTTAAATGCTAATTCCTAACTATAACGTGCCTGAAACCTATGGTTTTTTCTGTGAATTTCAAAGGTTTTTTAAATGCTAATTTCTAACTATGCCTACAGAGATAGGACATGTGAAGAAAGAAGAAAAAATGCACAGAGGGAAAAAAAAGAAGTGCAGAAAGAAGCAACAGAAGTCCTCAAAGACGAAGAAAAGTGCAGGAAGAAGGATAACGTGCAGAAAGAACAAAAAGAAGAGCAGAAAGAAGCCTTGTTGCAAAATCATCCTGTACCCTCAACTTTTTCAGACGGATACTGGTGGTAACTGAGTCTGACTAACCAGTCCTAGACCCAGTGCTATGTTAAAAGACACTTAGAATACAGTGAAAACACCTACATACACTAGGGAACATTATGCGTTGGGGTCCCCCTGTGATTAGCATGACCTCCTCTGTAAGCCCCTAGTATATAATAGGGCAGGGGGATTAAAACTACCTCTTAAAACAGGCCACAGGGCGTTTTTGCACACGTTAACTCAGGCCCCGTCCCCTCCCTTCACCACTGTGTAAACACGCCCTGTGTCCGTTTTTAGTTGGGAGATTAAGTTCATTTGAATCCTGAGGGTCCCTAGGGTCCAACTAGCCCACTAGGTACCTCCAGTAAGTGCCACAGAGCTGCGTTGCAGAGAGGTGTAAAAAGTGGCATGGCCTGGACCACCTCTCTGCAATGCAGCTCAGTGGCGCTTACTGGAAGCACTTGGTGGGCTAGTTGGCCCTCAGTGACCCTCAGTATTGAAGAGGAATTAATTCCCCAACTTACCATTCGCCAGGGGGCGCGTTTGCAGAGTGCTGCAAGGAGGGGGCGTGGCCTCCGGCACGATGCCAGTCTTTTATTTATTTTAATTTTTTAAGAAGGGGGGCTGTGTGGTTCCCCTTCTTATTCTAATTTATTGGCCCTGATGACCCCATCCCCCAGGGCCTGTCTCCTAATTATATTTTTTTGACCCCAATCCCCAGGGCCGGCCACTGTTTTTTATTATTTTTAAAAAATATATATTTATAGACACACCTAGGACATGCTGGACAAACCATACGTACCTATCACCATGACGATTTGCGTGATATTCATTAAAAGGCGACTATGCATACAATGAATCCACGTGGAATGTATTTACACCACTAGTGAAGCTCTGACATGTCTGATGCCCTACCGTGCCTAATCCCGGTAGACACCCTTGTCGTTTATTTATACAAACATGGGTAGCTATTGACGGGCACATTTAATACACATGCACATCAAGCCATTCAAAGGGGATTCGTCAAAAATTCGACCAAAACTATGCAAGAAACCCCCCTCACGGTTAATAAAACACACATCCACTGCTGGATGTGTAATACTTTTTATTTTACTCTCTGGAAAGGGGACGAACATCACTTGAGAGTCACAGCGCGCTCCTGGCAGGGCCCAATGCTGTGTTACACCCACCATTGCCTGCTGAGTGCCACACACCTCTGTGTTGTATTCCACTAGCTAGTGCATATGCTATGACACTCTCAAGCCCATGTGCACTGTAACACCACCCCGTGAATATGTCATGCCACACTTGTCTTCGCACGGGTTATATTGCCCCATCTAACGTGCCTTCCTCGATGCCTATGTTATAACGCACAGTGCTATGCCATACATATTACAATCTGGGATCCATATCTTTGTCACAGTGCATATGCAACGTTACACTCCCCAGCACATATTTTATATTACAACTTTAGAGACTAGTTAGGTTACACAACACTGCCCTGTGCATATTACACCCCAAGGCGCATATCACATAGCACGCGCTAGTGCCTGTGCTATCTCGCGCTCTCCAATGAATCTGTAATTGCGCACAATGTATTGCATATTATATTTCACGCCGGTTTATCTTATATCACACTTTTTGGTGCATAGTTTATACCATACACTATATCTAGTTTTCATTTTCAATCGTGCTCTCAGGACTATGTTCTATATAACACTGTGTTCACCTACCCTTTTCACGGGCATTACATTTTGTGATAGGGAGTGGAGGGTCAGGGGGTGTTTCTGCCAAGTGAGCCCGGAGTCACAGTCACAAACGTCCTCTTCTTCCTGAATAAAAGTGAGATTATGCTGCATACTTGTTCATATTTTAAGTAGTTCGCACAGACACACATTTTAAAAACAATTAAGTTCCTAATACCCGCCTTCTCTGAACAGTTAGCTTGCTGCCCCATCCCCCTCCTCCCTATCCCCTGTTGTGTGAATCCATGGACTAGCCTCCTCCCTCCTGCCATGCATGGTCTGATGTGCTGTCACTGCCCTCAATTTAGTATGATGTACCAGTCCACTCCTCCTGCCCTCCATTGCCCAATTCTATGCCCCATCATTGACCTCCTGCTTAAACTCTGTGCTTAGCTTGCTGCCCCTATTCTCCTTCACCCTGCCCTCCGATGTCTTTGTGCATGCCCCTGCTCCATCCTTTTTGCCCACCATGTTCCATGGACCTGCCACTCCTATCTACTCTGAGTGTTCTGTTGAGCTGTCACTCCCCTCCCACCTGCCTAGCATTGTCAGATGACTGTAACCTGTCCCTGCCACCTCCACCCTGCCTGTCCACATGCCATGCCCCTATCCTCTTCCTCCTGTCCTACATGGTCCATTGTACTGCCACACCCTTCTGCCCTCCCTGGTCTGTTGTGCTGCAACTGCTCCTCCTGCCTGCCCCGTGCGGTCTGTTGTGAGGCCCCTTCCCCTGAACTTTCTTGTCTGTGCACAGGTCCTGACCCTCCCTTCTATCTTCCATCGTCCTTTGTGCATGCCCCTGCACCCTCCTTTTTTCCCATCATAGCCATTGTGCTGCCACTAACCCTTCCACTTGCCATGCATGGTCTTCTGTGCTGCCATGGCCCCTCCCACCTTCCCTGTGTGGTCAGTTAGCTGCCCCTGACCCCCTCCCACCTTCCCTCCATGGTCTGTGTGTATGCCATCACAGTCTCAGTGTTGCTCTTCATGGTGTGTCTTGCTTCTAGTGCCCATCCTGCCTGACCTCCATGGCTATCTTGCTGCTCCTGCCCTGCCCCCTTGCCCCCAGCCCTCTGTTTACATGTGCAGACCCCTACTCCCTCCCTCCTGGCTTGTCTGTTCCATTGTAATGCCCCTGATCCGTCCCTCCTGCCCTTTATGGTCTGTTATGCTGCAGCTTTCTCTCCTGTCTGTCCATTATGGTCAGCTAGCTACCATTGCCTCTTGCCCCTCTGTTCTCTGTTGTCCATGTGCATGGTCCTGTCCCCTCCCTCTTGCTTTCTATGGATTGTTGTGCTGCACTCCCGTCCCGCATGCCCTGTGTGGTGTATTGTGCTGCTGCAAACCCTGATGCCTGCCCTGCAGGGTCAGTTTGGTGCACCTCTCCATGTCCCTCCTGTCCTCTGTTATCCAAGTCCATGTCCCTACCCCATTTCCTTCCATGATCCAATGTACCATACTTGCGCACATTTTGAACTTGGTAAGAGGGAGATTTTGAAAAAAAACTGGGGTATTGATTTTCCCCTTTGAGTTACATTGAAAAAGAGGAGATTGTAGACAGGAGACAGATCAAATAAAGCCTATTTGAGCTTAAAAACATTGGACGTTTCCTGGCTGAATCGGGTCTGTTGGCATGTATGGTTGTACTACCATTGCCTCTTCCTTCTACCCACAATGGTCTATTACATTGCCACAGCCTCTCTTGCAAGTCCTGTATTGTTGGTTTGTTGCCCCTGCCCCCCTTTCCACTGCCCTCCATAGTCTGTTGTGCTGCCACGGCCCTTCCTGCCTGCTCAGTGTGGTTAAATTGTTGCCTTTGCACCCTCCTACCTGCCTTCAATTTTCAGAGTCCGTGCCCCTGGCCTCTGCCTCTCAACAGTATCCTAATGAACAACTAGATTGCTAACATTCTATATTTATTACAAAAGTGTGGAACGCCTGACGTCATCTTGATGTAATCAAAACTGTAATACCTAGAGCATTTCCTTTAGAAATTACATATATGAGAGGGTCTTATTGGCATCAACATTATGGTTAGTGCTCTAAAAGACTAAAATAAGGACATATTTTCTTAGTTTTCAAATAGCGACAAAGCACTTTTAAATTATTTGTTACCTTTATGTTTTTTTATACAGTTGACCACTTGATTAAATGTTGCACTTAGGGGAGAGGATGTGGTGTTACTTCCAGAACTGCAGACTTTGCAACTGGGGAACCAGGTTGGAGTTTCTGCTTCAGCTCGACATTCTGTGATTCTGGTCAAATCACTTAGTCTCCCCATGTCTACAACCAAAATGAATTTGTTCTTGTGTGATGTAACCAATGCTCATGTAAAGCACTGGCAAGTCTGCACTATATAACACTGCAAAAACACAAAATAATAAGTGTTTTGCACACTTCTGTCATTGGGCTATATTTGGGCTACATCTGGGTGATTTTGGGCTACATTTGGGCTCTTTTGTCTCCGGTGGCCATCTTGGGAGATTAATTTGTTTTGAAGTTTCCTAATTTCCTTATGTACTGCAGTCTCCTCAGTAGGAAATGCTTTCAATTTTTTACTTTGATTCCATCATGAAGGTATTCAGATATGTCACACATTTGCCATAAATTCTGAATGTTAGCACTCTAGTTGCTCATTAGATCACTGTAGTAAAACTACTGTTCACCATGGAAGTCTGCTCCTGGTATTAAAAGTGCATGTTTCAGTCTGCATGTCAGAATTTTTTAATGAAATAGAAGAGGATTTGAGAAGTCACTCAAAATGTGCCCTCATTTTCTTTCTTCAGCATTAATCATAATTTCTATGGCAAAATGAACCCCCTCATTGTGTTCCTTTTTAAATTAAATGTTTTAAGTGTTACCAGTTTATTCCAATCAAGATGACTTCAGGTGTGCCATACTTTTGTCATAATGAAGACAGTAAGCGCTCTAATTGTTTTTAGGAACACTCTGGGACATTCTGTCATTGGGCTATACTTGGGCTACATCTGGGTGATATTTGGGCTACATTTGGGCTCTTTTGTCTCTGGTGGCCATCTTGGGAGACTTACTTGTTATGAAGTTTCCTAATTTCCTCATTTACTGCAGTCTCCTCAGTAGGAAATACTTTCAGTTTTTTACTTTGATTCCATCAAGAAAGCATTCAGATGTGTCACACATTTGCCATAAATTCAGAATGTTAGCACTATTTTTGCTCATTAGATCACTGTAGTAAAGCTACTGCTCACCAGGGAAAACTGCTGCTGGTATTGAAAGTGCATGTTTCAGTCTGCATGTCAGAATTTTTTAATGAAATAGAAGAGGATTTGAGAAGTCACTCAAAATGTGCCCTAATTTTTCTTTCTGCAGCACTAATCATACTGTTTATGGAAAAATGAACCCCCTCATTTTGTTCCTTTTTAAATTAAATGTTTTAAGAGTTACCACTTTAATCCAAGCAAGATGGCTTCAGATGTGCCATATGTTTATCATAAGTAGGACTGTTAGCGCTCTAGTTGTTCTTTGAAACACTCTGGGAAGCTGCAGTAGAACACAAAGGAATCAACTGACAGTCTCTGCCCTTGTTGGATGTACATGTTTTACTGAGAATGTCAGACTTCATTCTCACATGACTGAGAAAGATAATGTGAATTTACAGAAAATAAGCTCTCAGTTTAGCTTATAGATCACCTTCCAAACCTCTGTGGGAAAAGCCTGAGAAAATATTTTTCTCTCAATCATGATATCCCAGTAGAAGGCTTTTTCACATGGTGAAATCACCTTAGAACATACCACAATTCCTAAAATGAGTATGGTACCATCAACAAATGATTTATAATGTAACTAAAGTCTTAAAACCTTCTCTTAACTGCAATGCTTTTTAATGAGGTGCTATCATGTATATTGGTCCCAAGATGGCTGCCAACACTTCTAGGATGAAGTGCTGACAGCCAATCAGATCTCAGGATGAGATGTGTGGTTAAGCTCCGCCCACATATATATATGATTTTACTTTTGATTTTCTCAGGAACTACTGAACAGATTGACACCAGACCTGCAAAAAGCACTTCCCTGACCTGAGGACTACCTCTCTGCCAAATTTCAAGTAATTCTGTTCAGCCGTTCGGGCTGTACCTTGGACTAAAGGTCCCTATGGAAAATTGCATGGGGAAAATGCGTTTTGGGACCCCCCTTTTTTCTCAGCCCCCGCTTGATGAATCCCCCCGAGCCTTTCAGGGTAGGAGCAGAGCGGAGCGCCCCACCTATTTTAAAAATTTCGCGACGATTCGCCAACCGGCGCCAAAGTTATTCCAAATAGAATGTTGCGGATTTCCTATGGAAACACGGTCCTAACTATAACTATCTACTGGTGACCGCCAGTAGATAATATATATATATATATATATATATATATATATATATATATTATCTACTGGCGGTCGCCAGTAGATAGTTATAGTTAGGACCGTGTTTCCATAGGAAATCTCAAAATTCTATTTTGAAAAACTTTGGCGCCTGTTGACGAATCCTCGCGAAATTTTCAAAACTAATGAGGCGCTCCGCTCAGCTCCTACCCTGAAAGTCTCGGGGGGATTCGTCAAGCGGGGGCCGAGAAAAAAGGGGGGTCCCAAAACGCGTTTTCCCCATGCATTTTCCCATAGGACCTTTAGTCGAAGGTACAGCCCGAACGGCTGAACAGAATTACTTGAAATTTGGCAAAGAAGTAGTCCTCAGGTCAGGGATGTGCCTTTTGCATATATGGAGTCAATCTGTTCAGTAGTTCCTGAGAAAATTGCAGTTAAAGTACATAAATATCTATAGCCGCGCACCGTGCGCGCACCGTGCGCGCCCTCTAACGTGCGCGAGCCTAATTCTGATTGGTGGTTACATGTCAGACAACGTTCGAATCGGTCGAAATCAGGAAGTGTCAGCCGCCATATTGTTTGTTTTGAGTGCAAGAGTGAAAAAGGAAGGTGGCGAATGTGAAAAGGGGGCAGGGTAGAGAGTTCCTGACCCCCTAGCCATTGTCAGGGGGTCCCTGAAGGACCCCGAAGGCAAAAAAAAACATTAAATTTTTTTTTTTAAATCGCGGGGTGCATGCACGGTGAAAAACCATTAAAAAAAAATAATACGTAGTTTATTGTAAAATAAATATTAAAAAAATATAATAATAAATACATAACTTAGCATTTAAAAAACCGTACAAATTCACTGAAAAAACCATAGGTTTCACACACGTTATAGTTAGGAATTAGCATTTAAAAAACCTTGCAAATTCACTTAAAGAACCATAGGTTTCACACATGTTATAGTTAGGTGGACACTTCACTCGTAAAAACCAATGAAATTCCCCCGTTATAGTTAGTTCAGATAACTATAACTCGCGCGACCGCCACTCTATCAAAAGGATGATGTCATGAGTGATGCCACTGACCATGTCATGAGTGATGTAATATGTGACGTCATGAGCAGTGGATTGCGGGCGCGAGAGTTATAGTTATCTGAACTAACTATAACGGGGGAATTTCATTGTTTTTTTACGAGTGAAATGTCCACCTAACTATAACATGTGTGAAACCTATGGTTTTTTAAGTGATATATATATATATATATATATCTCAGCTTCCAACTCAAATTCCCACGGGAAAACAAGACGACAGCACACAATATCCAGGGGGTAAGTTTGGTTTTATTTTACCGAAAAATAAAGCGGGACAGGACGCGTTTCGGCGTAGCGCCTTTTTCCACTGTTAGTGGGAACGGGATAAACAATGCATTTAAATAAACTAATAAACATAGAAACAAGAAAGCGATTTCTTGCTCTTTTAACAATCTCATGGAAGAGGGACTGACATTGTTTTGTCTCTCGACGCCATCTTATAATAGACAAATTGTTTTTTGAAGCTTGCCGATTAAATCATACAAATGTAAATCTTTTAAGTTGATACATTCAAAACATAATTGAGCTCTGTATGAGCAATTGCTCTATTTCATCATAATATTTTGAAGAGAAAATTATTATAAAGTACATGTATATACATATTTACATTCTAGAATCACTGCATCTTAAGGCTCCATGTGAGCATTTGCTGGGAAGACAGAAATGATATGAAGATATGCACATTCATTGCAATTCATTATTTCAATACTATTTTTCATAGACCAGCTTGATTAGAAAAAAAACATTCAGTGATAAAATTAAGAAACAACGAAAATGAAAACGGATAGTTATTATAACCAACTTAAACATATATATATATTACCATTATTGTCTCCATGCACACTGCCCTCCAATGTTCAGCGCGTCTCGAGGGCAAGCAGAAGAACAGCACCACCAAATCCTTTGCAATGAGGTAACTCATTATTTTTTTTTTAAAGTTTTCAAATAGCCTCCATTACTCACGGGCCATCACAAGCAACGTGCAAGAGTGCATACAGACAGAAAAAATGACCTACGCGTTTCGGCTTGCGCCTTCTACTGGGTCATAGAGTGTTATGCTGAGTGTCAATTTAAAGGGAAAACACTCCCCTTCCCCACCACCAATTAAAAACAGGTAACACTTTTAAAGGGGACACAACTACAGATTAGATTTGTAAATTCATGGTATTACTCTACCAAACACATTTCATGAAAGGTATGTTTAAGCAGCATAAAAATATATTAAATCATTTTGACTTCGTAAATACACTTAGTCAGGGACCTGTGCATAATTAATCTAGTTTGGATTTAAAACATTTTTCTGTGTTTTCATCGGAAACATGGTGTATGCTGCGATCCGGACAATTTATACGTGGAAAAATATATATATATATAATAGTATACGTGCATATAATATTGTATATACCGCTAGCATGGAGGTACTCCTTCATTTACTTTTTAGGGTAAAATTCTTGGGGATAAAGTATCCACCTCCATAACACAAATATAAATGTGTAAAATGTGTAAATCCTTTTTGCAAGTGGAGTACTCCTCATCCTACGAATTATACATGGCTTGTTTTCCCCTTATAATAATGTCACTCCATATATTAATTAATGTTTTTCAATGGATATACTAAATATACATTAAGCACAGAGTACTCACTTCTTGATATATATACAAGAATAGTGCATTTGCAATGTTTGATCCGCCCTAATGGCGTACTCCTAAATTGATCAACTATTCCAAAACATAAAATAACACAATAGTCAAGATAACAGGTTCTCGCACTCGAGGCAACATGGCGTGAGGTAAAGAGGACGCAGATCAGCGGCTCTAAACAAGATTTCTTAAAGGACAGTGGATAATACAGTGATTGCATAATTTTAAGCCCAGCAGCTTTACTAGTACCTTGCGCCACAGGATAGTGTGGCCTGGAATTATCGCCGCACTGAGTACTGCCTTGAAGTGAATTTTAAAGCCTTGAAAAAGTCGCATGTACAACCATACGGAGGCGACGAAACACTTGTTGGCTTGGGAACAGTTCACTATTTAAAGCCTAAAGAAAGAATAAAAGACAAAGAAAAAATCTAAATCCATTGTTTGATCCTAATTACATGTGAATAACATGTGAAATGGTTGTTGCTTTAATTTCACGTGTGCTGGGGAATTCTTAACATGTTCTCTTGTTGCTTAGGCCACAATTTTTGAGAGGCGGGTGGTTCTCTCAACCCTACAGCACCGTTACTACATCTGATACAAATCATATTTGCTTTATGGAATTACCCTTTTGGCGCCTGTACCCTATTAACTATACCAACATTTCTTTAAATACTAAAATAACAGGTTAGTTCAAGCTCATGATGAGATATGTGTGGTTGATGTCACCACATCTTAAACCTGTAGCTGAGTGCACCATGCATGTTACGATTACTAAATACAGAAATACATGCTAATTCTGTAATACTCCTCTTATTACAGTTCACTCTATAAAGACGAAGTCTACTTCATAATGCGAATTACTGCTCACGAAGTGTCACATGTTCGTGTTAAGTATTCGAAATAAAGTGCATGGTGCAATACTCCAAAAATGTGTTTTAAAACACCAGGAAGGAACACTCACTCTGGGTTCAGATTTCAATTAAAGTACATAGTGCATGACTTTCAAAGATTAACAAGAAGAACACTTGTCCCTGGTTCTATTTCCTTACTAAAGCATTTTCCTAGAGTCTATGTACCTAAGTTGATCAATATACTTTCCTCAAACTACAGTATTCTATGTAAAAATGGCCATGTGCAATCTTAAAATATCAATAATTAGTGTAGTCCATGATCAAACATTATTTCATAAAAACGAATGTGTCATTAGAATTCATTAAAGCACAAAAAACTCTCATAGATCAGTATTGAAGAGAGAGAAGATATATAATAGCCACTGTTGTCATAGGTTCATAATCCAGTAAAAACAGCTTTCAAACATCATAGTTTTACAGAAAGATATATAGTTCCACATCCGTATTCAGGCCCCAAGGAATTTCTGTGCCCAAAGTTACAATCCATCGTGATTCGGCACGCCTCAACGCTAGTTCTCTATCCCCTCCCCTGATCTTCATTGGGATGTGCTCAATGCTGGAATAAAACAGGTGGTTTGTGTCAAATACGCCATCATGCTCTTTCCACATGTGTTTGGCCATTACATACGTGAAATCTTTGTTGGTCACAGCCCGCAAATGCTGGAGGATGCGTAACTTAAGTGTATTCACAGTACTCCCAACATACCGTTGTCCGCATCCACACTCCAGCAGATATACCACATGCGTGGTCTTGCATGTGATCCTCTCTTTAATGGGCTTTTTTAAAACCTTGGATAGTTATTTCCACCATGTTCCACCCATAATTGCAGGCTTTGCACTTATGGCATTTGACAAACCCTTTGTGGGATACCAGGTACCTTTTTGGGCATTTTTGTTGGCAAAATAACTTTGTGTTAACAGGTCGCCCAATGATGGTACCTTTCTGTAAGTGATGTTCGCATGTTTTGCAATCCCTGGTTTAAAATCTTGATCCTTTTTTAAAATGTTCCAGTGTTTGTTTATTGCTTATTTTACTCGGATATTGGACCTGATAAAATCTGTAATGAACCTTGTTGTTTCAGCAGTGGATTCAGTTAATGTCTCAGTACTTTTGGGTAGTAGTAGATCCTCCCTCTTCATGATTGTAGCCCTTAGTGCATTTTCCAAAACCATGACATATATATTACCTACTGGCGGTCGCCAGTAGGTATTTATAGTTAGGACCTATTACCCATAGGAAAAGCGTTTTTTGATTCTCCAATATCTTTGACGCCGTTTGACGAATCTTCGTGAAATTTTCCAAACTAATGACCAGCTCAGGTCAGCTCCTGTCTTGAACGTTTGGGGGTGATTCGTCAAGCAGGGGCCGAGAAAAAAGGGGGGTCCCAAAACACGTTTTCCCCATGTTAATTTCCATAGGAATTTTTGGAACAGGCTACAGCCCTAACTGCTGAACGGAATTACACCAAATTTGGCAAAAAGGTAGCTCTTGGTTCAGAAAGTGACCTTTCTTTTAAATGGTGTAAATCCGTTCAGTAGTTCCTGAAAAATTCAAACAATAAAAATATTGATATCTGAGCACCGAGGAGGATTTGCAAATCCTCCCGAGCACGAGCTTAATTCTGATTGGCTACCAAAACTCCAAACCAGAATGTGTTGGCAGCCATCTTGTGACTCGGTAACTGAGTCACAAGAAAACAGTAGAAAAAACATGAAAAAACAAGAAAAGGGGGCAGGGCAGAAACACCCTGACCCCCTAGGCCTGCTGAGGGGGTGCCACAAGGACCCACAGGGCCAAAAAATGCATTTTAAAAATAATTTCGTCTCCCGCGCTCTTTTGTTTCAAGCCCGCAGGTGGGCCAGGTCTCGGGGGTAATTCTTAATTATGGTGTGGTGGCCGCCACCTCCCCAGGGCTTTGTTTATCATATGCGGGGGGGTATGCGGCCTCCCCACAGCCCCGGGGACCGCCACCTCCCCGTGGCCCGCGCGAATAGGGATCTAACAGCCATCGCTGCCCACGCGCTTAGAGAGCTCCCACTGAGCCTCGGAGGGAAGCACAGTAGCAACCGGGACGCCTGCAGCCACCTGCTGCCTGAGCCACTGGAGGAATCACAGGTAACTAACTACATGAGCATCGGCGCTCCTGTGCATCTTGTCTACTCTGCCTAGAGATGCTTTTCAGCCGGAGGGACTCTGTAATGAGCATGGAAGGCAGCAGACAAATGAGACTACACCATAGACTCCTCAATCGGGGAACCCATTATTAAGCCACAGTCTTGCACCTTGCCTTTCGCCAATTGCCTGATTTCTCTGTATCATCCCTTAGGCGGGGCTCAAATATTATTGTTTAAAATGGTTGCTACTTTGTCACCAAATACGTGCGTTCCGTTTTCTGCAGTAGTCCTGTAAGCATTTTGACACAGAGCCCTAACATGAAATGATTTGATAACTTATATTGGACCAAGCAACAACTATATGCCAACATTGTCCAGATATTATTGCCACTGTGTACACAATGATTTCATGTTTTGGACATGTTTTAGTTTGAATAAAATGCTCCGAATGCATAGGAAAATGTTCAAAAGTCGATTCTTCTTTTTTTAATTTTTTTTTAAAAATGTTGATACCAACTTCATGGCTGCGCAGACCAATGTGTATAATCTTTTAGGAACGTCAAAATATCTCTCACTCCCTTCTCTCTCCCTCTCTCTACCTCTCCTTTCCTCTGTCTAACTCTCTATTTGCGTCTCCATCTCTCTCGCTACCTCACTTTCTGGGACCGGTCTGTGTTTAGATACATCTGTTTGTTTATATTTTAATAACCACATACTCTGGTTATGAACGAGCAACTTATAAACTGCATTGTTTTGCTAAACAGTGGTCCATCAGGCAGGTGGTTTGCTGAGGAACGTGTCTCCAAGGAGAGAAATCAGCCATCCAAGAAATACTAGCAGACTGCACTCTGCACTTCCTTGGGCATTTATTTCCACGGATCATAGGAAAGCTGGAATGAAAATATCAAACACTCATTCGAAATAGCACTTCCTAGGACATACAGGTGGAAATGGCTGTTTTCTCACCGAATGGATTTTCTTGGAAATGGATACATTCGCCTGCGTCTGGACATATTCGCTGTAAAGTATGAACGATGTGTTCCCTATGGTGACCACCTTCACATCACAGAGCTTTCTACAGGCGTTTACTCCGTGATTTCTGCCAGAGTGCAGGCAGCCACAGACCGCACAGTGTAGGTGAGCGCATATTTGTCTCAGATGGACGCACACTTGTAAGCCCTGGTGAGTCCAAGTAAACTATCAGGCTAAAATCATAATGTACAGGCAGTGTCATTTTGAATGCGGAGAACAGGAGAAAATGGCAGATTTCACCGGGAGAAACAGTTTGTATGATAGGGAACGGGTTTCACAGGAAAACAATCATTACAACGCAGTCATTACAATGCACTACATTTACAACGCAGTCATTACAACGCAACTGCCTTTACATGGCATGCCATTACAACTTAGTCATTACAATGCATGTCACTACAATGCATGCCATTACAACGCATGTCACTACAACGCATGCCATTACAACGCATTATAAGGTAAGTAATGGGGAATAGTAATTTGTATCCCTACACTATCCAACACTTTCCCTACTGTTGCACTCACTGGAGTGGGAATAGTAATTTTTACCCCTATGCTATCCAACACTTACTCTACTGTTGCCCTTAAAGTATTATGCGTTGTAATTGTATGCATTTTAATGGAATGCGTTGTAAATGTAGTTTCTAAAAATGCGTTGTGATGGCACGCATTGTAAAATCATGCGTTGTAATGGATGTTGCGATGTAAAATCCGCATTGTAAAGGCATGCATTGTAAATGTTTGCATTTTAACGTGTCCTATTCGGTTTCACAACCACCCTTTGAGTTTCACTCGTGTGCAATGTTCAAAAACGTACATAGGTGAAACCACTTGGTTTTGCGTTCCCGGTGCACACTGCAGCATGGTGGACCGGGGTTCATTTATAAAAAATAAAAAAAGTCTGCCCTGCCACGTACCACCCTAGACATAACAATAAACAAGCATTGGCATAGCCAATAGGTCTCGCTTTTGGGACCATGTAAGTATTTAGTTATGCAGCACAATATTCTTGGTGCAACAACATCAACTGTTGCATGGCTAAACACTTATAAGGTCCCAAAGGCGAGACTTAATGGCTATGCCAATGCTTGTTTTTATAAGATGGAGCAACAGTACTGGAAAAACTTCTCTTCATAAACCAGGCACATCTTGGAGAGCAACAGAACAAGCTTCCTTCTTCTGAGGAAAGGTGAAGCTAGGGCACCATCAGCACATGCTTTTCCCATCACAGGACAGGTGAAATCCGACAGCAGCAGTGCAAGCTTTACTTTCTCACAGAACAGGAACAGCATGGCAGTAACAAACCAAGCTTCCCTCTCAAACAGAAGGCAATACAGTAAATATTCAATTTTCCACATATAAACTTCAGCATGGGACACTATTGCAAGCCTTAATATCTTATCGAACATGTAGTTAAGGCATGAGTGACGTGCAGGTTACAGACAGATCTCCAGAGCCGGTGCTTCACAAAATGAGAGGAATGTATAGGTGGGTGAGTGAGTGAAAATCACACAGTAGAAGTGGTAACTGGTGTTTGTTTTGGGATGTTCTTCAAATACAGACAGCGTCCTGGTGTTAAGCAAAGGTGTAAGTACACTGAGCTACTTTCTTATTGATGAAAATTCCCGTTATTCGGATCACAGCAATACATATGTAAACACATTCTGAAAACTAAATAATGCAAAGATAAAAGTTATGCAGATCTCAGACATTTTTTCGTTGTACATGTCATCTCAATAGTAAAAACTCAGACTGCACCAAAGATGTCATCATCGACCCACAATTACAACTATTTTCGTTGACATAAAAAAACTTGTGAACGAAATTTCTAAACTGATTAACACATAATTGTTATTTGGAGCCTCTTACATCCACACATACTTATTTGTAAAAAAAACCTACAAAAGTCCCTGTTTATTCCCTACAATTGTGTTGAAACCCTAATGACAAATAAATGCATTTGTTTTGTAAGCACCATCGCCATACATATAATGCCCCAAAAAGATTAATTTATTTTTCGATAGAACTAACTTGTTTTGCTAAGGAAATGAGGAAGTGTTATCGAGATACCCAAGAAAAAGTCAAATGAAATAAACAGTACAGCAAAGACAAAAGAAGGGGGAGAGAAAGGAAACAGTTAAGAATAACAAGGGCGCGTGCGCCTTGCGCAAAAAGTGGGAGGGGCGAGGGGAGTGCAACAGCACACAAAGTGTTTGCCTTGCAGGAGCGAGCCAGGGGCACCATGTGTTTGTAAGTTAATTACAAACATATGGTGTCAAGCTCGCTCCCGCAAGGCAATCGCCACACGTGCATGCGTTGCCATTGAAGGCAATGGAACGCGTGCACGTTTTCGGCTGAACAGCCGAAGCGATTGCATTAGGTCTTTTTGCCTATGCAGCGCATGCGTGCTGCGTAGGCGAGACCTAAAAAGGGCCAGACGGAAACCATGCCCTGTGTGAGAGGAGCTGCGCTTCAATGATTAAGTTATTTACTGCGCAACATGGACCAGAGTTGTAATCCCGGCTTCCCACTCGAACACATTGAGTGATCCTAGGCAATTTACTTTATCCGCTTTTGCTCTCCGGCCTTCTCCTCAGCTCCAGTTCTTTGATATACCTAAATAATTAGGATTAACTTACATGCATGCTGAGTTACAATAGCATGCTAATTCAATTGCTTAAGAATGAGTAGAACAGTCTACCGGTGGGTACATCACCCCGTCGTAGTGTCGCGATATTCTGAGCATTTCCCCGCGCCACCATTAAGGAAAACAAAGCAGGCCAGGCACATGGCACTAGAAAATTAATTCAGACAGGATAATGACAATTTCAAAGCTTAGGTGATTAGAGGGCGAGGAGGTGCAATGGCTGAGCGTCACATGACAGCCCAAAGGGACAATTGGACGTGAGGCTGTGGGGAGAGTGTGGTGTTAAAAAGCATTCTATTGCTCAGGGTGCAAATGGCATCGACCTCTCATTATTATCGACTAGGGGCTTGTGCATCTACACCGTTTTTGATGTGTTTGGTGCTCTGTGTGTTGTAGAGGGCGTTTTCGATTGTGCCAGGAAAATAAGTTGTACAGTTTTGCAAGACAGATGTTTCAGAGATGCATGTGCAAGCGTGATATGATTTGAAGGATCCAAAAATGCTGTATGTGCTGTAAAAAACTTGCTTTCCCGCTGCGATTTCAGCCTGATGTGTTGGTTCTTAGGTCGAGCCTAGGGCAGCGCGCATGTGCTGCTCTAGGAAAACGACCTCTTGGAATCAATCTGTACTTTTCACACGCTTGTGCATGTTTTTTTTTTTGTTGCTTTCTTTCTATTTGTCTTTGCGTGCAAAGGCAACACGGGATTGGGCAAAGTCGGGTGCATGTCCCACCTTTGCCAGGAATTGTAGCCGCCCACGGCTTGCGGTTACACGCAGCGGCGCACAGTGTGCCATCTGTTTTTCGTGTGCAGCAGCGAAAACAAGCGCGTGCGCGCACCACTCCCAGGCTTGTTTTTACATGCGTTGGGTGCTTCGCAGGCAGGAGCAATGGAATGCGGGTTGTTGTTTCGCTGTATTGTTTTACGTACCGCTGGTTGATGCTGACCCAGGCGGCAGTAGAATTTGATGCTCGCCTTTGAAGTGCTCTGCACAGCATTGAATGCTAACGCGGGGGTGGTGGAATGGGTTTCCCACTTTACTGTGACTGAATACTTCTCTCACTCATTCCGAATATCGGTATTCTGATTCCAGTAGCTCGAGGTGTGTGTGCTGCGCAGTACACCCAAACACGTGCATTGGGTCAGGATTGTGCAGCACGGACAGCCTGATGGGTCAGATCACTTACCACGCACCAGTCCACCACTCCACCAGTGTTAATATAGAAACTGTTTATTTTTTGAAGTATTTTTGAGCATGACTTAACCTGGTAGTTTTCTGTGCGCTGTGCATTTATTCAAGAGAATACAGCACAGAGTTCCAGAACTCCTCATTCTAGAATGCATTGAGGCTCCTCAAGCCACAAGTGGTGGGATATTCTTGCCAAGAATTCCTCTTTCCTTTCAGGTGCTATTACTCTTCATTTAGACTCTGCTAACCTGGAGTTTTCAAACCTCTCATCCGTCCGCTGTCCACAATAAGGTTCTGTTCCCGAAGAGATCAGCGCCGCCCTTCTTACCTACGACACACCCCCTCCCCAGCAGCTCACCTCGTTGGCACTTTGTTTTAATCCTCAAAATTAGTGATCTTTCAAGGCATTCTGCTCCTAAGTCTCTTCGCTAATTTGCAGAGGTTCCTGTTTTCAAAGAAGGAACAATTTTGTGCGAATGTTGGGGGCATCCTTGACCCTGTTGAGCTTGCCAAGAACATTGTTTTTTCATTTGCCCATTGCAGGCTACCTGCAGAGCGGCGGTTACATTTCATTAAATACCCCCTGCTCTCCCCGTGCCCTCTCCTGCTATTAGCAGCCGGCATAAAAGTTTATACCTGCTCTCATAAACCAAGGCTGCTTGTGTTTTTGGTACATGTTAAATTATGGCGCACATTATTATTACAACAGTTCTCGCTCCTTCGCGGGCGCGCTCTCTCTCTCTCACTTTCTCTCTCTCTCTCTGATCTGGCTGTGGAGCGAGGCACAGTGCTTTTCTTCAATTTGTATCTGCATAAATCACTGTCAATTCTAGCGTAAAGTGAGGTGAGGGGCTCGAAAACACATGTATTATACACCCTGCTATTCTTAGACCGTGCAGTACAGAATTGCCTAACAGCAGGGGTGAACCCGCTCTGAAGCACGTCTGCCGTCCACCTTGCAATTGTATCCAATGCTTTCTATATTTTTACACCATCCAACCACAGGAAAGCTCAGGCTCCCCCTGCATGTCTCCTACCATCTCCCAGTGCTCCCCAGCCTGCACATTGTGCTCCAAAGCCTCTCCCCCCCTGCGCCTCCTACCCAGTTAGCAGCCGGGTTGACAGATTGGGCTACATCTCCCACAATTTGGTGATATTTTCCTTGACTTAAGTATGCAAAAGAAAAAGTTGGGCTCGCAGCCACATTTTGGGTTACAATGACAATCCACGCAGTGTACGTCCAAGACACACAATAATCCCTTGCAGCCATATTGCAGCCCGGGGGTTGCTTCGCCACGCCCCTCTTCAGTGTTTGTCTCCCCACAGTAACACCGCAGTCATACATCCTTTGATCCACGGCCTATAAAGGTGTTGCTGTTCTTAGATTCACCTTTAGCCTGCCCCCATATACCTGCAGACCTGCCCCTTGGTTCCTTTGACCCAATTGTGCTCAGATGCATACCTCAGTGCTTGGGCGTGCCAGCACTTGTAAAGCCCCACCCAAAACCTTTTTGCCTTTTATTGTTTCAAGCTCACCCCCACCTACTTCCATCTTTTTACCTGCCTGCAACTTCTACAACCGCCACTAACCACTAATTAACAAAGGAGGCCTCCCACTGCCTGACGCCACGTGTGCTCTTATCTTTCCCCCCAGTAGTCAGCTGTTCGTCGCTAACCCAGCCCTTTCGCATTCACAGACATTTGTTTGCCCCGGAGCTCTGTGCCAACCTCAGCTAATTTAAAGGTAATTAAGTTAAAGGGAGAGTGCCTTTCTGGTGTTTAACTTTCAGCACCAAGGCAGCAGCAGCGTGTGTAACAGGAGCTGGTAAAACGTGTGAGAGAGCTACAACTTTGCCTAGTTTAACAGGCTACACAGCAGCCACACTGCTCCACAACATAGCTTAACAACAAAGGCAAAGCCAAAACCTCTGGCTAACCACTAATAAGGTCCCAAAGGCGAGACCTATTGGCTATGCCTAGGCTTGTTATCGTAGTTCACATGGAATGACAGCCATCGTTGTTCTCCTGCCATGCCTTTTGGGTGGTGTTTTTCAGTCCGGCCTGTCATGCTTGTGTTCTCCTCAGCAGATCTCCCAGCAGACATGTCTAGCATGTTGTTTGATTGCGGAAAGGGCACGTGCGCCTAATCCAGGCGTGCACACACATAGCAGGTTTATTTATTCTGGGACGTCGATTGTGGGCACGTGCAAAGTGAATCGCTCTCTTCCAGCTTTAGCAGCCATCATTGTTGTTTCACCACTGTCAGCTTTAAAATATTCTATCACAGTGCAATGAAATCTCCGGATTCTTTTTAACCTGACAATATTCACTGTAAGTAGCCACGTGCTTCCGAGAAATATAAGCAATAACATGCCGCTGGGAGCATTTTATGTGGGCAGCAAACTGGGCACACGTTGGAAAACTTAATTCAGGTGTTTGTGTGGATAGATTTTTAGAAAGTAGCCATTAAATGTGTTTTTTTTCTTAAAGGAAACTTTATTTCAGGCTCGACAGAGTCCACTATTATATATCTTTTTAGGTCCCGCTGGTGTTGCAGCGCGAAGCGCTGCCGCCAATGAGACTATTGTTGCCGTTTACTCCCAAGGGAGACAGACCTGGGCACGAGCCGATTCTGGTCTGGGCACGAGCCAATTCTGGTCTGTGAACGCGCTTCACAGTGGAACGGCTTGTGCGCGTTAATTCCAGTTGAGTGCTCGTCTCCGGAAGACGTGCTGCGCATTAATTATAGTTGAGTGCTCCAGCAGCCTGGGGCGCCTGTCGACATGCTGTGCTAATGATTACTGTGGGGTCTCATGCTGTGATAATTCTCACTTTCTGTGTTGTGATCGGGAGCAGGCGTATTACTGGCGCCACCGCCAAGCCTTCATTAGTCATAAAAGCTGCATGGCAAGCGATAATTAGGGTGGCATGTTTTAGGACATTTTAGCAATTACTTTGTTTACTTAGTGCTATTAGTGATATCTTTCGTGCATCCAATGCTCTATTTAAACGTGCAGCACTGAACATTTTCAAAGAAGGCGAATCAGCGATATTCATTGGCGACACGACCTATTTGAAGACGCTTGTTTTAATGGGGTAAGTTCTGTGAACTGTTTAGTTTGTTTACTTTATTATAGTATAACTGGCAGGGTTGGCTAAATTATGCGAGAAAAGGAAAAATATGCAGGAGATGATGGTATGAGGCAAGTGTGGCAAATGTATAATTATGCGTACACCATATAAAAGCAAGTTGCAAAATGTCCGGTGTTGGGCGGATGGGTTCACTGTGCTGTTGCGTCGCCTGTAGGTGTGGTTATGAGTGCATGTGACTAGCTGGCGACATGTCCTTGTACTGTTACTTGCCTTTGCACTTGTTTTTTTTTGCATATATATATACCACGAACTCGACCCGAAGTTTATTGGAGCGCTTTACACGAGCACCATATTAACATTACACATTCAGGCACGGGAAGATTAAGTGATTTGCCCAGAATCACAGGATGTTGATGCGACCTCGGGGCTCAAACTCTGGTTTCCAGCACCAAAGTCGGCAGTTTAGCCGACGGACCACATCCTCGCCCTTGCCCTGCTGATTTTCAGGGACGGCTGCTCTGTCTTCACAAGGGTCGGGCGAACTATGACTCCGCTGCCTGACCTTGAACAGATCTGTTAGGTGTTTGTATTTATTTTTTAGTTTTTTTTATTTAGCGCAAACTCAATCCGTAGGTATTGGAGCACTTTACATGTATACCACATCCATTATAGAAGGACACATTCATGTTTGGTAGGTACGTGGATATTAAGTTATTCATAACCGGCGGGGCCAAGGCTGGTCTCTCTACCTCTGTGACTCCGGTTGCTGCTCGCGCCTCGTGTATAGCTGGTTTTCCTAGTTATCTGGTGAATACAAAAGCGGGCTTTGCTGTGTTTCTGTTTAAAGGCTACACATAAGGGGCTCAACTGATCGAATTGTAACCAGCTGTCCAACACAATACCGGCAGAAGGACTCAGTGAGACGTACACTTGTAAGGGGCAGAGGTTACACTCCCGGCAAGTCTCCCTCAGCCTTCATTCTTCCGAGGTGGATCAATTGAATACCATTGATTGGGTAGTATTTATATCTGTTAACTGAGCGTAGAAATGGAGCAAATTTAATACGGAGGGCTATTTGAAAAGTATAATTTTTTTCCAATGTGCCAGATGAATTTGTCTTTATGTTCTTGGGACTTATAAGAATCTTGTAGTGTGTACATCAGGCGGGTCATGTGTCTTTGGAAAACTAGCACCTTTTTTTGATATTGTAGTTGCATGATAGTTTCACATTATAATAGTGGGGGCTCGGATGTCAAACCTCCTTTCCGGGTGTTGGTCCTTGCCAGCAGTCATCACCTACTGCCAAAGACCTGCTTTTTAAAATGTATATCACCTGTCCACCTCCTTCCCCTTCCGGTACCCCCCTCACTAGTGCCCTCTCTCCCTTTCGTTTTCACCTTTCCAGCCTCTCTTCCCCCGTTCTCTCTCGGTCCTCCATTTCGCTCCATGCCCCCATTTCTCTCTCCCTGTGCCCCCTTTCTCTCTCTCCCTGTACCCCCCTTACTCTCCATCCCATTTTCCCGTGACCCATAGCTTTGGCTGCAGGTGAGTTGGCACAACTCCTGTGAGAGAAGTGTCTCTAGATTAGGTGGCACGTGCCCCTGCTGGGACCAAGGTCAGGCGTTTGTCTGTTACACAGAAAACCACGTCTCCGTTAAACTGCAGTTTGAGAGTATTTTTAGTTATTGTGTTTATTTACTGTACCAAATGAATCATGGTGGAACCGGGAATCTTATGCCAGAGCATCCCAGGAATCCAAAAAGTAAAACTGAAAAAACACATTTTGGAGAAAAATCATGTGATGTTGCAGAAATCGCTTCATATCTTAGTGGTGTTTAATGTAGGTTCATTTACAAACACCAGCCATCATATAAGGTCTCTGGAATGCCTTAGACCTGGCAGAGTCTCTTGATGCCCATGAGCAACAGTAAAGAGCATGTTCACCGCTGAAGAGAGTGACCACTTCACCATTCATCCCTTTGTGCCTGAAAACAGAGCTGAATACTTCACCTTTCACCACTTTGCATCTGCAAACAGAGCTGACCACTTCACCAGCTGAACAACATTTGCACAAGCGTCGCTGACACCCCGTACGATTTTATTATTGCATATGATGCCCCAATCACTTCAAGTACATTTGTTGTGAACGGTAGTCCCTGTCCCCTGCTATACATTCCATCGTAAATTTTTAGATCCTGTTTTTTGTATTTTTATTCATCCGTTCACACTCCTTTACGTTAAAATAGCCATAGCTTTACTGTACAGTTGCTAGAATAGCTTATAATATGGTATAGTGTGTAATTTTTAAATAATCACTCCACTGCAAACAAAAACATTGATAAAAAACACTGCCATTTACAATGCTAGTAGCTCCAACTGCAACAAATGCAAGACCTATTGCATTGCAAATGCTTGTTTTTTAATGTGGCAGTCACGCTTCGAATCTGTCTGTGACTTTCACTGCACTACTATGAGAACTGTTCAGTGCTTTTTATTATTATATTACAGATGTTCACGATCTGAGACCATGGGGGACATTCTCAGCTCAGTCTGTGACATTGTATGACAGATGACACTGGAAAATGTTGATGTGTGTTTTTATCATTATCTTAAATATTTAGATGTATGTTACGTCGTTGTGGGCATCTTCAGAGAGTTACTACGTGTTTTAACATTGATGATTGACAGGAGAGAAACTGTTTAACTGTGCTCCTATTTTATGTCGGATCAGTAGCAGTGCATTGTGACGCTAAAGCACATTCAAGGCGTGGTGGGGTCAAGGGTGGACCTGATGTCTGTTGCAGTTTGGCAATGGCAGATTGCATGCAATATATTTGTTATATATGGAGAGAAAAACTATTAGTGTTATGTTATAGGTTTCTAGTACAGAGGAACGCGTGCAAAGAAGCGGCCTGGTGTTACATAGCAGATAATGGTTCATCACATATTAATCATGATTCATGACTATTTAAAAAGTAATATTTTCACAAAATTCCTCGAAGATGATCCCATGTGGCTCGATGCCTCTGATGGAAATTCCTGGGCTCCTATAATTGTTTTAATTTTTTATAAATGTGTATTGAAGGAGGTAAGGGGTCATGTCACCGTGCTGTAAAGCATGGAAGGACGTAAGTGCAAAGAGCAAGAGAGCATGCCCTGTGTAAAGCCCACCCTTTGAGTTATCTGTAGATGCATGGGCCTCACACCAGAACTAATGTAAGCTGAGGGATTGAGGGTGTTCGAGTATAAAGTCTGCTGTGGTACAAAGTGATCATACAGTTGGCCCATGAGTCCGCAACACCTCACACTTCCATGTCCGACTGGAGTTTAGTGGTAAGTCGCTGCTTTACAGCTGACGTTGGTTGACGTTCATTTAGGGATTACATAACTTTGAACCCAATGCTGTCCTGAAGCAGAACCCTTTGCCAACCAACCCTCTCCCTCATTCTGTTTATACTGCTGTCCTACTTAATTGCAAGAGGAGACCCTTGTAAATCCCACTTTCACAGACTACACACCTCCTCCTCTTTGCTGATCTGGTTACATTTCACACTTCTCCCACAGTGCCGCATTACATTTCCTAGGCGAACATGTTCAATTCCAAATGTCACGTTTACATTTTTGGGAAGTTGGACACATGTTGAGGCAATCTATCAATACTTGTGCCTTTCAGCCACCACCTGACATTTCTCTGTGACTAGAGATTGCTCTGCTTGTTAAAAGATCGCTACTTTGAGACTTTGCAAGAAGAGAGAAGTGGGCACCAACCACATCTCCTCACTGTAATACCAAGTCCTGAAGTTCACATTCGATTTGAACAGAGGTGACTCTTCTCGACCCCTTAGAGTAATGGGATTAAACTAGATCACATTGATCATTTTTGGACATCTATGACTTAGAGCATCTCTCAGCTCTGTTATTTTCCGTAAACCACTGGAAGTTGATTGGCCATTTGTAAGGATGAATGTTTCAAGGTGCTTTCATGTGCTCACACCTACATATTCACTGCTTTGGTTTGTCATGAAGGGGAAAGGAACAATTGGCATGCGATGCAAGCAGTAGTTGAACACGTGCCGGACTGTCTGTTTAAAGAGCTGTAAGGGGATGTCCAGAAGAAGACCAAAGGGTTTATTTTCGGCTGTGGACTATCTAACAGACTGGCTCACGGGCAGCATGAAGCTTCTTACAGATGATCTGCATGTATTCCAAGTTTCTGCATGACCATGACAACCATTACTCCTGGAGTATGACCTTGAAAGGAGTTGAGTGACCAGAGCGGGAGACCTGTGGGAAAAATATATATTGCCTCCATAGGTACCCATTTAGAAGGGAATTCCCACTCTATGGAGCAGGAAGAAAGAAGGCAAGCCCTGCCCATTGTTTGAGGGCAAGTTCTGGCACATGTTCCTCTTGATCTTTGATTATCAGGGCCTGAATGGGAACCAAAAGAAACCCTGGAAAAATTTAAAAAAACAGCCCCACTTCTCTCCCTTCCTCTTTTGTTCTTTTGCTCTCACTCTCTTTATGTCCACTTCTGCTTTGCCTCCTGCCATAAACCCTGGAGACCTGGAAAGCGTGACAGAAGGAGCCGTGGGCTTTCAAAAACAGCCTCCAAGGGCTTCGGACCCCTTGCAAAAATGCCCAATAACCTAAATGGTCAGTTTTGCCCTGGCAAATAGGTGGGTGTTACTAACTGAACAGGGAATTAGTTGGCAAGGTATGGGGGCAGACACTCACTGGAAGGATTTCCACCAGGTGGTCCAAGCAATGATGATGAAATATCTTTGTATTTCCTTTTAATACCAATAGACTGTGCATCCTATTAACGAAGGGGCAAGCAACTCGACGGTCCTGGTGAACAGGTTTATTCAAAACAGTGTGTCTTATCTGGAACAAGGTAAATCAAACCTCCACGAGTAACTGCTAATAGAAACATCTATCAATTTTAACAGCAACGCATCACCCCGCCTCTGTATCTATCAGTTGTAACAACAATGCATCACCTGCCCCCGCATCTATCAGTTGTAACAGCAACACATCACCCCGCCCCAAATCTATTAGTTATAACACCAACGCATTACCACACCCGCATCTTTTAGTTGTAACACAAATGCATCACCTCGCCCCCCACATCTATCAGTTGTAACAGCAAAGCATCACCCCACCCTGCATCTATCAGTTGTAACAGCAACGCATCACCCCAGCATTTATCTGTTGTAACAGCAATGCATCACCTGCCCCCGCATCTTTCAGTTGTAACAGCAACGCATCACCCTGCCCCACATCTATCAGTTGTAACAGCAATGCATCACCCCGCCTCCGTATCTATCAGTTGAAACAGCAATGCATCACCCACCCACATCTATCAGTTGTAACAGCAACACATCACCCCGCCCCACATCTATCAGTTGAAACAACAATGCATCACCCCACCCCTGCATCTATCAGATGTAACAGCATTGCATCACCCCAACCCCGCATCTATCAGTTGTAACAGCAATGCATCACCCGCACCTCATCTATCAGTTGTAACAGCAACGCATCACCCCGCCCCACATCTTTTAGTTGTAACAGCAATACATCACCCTGCCCTCATATCTATCAGTTGTAACAGCAATGCATCACCCACCCCCCACTTGTCTTTGAAAGGGATGCTGGAAGCCACGTACCTGGGATATATATATTCATTGAAAAAAACATCGATTTCAGGGACGTTATAGTTAGTAATTAGCATTTAAAAAACCTTAGAAATTCCCAGAAAAAAACATAGGTTTCAGGGACGTTATAGTTAGAAATAAGCATTTAAAAAACCATAGAAAGTCACTGAAAAAAAACAGGTTTCAGAAACATTATAGTTAGTTGGACATTTCACTCATACAAAACAAGAGAAATTCTGCAGTTATAGTTAGGTGAGCTAACTATAACTCACACCCCCACAATGCACAGCTAATGACGTCACATATTACATCATTTGTGACATGGTCAGTGACATCACTGATGACATCACTGATGACATCTCAAATGACATCACGGATGACATCATCCAGTGACTGTGTGTTTCTGAAAAGTTTAAATATGATATATATATATATATATATATATATATATATATATATTCACTGAAAAAACCATAGGTTTCACACATGTTATAGTTAGCAGGACATTTCACTCGTGAAAAACCAATGAAATTCCCCCGTTATAGTTAGTGCAGGCAACTATAACTCACGCGACCGCAATCCTCTGCTGATGATGTCAAATATTACATCGCTGTATTTAGACACTTATTTACCCATGTCTTCTTCCATTAATTTTCAGCTATACATATATTACAAATATTTTTTTTTCAGAAAGACACATATGTCATCAGTGATGTAATATTTGACATCATCAGCAGAGGATTGCGGTCGCGTGAGTTATAGTTGCCTGCACTAACTATAACGGGGGAATTTCATTGGTTTTTCACGAGTGAAATGTCCTGCTAACTATAACATGTGTGAAACCTATGGTTTTTTCAGTGAATTTGCAAGGTTTTTTAAATGCTAATTCCTAACTATAACGTGTGTGAAACCTATGGTTTTTTAAGTGAATTTGTACGGTTTTTTAAATGCAAATTTTTTTGGGAGATTTTTGGTAAAAAATAATATCCAACCTATGTATAAAATAATATATGTACTATATCCTGCATTATGGAATGGTTAATTTTTTTAAAATTAATGTTTCCATACAGTTGTACATCACAGTTATTATCTTCTACAACTCTTGAAACTTGTATTTTTTTTTTTAAGCATTTTTTGCCGTGCGCGTACGGTAAGTTGACGCTACGCGTTCCGTACGTCATAAGTACGGTGCGCTTACGTGATACGATGCGCGTACGGTAAGCTGACGCTACGCGCTCCGTACGTCATAAGTGCAGTGCGCTTACGTGATACGTACGTGACGTACGCGTACACGCATGCGCGTTGCGCGGAAGCAACGTCGCGGTTACGCAGGGGCGTGTAATGCGCATGCACGAGTGCGTCTTATGAACGCGCTCCGTAAGCGCTCCGTAAGCGTCACGTTCGCGCATGTGTACTTGTTTCCGAGCGCGTACCGTAAGCTTACGGAGCGCGCACGGTAGGTCATGTGATCCACAAAGAACATTTTTCATTGCTTGAAACTACTTTCAGTTCCAGACACTTCCCACACCACACCCATTCCCCTCATTACTGCTTGAGATCCCCTAGGAGAAGGAGCTGAATTGACATTGAGATACAATGGCAGAGCAGCAGACCTCTTCTGAGAGTGAGCCTAGCAGCACCATCATCAGACAGAGAAGGAGGAAACAAAAGGATTCTTTTGTGTGGGAGTATTTTACTTTTCCAGAGGGGCAGAAAAAGGTCAATGCTCCATTGGTCACTTGCACACTTTGTGACCGTGTTTTTTCTAGAGGAGATCCAAGGAAGAAGTATTCCTTTGGAAATCACTCTATGATGAGACACATTAGGGATAAACATCCCAGGAACTTTGCTCGACATACTGAAGAAAACTCTTCAGTAAGTCACCGGAGCCCAACCTCAGAAGCTCAGCCGAGTACATCATCGGCAGCTCAGCTGAGCCCTTCCTCTGAGGTGGGAGCATCACCTTCTTCTGCTCCTCTGGACATTAACCCTCGATTTCGGAGGGTTTCAATGAGGTGTACAACGTGTTGTGGTCTTATTGTTTTTGGGGAGACCAGTGATTCCCTTATTAACAATAAGATAGACCAGCACGTTTGTAGACGCTCATAATATTCCCATTCTTTCTTTCCTCTCTCCCTCTATTAACCCAACGGCTCTTTTAAGAGCCAACCTTACCTCACAATTTTTTTTATTTTTTTTTAAGCTTTCCTTTTTAATAGTTACGCGAAGTTCGCGGAATTTTTCTCGCGGAATTTTTCCGTTTACGCCGTGCGCGTACGCTACGAGCATTCAGTGATTTTTCGAAAAAAAATTAAAATTCATTTTTGCCCTTGGGGGTCCTTCTGGGACCCCCTGACAAAGGCTATGGGGTCAGGAACTGTCCACCCTGCCCCCTTTTCACGGCAGGGTGGACAGTTTCCTGGTTTCGACCGATTCGAATGTTTACTAAGATCTAACAACCAATCAGAATCACGCTCGTGCACGGCTCGGAGCGCGCCTATAGATATATATATTGATTTAAATGCTATTTTCTCAGGAAATACTGAACAGATTTACACAAGACCTTCAAAAGGCACATCCCTGACCTGAGGGCTACCTCTCTGCCAAATTTCAAGTAATTCTGTTCAGCCGTTCGGGCTGTAGCTCGGACTAAAGGTCCTATGGAAAAATGCATGGGGAAAACATGTTTTGGGACCCCCTTTTTCTCAGCCCCCGCTTGACGAATCCCCCCGAGACTTTCAGGGAAGGAGCGGAACGGAGCGCCCCACCTATTTTGAGAATTTCGCGAGGATTCGTCAATCGGCGCCAAAGTTATTCTAAATAGAATGTTGCGGATTTCCTATGGAAACACGGTCCTAACTATAACTATCTACTGGCGACCGCCAGCAGATAATATATATATATATATATATATATATATATATATATTATCTACTGGCGGTCGCCAGTAGATAGTTATAGTTAGGACCGTGTTTCCATAGGAAATCTCAAAATTCTATTTTGAATAACTTTGGCGCCGGTTGACGAATCCTCACCAAATTTTCAAAACTAATGGGGCGCTCCGCTCAGCTCCTACTCTGAAAGTCTCGGGGTGATTCGTCAAGCGGGGGCCGAGAAAAAAGGGGGGTCCCAAAACGTGTTTTCCCCATGAATTTTCCCATAGATACTTTAGTCGAAGGTACAGCCCGAACGGCTGAACAGACTTTCTTGAAATTTGGCAAAGAGGTAGTCCTCAGGTCAGGGATATGCCTTTTGCATATATGGTGTCAATCTGTTCAGTAGTTCCTGAGAAAATTGCAGTTAATAGCACATACATATCTATAGCCGCGCACCGTGCGCGCACGGTACGCGCACGGTGCCGTGCGTGAGCGTAATTCTGATTGGTGGATTCATGACAGTCAACATTCGAATCGGTCGAAATCAGGAAGTGTCGGCCGCCATTTTGTGTGTTGTGTGTGTGACAGGGAAAAAGAAAGGTGGAGAACGTGAAAAGGGGGCAGGGTAGAGAGTTCCTGACCCCCTAGCCTTTGTCAGGGGGTCCCTGAAGGACCCCGAAGGGTGAAAAAAACATGGTATTTGTTTTCAAAAAATCGCGGGGTGCGCGCACCCCCATCCGCCATTTTGAGTTTTAGAGGCAGAAGAGAGCTAAAAACACAAGTGGAGAACGTGAAAAGGGGGCAGGGTAGAGAGTCCCTGACCCCCTAGGCCTTCTCAGGGGGACCATGAAAGACCCCTTATGTCACAAAAAAAAATATTTTAAAAATATCACGGGGTGCGCGCACGGTGCACGCACGGCGGCAAAAAAAACATAAAAAAATAGAATTAAAAATCAAGTTTAAGTGTTTAGATGTTGGTTGGCTCTAAAAAGAGTCGTTGTGTTCATTGAGTGTTTTTTTGTACCTACAAGTAAGTACCGATGCAGAGTCTAAAGTTCAAGAGGAAGACTCTGTTGCCTTCATCTGTGAAATGAACACCGTCTCCTCTATAAATGCCTTGCATGTTGTAACGCAAGTTGTTGTGGTATATAGAACCCATACCATAGTCTTTGAGGAAAGCAGAAACAGACTTATTGACGTGCTTTCTTGCTTTGTCAATCTGCGGACAATATTGGTTGGACCAGTTCCACTTTTGCCTTTGGCATATATTAGAATATACAAAGGTAGTTTGTGGAAAAAGTGACATCAATTGCACAAAGGTGTCCTTAACAAGCATTTCCAGACCTACCCCAGTTAAAGTGGCTAGGTCATTTCCACCACAGTGCACAATTATAAGGTCAGGCTGTGGGAGATGTAGAAAGGATTTCACCAAAGGCATTAATTGGTGCCACTTTAACCCTCTCTGACCAATCCATTTAATGTCTACATTTGGCAAAGCAAGGTCTTTCACAATACCTCTTTTTTCTGCGTACTTTTCACTACAGAAGACATAGCTATGACCTACAATCCACACTGTGAACATCTTTCAAGGAGATCTGGATGCACTCAGAAAGTGTCTTTCAGTAGAATGGCAATATGAAAAGAAAGATAGTTGTAAAATGGAGGCTTACATACTTTTTTTTTAATAAAAAGAACTCATTGGCTGTTTCAGACCATTCAACACTAAAAACTAGGCTGTATGTTTAAATTTTTAAAAGCATGTTTTGTATTGGTTCAGAAAAATGTGCTCCCACAGAACATTACTTTGGATTTGCTGTTAGGTTTGAAAAGTCAAGCACCCTTGCTCTTTGGATTAGAAACATTGTGTGCTGAACTTCTGACCTCTCTGCTCACACCAGTGACCTGTTGCTATGGTAGCAGGCAGAAGTCATGTTGGGGGTAGGGATCATTTGGAAAGGGTTGAAATTTGCAACCAATAGAAATGTGTGTTTCCCTTTGAAAAAATGTGGGAAGCACTGTGATTTGAAGTTAACATGTATATGTGTGAAAAAAGAGAGGGAAAGATTGCCATTTACTGGTTATGTTGAGAGGTGTACAGTTCAGAGAATCTGGCTCTGATAATCTGCTGTGTGAGTGCCACATTTCTTTCTCAACTAACTACTTTTAAAGGTGAGTTATGAATTTGAGAGGGGATGTATGTGGTGCATTTTGATATAAAAAATATAAATGTGATTCTTGTTTTAAAGTTGTGTTTTACATTTTATGTGTTGGAAGATATTTAACTGCCTTGAACTTGTAAGATATTATGGAGTATGTCTTCACCATCAGTTAAGGTGTATTGGTATCACCCAGGAATACTGTTTTCTGCCTAGAATCACACCATGAGTCTGTGTGCACAAAGGAATTGTTGTCAGAGATTTAATTCGTGGTGGTCTGGTTCTGTAAGACTTGCATTCGTAGGAAAAGGGTAGCTTGTTTTCTTGAAGTGTGATGGCTAGCATTCAGCACAAATCAATATCTCACAAATGAGAGGCAAATGCTAATACATTTGAAATCAACATGGTAGATTTTCCTTCCACTCCTGCAATGGGTGAGGTAGTTCCTACATGTTACAAACTCCAATTAAAACTTACCACACATGTACTCTTACATACATCTGTGCAGTCTTCATGCAGTTGTGCAAGTGTCCATGCAGATCTTTCTTGCACCTGACAATACACAGTCTCCAGAAGTACGCTCTTAGCACACAGGCAGCTGCTTTTCCTGCACTCCCATGCTAAGTATTCAGCACTGTGTGGTATTTTAGATAGTAGTGTGTAACACTACCACATTCAACATCACCAAGGCTCATTTCCTTTGCTCTAGTCTAATCACTCACCCAGGTTCCACATGCTCATGCTCTCAAGTAGCTGTAGGACATGTGCTCTTTTCTGCCTCTCTAAACTATAAGGAAAATGTGTCAGGCTGTTACAGTAATTATCACTTGCAAAACCACAGTAGTAAATGTGCTTTGAAATTGCCAATCAAATATCGTTTTCTGCCTAGAATCACACCATGAGTCTGTGTGCACAAAGGAATTGTTGTCAGAGATTTAATTCGTGGTGGTCTGGTTCTGTAAGACTTGCATTCGTAGGAAAGGGGCAGCTTGTTTTCTTGAACTGTGATGGCTAGCATTCACCACAAATCAATATGTCACAAATGAGAGGCAAATGCTAACACATTTGAAATCAACATGGTAGATTTTGTGTGTTGTGTGTGTGACAGGGAAAAAGAAAGGTGGAGAACGTGAAAAGGGGACAGGGTAGAGAGTTCCTGACCCCCTAGCCTTTGTCAGGGGGTCCCTAAAGAACCCCGAAGGGTGAAAACAACATTTTTTTTTCAAAAAATCGCGGGCTGCGCGCACCCCCATCCGCCATTTTGAGTTTTAGAGGCAGAAGAGAGCTAAAAACACAAGTGGAGAACGTGAAAAGGGGGCAGGGTAGAGAGTCCCTGACCCCCTAGGCCATCTCGGGGGGACCATGAAAGACCCCTTAGGTCACAAAAAAAAAAGAAAATTAAAAAAATATCACGGGGTGCGCGCATGGTGCATGCACGGCGGCAAAAAAAACATAAAAAAATAGAATTAAAAATCAAGTTTAAGTGTTTAGATGTTGGTTGGCTCTAAAAAGAGCCGTTGTGTTCATTGAGTGTTTTTTTGTACCTACAAGTAAGTACCGATGCAGAGTCTAAAGTTCGAGAGGAAGACTCTGTTGCCTTCATCTGTGAAATGAACACCGTCTCCTCTATAAATGTCTTTCATGTTGTAACGCAAGTTGTTGTGATATATAGAACCTATACCATAGTCTCTGAGGAAAGCAGAAACAGACTTATTGACGTGCTTTCTTGCTTTGTCAATCTGCCGACAATATTGGTTGGACCAGTTCCACTTTTGCCTTTGGCATATATTAGAATATACAAAGGTAGTTTGTGGAAAAAGTGACATCAATTGCACAAAGGTGTCCTTAACAAGCATTTCCAGACCTACCCCAGTTAAAGTGCCTAGGTCATTTCCACCACAGTGCACAATTATAAGGTCAGGCTGTGGGAGATGTAGAAAGGATTTCACCAAAGGCATTAATTGGTGCCACTTTAACCCTCTCTGACCAATCCATTTAATGTCTACATTTGGCAAAGCAAGGTCTTTCACAATGCCTCTTTTTTCTGCGTACTTTTCACTCCAGAAGACATAGCTATGACCTACAATCCACACTGTGAACATCTTTCAAGGAGATCTGGATGCACTCAGAAGGTGTCTTTCAGTAGAATGGCAATATGAAAAGAAAGATAGTTGTAAAATGGAGGCTTACATAATTTTTTTTAAATAAAAAGAACTCATTGGCTGTTTCAGACCATTCAACACTAAAAACTAGGCTGTATGTTTAAATTTTTAAAAGCATGTTTTGTATTGGTTCAGAAAAATGTGTTCCCACAGAACATTACTTTGGATTTGATGTTAGGTTTAAAAAGTCAAGCACTCTTGCTCTTTGGATTAGAAACATTGTTCGCTGAACCTCTGACCTCTCTGCTCACACCAGTGTTCCATGACCTATTGCTATGGTAGCAGGCAGAAGTCATGTTGGGGGTAGGGATCATTTGGAAAGGGTTGAAATTTGCAAGCAATAGAAATGTGTGTTTCCATTTGAAAAAATGTGGGAAGCACTGTGATTTGAAGTTAACATGTATATGTGTGAAAAAAGAGAGGGAAAGATTGCCATTTACTGGTTCTGCTGAGAGGTGTACAGTTCAGAGATTCTGGCTCTGATAATCTGCTGTGTGAGTGCCACATTTCTTTCTCAACTAACTACTTTTAAAGGTGAGTTATGAATTTGAGAGGGGATGTATGTGGTGCATTTTGATATAAAAAATATAAATGTGATTCTTGTTTTAAAGTTGTGTTTTATATTTTATGTTTTGTAAGATATTTAACTGCCTTGAACTTGTAAGATACTATGGAGTATGTCTTCACCGTCAGTTAAGGTGTACTGGTATAACCCAGGAATACTGTTTTCTGCCTAGAATCACACCATGAGTCTGTGTGCACAAAGGAATTGTTGTCAGAGATTTAATTCGTGGTGGTCTGGTTCTGTAAGACTTGCATTCGTAGGAAAGGGGTAGCTTGTTTTCTTGAACTGTGATGACTAGCATTCAGCACAAATCAATATGTCACAAATGAGAGGCAAATGCTAACACATTTGAAATCAACATGGTAGATTTTCCTTCCACTCCTGCAATGGGTGAGGTTGTTCCTACATGTTCAAAACTCCAATTAACCCTTACCACACATGTACTCTTACATACATCTGTGCAGTCTTCATGCTGTTGTGCAAGCGTCCATGCAGATCCCTCTTGCACCTGACAATACACAGTCTCCAGAAGCACGCTCTTAGCACACAGGCAGCTGCTTCTCCTGCACTCCCATGCTAAGTATTCAGCAGTGTGTGGTATTTTAGATAGTAGTGTGTAACACTACCACATTCAACATCACCAAGGCTCATTTCCTTTGCTCTAGTCTAATCACTCACCCAGGTTCCACATGCTCATGCTCTCAAGTAGCTGTTAGGACATGTGCTCTTTTCTGCCTCTCTAAACTATAAGGAAAATGTGTCAGGCTGTTACAGTAATTATCACTTGCAAAACCACAGTAGTAAATGTACTTTGAAATTGCCAATCAAATATCGTTTTCTGCCTAGAATCACACCATGAGTCTGTGTGCACAAAGGAATTGTTGTCAGAGATTTAATTCGTGGTGGTCTGGTTCTGTAAGACTTGCATTCGTAGGAAAGGGGCAGCTTGTTTTCTTGAACTGTGATGGCTAGCATTCAGCACAAATCAATATGTCACAAATGAGAGGCAAATGCTAACACATTTGAAATCAACATGGTAGATTTTGTGTGTTGTGTGTGTGACAGGGAAAAAGAAAGGTGGAGAACGTGAAAAGGGGACAGGGTAGAGAGTTCCTGACCCCCTAGCCTTTGTCAGGGGGTCCCTGAAGGACCCTGAAGGGTGAAAAAAACGTTTTTTTTTCCAAAAAATCGCGGGGTGCGCGCACCCCCATCCGCCATTTTGAGTTTTAGAGGCAGAAGAGAGCTAAAAACACAAGTGGAGTACGTGAAAAGGGGGCAGGGTAGAGAGTCCCTGACCCCCTAGGCCTTCTCAGGGGGACCATGAAAGACCCCTTAGGTCACAAAAAAAAAAAATTAAAAAAATATCACGGGGTGCGCGCACGGTGCACACACGGCGGCAAAAAAACCATAAAAAAATAGAATTAAAAATCAAGTTTAAGTGTTTAGATGTTGGTTGGCTCTAAAAAGAGCCGTTGTGTTCATTGAGTGTTTTTTTGTACCTACAAGTAAGTACCGATGCAGAGTCTAAAGTTCAAGAGGAAGACTCTGTTGCCTTCATCTGTGAAATGAACACCGTCTCCTCTATAAATGCCTTGCATGTTGTAACGCAAGTTGTTGTGGTATATATAACCCATACCATAGTCTCTGAGGAAAGCAGAAACAGACTTATTGACGTGCTTTCTTGCTTTGTCAATCTGCGGACAATATTGGTTGGACCAGTTCCACTTTTGCCTTTGGCATATATTAGAATATACAAAGGTAGTTTGTGGAAAAAGTGACATCAATTGCACAAAGGTGTCCTTAACAAGCATTTCCAGACCTACCCCAGTTAAAGTGCCTAGGTCATTTCCACCACAGTGCACAATTATAAGGTCAGGCTGTGGGAGATGTAGAAAGGATTTCACCAAAGGCATTAATTGGTGCCACTTTAACCCTCTCTGACCAATCCATTTAATGTCTACATTTGGCAAAGCAAGGTCTTTCACAATACCTCTTTTTTCTGCGTACTTTTCACTCCAGAAGACATAGCTATGACCTACAATCCACACTGTGAACATCTGTCAAGGAGATCTGGATGCACTCAGAAGGTGTCTTTCAGTAGAATGGCAATATGAAAAGAAAGATAGTTGTAAAATGGAGGCTTACATACTTTTTTTAAATAAAAAGAACTCATTGGCTGTTTCAGACCATTCAACACTAAAAACTAGGCTGTATGTTTAAATTTTTAAAAGCATGTTTTGTATTGGTTCAGAAAAATGTGTTCCCACAGAACATTACTTTGGATTTGCTGTTAGGTTTGAAAAGTCAAGCACTCTTGCTCTTTGGATTAGAAACATTGTGTGCTGAACCTCTGACCTCTCTGCTCACACCAGTGTTCCATGACCTGTTGCTATGGTAGCAGGCAGAAGTCATGTTGGGGGTAGGGATCATTTGGAAAGGGTTGAAATTTGCAACCAATAGAAATGTGTGTTTCCATTTGAAAAAATGTGGGAAGCACTGTGATTTGAAGTTAACATGTATATGTGTGAAAAAAGAGAGGGAAAGATTGCCATTTACTGGTTATGCTTAGAGGTGTACAGTTCAGAGATTCTGGCTCTGATAATCTGCTGTGTGAGTGCCACATTTCTTTCTCAACTAACTACTTTTAAAGGTGAGTTATGAATTTGAGAGGGGATGTATGTGGTGCATTTTGATATAAAAATATAAATGTGATTCTTGTTTTAAAGTTGTGTTTTATATTTTATGTTTTGGAAGATATTTAACTGCCTTGAACTTGTAAGATACTATGGAGTATGTCTTCACCATCAGTTAAGGTGTACTGGTATCACCCAGGAATACTGTTTTCTGCCTAGAATCACACCATGAGTCTGTGTGCACACAGGAATTGTTGTCAGAGATTTAATTTGTGTAGCTTTTATTGTGTAAGACTTGCAGTCGTAGGAAAGGGACAGCTCATATGATAGGTTTTGAAAAGCTCATAAAAAATATAGTAATATATTTAATTTACATAAAGGTATTTTTTTTTAGTTTCTTTCAGGTATTGCTGAACAACACTGAAACAAATTAAAGATGCCTATAAAATCAAGAAAGAGAAAAGAACAGCAACAACATCTATATTTGAAGACAACTGGACAACAAAAATTAGTTGAAGAACCTCATGTTGGAAAAAAGAAAAAGCCTTCTGGTAAGCAGACTAAGGATTTTATAAAAAATATCCTCAAGCAAAGAATTTCCACTGGAAATAGTGTTTCAAGTAGAAAACAACAAGACAATCGACAGAATATACTAAATGCAAATGTACAATCAGAAGTAAGAAAGAATGACTTAAAAAGAAAAATAGATTTTAAAAACATTCGTAGAAAAATGTTTCAGAGAAGAGTGATGTTCAATTTGCTAAAGGATGTGTAAAAATATAGGAAGAAAGCCAAATTTTATAAGAAAAAGAAACATATTGAATCAATTGTTGCAAAGGCTTTGGAATTAAAAAGAAAACTATTCATTTTAATTTTGAACAGGATCCGTACATTAGATAAATTAGTGAATGTAATGAAGTCAAAAAGCAAAAGAAAAAGAGAAGTGAAAAAAAAAAAACTTTTGTAAAGTGTTCTTAGGAGAATGGAAGCATAGTTCAAGTACTGAACCATTTTTTAATGAAGAGAGTTATCTTCAAAGTAATAGTTTTCTGCATGCAGTTGACACCAGTGGTCGAGCATATGAAGTTAAAGACGGTTGTGTAATCGAAAAGGAGAAAATGGTTCCAAGAAATGAGGAAGAAGTGTTAGCTGATGAGGTTATGGGGAGACGTCCTAAAGCCCCAGTGTACACTTGGAATTGTAGTAGTATTTGTACTGTAAGACAGGAATCTATTGATAAATTTCGTGACTTTCTAAGAGAATATATTTAAAAAAGTGTTAAACAGAAGATTAGGGTGCTTCAAAGACTAGATCCATGCAGAGTGAGAGAGAATACTGGTTTGCAAGGACATTCTCTGGATTGTCTTTCTAGGAAAGTTTGTCAAAGTGTTTTTCACCATTTTAGGATGCTGGCAGTTCATCATACTGAAATGAGAAAGTTTGTGAGAAGATTGTATTTTGCTAAAAGCCCCCTACTAAAGTTACATGAGTTGAATAGTGCTCTGTTCCGTGGATCTGTTTCAGATGTGAAGAAGGTTTGTGAAGATATTGAGTTTTGTTACTTTGGTCCAGAGCAAGAAAGTGCAGGAAATGACACAGTTATTGAAGAAAATGTGGAAGAGAATGTAGAACCCACTGTTAGTAAAACATTTGAAGATCAAATGACAAAATGTACTATCATCTCTAATGAAAGACCAAATATTACTTGTATTTGTTGCCGGAGAAGCCATTATAAAACTCAAACAAGGAATGTTGATCTCTATAAAAAAAGTGAAAAAGAAAATAATTCTAAGTGGAAGGATTTAGCTACATATTTGTTTCTGGAAAATTGTTTTGAATTGGGTGAAGATCAGCGTATTTGTAAATACTGTTATAACAAGTTAGAAGAAAATAAAATGCCAGCTAGAGCTGTACATAATAATTTAGAATTGGTTGATATTCCTGCAGAACTTAGTGATTTAAATACGTATGAGTCTATACTCATTCAATGTGTCCATCCGTTTCAGACTATAGTTCGTATGGAGCCCAAAACAGGTAAATTACCTCCTTCAGATTTACAAAGAGGTTTAAAAGGAAGAGTTGTTTATTTGCCATTAGATTTGAAAACAAATATTGAAACAATTGATGCAGATAGTTTGGAAACTGAACCATTAGTTATTCTGGTTAATGGTGTACCTACAAAGAATAAGAAAATTTGGCAGGAGCTGGTAGATGTATGAAAAGTACAAAGAGCAAATTTATATTTGAAAAGAAATAATAAATGGTATGAATCAATTTATATGGATGAAGATGAAGAAGTTTTACTAGCAGACACAGGAATACCAACTGGGCAAATTGAAAAAGTGGATAAGTCAAAAGAAGAAGAAATTTATGAACATTTCAGCATACATCCTCTTCATTCTAAAGAAGTTATGGGAAACACTATTGATCTGTTTCAGATGAAAAAAGCAAAAGGAACTCCCGTGAGTGTATGGAAGGAGAGCTTGGAAGCTCGTTGTTTTCCCCAGCTGTTTCCTACAGGAAAAGGTGGACGATATGATGAACGTCCAGTACAGATTCCTGCTTCTGAGTATCGGACTACAAGATTATATGCAGAGGATCCAAGATTTCGTCAAAGCATTCCTTATTTGTTCCATCTTTTATTTGATAGTGACTTATCTGCACTATCTTATGCAGTAAATCACATTTTAAAAACTGGAGTACATCTACATAATGTGTCTGCAAAGGATTTTCTGAACAAAGTGCAACAGCGAGATGATCATTTGGAATCTCAATTGATTAATCTGATGGCTTGTCAGCGTGGGACTAATGAATATTGGTACCGACGCCATGGAGAATTGAAATGTATGTTACGGAATTTAGGAACTCCTACATGGTTCCTTACCCTAAGCTGTGCTGAGTACGCTTGGGATGATTTACTGGATTTTCTTCGAGAGGCAAATTCAAATATTGAAAACATCCAATACAAGACAGCAGGAGAATTGTGCTCATTGGATCCGGTTAATGTTTGCAGATATTTCAATCATAGATTTGAGGCTATGATGTCCTTCATCTGCAATAAAAAAATCCACCTCTTGGAGAAGTTGTGGATTTCTTTTGGAGAAAAGAGAACCAAGCAAGAGGTGCTCCTCATATTCATATGCTGTTGTGGATCAAGTATGCCCCAAAATTTGGAACAGATTCTGATGATGCAGTTTTATCTTTCATTGAAGGATATGCAACATGTGCTATACCTAAAAGCACAGAAGAAAAAAACTTAAAAGAGCAAGTTTTACGTTTTCAAAGTCATCGGAGTGGAAAATACTGTCGACGAAAGTACAAGAGTAAAGATAAATTCTACACAAAATGTCGATTTGGATTTCCACGACCTGTTCTTTCAAAAGGAAGAGTAAACAGTTTCATGTCAGCTGTGCGACATACTATTACAAGAAAATCGCCTAAAAATACCTACAACCTAAGAAGAAAAGAAGAGTCAAAATATATAAATGACTACAACCCAGTCATTTTATCCATGTGGAATGCTAACATGGATATTCAGTATGTAGCTGACAATTCTATTGCTGTTGCTCGGTATGTCACATCTTACATCACTAAATCTGAGAAAACGGAATTGAAAGAAATGTGGGAAGAGATTTTTCACGAGAAGACTGTCAGTAAAAAGCTATACAGTTTCAGTTTAAAGATGTTATCGCATCGAGAAATTGGGTCATACGAATGCTCAGATAGGTTATCATCTGCAAGTCTGTACTCCAAATCCAGAAGAATAACTTTGGTAAGTTTAGGCCTTGCAGGAATGCGAAATCGGGTATTGAAATCTATTCGAGAAATTGAATATTTAGCAGAGTACGAACCAGAAAGTACAGACATTTTAAGAACAAACATGTTGGACACATATTACCCAAATAGAAGTCATCATCTTGAGAACATGTGTCTCTATGAAGTGCTGCAGAACTACATTTTTAAACGGAATACCACAGAAGACATCAACAATGGAAAATATAAAGTCATTGGTGAGGAAGGATGTTTGGTAAAACAAACAAAAGGAAGTTTGATTAATCACAGAAAGTTGAGTTGTGACACTACTGACAAGAAAGAATTTTACCACTTAGCACTTTTACAGTTGTTTAAACCATGGCTTTCAGAGGATGAATTACGTGGACATTTTCAAAGCTATGAAAATTCTTTTAATGCATGCAAAGATACAATAGAATGCAGTACTTTCACAACGTATGTACAAATGTTAAATGAAGAAATTGAACAAGAAGCAACAATTGCATCTGAAGTAGCTAGAGACAGTTCTCAAGACAGTCAAAGTTCTGGGACGCTCAGTCAAGATCCTCTAGGACAACCAATCATAAAAAATGAAGCTGCAATAGCCATGACTGAAGTGGAAACAGCTATGAATCAAGCTCAGGAAGATTTAATAAACTTACCAAATTTGGAACAACAACTGAATGGTGAACAACAACAAGTTTATGAGGAAGTCACAAAACAAATTGAGCATGGATTACTACATGACAATAAAGAGTGCTCATGCACATCATTTGAACCAATCAGAATGTATGTGAGTGGACAAGCTGGAACTGGAAAAAGTTTCTTAATTAAAGTAATTAGAAGCTACCTACAGAAAAAAACTGATTCAACTTTGTCTTGTGTTGTTACTGCTCCAACTGGGTTAGCAGCATATAACATAAAAGGAATTACCCTCCATCGTTTGCTAATGTTACCAGTAGAGTATGAGAACAAAATACAATACCACAAGCTAACAGGAGAAGCATGTTTTGAAGTTTCAAGAGTATTGAAAAAAATGAAAGTTCTCATTATTGATGGGGTAAGCATGGTATCAAACTTAATGCTTGCCTTTGTGCATTTAAGAATGTAGCAAATTCTAAAGACAAACTATGACGTGCTATTTGGAGGAAAACATGTTATAGTTTTGGGGATCTACTGCAGATCACTCCAGTTAAAGGACAACCAGTATTTCATACTCTTACACATGAAGACACGAAAAAGTCGTTAGGAAGTATAGGAAATGTGAATATTTGGACATACTTTGAGTACAAAGAACTCATTACCAATATGCGGCAAGCAAATGATGATGATTATGCAAGTATTCTCAAAGATATCAGAATTGGACTACTCACAGAACATGGCAGAAAAGCTTTACAGAGTCGATTGCTATGTAATTTGTTTCCAACAGAACAAATAGTTCCAGAGAAAATATACAAGAAAATTGCTGGAAAAAATACTGTAATCTGCTTAATGACAACACTACATGAATGCTCTATATTCAATCAAGAACTTTTGAAATTTGAAAATGAAGAGATTATAAAACTGAAAGCTGTGGATAAAATACAGCATGAAGGAATAACTATTATATTGACAAGCAAATTAACAACTAAATTGGATTCTCTAGAGAAAAACATATCAAAAACAGCTGGTTTAGAAAAGAATCTTTATGTATGTATGAACTGTCGAGTAATTTTAAGACGTAATTTGGATGTAGAAAAAGGTTTAGTGAATGGAGCTATGGGTAAAGTTGTGGGTTTTGTTAATTACCAGAAAAAAGATGGAATTTAATTTTTTAAAATAAAATTTGATCAGATTGAAGGGGTTAAAGACATTAGTCGTTGTTCAGTTCGTTTCTTTCTTGTGAAAGACTTCTATGTACTTAGGAAGCAGTTTCCGTTTTCTCTAGCATATGCTGTAACTATTCACAAATCTCAAGGATTAACTGTAAATAGTGCTTTTGTAAACATTGGATCTAGTGTGTTTAACCCCTTCGCTGCAGCGGGAATTCCGCCGCAGCGCTGGGGGGTGTGGGGGGGGGCAGCGTGGTGGCGCTGTGCTCATGACGGAGCCACTCCGTCATGAGCCACGGTTGAGCTGTGCTCATGACGGAGTGGTTCCGTCATGACTCCGCCCAGTTGCATTGTCCCCCCGCACAGGCGGGGAAACAGCGCCGCGTGGGTGGAGCGGCCGCCAACGGTCCGCTCTGTCATGAGCACACGGCAACCGTGGCTCATGACGGAGTGGTTCCGTCATGAGCGGGGAAGGGGTTAAAGAAGGTATGGCATATGTTGCTTAGTCACGCGTGAAAAAAAATTCTGGTTTATTCATGATAGACTTTGTTGAGTCAAAAGTTAGTGCTGATGCAAACTGTGTAAAGGAATATAATAGATTAAGAAGAAGCTATGCTCCTCATTTAGGTCAGTATCCTGTGTTTGAAAAACGTGTTGTTTGTCGGAAAAGGAGAATTGAGAATATCTGTAATGAGGACGTACAGAAGAGTAAACAAATAGAGACTGATGTGATTGCAAGCAAAAAGAAAAAGGACAATGCTGAAGAGGTTGTTGGTTGTCATTTTGAAAATAGCTCTGGTGTCAACTGCTACGCTAATGTAGTGCTGAATGTTGTATTTTATCTTGAAAGTTTGCAAGAGCAGATAATACTAAATCATGAAAAAAGATTCTGTTCTCTGCTGAGTTTCCTTTATGAGAAGCTGAGTAATGATAAAACTAAAATAGAAAGTGCTTCTGATGTTAGAAATCTTTTAAATGTATGTTCTGGATGTACACAGTTTACTCAAAATGTCCAGCAAGATGCACAGGAATTCTTAATGTATATGCTTATGGTACTGGAAGATGAAGGGGTAGAAATAGAAAATAAGTTTGGTCTTTCTTATAAATGGGAACATAGTTGTGAAAACTGTTTGAACACATGCAGCTCTAATGTTGATTCTGAAAGGTTCATATATTTAACATTACCAGAGAGTAAATCAGTGACTCTTAGTAAATTAGTTAAAGATGCAAATCACAAAATGGAATGTTCTCAATGTAAATCAGAAATGTTATCAACGTTATTTTTAAAGAAATATGGACAGTATGTAATTTTAATGATGCAACGTTGTAGAGCTGATGGAACAAAATTGGACACTTTAATAAAGAAGTTTACAGGAAATCAATTATCAATATCAGGAAAAACTTTTGTTGCAGTTGCAATAATTTTCCATGATGGACCTTCTATAACTTCTGGTCATTACACAGTTTATCTAAAATGTGAAAAAGGCTGGACACTGTGTAATGATTCAAAATTGATTTTAAAGCAACGTTTGCCTGCAGAATTACCAAATTCCTACTTAATTTTTCTAAAACCAAAATTTTAGATACAAATTGCAGCATCTGAAGAAACCATTATTTTGATTTTATAGGATTACCATTGGATATTTCACCCAAAAAGAATTTAAAAATTACCATTTGGCCTCATGGAAAGGTAACTGTTTCTATTGTGGACTTCTTTGACAGATAATATTTTGGTGTATGAGCTTAAGCAACAAGATTTACAGACGTTATTTATTGCAAATAGTTATTGTTCTTAGAAGATATTTTAATATACATGTTACATTTCTATCAAGGTATGTTTTACTGAGGAGAGATTCAGGGCTTTTTTTAAACAATCTTTCAGATTGTTAATTTTTTTGCCTGCTGTTAAGTGATGAATGCAATTGATTTCCCAATTTGCAGTGAAATTCAATATATTCTGAAAACAGCAAAAAAAGGGCAAAAAATTACTTTGTTAAATATGAAAATATGTGTACTGTATTATAAAATGTATTGTTAAATATTACTACTTTTTTTCTTTTTTTTCAGATCGAGAAAGAAAATTTAGGAAATGTAATCCTTTTCTCTAGCAATTAAAAAAACCCATTTATTTATAATTAAGTTATTTTGTTGGTCAGGTAAGTTTGAAACATCTGTATTTCTCACCCCTTCACTTTCATGCTCCCTTTTCTTCACTTCTCCTCACTCTGCTTTTCTCATTCCCCTTCTCTCTCTCTTCTTCCTTTACTGCTCTTTCGTACTCCCTCACTCCTTCTATACTACTCCCCTAGGTTTACTGCCTCCATCACTACTTTTTCAACCATGTATCTCTCCCTGTCTCCATGTGTCTCAGTCATTCTAACTGCCTTACTCCTTCTCTGTTCCTTGCTCTCTGTCTCTGTTTCTGTCTCTCTCCCTTTGTCTGTCTTACCCTTAATTTGCTTAACATCTCTGGGGAAGATTAACAAGGCCCCTGCGCCACCACTACGTCACTTTTCATAACGTACTGGTGGCGCAGGGAGCTCCTCCATATTTACAAGGAGAGGAAAAGCCACCCTGCGTGACTTTTCCTCTCCTTGTAAATACAGCCACTTCACACGCAGCACTGTGCGTTGAAGGGGCGTTCCATGGGTGTTGTTGTGGGTGTTCCCACGCAACACACAAAGAACTAGACACATCTCCAGGTTTACGAGAGATTGTAACTCTGGAGATGCGTGTGAATGCTACGCCACCCTAGAGGTGGTGTTGCGAGGCACAACGAGGAGAAATGTTTTTATTTCTCCTCGTTTTTTCCTCTTTTAGTGCGTCCTCCATTCTACAGCACGCATTGAAAGAGGAAAAAGCCTCTTTTGATTGTTTTTGTGCAGGAAGGTGTCCCTTCCTGCACAAGAACAATCTCCCCACCACGCAGGCATCCTTGAACCATGGTGCAAGGGAGCCTGCGCCGGCGCATGGCTGCAGTTTGTGCGCAGGGGAAGCATAGAGATGCGACAAAAAAATCGTATAAAAAATAGAATTAAAAATAAAGTTTAAGTGTTTGGATGTTGGTTGGCTCTTAAAAGAGCCATTGTGTTAATTGAGTGTTTTTTGGTACCTATAAGTAAGTATCGATGCAGAGTCTAAAGATCAAGAGGAAGACTCTGTTACCGTCATCTGTGAAATGCACACCGTCTACTCTATAAATGCCTTGCCAATCCCCTCACTATTTCTTCTTATTTCGTGGGACAAGGAGCAGAACAGGTATCAATTTTAGTTGTAAATGGCAGAAGAGCACTCTACTTCAGGGAGTGAGGAGGACATCTGGATACACTCAGAAGCATTGGTTCATAGTAGTTTCTCTTCCAGAATCTTCATACACCATAGCCACTCCCCTCACTATTTCTTCTTATTACCTGGGACAAGGAGCTGAGCAGCAATCAATTTTAATTGAACATGGTAGAACAGCAGTGTATTTCAGGGAGTGAGGAGGAGACCTGGATGCACTCTGAAGGTGTCTTTCAGTAGAATGACAAAATGAAAAGAAAGGTAGTTGCACAATGGAGGCTTATATACTTTTTTTTTTTAAAAGAACTCATTGGCTGTTTCAGACCATTTTACAATAAAAACTAGGCTGTATGTTTACATTTTTAAAAGCATGTTTTGTATTGGTCCACAAAAATGTGTTCCCACAGAACATTACTTTGGATTTGCTGTTAGGTTTGAAAAGTTAAGCAATCTTGCTCTTTGGATTAGAAACATTATGTGCTGAACTTCTGACGTCTCTGCTCACACCAGTGTTCCATGATCTAATGCTATGCTAGCAGGCAGAAGTCATGGGGGGTAGAAATCATTTGGAAAGGGTTGAAATATGCAAAAAAAAGAAATGTGTGTTTCCATTTAAAAGAAAGGTGGAGAACGTGAAAATGGGGCAGGGTACAGAGTTCCTGACCCCCTAGCGGGAAAAAAAACATTAAAAAAATAGAATTAAAAAACAAATTTAAGTGTTTAGATGTTAGGTGGCTCTAAAAAGAGCCGTTGTGTTAATTGAGGGACAGAGGAAAAAAAAGACATGGCAACAATTATAGGGTGTACATATGTGTGCTGCGTGTGCTGCTGTATCTTCCTCTCTATTAGCGGAATGATGGTGTCCCCAAAAGAGTGAAGAGCATTACACGAATTGCACCGTATATGCACCCTCTCAAACAGAGGGTGTATATCCAGAGGAACCGAAGAAGGTGAAGCTGCCGCCGCAGATGAAGTGCTCTGCTGAGCTGCCGATGATGTGCTCGGCTGAGCTGCTGCGGATGTGCTCGGCTGAGCTGCTGGAGGGTTTTCTCTAGCAGCTCGAGCATAAGCCACAGGATGTACATCTCTAACGTGCCTGATCATAGTGAAGATACTAAAAGAGTATTTCTTTTTAGGATCTCCTCTTGATAAGACACGATCACAAAGAGTGCAGGTGACTTTGGGAGCATTCACTTTCTTCTGCCCCAGTGGAAATGTAAAACATTGCCATATAAAAGAGTCTTTCTGTTTCCTCTGTCTCTGTCTCACAAGGGTCTCCTGCTCACTCCCAGAAGATGACTGCTGCTCTGCCATTCTGAAGTACTGAAGTACTAGAAAAGCCGCTCAGCTCCTTCTCCCAGGGAATCAGAAGTAATAATGAGGGGAGTGGGTGTGGTGTTGGAAGTTTCTGGAACTGAAACTACTATAAACCAATGAAAAGTGTTGTTTCTTGATCACATGACTTGCCGTGCACGGAGCATGCACGGTACAAGCACGCATGCGCGTACGGAGCACGCGCGCATGCACGTACGTAGCACGCGCGTACGGAGGATGCGCGCATGCGCGTACGTAGCACGCACGAAGTACGCATGTGCGTACGGAGCACGCGCGCATGCGCGAAAGGAGCACGCGCATGCGCGTACGGAGCACGCGCGTACGGATCACGCACGAAGTACGCATGTGCACGTGGAGCACCTACGCATGCGCACACGGAGCACGTACGCATGCAAGCACCATGCGCGCACCGTACGCGTACCGTACGCATACGGTGCGCGCACGGTCAAAAACCCTTAAAAAAATATATATATATGTTTTGAGGTTTATAGAAGATATTAACTATGCTGTTCAACTATATCCAAAATAAAAAAAAACTGAGCCATTCCATATTGCAGGATACAGTAAATCTAAAATTATATACATAGGTAGCTTATTGTAAAATAAATAATTAAAAAATATAATAAAACATTCATAAATTAGCATTTAAAAAACCTTGCAAATTCACTTAAAAATCCATAGGTTTCACACACATTAAAGTTAGGAGTTAGCATTTAAAAAACCTGACAAATTCACTGAAAAAACCATAGGTTTCACACACGTTATAGTTAGGAAATAGCATTTAAAAAACCTTGCAAATTCACTGAAAAAACCATAGGTTTCACACACGTTATAGTTAGCTGGACATTTCACTCGAAAAAAACCATTGAAATTCCCCCGTTATAGTTAGTTCAGCTAACTATAACTCGCGCGCCCGCAATCCACTGCTAATGACGTCACATATTACATCACTCATGACATGGTCAGTGACATCACTAATGACATCACTGATGACATCTCAAATGACATCACTGATGACATCACAGATGACATCATCAATGTGATAAATTACTGCATCTTCTCACACCCTAATTTAACCGACGCAACACGAACTCAAAATTTCAGACGTCCATTCTCAAAACCATAGATACTCCAATACCAATAACTACATACCCACTTATTAACTCTTAGGTTTACATACACCTCCACTCATTCATATGTACAGTCACTCATACTTACAGTCACTCCGTACAAGACTATTATATGCATTTATGCACCTACATAGACACTCACACACCACCAATCATCCATAGAGGTACTGTCACACCTAGTCAGTCATGCAAATAATTAATCACACTCCCATTTACTCACCTATGCAGTTATACACACACAAGTTCACTTACTCATAAAAATAGTACCACATTCTTACGCTCTTATACATTCATTGATACAAGCACACACTCATCCATACAGCCACTCTCACAATCACACACTCTCACATATACCTACTTATATACTCTTACACGCATATATACTGCCTTTCACATATGTAGTTAGTCACAAATGTACCACTGAGATATACATTCCATCCCTAACACACCCATACATACACTCACTCAACCATACAGTCCATCACAGATGCACTGTTAAAACCATGCACCCATGGAATCACCCACTCACACATCTATGCACAGAGTCACACACAGCCTACCCACACAAACACTCAAGCACCCATACAGATACTCAGACAACCAATCGATAACCCATATAGACACTCATATAGCTATTCACAAAACCATGCAGCCACTTATACACCAACAGACAGAAACATGAAGACATTCACACAGTTTAGTCACTAGTCTGCACTTTTCCAGTCAATTACGCATGTAGAAAATCATCCATTCACATACTTGTACAGCCACTCATTCTTCCACAGGCCTTTCACTATAAATATATAAAACATATTTAAATTTTACAGAAACACACAGTCACTGGATGATGTCATCAGTGATGTCATCAGTGATGTCATTTGAGATGTCATCAGTGATGTCATCAGTGATGTCACTGACCATGTCATGAGTGATGTAATATGTGACGTCATCAGCAGTGGATTGCGGGCACGCGAGTTATAGTTAGCTGAACTAACTATAACGGGGGAATTTCAATGGTTTTTTTCGAGTGAAATGTCCAGCTAACTATAACGTGTGTGAAACCTATGGTTTTTTCAGTGAATTTGCAAGGTTTTTTAAATGCTAATTCCGAACTATAACGTGCGTGAAACCTATGGTTTTTTCAGTGAATATATATATATATACATGCCAAGGTGTATTGAAGAATGAGTGGGTGTGTGTGTGTCCGAATGGATGATTTAGTAGGTGCTCGACTGACTATATAAATGAGTGATTAAACGTGTCTTACTGAATGCATGGGTTAGTGACTAATCTGTGTGAATGTCTATCAGTCTGGCAGTTGGTGTGTAATGTCTGCATGGGTTGGTGAGTAGCTACATGAGTGTCTATCTGGGTTATTGATTGGTTGTCTGAGTACCTGTATGGGTGCCTGAGTGTCTATGTGGGTGGGTGGGTGGGGGTGTGTGACTCCCTGCATGGATGTGTGAGTGGGTGATTCACTGGGTGTATGGGTTCAAGAGTGTGTCTGTGAGGGGCTGTATGGGTGGGTGAGTGTGTGTACGGCTGTGTTGGTGAGTGAATGGATGTCTCAGTGGTACATGTGTGAGTAACTACATATGAGAAAGGCAGTATATGTGAGTGTTGGAGTATATAAATGACTATATGTGAGAGTGATTGATTGTGAGAGTGGCTGTATGGATGAGTGTATGCTTGTGTCAGTGATTGTATAAGAGAGTAAGTATGTGTTAGTATCTTTATGAATAAGTGGGGTGGCGTGTGTATAACTGTATAGGTGAGTACATGGGAGTGTGATTGATTCATTGCATGACTGTCTAGGTGTGTGAGTAACTATGGGTGAGTGGTGGTGTGTGTGTCTGTATGAGTGTATATATAAGTGGCTGTGTTGATGCGTGACTGCGTGTATGAGTGACTGTATGGGTGAGTGAATGGATGTGTGTGTAGACCTAGGAATCAGTGAGTGGGTATGTAGTAACTGGTATTGGTGTGTCTATAGTTTCGAAAATGGAAGTCTGTATTTTAGATTGGGTGTATCAAAGGTTATATTATGGTGTGAGGAGGTGCATCAGATTATCACGTTGATTATGTCAACAGTGATGTCATCAGTGATGTTCTTTGAGATGTCATCAGTGATGTCATCAGTGATGTCACTGACCATGTCATGAGTGATGTAATATATGACGTCATCAGCAGTGCATTGCGGGGTGCGAGTTATAGTTATCTGAGCTAACTATAACAGCCGAATTTCTCTGGTTTTGTATGAGTGAAATGTCCAACTAACTATAACGTCCCTGAAACCTGTGGTTTTTTCAGTGAATTTCTATGTTTTTTAAATGCTAATTTCTAACTATAACGTCCCTGAAACCTATGGGGTTTTTTCAGTCAATATATATATATATATTCACTTAAAAAACCATAGGTTTCACACATGTTATAGTTAGGTGGATATTTCACTCGTAAAAAACTAATGAAATTCCCCCGTTATAGTTACTTCAGATAACTATAACTCGCGCACCCGCAATCCTCTGCTCATGACGTCACATATTACATCACTCATGACATGGTCAGTGGCATCACTCTTGACATCACTGATGACATCTTCCTTGTGATAGAGTGGCGGTCGCGCGAGTTATAGTTATCTGAAGTAACTATAACGGGGGAATTTCATTGGTTTTTTACGAGTGAAATATCCACCTAACTATAACATGTGTGAAACCTATGGTTTTTTAAGTGAATTTGCAAGGTTTTTTAAATGCTAATTCCTAACTATAACGTGTGTGAAACCTATGGTTTTTTCAGTGAATTTGTATGGTTTTTTAAATGCTAAGTTATGTATGTATTATTATTTTTTTATATATTTATTTTTCAATAAATTACGTATACATTTTTTTTTTAATGGTTTTTCACCGTGCGCGCACGGTGCGCGCACCCCCGCGATTTAAAAAAAAAAATGTAAATGTTTTTTTCTGTCTTCAGGGTCCCTCAGGGACCCCCTGACAAAGGCTAGGGGGTCAGGAACTCTCTACCCTGCCCCCTTTTCACGTTCGCCACCTTCCTTTTCCACTCTCGCACTGAAAACAAACAGAATGGCGGCCGACACTTCCTGATTTCGACCGATTCGAACGTTGACTGACATGTAACAACCAATCAGAATTATGCTCGCGCACGTTGGGGTGCGCGCACGGTGTGCGGTAGGGGTGGGCGGAATTTGCGGAATTAACCTTCGCAAATTATCGCGAGAATGTTTAAAATTATCGCAAACAAGCAGAAATATCGCGAAGATGCGGAAGTTTTTTTCCGGCATGTTCGCGCGATTTTCTGCATGGTTGCGGGTCGCCAACTTACCCATGTGGCTGCTTGCGGGCGCGGCCATCTTGTTTTGAGTTGTTCTCGCGGTGCATGATCGCGAGAAGAAAGACGTGATCGCGCGACGCATGACGTCACTGCGGGCGCGAACTGTCGCGAGACAGCGCAAATGGCTAAAAACAATACAACATCTCATGGAGAACGCGACCGGATCAAGAAAACTTGTCGGCGAACGCAGGGAATCAGGTAAGGCGATCGCGCGCGCGCGAGAATGTATCATTTTACAGCGCGAGCAAGAAACAAATTATCGCCAAGCTGCGGAAACCGGAATTTTTGACATCTTCGCGCTCTCCGCGGAACGCTAAAATGTCAAATTATCGCAATTTCCGCGAACGGAACGAAATTTTTGCCCAGGCCTAGTGTGCGGCTATAGATATGTATGTGCTTTTACTGCAATTTTCTCTGGAACTACTGAACAGATTGACTCCATATATATGCAAAAGGCACATCCCTGACCTCAGGACTACCTCTCTGCCAAATTTCAAGTAATTCTGTTCAGCCGTTCGGGCTGTACCTTCGACTAAAGGTCCTATGGGAAAATGCATGGGGAAAACGCGTTTTGGGACCCCCCTTTTTTCTCGGCCCCCGCTTGACGAATCCCCCCGAGACTTTCAGGGTAGGAGCTGGAGCAGAGCGCCCCATTAGTTTTGAAAATTTCGCGAGGATTCGTCAACCGGCGCCAAAGTTATTCAAAATAGAATTTTGAGATTTCCTATGGAAACACGGTCCTAACTATAACTATCTACTGGCGACCGCCAGTAGATAATATATATATATATATACATATATATATTTCACCAAAGTTACCCATGAACAAAGATAGCAGGCAAACTCAGTCAGATGGAATAGGTGCCGCCAGGACGCGCTCGTCTTCTCTCTTTACGACAAGCAAGGAGAACAAACACCTGTGTTCTGCCGCTTTGCTATCACCACTCTGAAATTCACTTTTAACCGCATTTGGTTGGATTACGTCTTCATAGGACTTTAATATACTACTTTTGGACTATTGTTTCATCTCTTACTCGCGGCACGCAATCATAAGTGATGGTTTTAGTCAAGCTCTCCTACCCATACTCATTCTCTCTATTTTGACATGTGCGGACTGCCGGTTTGGAATTATCACCGGCACGCCGAATAGACTACTTCTACAAGTTTCCATACAGACTTAGTCCGCTGTCCTACTTTTGTTCTTTGCAACTTTGTATCCAGCCGGGTTGGAATTATCACTGGTTGCGGGATTACACTTCATCCATTCTAATTTTCTCAGCCCTGAAGAGTCGTGGGATTACTCTTCCCCGTTTTTCATAAGAATAAAGAATATCCAGTATCACTAAAGAACTCTATATATATTACTGGTGTTTTAAGTTGCAGCTACGTATTTTGAATTGTATGTGTGCACAGGATAACACTGTTGCACTCGATAGCAGGCAAACCCAGTCAGAGTTCTTTATTGAAATAAAACCGGCATTTAACAATCAGATGAATTTCTTCCTACTTACGCGTTTCGGGCCTCTCTGCCCTTTTTCACAGGATTCATGGGAATGTAGCAAGCGGGTGAGCAGGGCTATCTCAGACGGTGTTCTTACTTATCCTAATGTTGAAGCAAGGGGTCGAGGGCGCACAACTCCAGAATTTGGTGGTGGCGGTAAGCGACAGGGACCTCCACTTCCAACATATATATATATCTATGTATATATATATATTATCTACTGGCGGTCGCCAGTAGATAGTTATAGTTAGGACCTATTTTCCATAGGAAATTCGCAACATTCCATTCCCAATAAGTCTGGCGCCGGTTGACGAATCCTCGCAAAATTTCCAAACTTTTGGCCAGCTCCGCTCCGCTCCTACCCGGAAAGTTTTGTGGTGATTCGGCAAGCGGGGGCCGAGAAAAAAGGCAGGTCCCAAAACGCGTTTTCCCCATACAATTTCCCATAGGATCTGTTGTTGCAGCTACAGCCCGAACCGCTGAACGGAATGACACCAAATTTGGTTAAAAGTACATAAATATCTATGACCGGGGAGGATCCGTGGACCCTACCCGCACCGTAAGCGCACCCTCCCCGAACCAAGCGCGCACCCTCCCGATCGCGCGCTGAATGCTAATTGGCTGTCGAGTGTCTGTCTACATTCGAAACCAGGAACTGTTGGCGGCCATTTTCTGCATAGGTAGAAGCGAGGCTGAAGATGCAAGGGGAATAAGTGTGTAAAACATATAAAGGGGGCAGAATGGAAATACTCTGACCCTCTAGAGGTGCTTATGGGGTCCCAGAAGTACCCCCTGGGGCCCCCTCTTAAAAAAAAAAAAAACGGCAAAATGCGCGCATGGTGCGCGCATCCTATCGCGTTGGGTGCACGGATTCTCTCGCGTTGGGTGCGCGGATCCACGGAAATTCTTTTTGAAAAAAGACAAGAAATCATTGGTTGTATGACTACTTTCTACACTGAAAGGTAGGGTGTATATTTCTGTTTGTTAAAGGTATGATTCTTATTGGTTAACAAAAACAGATTGTAAGGAACATTATATATGATAAGCTGATATGTTGAAAAGTCAAGCACACTTCCTGTCTTGTTTAGCAACATTGTGTGCTGAACTTGTTACCTGTGTGCTCAGTGCAGCGTTTCATGACCTGTTTCTATGGTACGAGGCAGAAGGCAGATTTGGGGAAGGGTTGAAATGTATTTCAGTTGGAAAGGGTTGAAATGTTTAACCAACAGAAATGTGTGTTTGCTTTTGAGTGTATGTGTGAAGGATTGTGATTTGGTGTTTACATGTATATGTGTGGAAAATGAAAGGGAATCTTTTCCATTCTTTGTTTTGCTGAGAGGTGCACAGTGCAGAGATTCTGTAAAACAAAATCTGGTGTGTGACTGATATACTTCTTAATCTACAAAACAACTTGAAAGGTGAGTTATTTAATTGTGAGGGGATGTATGTAGAGTATTTTGATTTTAATCAGACTAATGTATTTCTCCTGCTAATTTTTTTCTCTACAATCTTATTGACAGTGTGTGTGCATGTAGAAACCATTCTGTGATAAGCATTTGTGTTTTTCATGTGTTTGCAGACAGATAACTGTGCTGTTTTTATATTTTGGTAGAATTAGAAACCAGTAATTGTTTATGAATTTGTGAAATGAGTTATGTTATGTTTCTCTACTAAAATGTAATACATCTTCTAGATGAAGAAATGTGTTTTGGTATAGTGCAATGGATAGTGTTGCTTATCTAGAATCACACAGTGAGTTAGTGTGTATTTGGGAACCACTGTGAGAGAAGCATTTGGTAACATTGTGTATTTTCTGATGATAACTTTTTTAAAACCTTTCATGTTGTCAAGTTTTATTAGCATTAGAAGCCAGTCTTTGGTTATGCATTCATAAAATGAGTCATGCTTTGACACTAATGTGCTGTACTTTAATATGTAGATTGTGTGTAGTCTCCTTACCCCTTTCACAGTAGTGAATGCGTTTTGGTAAGCTGCTAGGGCTAGTGTTGCTTGTCTAGAATCACACTGTGAGTCTGTGTGCATTCGGGAACCACTGTGAGAGAAGTATGTGGTAATATCATGTATTTGCTGACAGATAACTGTTTTAAAATCTGTCTTGTTGTCAAGTTTTAGTAGCATTAGAAGGCAGTTTTTGCTTATGCTTTGATTAAATGAGTCAGGCTTTGACACAAAAGTGCAGTCCTGAAATATGTAGATTGTGTGCAGTTCACTTACCACTTGCACTGTAGTGAATGAGTTTTGGTAAACTCCTAGGGATAGTGGTGCTTGTCTAGAATCACACTGTGAGTTAGTGTGTATTTGGGAACCACTGTGAGAGAAGCATTTGGTAACATTGTGTATTTTCTGACAGATAACTTTTTTAAAACCTGTCATGTTGTCAACTTTTAGTAGCATTATAAGCCAGTCTTTGCTTATGCGTTGATTAAATGAGTTCGGCTTTGACACAAAAGTGCAGTCCTGAAATATGTACATTGTGTGCAGTTCCCTTACCAATTCCACAGTAGTGAATGATTTTTGGTAAACTCCTAGGTATAGTGGTTGTTGTCTAAAATCACACTGTGAGTCTGTGTGCATTTGGGAACCACTGTGAGAGAAGCATTTGGTAACATCATGTATTTGCTGACAGATAACTCTTTTAAAACCTGTCATGTTGTCAAGTTTTAGTAGCATTAGAAGCCAGTCTTTGGTTATGCATTGATAAAATGATTCATGCTTTGACACTAAAGTGCAGTACTGAAATATGTATTTTGTGTGCAGTCCCCTTACCCCTTCCACAGTAGTGAATGAGTTTTGGTAAGCTGCTAGGGATAGTGTTGCTTGTCTAGAATCACACTGTGAGTCTGTGTGCATTTGGGAACCACTGTGAGAGAAGCATTTGGTAACGTTGTGTATTTGCTGACAAATAATTGTTTTAAAACCTGTCATGTTGTCAAGTTTTAGTAGAATTAGAAGCCAGTTTTTGCTTATGCTTTTATTAAATGAGTCAGGCTTTGACACAAAAGTGCAGTCCTGAAATATGTAGATTGTGTGCAGTTCCCTTATCAGTTCCACAGTAGTGAATGATTTTTGGTAAACTCCTAGGTATAGTGGTTGTTGTCTAGAATCACGCTGTGAGTCTGTGTGCATTTGGGAACCACTGTGAGAGAAGCATTTGGTAACATTGTGTATTTTTTAGCAGATAACTCTTTTAAAACCTGTCATGTTGTCAAGTTTTAGTAGCATTAGAAGCCAGTCTTTGCTTATGCGTTGAATAAATGAGTCATGCTTTGACACTAATGTGCTGTACTTAAATATGTAGATTGTGTGCAGTACCATTACCTCTTCTAGACTAGTGAATGAGTTTTGGTAAACTGCTAGGGATAGTGTTGCTTTTCTGAAATCACACTGTGAGTCTGTGTACATTTGGGTAAGGATTGTGAGAGAAGCATTTGGTAACATAGTGTATTTGATGACAGATAACTGTTTTAAAATCGGTCATGTTGTCAAGTTTTAGTAGCTTTAGAAGCTATTCTTTGCTTATGCATTGATAAAATGAGTCAGGGTTTGACACTATAGTGCAGTACCATGTACTATTCTCTTCACTGTGCCAGAACTGAAAATTTAAAAGTTTTACCCAGGCACTAACCTAGCAGTAGTCTGATGATTTAGTCAGTTTCCAAGTACTCATGTTGTGAACCATACATTACCACATAGATTGTTTCAAATGTCTATGCAGTATGCATGCAGTCTTCTAACGTACTATACACTTGTCTTTCACATTTTCAATTCGCTAGTCAGTATCCATACACTTCCAGGAAACACCCTGTAACTCCCTTTGCAGTCCTCTAGTGACCCATTCAGCACCATGTACTAATCCATTCACTGTGCCAAAACCCAAACACTTATAAATTCACCAAGATACTATCTTTGCAGTACTCTAATCATTCAGTCAGTGCCTAAGTATTCATGCACTGAGCCAGGCCTTAGCACATGGACTGCTTCAAACCCCTATCCACTATGTATGCAGTATTCTAACCAACTAGACACTTGTCTTTCACACTTTCAATTCCCTAGTCAGTATCCATACAGTCCAGCAAACATCCTGTCACTCCCTTTGCACTCCTCTAGTGACCCATTCAGTACCAAGTACTAATCCATTCCCTGTACGAAAAGCCTACCACTTATAAATTCACCTAGTCACTCTCCTTGCTGTACTCTAATCATTCAGTCAGTACCCAAGTACTCATGCAGTGAGCCAGGCCTTAGCACATGGACTGCTTTAAATGCCTATCCAGTATGGATGCAGTCCTCTAATCACCTACACAGTTGTCTTTCACACCTTCAGTTCCCTAGTTAGTATTCATACACTTCTAGCAAACACCCTGTCACTCACCCAGTGTGTCTCCTTATAGTACTGTAATCATTCAGTCAGTAAGCATGTAGTCTTTTAGTGAGGTAGGCTTTAGGGCATGAACTGCTTCAAAGTAGTATGCACTATGCATGTAGTGTTTTAACCATCGTCACACTTGTGGTTCAGGGCTATAGTTTCTTAGTCAGTTTTTATATAAAATGTGTTTGTACAGTAATGGAATAGTATACATTTGAAAGTTATTAATATACATTTATTTGTGATTCTTTTTTACAGATACAGAACAGAAGTGTTTCTCATCTGTTTGCACTCTTCTCGTGCAAGATTGTTTGGATGAAGGGTCCTTAGGTGTTTCATCATACTTGCCGTGCCGCACGAGTATTTTTTGTTAGGATCCCCTCGTAACAGAACTCTTTTGCAAATCTTGCACGTGACGAAGGTGGCATTGGTCTTTGTTTGCCCCTCGGGAAAAGTGAAAAATTTCCACACCACTGAAGAAAAACGTTCTTTGGGTGGTGCCTCCTCCAAAAATTCATCCTCAGAAATATGAGGAGATGCAGGTGATGCCTGCTGCCCTGAAGCCATTTTTGGTTGAAAAAATTTAGAGCTAAGTGTAAACTTAGTATAAAAAAATCTTCTTCTCTCCAAAGAGATGGTCCTCTAAAGAAGGTCAAAGAAGAATGATTGAAATGGGTGGGGTCTTTCAATAGTTAGAAGAGGAAGTGTAATGAACCAATCAAATCTCTTTTTTTGCGGGTCACATGGGATCCGCGCACTCTGCGCTTACGCACCATGCACCCAGCGCACATCCGTGAAATTGAATTAAAAAAAATATAGGATTAGATGTAAAAATATATTACTTTTAAGACTAGTTTAAAGTTTTTCTTCAATTAATATTCACATGAAATTCATAAATATGTTTTTTTAATGTTAAATACTTCGCGGGATCCGCGCACCTACCGCGTCATAGACGCAGATGACGCATCGTGGAAGCGCGTAAACGTCGCATTACATACATCGAACGTGTCGCGTATAGGCTGGGAGTCGCGTACCGGTCGCATTGGAATCGCGTACTAACCACGTACCCGACGCATACCATGCGCGGATGCTATCGCGTAGGGATCGAGAACGGTGCACATAGGAGGCGCGGATACAAAAACATTGAAAAAAATATATAAAATAAAGTTTTGAACATATAGTTAAAAAAATATTTTGAAAAATATACAAAAATATGTTTGAAAAACCCATTAAGTTCATACATTTGTGACTAACTACATATGTGAAAGGCAGTATATATGCATGTAAGAGTATATAAGTAGGTATATGTGAGTGTGTGATTGTGAGAGTGGCTGTATGGATGAGTGTGTGCTTGTATCAATGATTGTATAAGAGCGTAAGAATGTGGTACTATTTTTATGAGTAAGTGAACTTGTGTGTGTATAACTGCATAGGTGAGTAAATGGGAGTGTGATTAATTATTTGCATAACTGACTAGGTGTGACAGTACCTCTATGGATGATTGGTGGTGTGTGAGTGTCTATGTAGGTGCATAAATGCATATGATAGTCTTGTACGGAGTGACTGTAAGTATGAGTGACTGTACATATGAATGAGTGGAGGTGTATGTAAACCTAAGAGTTAATAAGTGGGTATGTAGTTATTGGTATTAGAGTATCTATGGTTTTGAGAATGGACGTCTGAAATTTTGAGTTCGTGTATCATCGGTTAAATTAGGGTGTGAGAAGATGCAGTAATTTATCACATTGATGATGTCATCAGTGATGTCATCAGTGATGTCATTTGAGATGTCATCAGTGATGTCACTGACCATGTCATGAGTGATGTAATATGTGACGTCATCAGCAGTGGATTGCGGGTGCTCGAGTTATAGTTAGCTGAACTAACTATAACGGGGGAATTTCAATGGTTTTTTTCGAGTGAAATGTCCAGCTAACTATAACATGTGTGAAACCTATGGTTTTTTCAGTGAATTTGCAAGGTTTTTTAAATGCTAATTCCTAACTATAACGTGTGTGAAACCTATGGTTTTTTTCAGTGAATTTGTAAGGTTTTTCAAATGCTAACTCCTAACTTTAATGTGTGTGAAACCTATGGTTTTTTAAGTGAATTTGCAAGGTTTTTTAAATGCTAATTTATGAATGTTTTATTATATTTTTTAATTATTTATTTTACAATAAGCTACCTATGTATATAATTATAGATTTACTGTATCCTGCAATATGGAATCCCTATCGTCAAGCTATATTCGTTTCACTCCAAACCGCACGATCTTCGGGTGCGCCTGGACAGTTTCCTCTGTTCCCCCACCATTCTCCCTCTAGTTACAGACGCTGATTACTTGGGCAGGACCATATCAGACCATGACGCGCACTCGATGACGCTTCGATGGCGCCCGCCGCATCCCCCGGTCCCAACCTGGCGCCTTCCTAGGGATAGTCTAGATGACCCGGTGTTTAAGCACACGCTTGAGGAGCACATTGGTCACTATTTTCAGGAAAACACCGGCACGGCTACCTCACGGGCGCAGGAGTGGAATGCATTCAAAGTTGTAATGAGGGGTGTCTGTATTCGTCACATCACAGGGGTCCGACGGGTCTTGGAGCGCGATATTCAAACAGCGGAGCGGGGGCTGGCTGAACTCACCAAACAGACCGATCCGGCTGTAGCCACTCCGGCCCAGATAGCCAGGGCCGAGACAGTCTACGCGGAGGCGTTGACCGGCCTGCGCCGGTTTAACTTCGCGGCGTATGCAGCGCGGGCGCACGGCGAGGGGGACCGGACGGGCGCATTATTGGCGTGGCTTGTCAAACAAGACTCGAGCCTCCCACCCATCACGGCTATCCACACTACTCAGGGTAATTTAGTACGCTCGCAGGACCAGATTCTGGGGGCGTTCCGAGAACATTATGCATTAGTGTATACCAGTCCCCACCCCCCGACGCCGGAAGATGTCATCTCGGACTTTCTCGATCGTACACGGCTACCCTGCATAGACCATGACACGCGCCAAGATCTAGACGGGCCTATCAAGGGGACGGAGATTAGGCGTGCGATGAAGGCACTGGCAACCCGCAAGGCCCCGGGATTGGATGGCCTCCCGCTGGAGTTTTACCACGCCTTCGCGCCCCAACTAGTCCCGCAACTAGAGGCTCAGTACACGGCCGCCTTGGAAGGGGGGACCTTGCCTCACTCTATGTGTGAATCGGTCATAGTGTCCCTTCTTAAGCCGGACAGAGACCCACTCCAAATGGGTTCTTACCGACCCATAGCGTTACTACCGACGGATTATAAGATCTATGGAAAGGTCTTGGCAGACAGGTATGCCACAATCCTTCCGCAGTTAATACACCCGGATCAGAATGGGTTTGTCCCGGGACGACACACCTCTTATAACATCCGGAGGCTATTTCATGTACAGGATCAGGTGCGGGAGCGGTTTCCACGGGCGGCGTGTCTGGTGTTAGATCTCGAGAAGGCGTTTGACACTCTCTCGTGGGCATACCTATTTCAGGTCTTGCGACGCATGGGCATAGGGGGCAGACTGCAAGCTTATACTAAGCTTGGATACTCCGCGCCCAGTTCTAGGGTGCGGCTGGGTCCCATGATCTCGGAATCTTTTCCGATCTGTCGCGGCACCAGACAGGGGTGCCCACTATCCCCCTTGCTCTTTGCTATAGCAATGGAACCGCTGGCGGTCGCGCTCCGAGCCGCGGGAGAGGAATGGGGCATCCCAATAGGAGACTCCACCCACTCGGTATCATTGTACGCTGATGATGTACTCATATATGTCCGGGACATCGCGGCTGACCTAACTTCCATATCACGCATCCTACACGACTTTGAGGAGGTGGCGGGCCTCGGGGTCAACTGGGCTAAATCCACGGTCTACCCCCTGACACCAGACGGGACCCCGTGCCGCGTACGAGTAGGGAGTGTGGATCTTTCCTGGAGCCCCCAGGCGGTACGATATTTAGGAGTTCGACTATATCAAACACCGAAGGATATATATGAAGGGAATTACCGAAAAGTGATGGGAGGCATCCGTTCTTCTATTCACTTTTGGCAAGATCTACCACTGGCGCTCCCGGGAAAGATAGCGGTCGCGAAAATGATCCTGGTGCCGCGACTGTTATATCTTTTTTCAAACCTCCCGGTGGTTCCCCCACGTTCATTTTTTCGCGAGCTCGATACCCTGTTGGGGTCCCTCATCTGGGGTTCTGGCCGCAGACGTATTGCCCTGGCGAAATTACAACTGCCCCTGGATCAGGGTGGGCTAGCGGCCCCGTCGTTTGAGGCGTATTTCCTGGCCGCACAGCTGCAATGGGTGGCACGCTGGACAGCGGACCGGGCACGGGGAGAGCTGACCACCGCTACAGGGCATATCCCAACCTCCACGATACACCGTATGTTGCTGCCAAGAGCAGCGCCAATTCCGGGTGGACCTCTCCAGGTCAGCACGGCGCGGACCTGCCTGGCTCGCGTCCACCATCTGGACCGAGCGGTGCTTCCGTACTCATCGCTTCTGCCGTTGGTGGGGTTCCCCAGGGGCAGAGCACAGTATACAGAGAGCATGTTGCAAATTTGGACGGACCACGCCGTGACGGAGGTGGGGATGTTATATTTTGAGGGGCGCCCACGGACATTTGAAGAGATGGTGGAGGATTTCGAGCTCCCTAGGGGTCAGTTCCTAAGACATAGACAGCTTCTTACAGACTGTCGCGCACAGTGGCGAGTGATTGATACAGAACCCCCCACGCACCCGGTCATCCACGCGATATTGCAGATGGGGCCCGGACGACACTTAGTTACTTGGATATACAAGGCCGTACGAACCCTGAGGCAGCCCACACTTGCACCCCTCAGGGAACAATGGGAACAGGACTTTCGCAGGCCATTACACGACAGGGAATGGGTCAGGGTCCTGGAATACACAAAAAAGGTGTCCCGTAATTACCGCTTCAAGAACATACAGTTACATATTTTACACAGAGCGTACCTCACTCCTGAAAAACTGCAGAAATACTTTCCTGATACACCGTTCGCCTGCCCTAGGTGTCTCGAGCCGGCTGCCTCTTTCATGCACATGCCATGGGATTGTCCGACACTTTATAATTATTGGGAAACAGTGCATACTACGATTCGTACAGTTACGGGGTTGCAGGACCTATACACATGGGAGGCCAGCGCCTTAGGCATACATGGGCGACACAAAAATGAGAAGGTGGAGCGGCGTTTTGCTTTCTTGGGACTTATCCTGGCTAAAAGATGCATCACTATGCACTGGAAAGCACCGGAGGGACCTCCCTTGGCGGCCTGGGTGGGGGCAGTTAAGAAATGGGGGAAGGCGGAGGAAACGCTGCTTCGGACGGAGGAAGCCCGGGGACACCGTAAACACCCGATTTCCCTATCCTGGGCGATGCTGATGCACTCCTTCACACAAGAAGCACCACCGGCGGCGGGCCCGCGAATAGCTGGCTCTCAGGACGCCTCCGCGACTCCAGAGGGCGGTGACCAGGAGGCTCGGATACCCGGTGGGCCCTAACCTGAAACTGTAATTGGTACCCTGGTCGCCCCCTACACAAACAGGGATCTATACTCCCGCCATCAACCCCTACACCTCTCCTCCCTCGACTCTTCCCCGCGTCAGCGAAAACTTAACACGACGATAAGTTGGGACATTGCTCTCCGACGTTAGTCTCACAAGGTCAATAATCCCAGATATGGTGCACTCCCCAGTTTACATGTCCCCAGTTCATTAATAGTAATTAGTTGGCCGCGCTTCACCGACCTGAGGGGCAACTTACTCAGGGAAGATGGATCCACATAGCAGTCCTCATATGATGCGGCATCCACAGTGCGCGTCAGCGGGGGTGGGTCCGGATACAGGATAGGGCAGGGCCCTGGACCCTCTAAGCCTGTGCGATCCGCGGACTACACTAGTCACATCTGTATGCGATGATCCAAGGGTATATGTTTACTGTAAGTCCATAAGTGCATATATTTGCTATGTGTTTACTACAAATGCCAATAAAAAGTTTTATAAAAAAAAAAATCCTGCAATATGGAATGGCTCAGTTTTTATTTTTATTTTGGATATAGTCGAACAGCATAGTTAATATCTTCTATAAACCTCTAAACATATATATATATTTTTAAGTGCTTTTGACCGTGCGCGCACCGTACGCGTACGGTACGCGTACGGTGCTTGCATGCGTACGTGCTCCGTGCTTGCATGCGTACGTGCTCCGTGTGCGCATGCGTACGTGCTCCACATACGCATGCGTGCTTCGTGCGTGATCCGTACACGCATGCGCCTGCTCCTTATACGCATGCGCGCGTGCTCTGTACGCGCATGCACGCGTGCTCCGTACGCGCATGCGTGCTTGTACCGTGCGTGCTCCATGCGCGCACCGTACGCGCTCGGTGCGCGCACGGCAAGTCATGTGATCAAGAAACAACACTTTTCATTGGTTTATAGTAGTTTCAGGTCATTTGATTAAGAAACAACACTTTTCATTGGTTTATAGTAGTTTCAGTTCCAGAAACTTCCAACACCACACCCACTCCCCTCATTATTACTTCTGATTCCCTGGGAGAAGGAGCTGAGCAGCTTTTCTAGTACTTCAGTACTTCAGAATGGCAGAGCAGCAGTCATCTTCTGGGAGTGAGCAGGAGACCCTTGTGAGACAGAGACAGAGGAAACAGAAAGACTCTTTTATATGGCAATTTTTTACATTTCCACTGGGGCAGAAGAAAGTGAATGCTCCCAAAGTCACCTGCACTCTTTGTGATCGTGTCTTATCAAGAGGAGATCCTAAAAAGAAATACTATTTTAGTATCTTCACTATGATCAGGCACGTTAGAGATGTACATCCTGTGGCTTATGCTCTAGCTGCTAGAGAAAACCCTCCAGCAGCTCAGCCGAGCACATCATCGGCAGCTCAGCAGAGCACTTCATCTGCGGCGGCAGCTTCACCTTCTCCGGTTCCTCTGGATATACACCCTCTGTTTGAGAGGGTGCATATACGGTGCAATTCGTGTAATGCTCTTCTCTCTTATGCGGACACCAGCATTCCGCTAATAGAGAGGAATATACAGCAGCACACGTGCGGCACCCTATAATTTTTGGCATGTCTTTTTTTTCCTCTGTCCCTCAATTAACACAACGGCTCTTTTTAGAGCCACCTAACATCTAAACACTTAAATTTGTTTTTTAATTCTATTTTTTTAATATTTTTTTTCCCACCGTGCGCGCACCGTGTGCGCACGGTACGCGCACCCCGCGATTTTAAAAAAAACCCTTCATGGTCCTTCAGGGACCCCCTGACAAAAGCTAGGGGGTCAGGAACTCTGTACCCTGCCCCCTTTTCACGTTCTCCACCTTTCTTTTAAATGGAAACACACATTTCTTTTTTTTGCATATTTCAACCCTTTCCAAATGATTTCTACCCCCAACATGACTTCTGCCTGCTAGCATAGCATTAGATCATGGAACACTGGTGTGAGCAGAGACGTCAGAAGTTCAGCACATAATGTTTCTAATCCAAAGAGCAAGATTGCTTAACTTTACAAACCTAACAGCAAATCCAAAGTAATGTTCTGTGGGAACACATTTTTGTGGACCAATACAAAACATGCTTTTAAAAATTTAAACATACAGCCTAGTTTTTATTGTAAAATGGTCTGAAACAGCCAATGAGTTCTTTTTAAAAAAAAATAAAGTATATAAGCCTCCATTTTACAACTACCTTTCTTTTCATTTTGTCATTCTACTGAAAGACACCTTCAGAGTGCATCCAGGTCTCCTCCTCACTCCCTGAAATACACTGCTGTTCTACCATTTTCAATTAAAATTGATTGCGGCTCAGCTCCTTGTCCCAGGTAATAAGAAGAAATAGCGAGGGGAGTGGCTATGGTGTATGAAGATTCTGGAAGAGAAACTACTTTGAACCAATGCTTCTGAGTGCATCCAGATGTCCTCCTCACTCCCTGAAGTAGAGTGCTCTTCGCCATTTACAACTAAAATTGATACCTGTTCTGCTCCTTGCCCCACGAAATAAGAAGAAATAGTGAGGGGATTGGCAAGGCATTTATAGAGTAGACGGTGTACATTTCACAGATGAAGGGAACAGAGTCTTCCTCTTGATCTTTAGACTCTTGCACCATGGTTCAAGGATGCCTGCGTGGTGGGGAGATTGTTCTTGTACAGGAAGGGACACCTTCCTGCACAAAAACAATCAAAAGAGGCTTTTTCCTCTTTCAATGCATGCTGTAGAATGGAGGACGCACTAAAAGAGGAAAAAACGAGGAGAAATAAAAACATTTCTCCTCGTGCCTCGTAACACCACCTCTAGGGTGGCGTAGCATTCACATGCATCTCCAGAGTTACGATTTCTCGTAAACCTGGAGATGTGTCTAGTTCTTTGTGTGTTGCATGGGAACACCCACAACAACACCCATGGAACGCCCCTTCAACGCACAGTGCTGCGTGTGAAGTGGCTGTATTTACAAGGAGAGGAAAAGTCACGCAGGGTGGCTTTTCCTCTCCTTGTAAATATGGAGGAGCTCCCTGCGCCACCAGTACGTTATGAAAAGTGACGTAGTGGTGGCGCAGGGGCCTTGTTAATCTTCCCCAGAGATATTAAGCAAATTAAGGGTAAGACAGACAAAGGGAGAGAGACAGAAACAGAGACAGAGAGCAAGGAACTGAGAAGGAGTAAGGCAGTTAGAATGACTGAGACACATGGAGACAGGGAGAGATACATGGTTGAAAAAGTAGTGATGGAGGCAGTAAACCTAAGGGAGTAGTATAGAAGGAGTGAGGGAGTTACGAAAGAGCAGTAAAGGAAGAAGAGAGAGAGAAGGGGAATGAGAAAAGCAGAGTGAGGAGAAGTGAAGAAAAGGGAGCATGAAAGTGAAGGGGTGAGAAATACAGATATTTCAAACTTACCTGACCAACAAAATAACTTAATTATAAATAAATGTTTTTTTTAATTGCTAGAAAAAAGGATTACATTTCCTAAATTTTCTTTCTCGATCTGAAAAAAAAGAAAAAAAGTAGTAATATTTAACAATACATTTTAGAATACAGTACACATATTTTCATATTTAACAAACTAATTTTTTGCCCTTTTTTGCTGTTTTCAGAATATATTGAATTTCACTGCAAATTGTGAAATCAATTGCATTCATCACTTAACAGCGGGCAAAAAAATTAACAATCTGAAAGATTGTTTAAAAAAAGCCCTGAATCTCTCCTCAGTAAAACATACCTTGATAGAAATGTAACATATATATTAAAAATATCTTCTAAGAAGAATAACTATTTGCAATAAATAACGTCTGTAAATCTTGTTGCTTAAGCTCATACACCAAAATAATATCTGTCAAAGAAGTCCACAATAGAAACAGTTACCTTTCCATGAGGCCAAATGGCAATTTTTAAATTCTTTTTTGGTGAAATATCCAATGGTAATCCTATAAAATCAAAATAATGGTTTCTTCAGATGCTGCAATTTGTATCTAAAATTTTGGTTTTAGAAAAATTAAGTAGGAATTTGGTAATTCTGCAGACAAACGTTGCTTGAAAATCAATTGTGAATCATTACACAGTGTCCAGCCTTTTTCACATTTTAGATAAACTGTGTAATGACCAGAAGTTATAGAAGGTCCATCATGGAAAATTATTGCAACTGCAACAAAAGTTTTTCCTGATATTGATAATTGATTTCCTGTAAACTTCTTTATTAAAGTGTCCAATTTTGTTCCATCAGCTCTACAACGTTGCATCATTAAAATTACATACTGTCCATATTTTTTTAAAAATAACGTTGATAACATTTCTGATTTACATTGAGAACATTCCATGTTGTGATTTGCATCTTTAACTAATTTACTAAAAGTCACTGATTTACTCTCTGGTAATGTTAAATATATGAACCTTTCAGAATCAACATGCATGTGTTCAAACAGTTTTCACAACTATGTTCCCATTTATAAGAGAGACCAAACATATTTTCTATTTCTACCCCTTCATCTTCCAGTACCATAAGCATATACATTAAGAATTCCTGTGCATCTTGCTGGACATTTTGAGTAAACTGTGTACATCCAGAACATACATCTAAAAGATTTCTAACATCAGAAGCACTTTCTATTTTAGTTTTATCATTACTCAGCTTCTCATAAAGGAAACTCAGCAGAGAACAGAATCTTTTTTCATGATTTAGTATTATCTGCTCTTTCAAACTTTCAAGATAAAATACAACATTCAGCACTACATTAGCGTAGCAGTTGACACCAGAGTTATTTTCAAAATGACAACCAACAACCTCTTCAGCATTGTCCTTTTTCTTTTTGCTTGCAATCACATCAGTCTCTATTTGTTTACTCTTCTGTACATCCTCATTACAGATATTCTCAATTCTCCTTTTCCGACAAACAACATGCTTTTCAAACACAGGATACTGACCTAAATGAGGAGCTTAGCTTCTTCTTAATCTATTATATTCCTTTACACAGTTTGCATCAGCACTAACTTTTGACTCATCAAAGTCTATCATGAATAAACCAGATATTATTTTCACGCGTGACAAAGCAACATATGCCATACCTTCTTTAAACACACTAGATCCAATGTTTACAAAAGCACTATCTACAGTTAATCCTTGAGATTTGTGAATAGTTACAGCATATGCGAAAACGGAAACTGCTTCCTACGTACATATGTCTTTCACAAGCAAGAAACGAACTGAACAACGACTAATGTCTTTAACCTCTTCAATCTGATCAAATTTTATTTTTAAAAATTCAATTCCATCTTTTTTCTGGTAATTAACAAAACCCACAACTTTACCCATAGCTCCATTCACTAAACCTTTTTCTACATCCAAATTACGTCTTAAAATTACTCGACAGTTCATACATACATAAAGATTCTTTTCTAAACCAGCTGTTTTTGATATGTTTTTCTCTAGAGAATCCAATTTAGTTGTCAATTTGCTTGTCAATATAATAGTTATTCCTTCATGCTGTATTTTATCCACAGCTTCCAGTTTTATAATCTCTTCATTTTCCAATTTAAAAAGTTCTTGATTGAATATACAGCATTCATGTAGTGTTGGCATTAAGCAGATTACAGTATTTTTTCCAGCAGTTTTCTTGTATATTTTCTCTGGAACTATTTGTTCTGTTGGAAACAAATTGCATAGCAATCGACTCTGTAATGCTTTTCTGCCATGTTCTGTGAGTAGTCCAATTCTGATATCTTTGAGAATACTTGCATAATCATCATCATTTGCTTGCCGCATATTGGTAATGAGTTCTTTGTACTCAAAGTATGTCCAAATATTCACATTACCTATACTTCCTAATGACTTTTTCGTGTCTTCATGTGTAAGAGTATGAAATACTGGTTGTCCTTTAACTGGAGTGAGCTGCAGTAGATCCCCAAAACCTATAACATGTTTTCCTCCAAATAGCACGTCATAGTTTGTCTTTAGATTTTGCTACATTCTTAAATGCACAAAGGCAAGCATTAAGTTTGATACCATGCTTACCTCATCAATAATGAGAACTTTCATTTTTTTCAATACTCTTGAAACTTCAAAACATGCTTCTCCTGTTAGCTTGTGGTATTGTATTTTGTTCTCATGCTCTACTGGTAACATTAGCAAACAATGGAGGGTAATTCCTTTTATGTTATATGCTGCTAACCCAGTTGGAGCAGTAACAACACAAGACAAAGTTGAATCCGTTTTTTTCTGTAGGTAGCTTCTAATTACTTTAATTAAGAAACTTGTTCCAGTTCCAGCTTGTCCACTCACATACATTCTGATTGGTTCAAATGATGTGCATGAGCACTCTTTATTTTCATGTAGTAATCCATGATCAATTTGTTTTGTGACTTCCTCATAAATTTGTTGTTGTTCACCATTCAGTTGCTGTTCCAAATTTGGTAAGTTTATTAAATCTTCCTGAGCTTGATTCATAGCTGTTTCCACTTCAGTCATGGCTATTGCAGCTTCATTTTCTACGATTGGTTGTCCTAGAGGATCTTGAGTGAGCGTCCCAGAACTTTGACTGTCTTGAGAACTGTCTCTAGCTACTTCAGCTGCAATTGTTGCTTCTTGTTCAATTTCTTCATTTAACATTTGTACATAAGTTGTGAAAGTACTGCATTCTATGGTATCTTTGCATGCATTAAAGGAATCTTCATAGCTTTGAAAATGCCCAAGTAATTCATCCTCTGAACGCCATCGTTTAAACAACTGTAAAAGTGCTAAGTGGTAAAATTCTTTCTTGTCAGTAGTGTCGCAACTCAGCTTTCTGAGATTAATCAAACTTCCTTTTGTTTGTTTTACCAAACATCCTTCCTCACCAATGAATTTATATTTTCCATTGTTGATGTCTTCTGTGGTATTCCGTTTAAAAATGTAGTTCTGCAGCACTTCATAGAGACACATGTTCTCAAGATGATGACTTCTCTTTGGGTAATATGTGTCCAACATGTTTGTTCTTAAAATGTCTGTACTTTCTGGTTCGTACTCTGCTAAATATTCAATTTCTCGAATAGATTTCAATACCCGATTTCGCATTCCTGTAAGGCCTAAACTTACCCAAATTATTCTTCTGGATTTGGAGTACAGATTTGCAGATGATAACCTATCTGAGCATTCGTATGACCCAATTTCTCGATGCGATAACATCTTTAAACTGAAACTGTATAGCTTTTTACTGACAGTCTTCTCGTGAGAAATCTCTTCCCACATTTCTTTCAATTCCGTTTTTTCAGATTTAGTGATGTAAGATGTGACATACCGAGCAACAGCAATAGAATTGTCAGCTACATACTGAATATCCATGTTAGCATTCCACATGGATAAAATGACAGGGTTGTAGTCATTTATATATTTTGACTCTTCTTTTCTTCTTAGGTTGTAGGTATTTTTAGGTGATTTTCTTGTAATAGTATGTCGCACAGCTGACATAAAACTGTTTACTCTTCCTTTTGAAAGAACAGGTCGTGGACATCCAAATCGACATTTTGTGTAGAATTTATCTTTACTCTTGTACTTTCGTCGACAGTATTTTCCACACCGATGACTTTGGAAACTTTTAAGTTTTTTTCTTCTGTGCTTTTAGGTATAGCACATGTTGCATATCCTTCAATGAAAGATAAAACTGCATCTTCAGAATCTGTTCCAAATTTTGGGGCATTCTTGATCCAATGATGATAATAAATTTTGTCATTTGATCTTCAAATGTTTTACTAACAGTGGGTTCTACATTCTCTTCCACATTTTCTTCAATAACTGTGTCATTTCCTGCACTTTCTTGCTCTGGACCAAAGTAACAAAACTCAATATCCTCACAAACCTTCTTCACATCTGATACAGATCCACGGAACAGAGCACTATTCAACTCATTTTTTTTTTAACTTTGTTTTTATTGTTTTAGTTAACAAATAACATCTTTACATCCATATATCAAATCACGAATAATTCCCAAATCCGTCAAGCTCCCCAACAGCAGCACTATTCAACTCATGTAACTTTAGTGCTGGACTTTTTTGCAAAATACAATCTTCTCACAAACTTTCTCATTTCAGTATGATGAACTGCCAGCATCCTAAAATGGTGAAAAACACTTTGACAAACTTTCCTAGAAAGACAAGCCAGAGAATGTCCTTGCAAACCAGTATTCTCTCTCACTCTGCAAGGATCTAGTCTTTGAAGCACCTTAACCTTCTGTTTAACACTTTTATTTACTATATTCTCTTAGAAAGTCACAAAATGTATCAATAGATTCCTGTCGTACAGTACAAATCCTACTACAATTCCAAGTGTACACTGGGGCTTTAGGACGTCTCCCCATAACCTCATCAGCTAACACTTCTTCCACATTTCTTGGAACCATTTTCTCCTTTTCCATTACACAACCATCTTTAACTTCATATGCTCGACCACTGGTGTCAATTGCATGCAGCAAACTATTACTTTGAAGATAACTCTCTTCATTAAAAAATGGTTCAGTACTTGAACTATGCTTCCATTCTCCTAAGAACACGTTTTCACTTCTCTTTTTCTTTTTCTTTTTGACTTCATTACATTCACTAATTTATCTAATGTACGGATCCTGTTCAAAATTAAAATGAATTGTTTTCTTTTTAATTCCAAAGCCTTTGCAACAATTGATTTAATATGTTTCTTTTTCTTATAAAATATTGCTTTCTTCCTATATTTTTTCACATCCTTTAGCAAATTGAACATCATTCTTCTCTGAAACATGTTTCTACGAATGTTTTTAAAATCTATTTTTCTTTTTAAGTCATTCTTTCTTACTTCTGATTGTACATTAGCATTTAGTATATTCTGGCGATTGTCTTGTTGTTTTCTACTTGAAACACTATTTCCAGTGGATATATTTTTTACATTTTTTCTTTGCTTGAGGATATTTTTTATAAAATCCTTAGTCTGCTTACCAGAAGGCTTTTTCTTTTTTCCAACATGAGGTTCTTCAACTAATTTTTGTTGTCCAGTTGTCTTCAAATATAGATGTTGTTGCTGTTCTTTTCTCTTTCTTGATTTCATAGGCATCTTTAATTTATTTCAGTGTTGTTCAGCAATACCTGAAAGACACTAAAAAATAAAATACCTTGATGTAATTTAAATATATTACTATATTTTTTATGAGCTTTTCAAAACCTATCATATGAGCTGTCCCTTTCCTACGACTGCAAGTCTTACACAATAAAAGCTATACAAATTAAATCTCTGACAACAATTCCTGTGTGCACACAGACTCATGGTGTGATTCTAGGCAGAAAACGATATTTGATTGGCAATTTCAAAGCACATTTACTACTGTGGTTTTGCAAGTGATAATTACTGTAACAGCCTGACACATTTTCCTTATAGTTTAGAGAGGCAGAAAAGAGCACATGTCCTAACAGCTACTTGAGAGCATGTGGAACCTGGGTGAGTGATTAGGTTAGAGCAAAAGAAATGAGCCTTGGTGATGTTGAATGTTGTAGCGTTACACACTACTATCTAAAATACCACACAGTGCTGAATAGTAAGCATGGGAGTGCAGGAGAAGCAGCTGCCTGTGTGCTAAGAGTGTGTTTCTGGAGACTGTGTATTGTGAGGTGCAAGAGAGATCTGCATGGACGCTTGCACAACTGCATGAAGACTGCAGAGATGTATGTAAGAGTACATGTATGGTAAGGGTTAATTGGAGTTTGGAACATGTAGGAACTACCTCACCCATGGCCGGAGTGGAAGGAAAATCTGCCCTGTTGTTTTCAAATGTGTTTGCATTTGCCTTTCATCTGTGAGATAGTGATGTGTGCTGTATGCTAACCATTACAGTTCAAGAAAACAAGCTGCCCCTTTCCTACGAATGCTAGTCTTACAGAAGCACAGAAACACAAATTTCAATTTCTGACAACAATTCCTGTGTGCACACAGACTCATGGTGTGATTCCAGGCAGAAAACGATATTTGATTGGCAATTTCAAAGCACATTTACTACTGTGGTTTTGCAACTGATAATTACTGTAACAGCCTGACACATTTTCCTTATAGTTTAGAGAGGCAGAAAAGAGCACATGTCCTAACAGCTACTTGAGAGCATGAGCATGTGTAACCTGGGTGAGTGATTAGACTACAGCAAAGGAAATGAGCCTTAGTGATATTGATTGTGTTAGTGTTACTCACTGCTATCTAAAATACCACACAGTGCTGAATACTTAGCATGGGAGTGCAGGAGAAGCAGCTGCCTGTGCGCTAAGAGCGTGCTTCTGGAGACTGTGTATTGTCAAGTTCAAGAGAGATCTGCATGGACGCTTGTACAACTGCATGAAGACTGCAGAGATGTAGGTAAGAGTACATGTGTGGTAAGTTTTAATTGGAGTTTGGAACATTTAGGAACTACCTCACCCATGGCAGGAGTGGAAGGAAAGTCTACCCTGTTGTTTTCAAATGTGTTTGCATTTGCCTTTCATCTGTGAGATAGTGATGTGTGCTTTATGCTAACCATCACAGTTCAAGAAAACAAGCTGCCCCTTTCCTACGAATGCTAGTCTTACAGAAGCACAGCAACACAAATTAAATCTCTGACAACAATTCCTGTGTGCACACAGACTCATGGTGTGATTCTAGGCAGAAAACGATATTTGATTGGCAATTTCAAAGCACATTTACTACTGTGGTAGAGCAAGTGATAATTACTGTAACAGCCTGACACATTTTCCTTATAGTTTAGAGAGGCAGAAAAGAGCACATGTCCTAACAGCTACTTGAGACCATGAGCATGTGGAACCTGGGTGAGTGATTACACTAGAGCAAAGGAAATGAGCCTTGGTGATGTTGAATGTGTTAGCGTTACACACTGCTATCTGAAATACCAAACAGTGCTGAATAGTAAGCATGGGAGTGCAGGAGAAACAGCTGCCTGTGTGCTAAGAGTGTGTTTCTGGAGACTGTGTATTGTCAGGTGCAAGAGAGATCTGCATGGATGCGTGCACAACTGCATGAAGACTGCAGAGATGTATGCAAGAGTACATGTATGGTAAGGGTTAATTGGAGTTTGGAACATGTAGGAACTACCACACCCATGGCAGGAGTGGAAGGAAAATCTACCCTGTTGTTTTCAAATGTGTTTGCATTTGCCTTTCATCTGTGAGATATTGATTTGTGCTGAATGCTAGCCATCACGAAAACAAGCTGCCCCTTTCCTACGAATGCAAGTCTTACAGAACCAGACCAACACAAATTAAATCTCTGACAACAATTCCTGTGTGTACACAGACTCATGGTGTGATTCTAGGCAGAAAACGATATTTGATTGGCAATTTCAAAGCACATTTACTACTGTGGTTTTGCAAGTGATAATTACTGTAACAGCCTGACACATTTTCCTTATAGTTTAGAGAGGCAGAAAAGAGCACATGTCCTAACAGCTACTTGAGAGCATGAGCATGTGGAACCTGGGTGAGTGATTAGACTAGAGCAAAGGAAATGAGCCTTGGTGATGTTGAATGTGGTAGCGTTACACACTACTATCTAAAATACCACACAGTGCTGAATACTTAGCATGGGAGTGCAGGAGAAGCAGCTGCCTGTGTGCTAAGAGCGTGCTTCTGGAGACTGTGTATTGTCAGGTGCAAGAGAGATCTGCATGGACGCTTGCACAACTGCATGAAGACTGCAGAGATGTTTGTAAGAGTACATGTGGGGTAATGGTTAATTGGAGTTTTGAACATGTAGGATCTACCTCACCCATTGTAGCAGTGTAAGGAAAATCTACCCTGTTGTTTTCAAATGTGTTAGCATTTGCCTCTCATTTGTGAGATATTGATTTGTGCTGAATGCTAGCCATCACAGTTCAAGAAAACAAGCTGCCCCTTTCCTACGAATGCAAGCCTTACAGAACCACACCAACACGAATTACATCTCTGACAACAATTCCTTTGTGCACACAGACTCATGGTGTGATTCTAGGCAGAAAACGATATTTGATTGGCAATTTCAAAGCACATTTACTACTGTGGTTTTGCAAGTGATAATTACTGTAACAGCCTGACACATTTTCCTTATAGTTTAGAGAGGCAGAAAAGAGCACATGTCCTAACAGCTACTTGAGAGCATGAGCATGTGGAACCTGGGTGAGTGATTAGACTAGAGCAAAGGAAATGAGCCTTGGTGATGTTGAATGTGGTAGCGTTACACACTACTATCTAAAATACCACACAGTGCTGAATACTTAGCATGAGAGTGCAGGAGAAGCAGCTGCCTGTGTGCTAAGAGCGTGCTTCTGGAGACTGTGTATTGTCAGGTGCAAGAGAGATCTGCATGGAAGCTTGCACAACTGCATGAAGACTGCAGAGATGTTTGTAAGAGTACATGTGGGGTAAGGGTTAATTGGAGTTTTGAACATGTAGTATCTACCTCACCCATTGCAGGAGTGTAAGGAAAATCTACCCTGTTGTTTTCAAATGTGTTAGCATTTGCCTCTCATTTGTGAGATATTGATTTGTGCTGAATGCTAGCCATCACAGTTCAAGAAAACAAGCTGCCCCTTTCCTACGAATGCAAGTCTTACAGAACCAGACCAACACAAATTAAATCTCTGACAACAATTCCTTTGTGCACACAGACTCATGGTGTGATTCTAGGCAGAAAACGATATTTGATTGGCAATTTCAAAGCACATTTACTACTGTGGTTTTGCAAGTGATAATTACTGTAACAGCCTGACACATTTTCCTTATAGTTTAGAGAGGCAGAAAAGAGCACATGTCCTAACAGCTACTTGAGAGCATGAGCATGTGGAACCTGGGTGAGTGATTAGACTAGAGCAAAGGAAATGAGCCTTGGTGATGTTGAATGTGGTAGCGTTACACACTACTATCTAAAATACCACACAGTGCTGAATACTTAGCATGGGAGTGCAGGAGAAGCAGCTGCCTGTGTGCTAAGAGCGTGCTTCTGGAGACTGTGTATTGTCAGGTGCAAGAGAGATCTGCATGGACGCTTGCACAACTGCATGAAGACTGCAGAGATGTTTGTAAGAGTACATGTGGGGTAAGGGTTAATTGGAGTTTTGAACATGTAGTATCTACCTCACCCATTGCAGGAGTGTAAGGAAAATCTACCCTGTTGTTTTCAAATGTGTTAGCATTTGCCTCTCATTTGTGAGATATTGATTTGTGCTGAATGCTAGCCATCACAGTTCAAGAAAACAAGCTGCCCCTTTCCTACGAATGCAAGTCTTACAGAACCAGACCACCACGAATTAAATCTCTGACAACAATTCCTTTGTGCACACAGACTCATGGTGTGATTCTAGGCAGAAAACTATATTTGATTGGCAATTTCAAAGCACATTTACTACTGTGGTTTTGCAAGTGATAATTACTGTAACCGCCTGACACATTTTCCTTATAGTTTAGAGAGGCAGAAAAGAGCACATGTCCTAACAGCTACTTGAGAGCATGAGCATGTGGAACCTGGGTGAGTGATTAGACTAGAGCAAAGGAAATGAGCCTTGGTGATGTTGAATGTGGTAGCGTTACACACTACTATCTAAAATACCACACAGTGCTGAATACTTAGCATGGGAGTGCAGGAGAAGCAGCTGCCTGTGTGCTAAGAGCGTACTTCTGGAGACTGTGTATTGTCAGGTGCAAGAGAGATCTGCATGGAGACTTGCACAACTGCATGAAGACTGCACAGATGTATGTAAGAGTACATGTGTGGTAAGTTTTAATTGGAGTTTGTAACATGTAGGAACTACCTCACCCATTGCAGGAGTGGAAGGAAAATCTACCATGTTGATTTCAAATGTGTTAGCATTTGCCTCTCATTTGTGAGATATTGATTTGTGCTGAATGCTAGCCATCACACTTCAAGAAAACGAGCTACCCCTCTCCTACGAATGCAAGTCTTACAGAACCAGACCACCACAAATTAAATCTCTGACAACAATTACTTTGTGCACACAGACTCATGGTGTGATTCTAGCAGAAAACAGTATTCCTGGGTGATACCAGTACACCTTAACTTATGGTGAAGACATACTCCATAATATCTTACAAGTTCAAGGCAGTTAAATATCTTCCAAAACATAAAATGTAAAACACAACTTTAAAACAAGAATCACATTTATATTTTTTATATCAAAATGCACCACATACATCCCCTCTCAAATTCATAACTCACCTTTAAAAGTAGTTAGTTGAGAAAGAAATGTGGCACTCACACAGCAGATTATCAGAGCCGGAATCTCTGAACTGTACACCTTTCAGCAGAACCAGTAAATGGCAATCTTTCCCTCTCTTTTTTCACACATATACATGTTAACTTCAAATCACAGTGCTTCCCACATTTTTTCCAATGGAAACACACATTTCTATTGGTTGCAAATTTCAACCCTTTCCAAATGATCCCTACCCCCAAAATGACTTCTGCCTGCTACCATAGCAACAGGTCATGGAACACTGGTGTGAGCAGAGAGGTCAGAAGTTCAGCACACAATGTTTCTAATCCAAAGAGCAAGAGTGCTTGACTTTTCAAACCTAACAGCAAATCCAAAGTAATGTTCTGTGGGAACACATTTTTCTGAACCAATACAAAACATGCTTTTAAAAATTTAAACATACAGCCTAGTTTTTAGTGTTGAATGGTCTGAAACAGCCAGAGTTCTTTTTATTTAAAAAAAAGTATGTAAGCCTCCATTTTACAACTATCTTTCTTTTCATATTGCCATTCTACTGAAAGACATCTTCTGAGTGCATCCAGATCTCCCTGAAAGATGTTCACAGTGTGGATTGTAGGTCATAGCTATGTCTTCTGGAGTGAAAAGTACGCAGAAAAAAGAGGTATTGTGAAAGACCTTGCTTTGCCAAATGTAGACATTAAATGGATTGGTCAGAGAGGGTTAAAGTGGCACCAATTAATGCCTTTGGTGAAATCCTTTCTACATCTCCCACAGCCTGACCTTATAATTGTGCACTGTGGTGGAAATGACCTACGCACTTTAACTGGGGTAGGTCTGGAAATGCTTGTTAAGGACACCTTTGTGTAATTGATGTCACTTTTTCCACAAACTACCTTTGTATATTCTAATATATGCCAAAGGCAAAAGTGGAACTGGTCCAACCAATATTGTCCGCAGATTGACAAAGCAAGAAAGCACGTCAATAAGTCTGTTTCAGCTTTCCTCAGAGACTATGGTATGGGTTCTATATACCACAACAACTTGCGTTCCAACATGCAAGGCATTTATAGAGGAGACGGTGTTCATTTCACAGATGAAGGCAACAGAGTCTTCCTCTTGAACTTTAGACTCTGCATCGGTACTTACTTGTAGGTACAAAAAAACAGTCAATGAACACAACGGCTCTTTTTAGAGCCAACCAACATCTAAACACTTAAACTTGATTTTTAATTCTATTTTTTTATGTTTTTTTTGCCGCCGTGCGCGCACCGTACGCGCACCGTGCGCGCACCCCGCGATATTTTTTAAATTTTTTGTTTTCTTTGTCACCTAAGGGGTCTTTCATGGTCCCCCTGAGAAGGCCTAGGGGGTCAGGGACTCTCTACCCTGCCCCCTTTTCACGTTCTCCACTTGTGTTTTTAGCTCTCTTCTGCCTCTAAAACTCAAAATGGCGGTTGGGGGTGCGTGCACCATGCGCACACCCCGCGATTTTTAGAAAAAAAAATTAAATGTTTTTTTCACCCTTCGGGGTCCTTCAGAGACCCCCTAACAAAGGATAGGGGGTCAGGGACTCTCTACCCTGCCCCTTTTTCACGCTCTCCACCTTTCTTTTTCCCTGTCACACACACAACACACAAAATGGCGGCCGACACTGATTTCGACCGATTCGAATGTTGACTGTCATGAATCCACCAATCAGAATTACGCTTGTACACGGCACCGGCTATAGATATGTATGTGCTTTTAACTGCAATTTTCTCAGGAACTACTGAACAGATTGACACCATATATGCAAAAGGCACATCCCTGACCTGAGGACTACTTCTTTGCCAAATTTCAAGTAATTCTGTTCAGCCGTTCGGGCTGTACCTTCGACTAAAGGTCCTATGGGAAAATGCATGGGGAAAACGCGTTTTGGGACCCCCCATTTTTTCTCGGCCCCCGCTTGACGAATCACCCCGAGACTTTCAGGGTAGGAGCTGAGCGGAGCGCCCCATTAGTTTTGAAAATTTCGCGAGGATTCCTCAACCGGCGCCAAAGTTATTCAAAATAGAATTTTGAGATTTCCTATGGAAACACGGTCCTAACTATAACTATCTACTGGCAACCGCCAGTAGATAATATATATATATATATATATATATTCACTGAAAAAACCATAGGTTTCAGGGGTGTTATAGTTAGCTGGACTTTTCACTTGTACAAAACCATTGAAATTCCCCCGTTATAGTTAGTTCAGCTAACTATAACTCGCGCGCCCGCAATGCACTGCTGATGACGTCACATATTACATCACTCATGACATGGTCAGTGACATCACTCATGACATCACTGATGACGTTATAGTTAGCTGAACTAACTATAACGGGGGAATTTCAATGGTTTTGTACAAGTGAAAAGTCCAGCTAACTATAACACCCCTGAAACCTATGGTTTTTTCAGTGTCCTCAAAGACGAAGAAAAGTGCAGGAAGAAGGATAATGTGCAGAAAGAACAAAAAGAAGAGCAGAAAGAATCCTTGTTGCAAAATCATCCTGTACCCTCAACTTTTTCAGACGGATACTGGTGGTAACTGAGTCTGACTAACCAGTCCTAGAGCCAGTGCTATGTTAAAAGACACTTAGAATACAGTGAAAACACCTCCATACACTAGGGAACATTATGCGTTGGGGTCCCCCTGTGATGGACTACTTCTTTGCCAAATTTCAAGTAATTCTGTTCAGCCGTTCGGGCTGTACCTTCGACTAAAGGTCCTATGGGAAAATGCATGGGGAAAACGCGTTTTGGGACCCCCCATTTTTTCTCGGCCCCCGCTTGACGAATCACCCCGAGACTTTCAGGGTAGGAGCTGAGCGGAGCGCCCCATTAGTTTTGAAAATTTCGCGAGGATTCCTCAACCGGCGCCAAAGTTATTTAAAATAGAATTTTGAGATTTCCTATGGAAACACGGTCCTAACTATAACTATCTACTGGCAACCGCCAGTAGATAATATATATATATATATATATTCACTGAAAAAAACCATAGGTTTCAGGGGTGTTATAGTTAGCTGGACTTTTCACTTGTACAAAACCATTGAAATTCAGCTAACTATAACTCGCGCGCCCGCAATGCACTGCTGATGACGTCACATATTACATCACTCATGACATGGTCAGTGACATCACTCATGACATCACTGATGACGTTATAGTTAGCTGAACTAACTATAACGGGGGAATTTCAATGGTTTTGTACAAGTGAAAAGTCCAGCTAACTATAACACCCCTGAAACCTATGGTTTTTTCAGTGTCCTCAAAGACGAAGAAAAGTGCAGGAAGAAGGATAACGTGCAGAAAGAACAAAAAGAAGAGCAGAAAGAATCCTTGTTGCAAAATCATCCTGTACCCTCAACTTTTTCAGACGGATACTGGTGGTAACTGAGTCTGACTAACCAGTCCTAGAGCCAGTGCTATGTTAAAAGACACTTAGAATACAGTGAAAACACCTCCATACACTAGGGAACATTATGCGTTGGGGTCCCCCTGTGATTAGCATGACCTCCTCTGTAAGCCCCTAGTATATAATAGGGCAGGGGGATTAAAACTACCTCTTAAAACAGGCCACAGGGCGTTTTTGCACACGTTAACTCAGGCCCCGTCCCCTCCCTTCACCACTGTGTATACGCGCCCTGTGGCTGTTCTAAGTTGAGAGATTAAGTCCCCTTGAATCCTAAGGGTCCCTAGGGTCAAACTAGACCACTAGGTACCTCCAGTAAGCGCCACAGAGCTGCGTTGCAGAGAGGTGTAAAAAAGGGCTTGGCCTCAGAACACCTGTCTGCAGCGCAGCTCCCTGGCGCATACTGGAGATGCCTGTTGGGCTAGTTGGCCCTCAGGGACCCTCAGTATTGAAGAGGAATTAATTCCCCAACTTACAACTCGCCAGGGGGCGCGTTTGCAGAGTGCTGCAAGGAGGGGGCGTGGCCTCCGGCACGATGACTGTCTTTTATTTATTTAAATTTTTTAAGAAGGGGGGCTGTGTGGTTCCCCTTCTTATTCTAATTTATTGGCCCTGATGACCCCATCCTCCAGGGCCTGTCTCCTAATTATATTTTTTTACCCCAATCCCCAGGGCCGGCCACTGTTTTTTATTATTTTTTAAAAATATATATTTATAGACACACCTAGGACATGCTGGACAAACCGTACGTACCTATCACCATGACGATTTGAGTGATATTCATTAAAAGGCGACTATGCATACAATGAATCCACGTGGAATGTATTTACACCACTAGTGAAGCTCTGACATGTCTGATGCCCTACCGTGCCTAATCCCGGTAGACACCCTTGTCGTTTATTTATACAAACATGGGTAGCTATTGACGGGCACATTTAATACACATGCACACCAAGCCATTCAAAGGGGATTCGACAAAAATTCGACCAAAACTATGTAAGAAACCCCCCTCACGGTTAATAAAACACACATCCACTGCCGGATGTGTAATACTTTTTATTTTACTCTCTGGAAAGGGGACGAACATCACTTGAGAGTCACAGCGCGCTCCTGGCAGAGCCCAATGCTGTGTTACACCCACCATTGCCTGCCGAGTGCCACACACCTCTGTGTTGTATTCCACCAGCTAGTGCATATGCTATGACACTCTCTAGCCCATGTGCACTGTGACACCACCCCGTGAATATGTCATGCCACACTTGTCTTCGCACGGGTTATATTGCCCCATCTGACGTGCCTTCCTCGATGCCTATGTTATAACACACAGTGCTATGCCATACATATTACAATCTGGGATCCATATCTTTGTCACAGTGCATATGCAACGTTACACTCCCCAGCACATATTTTATATTACAACTTTAGAGACTAGTTAGGTTACACAACACTGCCCTGTGCATATTACACTCCAATGCGCACATCGTATAGCACACACTAGTGCCTGTGCTATCTCGAGCTCTCCAATGAATCTGTCATTGCACACAATGTATTGCATATTATATTTCACGCCCGGTTCATCTTATATCACACTTTTTGGTGCATAGTTTATACCATACACTATATCTAGTTTTCATTTTCAATCGTGCTCTCAGGACTATGTTCTATATAACACTGTGTTCACCTACCCTTTTCACAGGCATTACATTTTGTGATAGGGGGTGGAGGGTCAGGGGGTGTTTCTGCCAAGTGAGCCCGGAGTCACAGTCACAAACGTCCTCTTCTTCCTGAATAAAAGTGAGATTATGCTGCATACTTGTTCATATTTTAAGTAGTTCGCACAGACACACATTTTAAAAACAATTAAGTTCCTAATACCCGCCTTCTCTGAACAGTTAGCTTGCTGCCCCATCCCCCTCCTCCCTATCCTCTGTTGTGTGAATCCATGGACTAGCCTCCTCCCTCCTGCCATGCATGGTCTGATGTGCTGCCACTGCCCTCAATTTAGTATGATGTACCAGTCCACTCCTCCTGCCCTCCATTGCCCAATTCTATGCCCCATCATTGACCTCCTGCTTAAACTCTGTGCTTAGCTTGCTGCCCCTATTCTCCTTCACCCTGCCCTCCGATGTCTTTGTGCATGCCCCTGCTCCATCCTTTTTGCCCACCATGTTCCATGGACCTGCCACTCCTATCTACTCTTAGTGTTCTGTTGAGCTGCCACTCCCCTCCCACCTGCCTAGCATTGTCAGATGACTGTAACCTGTCCCTGGCACCTCCACCCTGCCTGTCCACATGCCATGCCCCTATCCTCTTCCTCCTGTCCTACATGGTCCATTGTACTGCCACACCCTTCTGCCCTCCCTGGTCTGTTGTGCTGCAACTGCTCCTCCTGCCTGCCCCGTGCGGTCTGTTGTGAGGCCCCTTCCCCTGAACTTTCTTGTCTGTGCACAGGTCCTGAGCCTCCCTTCTGTCTTCCATCGTCCTTTGTGCATGCCCCTGCACACTCCTTTTTGCCCATCATAGCCATTGTGCTGCCACTAACCCTCCCACTTGCCATGCATGGTCTTCTGTGCTGCCATGGCCCCTCCCACCTTCCCTGTGTGGTCAGTTAGCTGCCCCTGACCCCCTCCCACCTTCCCTCCATGGTCTGTGTGTATGCCATCACAGTCTCAGTGTTGCTCTTCATGGTGTGTCTTGCTTCTAGTGCCCATCCTGCCTGACCTCCATGGCTATCTTGCTGCTCCTGCCCTGCCCCCTTGCCCCCAGCCCTCTGTTTACATGTGCAGACCCCTACTCCCTCCCTCCTGGCTTGTCTGTTCCATTGTAATGCCCCTGATCCGTCCCTCCTGCCCTTTATGGAATGTTATGCTGCAGCTTTCTCTCCTGTCTGTCCATTATGGTCAGCTAGCTACCATTGCCTCTTGCCCCTCTGTTCTCTGTTGTCCATGTGCATGGTCCTGTCCCCTCCCTCTTGCTTTCTATGGATTGTTGTGCTGCACTCCCGTCCCGCATGCCCTGTGTGGTGTATTGTGCTGCTGCAAACCCTGATGCCTGCCCTGCAGGGTCAGTTTGGTGCACCTCTCCATGTCCCTCCTGTCCTCTGTTATCCAAGTCCATGTCCCTACCCCATTTCCTTCCATGATCCAATGTACCATACTTGCGCACATTTTGAACTTGGTAAGAGGGAGATTTTGAAAAAAAACTGGGGTATTGATTTTCCCCTTTGAGTTACATTGAAAAAGAGGAGATTGTAGACAGGAGACAGATCAAATAAAGCCCATTTGAGCTTAAAAACATTGGACGTTTCCTGGCTGAATCGGGTCTGTTGGCATGTATGGTTGTACTACCATTGCCTCTTCCTTCTACCCACAATGGTCTATTACATTGCCACAGCCTCTCTTGCAAGTCCTGTATTGTTGGTTTGTTGCCCCTGCCCCCCTTTCCACTGCCCTCCATAGTCTGTTGTGCTGCCACGGCCCTTCCTGCCTGGTCAGTGTGGTTAAATTGTTGCCTTTGCACCCTCCTACCTGCCTTCAATCCGTGCCCCTGGCCTCTGCCTCTCAACAGTATCCTAATGAACAACTAGATTGCTAACATTCTATATTTATTACAAAAGTGTGGAACGCCTGACGTCATCTTGATGTAATCAAAACTGTAATACCTAGAGCATTTCCTTTAGAAATTACATATATGAGAGGGTCTTATTGGCATCAAAATTATGGTTAGTGCTCTAAAAGACTAAAATAAGGACATATTTTCTGAGTTTTCAAATAGCGACAAAGCACTTTTAAATTATTTGTTATCTTTATGTTTTTTTATCCAGTTGACCAATTGATTAAATGTTGCACTTAGGGGAGAGGATGTGGTGTTACTTCCAGAACTGCAGACTTTGCAACTGGGGAACCAGGTTGGAGTTTCTGCTTCAGCTCGACATTCTGTGATTCTGGTCAAATCACTTAGTCTCCCCATGTCTACAACCAAAATGATATTGTTCTTGTGTGATGTAACCAATGCTCATGTAAAGCACTCCAATACCTGACAAGTCTGCACTATATAACACTGCAAAAACACAAAATAATAAGTGTTTTGCACACTTCTGTCATTGGGCTATATTTGGGCTACATCTGGGTGATTTTGTCTCTGGTGGCCATCTTGGGAGATTTATTTGTTATGAAGTTTCCCTCATGTACTGCAGTCTCCTCAGTAGGAAATGCTTTCAGTTTTTTACTTGATTCAATCATGAAGGTATTCGGATATGTCACACATTTGCCATAAATTCTGAAAGTTAGCACTCTAGTTGCTCATTAGATCACTGTAGTAAAACTACTGTTCACCATGGAAGTCTGCTCCTGGTATTAAAAGTGCATGTTTTAGTCTGCATGTCAGAATTTTTTAATGAAATAGAAGAGGATTTGAGAAGTCACTCAAAATGTGCCCTCATTTTCTTTCTTCAGCATTAATCATAATTTCTATGGCAAAATGAACCCCCTCATTGTGTTCCTTTTTAAATTAAATGTTTAAATGTTTTAAGTGTTACCAGTTTATTCCAATCAAGATGGCTTCAGGTGTGCCATACTTTTGTCATAATGAAGACAGTAAGCGCTCTAGTTGTTTTTAAGAACACTCTGGGACATTCTGTCATTGGGCTATACTTGGGCTACATCTGGGTGATATTTGGGCTACATTTGGGCTCTTTTGTCTCTGGTGGCCATCTTGGGAGACTTATTAGTTATGAAGTTTCCTAATTTCCTCATTTACTGCAGTCTCCTCAGTAGGAAATACTTTCAGCTTTTTACTTTGATTCCATCAAGAAGGCATTCAGATGTGTCACACATTTGCCATAAATTCAGAATGTTAGCACTGTTTTTGCTCATTAGATCACTGTAGTAAAGCTACTGCTCACCAGGGAAAACTGCTGTTGGTATTGAAAGTGCATGTTTCAGTCTGCATGTCAGAATTTTTTAATGAAATAAAAGAGGATTTCAGAAGTCAAAATGTGCCCTAGTTTTTCTTTCTGCAGCACTAATCATACTTGTTATGGAAAAATGAACCCCCTCATTTTGTTCCTTTTTAAATTAAATGTTTTAAGAGTTACCACTTTAATCCAAGCAAGATGGCTTCAGGTGTGCCATACGTTTATCATAAGTAGGACTGTTAGCGCTCTAGTTGTTCTTTGGAACACTCTGGGAAGCTGCAGTAGAACACAAAGGAATCAACTGACAGTCTCTGCCCTTGTTGGATGTACATGTTTTAATGAGAATGTCAGACTTCATTCTCACATGACTGAGAAAGATAATGTGAATTTACAGAAAATAAGCTCTCAGTTTAGCTTATAGATCACCTTCCAAACCTCTGTGGGAAAAGCATGAGAATTTTTTTTTCTCTCAATCATGATATCCCAGCAGAAGGCTTTTTCACATGGTGAAATCACCTTATAACATACCACAATTCCTAAAATGAGTATGGTACCATCAACAAATGATTTCTAATGTAACTAAAGTCTTAAAACCTTCTATTAACTGCAATGCTTTTTAATGAGGTGCTATCATGTATATTGGTCCCAAGATGGCTGCCAACACTTCTTGGATGAAGTGCTGACAGCAAATCAGATCTCAGGATGAGATGTGTGGTTAGGCTCCGCCCACATATATATATGATTTTACTTTTGATTTTCTCAGGAACTACTGAACAGATTGACACCAGACCTGCAAAAGGCACTTCCCTGAGCTGAGGACTACCTCTCTGCCAAATTTCAAGTAATTCTGTTCAGCCGTTCGGGCTGTACCTTGGACTAAAGGTCCTATGGAAAATTGCATGGGGAAAATGCGTTTTGGGACCACCCTTTTTTCTCAGCCCCCGCTTGACGAATCCCCCCGAGACTTTCAGGGTAGGAGCGGAGCGGAGTGCCCCACCTATTTTGAAAATTTCACGAGGCTTCGTCAACCGGCGCCAAAGTTATTCCAAATAGAATGTTGCGGATTTTCTATGGAAACACGGTCCTAACTATAACTATCTACTGGCGACCGCCAGTAGATAATATATATATATATATATATATATATATTTCACCAAAGTTACCCACGAACAGAGATGCACTCGATAGCAGGCGAACCCAGAATAGAACGGGGATTTAGCATCCAGATGAATTTTTCCTTCCTTATGCGTTTCGGGTCTCTTGGCCCTCGTTCACAGGATTCATGGGAACGTAGCAAAGTGCCTTAGTTTACGTGTATTTTAAAGAGCCATGCCCCTTGATTGGGACTCGCAGGTGAGTTCATTTCAAATGCATACATATATATATATATATATATATATATATATATATGTATATAATCTACTGGCGGTCGCCAGTAGATAGTTATAGTTAGGACCGTGTTTCCATAGGAAATCTCAAAATTCTATTTTGAATAACTTTGGCGCCGGTTGACGAATCCTCGCGAAATTTTCAAAACTAATGGGGCGCTCCGTTCAGCTCCTACCCTGAAAGTCTCGGGGTGATTTGTCAAGAGGGGGCCGAGAAAAAGGGGGGTCCCAAAACGCGCTTTCCCCATGCATTTTCCCATAGGACCTTTAGACACAGCTACAGCCCGAACGGCTGAACAGAATTACTTGAAATTTGGCAGAGAGGTAGCCATAAGGTCAAGGAAGTGCCTTTCGCTGGTCTGGTGTAAATCTGTTCAGTATTTCCTGAGAAAATAGCATTTAAGAGCATATCAATATCTATACGCGCGCACCGTGCGCGCACTGAGCAAGCCCTGTGCGCGCACCCTGCCGTGCGCGAGCGTAATTCTGATTGGTTGTTAGATGTCAGTAAACATTCGAATCGGTCGAAATCAGGAAGTGTCGGCCGCCATTTTGTCTGTCGCACTGAAAAGGAAAGGTGGAGACCATGAATAGGGGGCAGGGTAGGGAGTTCTTGACCCCCTAGCCATTGTAAGGGGGTCACAGTAGGACCACGAAGGGCAAAAAAAAAAAGATTTTATTTTTTTTTAAAAACATCGCGAGGTGCGCGCACCCAGCGCCCACCCGAAAAAAAACATTTAAAAAAATAGAATTAAAAATCACGTTTAAGTGTTTAGATATTAGGTGGCTCTAAAAAGAGCGCTTGTGTTTATGGAGTGTTTTTCGGTACCTACAAGTAAGTACCGATGCAGAGTCTAAAGTTCAAGAGGAAGACTCTGTTCCCTTCATCATTGAAATGTACACCGTCTCCTCTATAAATGTCTTGCATGTTGTAACGCAAGTTGTTGTAGTATATAGAACCCATACCATAGTCTCTGAGGAAAGCAGAAACAGACTTATTGACATGCTTTCTTGCTTTGTCAATCTGTGGACAATAATGGTTGGACCAGTTCCACTTTTGCCTTTGGCATATATTAGAATATACAAAGGCAGTTTGTGGAAAAAGTGACATCAATTGCAGAAAGGTGTCCTTAATAAGCATTTCCAGACCTACCCCAGTTAAAGTGCCTAGGTCATTTCCACCACAGTGCACAATAATAAGGTTAGGCTGTGGGAGATGTAGAAAGGTTTTCACCAAAGGCATTAATTGGTGCCACTTTAACCCTCTCTGACCAATCCATTTAATGTCTACATTTGGCAAAGCAAGGTCTTTGAAAATACCTCTTTTTTCTGCATACTTTTCACTCCAGAAGACATAGCTATGACCTACAATCCACACCGTAAACATCTTCCAAGGAGAACAGGATGCACTCAGGAGGTGTCTTTCAGTAGAATGGCAATATGAAAAGAAAGACAGTTGAAAAATGGAAGCATACATACTTTTTTTTAATAAAAAGAACTCATTGGCTGATTCAAACCATTTTACATTTAAAACTAGGCTGTATGTTTACATTTTTAAAAGCATGTTTTGGATTGGTACAGAAAAATGTGTTCTCAGTGAACATTACTTTGGATTTGCTCTTAGGTTTGAAAAGTCAAGCACTCTTGCTCTTTGGATTTGAAACATTGTGTGCTGAACTTCTGACCTCTCTGCTCACACCTGTGTTCCATGAGCTGTTGCTATGGTAGCAGGCAGAAGTCATGGTGGGGGAAGGGATGATTTGGAAAGGGGTTGAAAGTTGCAACCAATAGCAATGTGTGATTCCATTTGAAAAAATGTGGGAAGGACTGTGATTTTACATTAACATGTATATGTGGGAAAAAAGAAAGGGACAAATTGCCATTTACTGGTTGTGGAGAGAGGAGAGAGGTGTACAGCTCTGAGATTCTGGCTCTGATAATCTGCTGTTTGAGTGCCACATTTCTTTCTCAACGAATTAATTTTAATGGTGAGTTATGAGTTTGAGAGGGGAAGTATGTGGTGTATTTTGATATAAATAATAGAATTGTCATTCTTGTTTTAAAGTTGTGTTTTACATTTTGTGATTTAGGAGAAATTTAACTGTCTTTAACTAGTAAGATATTATGGAGTATGTTTTCACTGTAAGTTAAGGTGTAGTGGTATCACTGAGGAATACTGTTTTGTGCCTAGAATCACATCATGAGTGTGTCTGCACACAGGATTTGTTGTCAGAGATTTAATTTGCGTTGCTGTTGTTCTGTTAGCCTTGCACTTGTAGAAAAGTAGCAGTTTGTTTGCTTCAAGTGTGATGGTTAGCATTCAGCAGAAATTAGTTACTCACAAAAAAGAGGCAAATCAAACACATTTGAAAATTGCATGGTACATTTTCCTACCACTTTAAAAGTGGTGTTTTACATTTTATGTTAAGGAAGATATTTAAGTGCCTTGAACAGGTTAGATATTATGGAGTATGTCTTCACTATAAGTTAAGGTGTACTGCTATCACCCAGGAATACGGTTTTCTGCCTAGAATCACACCATGACACAGTGTGCACACAGGAATTGTTATCAGAGATTTAATTTGTGTTGGTCTTGCTCCATTACCCTTGCACTTGTAGGAAAGGGGCAGCTTGTTTTTTGTAACACATGCTGATGGTCTCAAGTAGCTGTTAGGACATGTGCTCTTTTTTGCCTCTCTAAAATATAAGGGAAATGTGTCAGGCTGTCTCAGTAACTATCACTTGCTCCATCCACAGTACTAAATGTGCTTTCAAATTGCCAAAGGAAATATCGTTTTCTGCCTAGAATCACAGCATGAGTCTGTGTGGACACAGGAATTGTTGTCAGAGATTTTATTTGTGTTGCTGTTGTTCTGTAAAACTTGCACGTTCAGGAAAGGGCCAGCTTGTTTTGTTCAAATGTGATGGTTAGCACTCAGCAGAAATCACTATCTCACAAATGAGAGGCAAATGTTAACACATTAGAAATCAACAGGGTAGATTTTCCTTTCAATCTTGTAATCTGTGAGATAGTTCCTACATGTAAAAAACTGTAATTGACCTTTACCAAAGATGTACTCTTACACACATATCTGCAGTCTTCATGCACTTGTAAAAGTCTCCATGCAGATTTCTCTTGCAACTGACAATACACAGTCACCAGAAACACACTGCATACATGCAGCAGCTTCTCCTATACTCTCATGCATAATACTCAGCTCTGTGTTGTATTTCAGATAGCAGTGTGTAACGCAAACACATTCAACGTCATCAAGGCTCATTTCCTTTGCTTTACTCTAATCACTCACCCTGTAACACATGCTGATGGTCTCAAGTAGCTATTAGGAGATGTGCTCTTTTTTGCCTCTCTAAAATATAAGGGAAATGTGTCAGGCTGTCTCAGTAATTATCACTTGCTCCATCCACAGTACTAAATGTGCTTTCAAATTGCCAAATGAAATATCGTTTTCTGCCTAGAATCACAGCATGAGTCTGTGTGGACAGAGGAATTGTTGTCAGAGATTTTATTTGTGTTGCTGTTGTTCTGTAAAACTTGTACTTTCAGGAAAGGGCCAGCTTGTTTTGTTCAAATGTGTTGGTTAGTACTCAGCTATCGTTTTCTGCCTAGAATCACAGCATGAGTCTGTGTGGACAGAGGAATTGTTGTCAGAGATTTTATTTGTGTTGCTGTTGTTCTGTAAAACTTGTACTTTCAGGAAAGGGCCAGCTTCTTTTGTTCAAATGTGATGGTTAGAACTCAGCAGAAATCACTATCAGAAAAATGAGAGGCAAATGGTAACACATTTTAAATCAACAGGGTAGATTGTCCTTCCACTCCTGCAATGGGTGAGGTAGTTCCTACATGTACAAAACTCTGATTAACCTTTACCAAAGATGTACTCTTACTCACATATCTGCAGTCTTCACACACTTGTAAAAGTCTCAATGCAGATCTCTCTTGCAACTGACAATACACAGTCTCCAGAAACACACTGTTTGCACACATGCAGCAACTTCTCCTACACTCCCATGCATAATACTCAGCTCTGTGTTGTGTTTCAGATAGCAGTGTGTAACACAAACAGAATGTACGTCACCAAGGCTCATTTCCTTTGCTCTACTCTAATCACTCACCCTGTAACACATGCTGATGGTCTCAAGTAGCTGTTAGGACATGTGCTCTTTTTTGCCTCTCTAAAATATAAGGGAAATGTGTCAGGCTGTCTCAGTAACTATCACTTGCTCCATCCACAGTACTAAATGTGCTTTCAAATTGCCAAAGGAAATATCGTTTTCTGCCTAGAATCACAGCATGAGTCTGTGTGGACACAGGAATTGTTGTCAGAGATTTTATTTGTGTTGCTGTTGTTCTGTAAAACTTGCACTTTCAGGAAAGGGCCAGCTTGTTTTGTTCAAATGTGTTGGTTAGTACTCAGCAGAAATCACTATCAGAAAAATGAGAGGCAAATGGTAACACATTTCAAATTAACAGGGTAGATTGTCCTTCCACTCCTGCAATGGGTGAGGTAGTTCCTACATGTACAAAACTCCAATTAACCTTTACCAAACATGTACTCTTACACACATATCTGCAGTCTTCATGTACTTGTAAAAGTCTCCATGCAGATCTCTCTTGCAACTGACAATACACAGTCTCCAGAAACACACTGTTTGCACACATGCAGCAGCAGCGTCTCCTACACTCCCATGCATAATACTCAGCTCTGTGTTGTATTTCAGATAGCAGTGTGTAACGCAAACAAATTCAACGTCACCAAGGCTCATTTCCTTTGCTCTACTCTAATCACTCACCCTGTAACACATGCTGATGGTCTCAAGTAGCTATTAGGACATGTGCTCTTTTTTGCCTCTCTAAAATATAAGGGAAATGTGTCAGGCTGTCACAGTAATTATCATTTGCTCCTCAACAGAAGTAAATGTGCTTTCAAATTGCCAAGCAAATATCGATTTCTGCCTAGAATCACACCATGAGTCTGTGTGCACACAGGAATTGTTGTCAGAGATTTAATTCATGTTTCTCTTGTTTTGTAAGACTTGGACTCGTGGGAAAGGATCAGCTCAAGTGATAGGATTTGAAAAGTTGAAAAACAAAATTGTAATGAATTAAAATTACATAAAGGTATTTTTTTTTTAGTTTTTTCCAGGTATTGCTGAGCAACACTGAAAAAATATAAAGATGCCTATAAAGTCAAGAAAGAGAAAAGAAAAGAAACAACAATTATATTTGAAGACTACTGGTAAAAAAAAAATAGGAGGCGAAGCGTGTGTTGGAAAACAGAAAAAGTCTTCTGGTAAGCAAACTAAAGAATTTTTAAAAAATATCTTCCAAAAAAAAAAAAAATGATCGAAACATAAATTCAAACAGTGTTTCAAGTACAAAACAACAACAGAGTCGACAGCAAAAAGAAAATGCTAATGTAGACTCAGAAGTAAGAAAGAGTAACTTAACACGGAAAATAGATTTTAAAAACATTCGTCGAAAAATGTTTCAGAGAAGAGTGATGTTAAATTTGCTAAAGGATGTGAAAAAGTATAAGAAAAAAAACAAATTTTATAAGAAAAATAAATTAATAAAAAATGTTGTTACCAAGGCATTAGAAATAAAAAAAAAACTATTCATTTTAATTTTGAACAGGATGCGTAGATTAGATAAATTAGTCAATGGAATGAAGTCACAAAGCAAAAGGAAAAGAGAAGTCAAAAAAAATAACTTTTGTAAAGTGTTCTTAGGAGAATGGAAGCATAGTTCAAGTACTGAACCATTTTTTAATGAAGAGAGTTATCTTCAAAGTAATAGTTTGTTGCATGCAGTTGACACCAATGGAAGAGCATATGAAGTTAAGGATGGTTGTGTAATGGAAAAGGAGAAAATGGTTCCAAGAAATGAGGAAGAAGTGATGGCTGATGAGGTTATGGGGAGACGTCCTAAAGCCCCAGTGTACACTTGGAATTGTAGTAGTATTTGTACTGTGCGTCAGTAATCTATTGATAAATTACGTAACTTTCTAAGAGAATATAGTAAAAAGAGTGTTAAACAGAAAGTTAAGGTGCTTCAAAGACTAGATCCATGCAGAGTGAGAGAGAATACTGGTTTGCAAGGACATTCTCTGGCTTGTCTATCTAGGAAAGTGTGTCAAAGTGTTTTTCACCATTTTAGGATGCTCGCTGTTCATCATACTGAAATGAGAAAGTTTGTGAGAACATTGTATTTTGCTAAAAGTCCAGCATTAAAGTTGAATGAGTTGAATAATGCTCTGTTCCGTGGATCTGTATCAGATGTAGTGAAGGTTACTGATGAGATTCAGTTTTGTTACTTTGGTCCAGAACAAGAAAGTGCTGAAAATGACACAGTTATTGATGAAAATGTAGAAGAGAATGTAGAACTTACTGTTAGTAAAAATTTTGATGATGAAATGACAAAATTTGCTATCATCTCTAATGAAAGACCAAATATTACTTGTATATGTTGCCGGAGAAGCCATTACAAAATTCAAACAAGGAATGTTGATCTGTATAAAAAAAGTGAAAATGAAGATAATTATTTGAATTGGGTGAAGATCAGCGTATTTGTAAATACTGTTATAACAAGTTAGAAGAAAATAGAATGCCAGCAAGAGCTGTACATAATAAATTAGAATTGGTTGAAATTCCTCCAGAGCTTTCGCATTTAAATACGTATGAGTCTATACTTATTCAATGTGTCCATCCGTTTCAGACCATAGTGCGTATGGAGCCAAAAACTGGTAAATTACCAACTTCGGATTTACAAAGAGGTTTAAAAGGAAGAGTTGTCTATTTGCCATTGGATTTGAAAAAAAATATGGAAACAATTGATGCAGATACTTTGGAAACTGAACCATTAGTTATTCTGGTTAATGGTGTACCTACGAAGAATAAGAAAATTTGGCAGGAGCTGGTGGATGTACGAAAAGTACAAAGAGCAAATTTGTATTTGAAAAAAACCTAATAAATGGTATGAAGCCATTTATATGGATGAAGATGAAGAAGAAATACTAGAAGACACAGGAATACCAACTGGGCAAATTGAAAAAGTGGATAAGTCAAAAGAAGAAGACATTTATGAACATTTCAGCATACATCCTCTTCATTCTAAAGAAGTTATGGGAAACGCTATTGATCTGTTTCAGATGAAGAAAGCAAAAGGAACTCCTGTGAGTGTATGGGAGGAGAGCTTGGAAGCTTGTTGTTTTCCCCAACTGTTTCCTACAGGAGAAGGTGGACGATATGATGAACGTCCAGTACAGATTCCTGCTTCGGAGTATCGGACTACAAGATTATATGCAGAAGATCCAAGTTTTCGTCAAAGTATTCCTTATTTGTTCCATCTTTTATTTGAAAGTGACTTGTCTGCACTATCTTATGCAGTAAATCACATTTTAAAAACTGGAGTACATCTACATAATGTGTCTGCAAAGGATTTTATGAACAAAGTGCAACAGCGAGATGATCATTTGGAATCTCAATTGATCAATCTGATGGCTTGTCAGCGTGGAACTAATGAATATTGGTACCGACGCCATGGAGAATTGAAGTGTATGTTATGGAATTTAGGAACTCCTACATGGTTCCTTACCCTGAGCTGTGCTGAGTACGCTTGGGATGATTTACTGGATTTTCTGCGAGAGGCAAATTCAAACATTGAAAACATCCAATACAAGACAGCAGGAGAATTGTGCTCATTAGATCCGGTTAATGTTTGCAGATATTTCAATCACAGATTTGAGGCTATGATGTCCTTCATCTGCAATAAAAAAAATCCACCTCTTGGAGAAGTTGTGGATTTCTTTTGGAGAAAAGAGTACCAAGCAAGAGGTGCTCCACATATTCATATGCTGTTGTGGATCAAGGATGCCCCAAAATTTGGAACAGATGCTGATGAAGCAGTTTTATCTTTCATTGAAGGATATGCAACATGTGCTATACCTAAAAGCACAGAAGAGAAAAACTTAAAAGAGAAAGTTTTACGTTTCCAAAGTCATCGGTGTGGAAAATACTGTCGACGAAAGTACAAGAGTAAAGATAAATTCTACACAAAATGTCGATTTGGATTTCCACAACCTGTTCTTTCAAAAGGAAGAGTAAACAGTTTTATGTCAGCTGTGCGACATACTATTACAAGAAAATCGCCTAAGAATACCTACAACCTAAGAAGAAAAGAAGAGTCAAAATATATAAATGACTACAACCCAGTCATTTTATCCATGTGGAATGCTAACATGGATATACAGTATGTGGCTGACAATTCTATTGCTGTTGCTCGGTATGTCACGTCTTACATCACTAAATCTGAGAAAACGGAATTGAAGGAAATGTGGGAAGAGATTTCTCACGAGAAGACTGTCAGTAAGAAGCTATACAGTTTCAGTTTAAAGATGTTATTGCATCGAGAAATTGGATCCTACGAATGCTCAGATAGGTTATCATCTGCAAGCCTGTACTCGAAATCCAGAAGAATAATTTGGGTGAGTTTAGGCCTTGCAGGAATGCGAAATCGGGTACTGAAATCTATTCGAGAAATTGAATATTTAGCAGAGTTCGAACCAGAAAGTACAGACATTTTAAGAACAAACATGTTGCACACATATTACCCACAAAGAAGTCATCACCTTGAGAACATGTGTCTTTATGAAGTGCTGCAGAACTTCATTTTTAAACGGAATGCCACAGAAGATATCAACAAGGGAAAATATAAAGTCAGTGGTGAGGAGGGATGTTTGGTGAAGCAAACAAAAGGAAGTTTGATAAATCACCGGAAGCTGAGTTGCGACACTCCTGACAAAAAGGAATTTTACTACTTGGCACTTTTGCAGCTGTTTAAACCATGGCGTTCAGAGGACGAACTACTTGGAGAATTCCAGAGTTATGAAGATTCCTTCAGTGCTAGCAAAGACAGCATAGAATGCAGTACTTTCACAACTTATGTTCAAATGTTAAATGAAGAAATTGAACAAGAAGCAACAATTGCAGCTGAAGTAGCTAGAGACAGTTCTCAAGACAGTCAAAGTTCTGGGACATTCAGTCAAGATCCTCTAGGACAACCAATCGTAGAAAATGAAGCAGCAATAGCCATGAATGAAGTGGAAACAGCTATGCATCAAGCTCAGGAAGAATTAGTAGACTTAACATATTTGGTGCAGCAACTGAATGAAGAACAAAAACAAATTTATGAAGAAGTCAGGAAAAAAATTGATCACGGATTACTACATGAAAAGAAAGAGTGCTCATGCACATCATTTGAACCAATCAGGATGTATGTGAGTGGACAAGCTGGAACTGGAAAAAGTTTCTTAATTAATGTAATTAGAAGCTACCTACAGAAGAAAATGGATTCCATTTTGTCTTGTGTTGTTACTGCTCCAACTGGGTTAGCAGCGTATAACATAAAAGGAGTTACCTTACATCGTTTGCTAATGTTACCAGTAGAGCATGAGAACAAAATACAGTACCACAAACTAGCAGGAGAAGCATGCTTGGAAGTTCCAAGAGTATTGAAGAAATTGAAAGTACTCATTATTGATGAGGTAAGCATGGTATCAAACTTAATGCTTGCCTTTGTGCATTTAAGAATGCAGCAAATTCTGAAGACAGAGTATGACGTGTTATTTGGAGGAAAACACGTCATAGTTTTTGGGGATCTTTTGCAACTTACTCCAGTTAAAGGACAACCGGTATTCCATACTCTTACACATGAAGACACGAAAAAGTCGTTAGGAAGTATAGGCAATGTAAATATTTGGACATATTTTGAGTATAAGGAACTCATTACTAATATGAGGCAAGCCAATGATGAGGACTATGCAAATATTCTGAAAGATATAAGAATTGGACTACTCACAGAACATGGCAGAAAAGCATTACAGAGTCGATTGCTGAGTAATTTGTTTACAACAGAAGAAGAAATAGTTCCTGAGAAAATATACAAGAAAATTGCTGAAAAAAATACTGTAATCTGCTTAATGCCAACACTAAATGAATGCTCTGTATTCAATCAAGAACTTTTGAAATTGGAAAATGAAGAGATCATAAAACTGGAAGCTGTGGATAAAATTCAACATGAACGAATAACTATTATATTGACAGGCAAATTGGCTACTAAATTGGATTCTCTGGAGAAAAACATTTCAAAAACAGCTGGTTTGGAAAAGAATCTTTATGTGTGTATGAACTGCAGAGTAATTTTAAGACGCAATTTGGATGTAGAAAAAGGTTTAGTGAATGGAGCTATGGGTAAAGTTGTGGGTTTTGTAAAGTACCAGAAAAAAGATGGAATTGAATTCTTAAAAATAAAATTTGATCAGATTCAAGAGGTTAAAGTGATTAGTCGTTGTTCAGTTCGTTTTTTGCTAGTGAAAGACTTATATGTACGTAGGAAGCAGTTTCCGATTTCTCTAGCATATGCTGTAACTATTCACAAGTCTCAAGGATTAACTGTTGATAGTGCTTTTGTAAACATTGGGTCTACTGTGTTCAAAGAAGGTATGGCATATGTTGCTTTGTCACGCGTGAAAAAATTATCTGGTTTATTCATGATAGACTTTGATGACTCAAAAGTAAGTGCTGATGCAAACTGTGTAAAGGAGTATAATAGATTAAGAAAAAGCTATGCTCCTCATTTAGGTCAGTATCCTGTGTTTGAAAAATGTGTTGTTTGTCGGAAAAGGAGATTTGAGAATATCTGTAATGAGGATGTACAGAAGAGAAAACAAAAAGACAGTGATGGGACTGCAAGCAAAAAGAAAAAGTACAGTGTGGAAGAGGTTGTTGGTTGTCATTTTGAAAATAGCTCTGGTGTCAACTGCTACGCAAATGTAGTGCTGAATGTTGTATTTTATCTTGAAACTTTGCAAGAGCAGATAATACTAAATCATGAAAAAAGATTCTGTTCTTTGCTGCGTCTCCTTTATGAGAAGCTGAGTATTGATAAAAATAAAATAGAAAGTGCTTCTGATGTTAGAAATCTTTTAGATGTATGTTCTGGATGTACACAGTTTACACAAAATGTCCAGCAAGATGCACAGGAATTCTTGATGTATATCCTGATGGTACTGGAAGATGAAGGAGGTAAAGTAGAAAATTTGTTTGGTGTCTCTTATACATGGGAACATTGTTGTGATAACTGTATGAACACAAGCAGTAGTAATGTAGATTCTGAAAGGTTCATATATTTACCATTACCAGAAAGTAAAACAGTGACTTTTAGTAAATTAGTTAAAGATGCTAATCACAACATGGAATGTTCTAAATGTAAATCTGAAATGTTGTCAACGTTATTTTTAAAGAAATATGGTACAACGTTGTAGAGCTGATGGAACAAAATTGGAAACTTTACTAAAGAAGTTTGTTGGCAACCAATTATCCATATCTGGGAAAACTTTTGTTACAGTTGCAATAATTTTTCATGATGGTCCTTCTATAACTTTTGGTCATTACACAGTTTATCTTAAATGTGAAAAAGGATGGACACTGTGTAATGATTCTCAATTGAATTTCAAGCAACGTTTGCCTTATGATTTACCCAATTCTTACTTAATTTTTCTGAAACCCAAATTTTAAATACTAACATCATCATCGGAAGAAAGCATTATTAAAATTTAAAAGGATTGAAATTGGATATTTCACTCAAAAGGGATTTTAAACTTACCATTTGGCCTTAAGGAAAGGTAAAACAAACAATTGTGGACTTCTTTGACAGATATTATTTTGGAAAATGTTCTTTTGCAACAAGGTGTACAGACGTTATTTTTTGAAAATTGTTATTGTTCTTAAAAGGTATTTTTGACATTTCTATTAAGGTATGTTTTAGTGAGGATACATTTGGGGCTTTTTTAAACAATCTTTCAGATTGTTGTTTTTTTTGCCTGCTGTTAAATGATGAATACAATAGATTTCACTATTTTCAGTGAAAATCAAAACATTCTGAAAACAGCAAAAAATTGCTTTGCTAAATATGAAAAAACATGTACTGTTTAATAAAGTGTATTGTTGAATATTAATACTTTTTTTCAGAACTAGAAAGAAAATTTAGAAGATGTTATTCAGTTTTCTTTGCAATTAAATAAAAACATTTATTTCTAAATAATTTACTTTGATGGTCAGGTAAGTTTAACATATCTGTATGTGTAACTGCTTTCGTTTCATGCTTCCTTTTCTTCACCTCTCCTTACTCTGCTTTTCTCATTTCTCTTCTCACTCTCTCTTTCTGCTTTACTACTCTTTTGTAACTCCCTTACTCCTTCTCTACTAGTCCCCTACCTTTACTACCTCCATCACTAATTTTTCATCCATGTTTCTTTCTCTGTATCCATATGTCTTAGTCTTTTTAACTGCCTTACTCCTTCTCAGTTGTTTGCTTTCTGTCTCTGTATCTGTCAGTCTCTGTTTGTCTGTTTTACCCTTAACTTCCTTAACATCTCTGGGGCAGATTTACAAGCCACCTGCACCACCACTACGTCACTTTTCTTGACGTACTAGTGGCGCAGGGTGCTCTTCCATATTTACAAGGAGAGGATAAGCCACTCTGTGTGTCTTTTCCTCTCCTTGTAAATACAGCCAAAATGCAGCACTAAAATGAGCTATTATCTTTTTTGATAGGTTTAGGGTACCTATAGGTAAGTACTGATGCAGAGTTTAAAGTTTAATAGGAAGACTCTCTTCCCTTCATGTGTGAAATGTACACCATCTCTTTTTTAATTACTTTGCCACTCCCCTCTCTTTGTCAGGGAGTCCCTGAAGGTTTACTAAAGGTGAAAAAAATGATTTTTTTTTTTAAAAACCCCATTGGGTTCGCGCAAAAAAAACCCCCAGAAAAATAGATTCAAAAAACAAGTTTTTGTGTTTTGATTTTAGGTGGCTCTAAAAAGAGCCCTTGAGTTAATGTAGGGACAGAGGAAGTGAAAAACGAAAAAAAAAAAATAAGAAAATGATGGCCTTTCGCAAGGATGCTCCTCAAATTTTCTTTGAATGAGATCAATACTGCTCTCACCCAAAGTAATAAGAGTACCACAATCCATGCAGTGTGTACTCATCCTCCCAAAACAAGGACGAATATCCAGAGGTGTGGAAGAAGGTGAAGGCACCATCGCAGAAGAAGTGCTCGCCTGAGCTGCCGAAGATGTGCTCGGCTGAGCTACTGCAGATGTCGTCGCTGAGCAGGTGGAGGGTTTGCTCCAGAAGCTTGACGAAAAGTCACAGGATGCATTGCCTCAACGTGCCTCATCATAGTGTGAATACTAAAAGAGTACTTCTTATTAGCATTCCCACGTGACAAAGTGCGCTGACACAGTATGCAGGTGACCTTTGGTGCATTCACCTTCTTTTGTCCCTCAGGAAAAGTGAAAAACTGCCATATAAAGGAGTCTTTCTGCTTCCTCTGCCTCTGTCTCTCAAGAGTGTCCTGTTCACTCTCAGAAGGTGGCTGGTGCTCTGCCATTGTCTCACAAAAACAGAGTAGCTCCTTCTCCAAGGGAATCAGAACTAACAATGAGGGGGTGGGTGTGATTTTGGAAGAATCTGGAACTGAAAGTACTTTGAACCAATGAAAAGTGATGTTTCTTGATCACATGACTTGCCATGAGGGGATTGGGTGTGGTGTTGAAACAATCTGAAACTGAAAGTAATGAAAACCAATTAAAAGTGTTGTTTTATTAATCACATAACCCGAGGTGCGCGCACTGAGCAAGCTCCGAGCGCGCACGGTGCAATTACGCATGCGCGAACGCGCACATGCGCATAAGTATTATGCGCGTACGTAACGCGCATACGCAGCACGCGCGCATGCGCGAACGTCAGCGCGCGTACTCTACGCGTATACGGAAGTCATTTGAGATGTCATCAGTGATGTCATGAGTGATGTCACTGACCATGTCATGAGTGATGTAATATGTGACGTCATCAGCAGTGGATTGCGGGCGCGCGAGTTATAGTTAGCTGAACTAACTATAACGGGGGAATTTCATTGGTTTTTTACGAGTAAAATGACCAGCTAACTATAACATGTGTGAAACCTATGGTTTTTTAAGTGAATATATATATATTTTGGAAGTGGAGGTCCCTGTCGCTTACCGCCGCCACCAAATGCTGGAGTTGTGTGCCCTCGATCCCTTGCTTCAACATTAGGCTAAGTAAGGACACCGTCTGAGATAGCCCTGCTCACCCCAGGTGTTGATCCACGTTACCTGGGGGGCGCAATCCCACTCTCCACCCCGACGTCAGTGACTTGGGCCTTGATCCAGAACTCCGTCACCGGCTTTAGCGGACTCGGGCCGGCGGCGCGGGTCTTCCAGGGCTGCCAGTCCGGGCTGCCACTGATAGACTCAGAGGGCCCAATGACTTGGCCCTCACTCCGTCAGTCTCAGTCCACACCGAGACCCGCCCTCAGCACTGTGGAGACTTCACTTCAGTTCGGTGAACAACCTAACCCGGCACTCCTCACCAGCACGTCAGGTTGCACTTCGAAACGCACACCGCGCGTCCGAGACTTGCCTCTTCTCTGGTGCTCGCGATGATCCAGCGCTCTTCACCAACGCTCCGCTTGCACCTCAACACGCACCCTGCGTGTTCGAGCCTCGCCTCTTCTCCAGGTGCACATGATGTCCAGGCTCTCTTCCCTAACACGCTGGCTGCACCACGACATGCACCCTTGCACGTCGGAGACTCACTTCTTCTTTTGGTACTTACGAGGCCCAGGCGTTCCTCACCAACACCCGGGCTGCACCATGACACGCACCCAGCGCGTCGGAGACTCACTTTCTCCACTGGCGCACACAATGTCCAGGCGCTCCTCACCAACGCCCTGGCTGCACCACGACACGCACACTGAGCGTCCGAGTATCGCTCCTTTTTTTGGTGCACACGATGCCCAGGCGCTCTTCACTAGCACCCGGGCTGCACCACGACATGCACCCTTGCGTGTCCGAGCGTCGCTTCGTCTCCCTGTGCACACCACGACCAGACGCTCCTCACCAACGTCTTGACCTGCACCAGGACACGCACACTGCGCGTCTCAGACTTAGCTTACTCCTGCGTGCCCATGATCACAAGGCAAAACTTCTGAGGGTCTCAAGCGTCACAAAGCACGCGCACACCACGTTGCTTGGGACTTCTCCGGAAACTTTTATGACCCTGTATTTCCAAACAGAGAGCTAGCTCACCTCGGGCCCTTGGGTATACAAGACATAGCATAAAGCACAGTCTTCTTCAAGCAGGTGGACCCAGAACCTCCAAGCACAGTCCCAACAGCCTCATCCTTAGTTAGAGCAGCAAACTGTAGACCAGCCCCAGATCACGAAGCAAGGATTGGTCTCTCCACCACAGTATCTTCAGTTGTTCCTTCTTTAGCAAAGGTTCTTCTTGACGACAGAATGAGTCCAAGCCTTTTCAGTCTCAGTCCATATCGGTTTCATTCCAACGTTCAGGGGTTTCAGCTCTCTTAGTTATATTAGTTATACCACTTAATGTCTTTGAAGTTTGTATGTGCTCAGGGGTCCCTGACCCCTCCCTAAATCAGTTCTGGGTGTCTCCCTCCCAGTTTCACCTCTCTCTCTTTGATACTGGGGGTCTGGCTCCTTAATCACTCAGCAGGAGATGGGTCAATTGGTTTATAGCACCAGCCCAGGCCTTTTCACCTCCTGGGCTTCTCCTCCCCCTACTCTCCAGATGCAGGGCAGTCTGGTGCTATCTCAACCCCTTCCTGGGTCAAGACCTCTCCCAGCTCCTCTCACCTTTCGATTCCAGACAGACAATCCACATTGCTGGAGGCAATCCAAATGCTGGAGGCGTGCGCTCTCGACCCCTCACTTCAACGTTAGGCTAAGTAAGGACACCGTCTGAGATAGCCATGCTCACCCCCTTAGTAGCTTGGCACGAGCAGCCAGGCTTATCTCCAAGGCACGAGTGTTCAGTATGTGCAACCACACTCACAATAACCCCCATGATGTCATCACAAATAGACTCCACATGAGTATTGATAAAATGAGTATAATCTTTATATAAGAAATTATACTATACGACCACACGATACACAATCAACATATAAGAATGGGTAGTATTCTTTCCGGTGGGTTGGTAGGTTCTAATCCCAACCACCGGGTCTAACCAACAGTTAAGCTCTTCTCTAACCATTTCCCAAAAGGTTAGACCAGTCGGATTGCTAGAAACACACAGGTTGCAAAAGGAAACAATACTGCAGTGCGTAACGATATTCTCTTATACTGTGCAACAGAGAAATAATGCCATACGTAGCACCACAGTCATGTACAATGCAATTGAAGGAATGATGCAATGCGTATCACCACCAGCATGCCCTGTACCAGGAAGAAAAAAAGCAATGCATCACGCTACAGTCCTGTACGGTGCAATTAAGAAATAATACGCTGCGCCACGTTATACTCAGATACGTTGCACTGATGGTACATTGATCCAGAACTCTGTCACGGGCTTTAGCGTACTCGGGCCGGCGGCTCAGCTCTTCCGTGGCTGCCTGTCCGGGCCGCTACTGATGGACTCCGAGGGCCCGATGACTTGGCCCTCACTCTGGTGGTCTCAATTCACACCGAGACCCGCCCACAGCACTGTGGAGGCTTTACTTCAGTTCAGTGCACAACCTAACCCGGCACTCCTCACAAGCACCTCAGGTTGCACGTCGACACGCACACTGCGCTTCCGAGACTTTCCTCTTCTCTGGTGCTCGCGATGATCCGGCGGTCTTCACCAACGGTCCGCTTGCACCTCAACATGCCCCCTGCGTGTTCGAGCGTCACCTCTTCTCCCGGTGCACACAATGTCCAGGCGCTATTCCCTAACGCCCTGGCTGCAACACGACACGCACCCTTGTATTTCGGAGACTCACTTCTTCTTTTGGTGCCTACGAGGCCCAGGCATTCCTCATCAACACCCGGGCTGCACCATGACACGCACCCTGCGTGTCCGAGACTCACTTCCTCCGCTGGTGCACACAATGTCCAGGCGCTCCTCACCAACGCCCTGGCTGCACCACAACACACACACTGCGCGTCCGAGCCTCGCTCCTTTCTTTGGTGCACACAAGGCCCAAGCGCTCTTCACTAGCACCCAGGCTGCACCACGAAACGCACCCTTGCGCGTCCGCGCATCGGTTCATCTCCCTGTGCACACCACAACCAGACGCTCCTCATCAATGTCTTGGCCTGCACCACAACACGCACACTACGCATCTCAGACTTAGCTTACTCCTGCGTGCCTACGATCACAAGGCACAACTTCTGAGTGTCTCAAGCGGCACAAAGCACGCGCACACCGCGTTGCTTGGGACTTCTCCGGAAACTTTTATGATCCTGTATTTCCTAACAGGGAGCCAGCTCACCCTCGGGACCTTGGGAATACAAGACACAGCACAAAGCACAGACTTCTTCAAGCAGGGGGACCCACCACCTCCAAGCACAGTCCCAACAGCCTTTTCCTTAGTTAGAACAGCAAACAACAGACCCGCCCCAGATCACAAAGCAAGGATTGGTCTATCCACCACAGTCTCTTCAGTTGTTCCTTCTTTAGCAGAGGTTCCTCTGGACCACAGAATTTTAATAACGATGCAATTAGTGTGTTCAAAATATGTCTGAATGCATTGTGCGACTTTGCTTAATAATTGTTGGTATTTATAGCAATGTATACAAGTCCTCAGTTGTGTTGGGCCCCATGGGACTCTTGCTGTCGAACTCCAAAATATATTTGGTTTCGATTTTCCTGAGGTTAGTCTCCCTATTGCCACCACGCCTCAGTGGGGATACCGAGTCCACAACAAAATATTTAAATTCTTGTATTTGGTTGCTGTGGACCTCTTTAAAATGGCGTGCCACTGGATAGCTCGGATCTGAGTTAGTGATATCTCTGACGTGTTGAAGAACTCTCTTGTGGACTTGCAGTTTCATACTGCCTATATAGCAATGTCCACAGGTGCACTCCAACACGTTGATGGCAAATTCAGTTTTGCAAGTCAAAAGTTTGGAAATTTGGATGGGTGCAGATTAGAAAGGTGTGACGTATGATGTTTTATTGACACCCAGTTTGCAGGCCTTGTATGTTGAGCATCTCACAAAGCCCTTTTGCCCCAAAAGCCAATTTTTGTTGGCAATAATTTCAGGGTTACTGTTCACCAAAAAGTCACTGGTTGATGGAGCCCTTCTGTATGTTATGGTTGGTTTGCTGGGAAACAAATCACCAATTACAGGATCGCTGTGTATGATGATGTGCCAATTCTTCCTAATGACCCGACATATATCTTCTCTCTGCTTGTTATAAGTTAAGAGTAGACTCTGGTTGCTAGATGCAGGCGTTGGACTATTGGCATTTATGTTTGATTTTCGGGGGGGGGGGGTTGAATAGTAAATCTTCCCTGCTCAATTCTCTTGTTTTTCTTATTGCTGCATCAACTGTTTGGTTAGAATAGCTGAATAGCCCCTGACTCGAAAACGCAATTTGCATTCCTCTTGAGCTATGGTTAGGTCTGCTTCTCTACTGCATATTCTGCGCACCCGGGGCATTTCACCATAGGGGATGCTATGTATTGTATGTTTTGAGTGAAAGCTAATTGCATGCAATAGAGTGTTGCCTACAGTGGGTTTGCGATATAATCTTTTCTACCTCTCTAAAGTATAAGGAAAATGTGTCAGGCTGTTACTGTAATTATCACTTGCTCTACCACAGTAGTAAATGTGCTTTGAAATTGCCAATCAAATATCGTTTTCTGCCTAGAATCACACCATGAGTCTGTGTGCACACAGGAATTGTTGTCAGAGATTTAATTAGTGTTGCTCTTGTTCTGTAAGACTTGCACTCCTAGGAAAGGGGCAGCTTGTTTTCTTGAACTGTGATGGTTAGCATACAGCACACATCACCATCTCACAGATGAGAGGCAAATGATAACACATTTGAAAACAACAGGGTAGATTTTCCTTCCACTCCTGCAATGGGTGAGGTAGTTCCTACATGTTCATAAGCCCAATTAACCCTCACCACAGGTGATCTTACATACATCTCTGCAGTCTTCATGCAGTTGTGCAAGCGTCCATGCAGATCTCTCTTGCACCTGACAATACACAGTCTCCAGAAACACACTCTTAGCACACAGCCAGCTGCTTCTCCTGCACTCCCATGCTTACTATTCAGCACTGTGTGGTATTTCAGATAGCAGTGTGTAACGCTAACACATTCAACATCACCAAGGCTCATTTCCTGTGCTCTAGTCTAATCACTCACCCAGGTTCCACATGCTCATGGTCTCAAGTAGCTGTTAGGACATGTGCTCTTTTCTGCCTCTCTAAACTATAAGCAAAATGTGTCAGGCTGTTACAGTAATTATCACTTGCTCTACCACAGTAGTAAATGTGCTTTGAAATTGCCAATCAAATATCGTTTTCTGCCTAGAATCAAACCATGAGTCTGTGTGCACACAGGAATTGTTGTCAGAGATTTAATTTGTGTTGCTCTTGTTCTGTAAGACTTGCACTCGTAGGAAAGGGGCAGCTCATATAATAGGATTTGAAAAGCTCAAAAAAAATATAGTAATATATTTAAATTACATAAAGGTATTTTTTTTTTTGTTTCCTTTAGGTATTGCTGAACAACACAGAAATAAATTAAACATGCCTATAAAATCAAGAAAGAGAAAAGAACAGGAAAAACATCTATATTTGAAGACAACTGGACAACAGAAATTAGTTGAAGAACCTCATGTTGGAAAAAAGAAAAAGTCTTCTGGTAAGCAGACTAAGGATTTTTTTTAAAATATCCTCAAACATAGAAAAAATGTAGAAAGTATATCCACTGCAAATAGTGTTTCAAGAAGAAAACAAAAAGACAATAGAAAGAAATTACTAAATGCTAATGTACAATCAGAAGCAAGAAAGAATGACTTAAAAAGAAAAACAGAATTTCAAAACATTTGTTAAAAAAATGTTTCAGAGAAGAGTGGTGTTCAATTTGCTAAAGGATGTGAAAAAATATAGGAAGAAAGCAATATTTTATAAGAAAAAGAAACATATTGAATCAATTGTTGCAAAGGCTTTGGAATTAAAAAGAAAACTATTCATTTTAATTTTGAACAGGATCCGTACATTAGATAAAATAGTCAATGTAATGAAGTCAAAAAGCAAAAGGAAAAGAGTAGTGAAAAAAAATAACGTTTGTAATGTGTTCTTAGGAGAATGGAAGCATAGTTCAAGTACTGAACCATTTTTTAATGAAGAGAGTTATCTTCAAAGTAATAGTTTGCTGTATGCAGTTGACACCAGTGGTCGAAGTTATGAAGTTAAAGATGGTTGTGTAATGGAAAAGGAGAAAATGGTTCCAAGAAATGAGGAAGAAGTGTAAGCTGATGAGGTTATGGGGAAACGTCCTAAAGCCCCAGTGTACACTTGGAATTGTAGTAGTATTTGTACTGTACGACAAGAATCTATTGATAAATTACGTGACTTTCTAAGAGAATATAGTAAAAAAAAGTGTTAAACAGAAGATTAAGGTGATTCAAAGACTAGATCCATGCAGAGTGAGAAAGAATACTGGTTTGCAAGGACATTCTCTGGCTTGTCTTTCTAGGAAAGTTTGTCAAAGTGTTTTTCACCATTTTAGGATGCTGGCAGTACATCATACTGAAATGAGAAAGTTTGTGAGAAGATTGTATTTTGCTAAAAGTCCTGCACTAAAGTTAAATGAGTTGAATAGTGCTCTGTTGCGTGGATCTGTATCAGATGTAGAGAAGGTTACTGATGATATTAAGTTTTGTTACTTTGGTCCAGAACAAGAAAGTGCAGGAAATGACACAGTTATTGAAGAAAATGTGGAAGAGAATGTAGAACCCACTGTTAGTAAAAATTTTGAAGATCAAATGACAAAATTTACTATCACCTCTAATGAAAGACCAAATATTACTTGTATTTGTTGCCGGAGAAGCCATTATAAAACTCAAACAAGGAATGTTGATCTCTATAAAAAAAGTGAAAAAGAAAATAAATATGAGTGGAAGGATTTTGCTACATATTTGTTTCTGGAAAATTGTTTTGATTTGGGTGAAGATCAGCGTATTTGTAAATACTGTTATAACAAGTTAGAAGAAAATAAAATGCCAGCTAGAGCTGTACATAATAATTTAGAATTGGTTGATATTACTGCAGAACTTAGTGATTTAAATACGTATGATTCTATACTCATTCAATGTGTCCATCCGTTTCAGACTATAGTTCGTATGGAGCCCAAAACAGGTAAATTACCTCCTTCAGATTTACAAAGAGGTTTAAAAGGAAGAGTTGTCTATTTGCCATTAGATTTGTAAAAAAATATTCAAACAATTGATGCAGATAGTTTGGAAACTGAACCATTAGTTATTCTGGTTAATGGTGTACCTACAAAGAATAAGAAAATTTGGCAGGAGCTAGTAGATGTACGAAAAGTACAAAGAGCAAATCTATATTTGAAAAGAAATAAAAAGTACTATGAATCAATTTATATGGATGAAGATGAAGAAGTTTTACTAGCAGACACAGGAATACCAACTGGGCAAATTGAAAAAGTGGATAAGTGAAAAGAAGAAGAAATTTATGAACATTTCAGCATACATCCTCTTCATTCTAAAGAAGTTATGGGAAACACTATTGATCTGTTTCAGATGAAAAAAGCAAACGGAACTCCCGTGAGTGTATGGGAGGAGAGCTTGGAAATTCGTTGTTTTCCCCAGCTGTTTCCTACAGGAAAAGGTGGACGATATGATGAACGTCCAGTACAGATTCCTGCTTCTGAGTATCGGACTACAAGATTATATGCAGAAGATCCAAGATTTCGTTTAAGTGTTCCTTATTTGTTCCATCTTTTATTTGAAAGTGACTTGTCTGCACTATCTTATGCAGTAAATCACATTTTAAAAACTGGAGTACATCTACATAATGTGTCTGCAAAGGATTTTATGAACAAAGTACAACAGCGAGATGATCATTTGGAATCTCAATTGATTAATCTGATGGCTTGTCAGTGTGGAACTAATGAATATTGGTACTGACGCCATGGAGAATTGAAATGTATGTTATGGAATTTAGGAACTCCTACATGGTTCCTTACCCTAAGCTGTGCTGAGTACGCTTGGGATGATTTACTGGGTTTTCTTCGAGAGGCAAATTCAAATATTGAAAACATCCAATACAAGACAGCAGGAGAATTGTGCTCATTGGATCCGGTTAATGTTTGCAGATATTTCAACCATAGATTTGAGGCTATGATGTCCTTCATCTGTGATAAAAAAAAATCCACCTCTTGGAGAAGTTGTGGATTTCTTTTGGAGAAAAGAGTACCAAGCAAGAGGTGCTCCTCATATTCATATGCTGGTGTGGATCAAGGATGCCCCAAAATTTGGAACAGATTCTGATGATGCAGTTTTATCTTTCATTGAAGAATATGCAACATGTGCTATACCTAAAAGCACAGAAGAAAAAAACTTAAAAGAGCAAGTTTTACGTTTCCAAAGTCATCGGTGTGGAAAATACTGTCGACGAAAGTACAAGAGTAAAGATAAATTCTACACAAAATGTCTATTTGGATTTCCACGACCTGTTCTTTCAAAAGGAAGAGTAAACAGTTTTATGTCAGCTGTGCGACACACAATTACAAGAAAATCTCTGAAAAATACCTACAACCTAAGAAGAAAAGAAGAGTCAAAATATATAAATGACTACAACCCACTCATTTTATCCATGTGGAATGCTAACATGGATATTTAGTATGTAGCTGACAATTCTACTGCTGTTGCTCGGTATGTCACATCTTACATCACTAAATCTGAGAAAACGGAATTGAAAGAAATGTGGGAAGAGATTTCTCACGAGAAGACTGTCAGTAAAAAGTTATACAGTTTCAGTTTAAAGATGTTATTGCATCGAGAAATTGGGTCATACGAATGCTCAGGTTATCATCTGCAAGTCTGTACTCCAAATCCAGAAGAATAATTTGGGTAAATTAAGGGCTTGCAGGAATGCGAAATCGGGTACTGAAATCTATTTGAGAAATTGAATATTTAGCAGAGAACGAACCAGAAAGTACAGACATTTTGAAAACAAATATGTTGGACACATATTACCCAAACAGAAGTCATCATCTTGAGAACATGTGTCTCTATGAAGTGCTGCAGAACTACATTTTTACAAGGAATGCCACAGAAGACATCAACAATGAAAAATATAAAGTCATTGGTGAGGAAGGATGTTTGGTGAAACAAACAAAAGGAAGTTTGATTAATCACAGGAAGCTGAGTTGCGACACTACTGACAAAAAGGAATTTTACTACTTAGCACTTTTACAGCTGTTTAAACCATGGCGTTCAGAGGATGAATTACTTGGAGATTTTCAGAGCTATGAAGATTCCGTTAATGCATGTAAAGATAGCATAGAATGCAGTACTTTCACAAATTATGTACAAATGTTAAATGAAGAAATTGAACAAGAAGCTACAATTGCAGCTGAAGTAGCTAGAGACAGTTCTCAAGACAGTCAAAGTTCTGGTACGCTCAGTCAAGATTCCCTAGGACAACCAATCGTAGAAAATGAAGCTGCAATAGCCATGACTGAAGTGGAAACAGCTATGAATCAAGCTCAGGAAGATTTAATAGACTTACCAAATTTGGAACAACAACTGAATGATGAACAACAACAAATTTATGAAGAAGTTACAAAATAAATTGATCATGGATTACTACATGAAAATAAAGAGTCCTCATGCACATCATTTGAACCAATCAGACTGTCTGTGAGTGGACAAGCTGGAACTGGAAAAAGTTTCTTAATTAAAGTAATTAGAAGCTACCTACAGAAAAAAACTGATTCAACTTTGTCTTGTGTTGTTACTGCTCCAACTGGGTTAGCAGCATATAACATAAAAGTAATTACCTTACATCGATTGCTAATGTTACCAGTAGAGCATGAGAACAAAATAGAATACCACAAGCTAACAGGAGAAGCATGTTTTGAAGTTTCAAGAGTGTTGAAGAAAATGAAAGTTCTCATTATTGATGAGGTAAGCATGGTATCAAACTTAATGCTTGCCTTTGTGCATTTAAGAATGCAGCAAATTCTAAAGACAGACTATGACGTGTTATTTGGAGGAAAACATGTTATAGTTTTTGGGGATCTACTGCAGCTCACTCCAATTAAAGGCCAACCAGTATTTAATACTCTTGCACATGAAGACACGAAAAAGTCATTAGGAAGTATAGGTAATGTGAATATTTGGTCATGCTTTGAGTACAAAAAACTCATTACCAATATGCGGCAAGCAAATGATGATGATTATGCAAGTATTCTCAAAGATATCAGAATTGGACTACTCACAGAACATGGCAGAAAAGCTTTACAGAGTCGATTGCTATGTAATTTGTTTCCAACAGAACAAATAGTTCCAGAGAAAATATACAAGGAAATTGCAGAAAAAATACTGTAATCTGCTTAATGCCAACACTACATGAATGCTCTATATTCAATGAAGAACTTTTGAAATTGGAAAATGAAGAGATTATGAAAATGGAAGCCGTGGATAAAATAGAGCATGAAGGAATAACTATTATATTGACAGGCAAATTGAAAACTAAATTGGATTCTCTAGAGAAAAACATATCGAAAACAACTGGTTTAGAAAAGAATCTTTATGTATGTATGAACTGTCGAGTAATTTTAAGACGTAATTTGAATGTAGAAAAAGGTTTAGTGAATGGAGATATGGGTAAAGTTGTGGGTTTTGTTAATTACCAGAAAAAAGATGGAATTGAATTTTTAAAAATAAAATTTGATCAGATTGAAGAGGTTAAAGACATTAATCGTTGTTCAGTTCGTTTTTTGCTTGTGAAAGACTTATATGTACGTAGGAAGCAGTTTCCGTTTTCTCTAGCATATGCTGTAACTATTCACAAATCTCAAGGATTAACTGTAGATAGTGCTTTTGTAAACATTGGATCTAGTGTGTTTAAAGAAGCTATGGCATATGTTGCTTTGTAACGAGTGAAAAAATTATCTGGTTTATTCATGATAGACTTTGATGACTCAAAAGTTAGTGCTGATGCAAATTGTGTAAAGGAGTATAATAGATTAAGAAGAAGCTATGCTCCTCATTTAGGTCAGTATCCTGTGTTTGAAAAACGTGTTGTTTGTCGAAAAAGGAGAATTTAGAATATCTGTAATGAGGATGTACAGAAGAGAAAACAAAAGGAGAGTGATGTGATTGCAAGCAAAAAGAAAAAGGACAATGTTGAAGAGGTTGTTGGTTGTCATTTTGAAAATTGCTCTGGTGTCAACTGCTACGCTAATGTAGTGCTGAATGTTGTATTTTATCTTGAAAGTTTGCAAGAGCAGATAATACTAAATCATGAAAAAAGATTTTGTTCTCTGCTGAGTTTCCTTTATGAGAAGTTGAGTAATGATAAAACTAAAATAGAAAGTGCTTCTGATGTTAGAAATCTTTTGGATGTATGTTCTGGATGTACACAGTTTACACAAAATGTCCAGCAAGATGCACAGGAATTCTTAATGTATATGCTTATGGTACTGGAAGATGAAGGGGTAGAAATAGAAAATATGTTTGGTCTCTCTTATAAATGGGAACATTGTTGTGAAAACTGTATGAACACATGCAGCACTAATGTTGATTCTGAAAGGTTCATACATTTAACATTACCAGAGAGTAAATCAGTGACTTTTCATAAATTAGTTAAAGATGCAAATCACAACATGGAATGTTCTCAATGTAAATCAGAAATTTTATCAACGTTATTTTTAACCCCTTCGCTGCTAGGCCTTTTCCCCTCCTGTGCTAAGCCCTTTTTGGGCTATTTGAGGTAGTGCGCGCTTAGGCCCCTGTAACTTTTTGACCACATTAGGTATCCACGCCAAATTTGCGTCCTTTTCTTCCAACATCTTGGGGATTCTAAAGGTACCCAGGGTTTGTGGATTCTCCTAGAGGGTTCCCAGAAATTAGTCAAAATACAGCAATTTTTTTTTTTTGTTGTGAAAAATGTGAAAAACGGGCTGCAAATGAAAGCTTCTGGGTTTTTCTCTGCAAATGGTATCAAAAAAGGGTTTGTGGGGCTGAAATCACAATTTCTCCAGCTTTTAGGGAATGACAGACTTTTGTTAGAAAACCAACATTTTTTACACAGTTTTGGCATTTTTCTGGGACATACCCTATTTTTGCTATTTTTTGTGCTTTCAACCTCCTTCCAGTTAACGGTAGAAAAGGGTAACAAAACAATAATGGATCCTGGAAAGCTATACATTTTTGAAAAGTAGACAAAATTCTGAATTCAGCAAGGGGTCATTTGCGTAGATCCATCAAGGTTTCTTTATAGAAATTTACAGGCAAATATAGGAAAAATTAAAAATTTGTTGAAAAAAGCAGCCTCTTGAGTCAACGTTTTTACCTGTAACTTCTTCGAATTATGACATCTCTTTGAAAGCAATGTACCGTTACATCCGGTAGACCTTCCTGGTTGTGGGGACATATAGGACTTGTAGGTTCACCAAGAGCCCAACGAACCCAGAGTAGAAAAATGAGCAGCATTTTGTAATGTTTTTTTTTTTTGGTCCGGGTATATAGCAATTATTGTGGGAAAATGTATACTTGGAAAAATCGGTATGAAAGTCACCTATGTATTTCTGAAATGGGAACAAATTACAGAGTTCAGAAACAGTGCATATTTGCACATTTTCGAAATTGGGAATACTCATATTTGCATGACAATTATTGGTCATTTTTCAAAATGACTTTTTTTTTACACAATGTCTTTCATTTGGAAGGGAGAAATGCATCAAAAATCAATAGGTAATAACAGTTGCTTTACAAATTTGAACTACCCTAAGTCTCCCGAGAGAAATGGTACCTCACTTGTGTGGGTAGGCATAGTGCCCACGACAGGAAGTGGCTCAAAACCTAAGGTGAACACACCACATTTTCACACTGAAAATTTACACTTTTTTTGCAAAGAGTCTAGCTGTAGTTTTTGAACCCTAGCCCTGCCGGCACCTAGGGAAACCTAGCAAACCTATACATTTTTGAAAACTAGACACCCAGGGGAATCCAGGATGGGGTGACTTGACTGCCTCCCACCATGGTCTGTTACCCAGAATCCCTTGCAAACGTAAAAAATTGACAAAAAAAACACATTTTCCCCACATTTCTGTGATGGAAAGTTCTGGAATCTGCGTGGATCCACAAATTTCCACCCACCCCGCGTTCCCCAAAGTCCTACGAGAAAAATGGTACCTCACTTGTGCGGGTCGGCCTAGTGCCCGCGGCAGGAAACGGCGCAAAACGCAACGTGGTTTTGCAGTGAAAAATGACCCTTTTTTTGGCAAAGTGACTAGCTGTAGATTTTGTACCCTAGCCCTGCCGGCACCTAGGGAAACCTAGCAAACCTATACATTTCTGAAAACTAGACACCCAGGGGAATCCAGGATGGGGTGACTTGACTGCCTCCCACCATGGTCTGTTACCCAGAATCCCTTGCAAACGTAAAAAATTGACAAAAAAAACACATTTTCCCCACATTTCTGTGATGGAAAGTTCTGGAATCTGTGTGGATCCACAAATTTCCACCCACCCCGCGTTCCCCAAAGTCCTACGAGAAAAATGGTACCTCACTTGTGCGGGTCGGCCTAGTGCCCGCGACAGGAAACGGCGCAAAACGCAACGTGGTTTTGGAGTGAAAAATGACCCTTTTTTTGGCAAAGTGACTAGCTGTAGATTTTGTACCCTAGCCCTGCCGGCACCTAGGGAAACCTAGCAAACCTATACATTTTTGAAAACTAGACACCCAGGGGAATCCAGGATGGGGTGACTTGACTGCCTCCCACCATGGTCTGTTACCCAGAATCCCTTGCAAACGTAAAAAATTGACAAAAAAAACACATTTTCCCCACATTTCTGTGATGGAAAGTTCTGGAACCTGCGTGGATCCACAAATTTCCACCCACCCCGCGATCCCCAAAGTCCTACGAGAAAAATGGTACCTCACTTGTGCGGGTCGGCCTAGTGCCCGCGACAGGAAACAGCGCAAAACGCAACGTGGTTTTGGAGTGAAAAATGACCCTTTTTTTGGCAAAGTGACTAGCTGTAGATTTTGTACCCTAGCCCTGCCGGCACCTAGGGAAACCTAGCAAACCTATACATTTTTGAAAACTAGACACCCAGGGGAATCCAGGATGGGGTGACTTGACTGCCTCCCACCATGGTCTGTTACCCAGAATCCCTTGCAAACGTAAAAAATTGACAAAAAAAACACATTTTCCCCACATTTCTGTGATGGAAAGTTCTGGAATCTGCGTGGATCCACAAATTTCCACCCACCCCGCGTTCCCCAAAGTCCTACGAGAAAAATGGTACCTCACTTGTGCGGGTCGGCATAGTGCCCGCGACAGGAAACGGCGCAAAACGCAACGTGGTTTTGGAGTGAAAAATGACCCTTTTTTTGGCAAAGTGACTAGCTGTAGATTTTGTACCCTAGCCCTGCCGGCACCTAGGGAAACCTAGCAAACCTATACATTTTTGAAAACTAGACACCCAGGGGAATCCAGGATGGGGTGACTTGACTGCCTCCCACCATGGTCTGTTACCCAGAATCCCTTGCAAACGTAAAAAATTGACAAAAAAAACACATTTTCCCCACATTTCTGTGATGGAAAGTTCTGGAATCTGCGTGGATCCACAAATTTCCACCCACCCCGCGTTCCCCAAAGTCCTACGAGAAAAATGGTACCTCACTTGTGCGGGTCGGCATAGTGCCCGCGACAGGAAACGGCGCAAAACGCAACGTGGTTTTGGAGTGAAAAATGACCCTTTTTTTGGCAAAGTGACTAGCTGTAGATTTTGTACCCTAGCCCTGCCGGCACCTAGGGAAACCTAGCAAACCTATACATTTTTGAAAACTAGACACCCAGGGGAATCCAGGATGGGGTGACTTGACTGCCTCCCACCATGGTCTGTTACCCAGAATCCCTTGCAAACGTAAAAAATTGACAAAAAAAACACATTTTCCCCACATTTCTGTGATGGAAAGTTCTGGAATCTGCGTGGATCCACAAATTTCCACCCACCCCGCGTTCCCCAAAGTCCTACGAGAAAAATGGTACCTCACTTGTGCGGGTCGGCCTAGTGCCCGCGACAGGAAACGGCGCAAAACGCAACGTGGTTTTGGAGTGAAAAATGACCCTTTTTTTGGCAAAGTGACTAGCTGTAGATTTTGTACCCTAGCCCTGCCGGCACCTAGGGAAACCTAGCAAACCTATACATTTCTGAAAACTAGACACCCAGGGGAATCCAGGATGGGGTGACTTGACTGCCTCCCACCATGGTCTGTTACCCAGAATCCCTTGCAAACGTAAAAAATTGACAAAAAAAACACATTTTCCCCACATTTCTGTGATGGAAAGTTCTGGAATCTGCGTGGATCCACAAATTTCCACCCACCCCGCGTTCCCCAAAGTCCTACGAGAAAAATGGTACCTCACTTGTGCGGGTCGGCCTAGTGCCCGCGACAGGAAACGGCGCAAAACGCAACGTGGTTTTGGAGTGAAAAATGACCCTTTTTTTGGCAAAGTGACTAGCTGTAGATTTTGTACCCTAGCCCTGCCGGCACCTAGGGAAACCTAGCAAACCTATACATTTCTGAAAACTAGACACCCGGCGGCTTCCAGGGAGGTATGGCTTGCGTGGATCCCCCAACGTTTCCTTACCCAGAATCCCCTGCAAACCTCAATTTTTGCCCCAAAAATCACTTTTTTCACACATTTTGGGGTGGGAAAGTAGTGGCATCACCGGGCTCACACAAATTTACCACCACCCAGCGTTCCCCCAGGTCTCCCGGTAAAAATGGTGCCTCACTTGTGTGGGAGGCCCAAGTACCCGCGGCAGGCAAGGGCCCCAAACGTAGTGAGGCGACATCAAGATGGCCTATCGCCAAACCACCTGGTTTTGCAAGGGGGGTCACTTTGGTTTTTGGCCCGGTGCGCGGCGGCCATCTAGGGAAACCTACCAAACCCAGGCATTTTTGAAAACTAGACACCCGGCGGCTTCCAGGGAGGTATGGCTTGCGTGGATCCCCCAAAGTTTCCTTACCCAGAATCCCCTGCAAACCTCAAATTTTGCTCAAAAAATCACTTTTTTCACACATTTTGGGGTGGGAAAGTAGTGGCATCACCGGGCTCACACAAATTTACCACCACCCAGCGTTCCCCCAGGTCTCCCGGTAAAAATGGTGCCTCACTTGTGTGGGAGGCCCAAGTACCCGCGGCAGGCAAGGGCCCCAAACGTAGTGAGGCGACATCAAGATGGCCTTTCGCCAAACCACCTGGTTTTGCAAGGGGGGTCACTTTGGTTTTTGGCCCGGTGCGCATCTAGGGAAACCTACCAAACCCAGGCAGTTTTGAAAACTAGACACCCGGCGGCTTCCAGGGAGGTATGGCTTGCGTGGATCCCCCAACGTTTCCTTACCCAGAATCCCCTGCAAACCTCAATTTTTGCTCAAAAAATCACTTTTTTCACACATTTTGGGGTGGGAAAGTAGTGGCATCACCGGGCTCACACAAATTTACCACCACCCAGCGTTCCCCCAGGTCTCCCGGTAAAAATGGTGCCTCACTTGTGTGGGAGGCCCAAGTACCCGCGGCAGGCAAGGGCCCCAAACGTAGTGAGGCGACATCAAGATGGCCTATCGCCAAACCACCTGGTTTTGCAAGGGGGGTCACTTTGGTTTTTGGCCCGGTGCGCGGCGGCCATCTAGGGAAACCTACCAAACCCAGGCATTTTTGAAAACTAGACACCCGGCGGCTTCCAGGGAGGTATGGCTTGCGTGGATCCCCCAACGTTTCCTTACCCAGAATCCCCTGCAAACCTCAAATTTTGCTCAAAAAATCACTTTTTTCACACATTTTGGGGTGGGAAAGTAGTGGCATCACTGGGCTCACACAAATTTACCACCACCCAGCGTTCCCCCAGGTCTCCCGGTAAAAATGGTGCCTCACTTGTGTGGGAGGCCCAAGTACCCGCGGCAGGCAAGGGCCCCAAACGTAGTGAGGTGACATCAAGATGGCCTATCGCCAAACCACCTGGTTTTGCAAGGGGGGTCACTTTGGTTTTTGGCCCGGTGCGCGGCGGCCATCTAGGGAAACCTACCAAACCCAGGCATTTTTGAAAACTAGACACCCGGCGGCTTCCAGGGAGGTATGGCTTGCGTGGATCCCCCAACGTTTCCTTACCCAGAATCCCCTGCAAACCTCAATTTTTGCTCAAAAAATCACTTTTTTCACACATTTTGGGGTGGGAAAGTAGTGGCATCACCAGGCTCACACAAATTTACCACCACCCAGCGTTCCCCCAGGTCTCCCGGTAAAAATGGTGCCTCACTTGTGTGGGAGGCCCAAGTACCCGCGGCAGGCAAGGGCCCCAAACGTAGTGAGGCGACATCAAGATGGCCTTTCGCCAAACCACCTGGTTTTGCAAGGGGGTCACTTTGGTTTTTGGCCCGGTGCGCGGCGGCCATCTAGGGAAACCTACCAAACCCAGGCATTTTTGAAAACTAGACACCCGGCGGCTTCCAGGGAGGTATGGCTTGCGTGGATCCCCCAACGTTTCCTTACCCAGAATCCCCTGCAAACCTCAATTTTTGCTCAAAAAATCACTTTTTTCACACATTTTGGGGTGGGAAAGTAGTGGCATCACCGGGCTCACACAAATTTACCACCACCCAGCGTTCCCCCAGGTCTCCCGGTAAAAATGGTGCCTCACTTGTGTGGGAGGCCCAAGTACCCGCGGCAGGCAAGGGCCCCAAACGTAGTGAGGCGACATCAAGATGGCCTATCGCCAAACCACCTGGTTTTGCAAGGGGGGTCACTTTGGTTTTTGGCCCGGTGCGCGGCGGCCATCTAGGGAAACCTACCAAACCCAGGCATTTTTGAAAACTAGACACCCGGCGGCTTCCAGGGAGGTATGGCTTGCGTGGATCCCCCAACGTTTCCTTACCCAGAATCCCCTGCAAACCTCAAATTTTGCTCAAAAAATCACTTTTTTCACACATTTTGGGGTGGGAAAGTAGTGGCATCACCGGGCTCACACAAATTTACCACCCCCCAGCGTTCCCCCAGGTCTCCCGGTAAAAATGGTGCCTCACTTGTGTGGGAGGCCCAAGTACCCGCGGCAGGCAAGGGCCCCAAACGTAGTGAGGCGACATCAAGATGGTCTATCGCCAAACCACCTGGTTTTGCAAGGGGGGTCACTTTGGTTTTTGGCCCGGTGCGAGGCGGCCATCTAGGGAAACCTACCAAACCCAGGCATTTTTGAAAACTAGACACCCGGCGGCTTCCAGGGAGGTATGGCTTGCGTGGATCCCCCAACGTTTCCTTACCCAGAATCCCCTGCAAACCTCAAATTTTGCTCAAAAAATCACTTTTTTCACACATTTTGGGGTGGGAAAGTAGTGGCATCACCGGGCTCACACAAATTTACCACCACCCAGCGTTCCCCCAGGTCTCCCGGTAAAAATGGTGCCTCACTTGTGTGGGAGGCCCAAGTACCCGCGGCAGGCAAGGGCCCCAAACGTAGTGAGGCGACATCAAGATGGCCTATCGCCAAACCACCTGGTTTTGCAAGGGGGGTCACTTTGGTTTTTGGCCCGGTGCGCGGCGGCCATCTAGGGAAACCTACCAAACCCAGGCATTTTTGAAAACTAGACACCCGGCGGCTTCCAGGGAGGTATGGCTTGCGTGGATCCCCCAACGTTTCCTTACCCAGAATCCCCTGCAAACCTCAAATTTTGCTCAAAAAATCACTTTTTTCACACATTTTGGGGTGGGAAAGTAGTGGCATCACCGGGCTCACACAAATTTACCACCACCCAGCGTTCCCCCAGGTCTCCCGGTAAAAATGGTGCCTCACTTGTGTGGGAGGCCCAAGTACCCGCGGCAGGCAAGGGCCCCAAACGTAGTGAGGCGACATCAAGATGGCCTATCGCCAAACCACCTGGTTTTGCAAGGGGGGTCACTTTGGTTTTTGGCCCGGTGCGCGGCGGCCATCTAGGGAAACCTACCAAACCCAGGCATTTTTGAAAACTAGACACCCGGCGGCTTCCAGGGAGGTATGGCTTGCGTGGATCCCCCAACGTTTCCTTACCCAGAATCCCCTGCAAACCTCAAATTTTGCTCAAAAAATCACTTTTTTCACACATTTTGGGGTGGGAAAGTAGTGGCATCACCGGGCTCACACAAATTTACCACCACCCAGCGTTCCCCCAGGTCTCCCGGTAAAAATGGTGCCTCACTTGTGTGGGAGGCCCAAGTACCCGCGGCAGGCAAGGGCCCCAAACGTAGTGAGGCGACATCAAGATGGCCTATCGCCAAACCACCTGGTTTTGCAAGGGGGGTCACTTTGGTTTTTGGCCCGGTGCGCGGCGGCCATCAAGGGAAACCTACCAAACCCAGGCATTTTTGAAAACTAGACACCCGGCGGCTTCCAGGGAGGTATGGCTTGCGTGGATCCCCCAACGTTTACTTACCCAGAATCCCCTGCAAACCTCAATTTTTGCTCAAAAAATCACTTTTTTCACACATTTTGGGGTGGGAAAGTAGTGGCATCACCGGGCTCACACAAATTTACCACCACCCAGCGTTCCCCCAGGTCTCCCGGTAAAAATGGTGCCTCACTTGTGTGGGAGGCCCAAGTACCCGCGGCAGGCAAGGACAACAAACGTAGTGAGGCAACATCAACATTGCCTTTCCCAAATGTCGCCTCACTACGTTTGGGGCCCTTGCCTGCCGCGGGTACTTGGGCCTCCCACACAAGTGAGGCACCATTTTTACCGGGAGACCTGGGGGAACGCTGGGTGGTGGTAAATTTGTGTGAGCCCGGTGATGCCACTACTTTCCCACCCCAAAATGTGTGAAAAAAGTGATTTTTTGAGCAAAAATTGAGGTTTGCAGGGGATTCTGGGTAAGGAAACGTTGGGGGATCCACGCAAGCCATACCTCCCTGGAAGCCGCTGGGTGTCTAGTTTTCAAAAATGCCTGGGTTTGGTAGGTTTCCCTAGATGGCCGCCGCGCACCGGGCCAAAAACCAAAGTGACCCCCCTTGCAAAACCAGGTGGTTTGGCGATAGGCCATCTTGATGTCGCCTCACTACGTTTGGGGCCCTTGCCTGCCGCGGGTACTTGGGCCTCCCACACAAGTGAGGCACCATTTTTACCGGGAGACCTGGGGGAACGCTGGGTGGTGGTAAATTTGTGTGAGCCCAGTGATGCCACTACTTTCCCACCCCAAAATGTGTGAAAAAAGTGATTTTTTGAGCAAAATTTGAGGTTTGCAGGGGATTCTGGGTAAGGAAACGTTGGGGGATCCACGCAAGCCATACCTCCCTGGAAGCCGCCGGGTGTCTAGTTTTCAAAAATGCCTGGGTTTGGTAGGTTTCCCTAGATGGCCGCCGCGCACCGGGCCAAAAACCAAAGTGACCCCCCTTGCAAAACCAGGTGGTTTGGCGATAGGCCATCTTGATGTCGCCTCACTACGTTTGGGGCCCTTGCCTGCCGCGGGTACTTGGGCCTCCCACACAAGTGAGGCACCATTTTTACCGGGAGACCTGGGGGAACGCTGGGTGGTGGTAAATTTGTGTGAGCCCAGTGATGCCACTACTTTCCCACCCCAAAATGTGTGAAAAAAGTGATTTTTTGAGCAAAATTTGAGGTTTGCAGGGGATTCTGGGTAAGGAAACGTTGGGGGATCCACGCAAGCCATACCTCCCTGGAAGCCGCCGGGTGTCTAGTTTTCAAAAATGCCTGGGTTTGGTAGGTTTCCCTAGATGGCCGCCGCGCACCGGGCCAAAAACCAAAGTGACCCCCCTTGCAAAACCAGGTGGTTTGGCGATAGGCCATCTTGATGTCGCCTCACTACGTTTGGGGCCCTTGCCTGCCGCGGGTACTTGGGCCTCCCACACAAGTGAGGCACCATTTTTACCGGGAGACCTGGGGGAACGCTGGGTGGTGGTAAATTTGTGTGAGCCCGGTGATGCCACTACTTTCCCACCCCAAAATGTGTGAAAAAAGTGATTTTTTGAGCAAAAATTGAGGTTTGCAGGGGATTCTGGGTAAGGAAACGTTGGGGGATCCACGCAAGCCATACCTCCCTGGAAGCCGCCGGGTGTCTAGTTTTCAAAAATGCCTGGGTTTGGTAGGTTTCCCTAGATGGCCGCCGCGCACCGGGCCAAAAACCAAAGTGACCCCCCTTGCAAAACCAGGTGGTTTGGCGATAGGCCATCTTGATGTCGCCTCACTACGTTTGGGGCCCTTGCCTGCCGCGGGTACTTGGGCCTCCCACACAAGTGAGGCACCATTTTTACCGGGAGACCTGGGGGAACGCTGGGTGGTGGTAAATTTGTGTGAGCCCAGTGATGCCACTACTTTCCCACCCCAAAATGTGTGAAAAAAGTGATTTTTTGAGCAAAATTTGAGGTTTGCAGGGGATTCTGGGTAAGGAAACGTTGGGGGATCCACGCAAGCCATACCTCCCTGGAAGCCGCCGGGTGTCTAGTTTTCAAAAATGCCTGGGTTTGGTAGGTTTCCCTAGATGGCCGCCGCGCACCGGGCCAAAAACCAAAGTGACCCCCCTTGCAAAACCAGGTGGTTTGGCGATAGGCCATCTTGATGTCGCCTCACTACGTTTGGGGCCCTTGCCTGCCGCGGGTACTTGGGCCTCCCACACAAGTGAGGCACCATTTTTACCGGGAGACCTGGGGGAACGCTGGGTGGTGGTAAATTTGTGTGAGCCCGGTGATGCCACTACTTTCCCATCCCAAAATGTGTGAAAAAAGTGATTTTTTGAGCAAAATTTGAGGTTTGCAGGGGATTCTGGGTAAGGAAACGTTGGGGGATCCACGCAAGCCATACCTCCCTGGAAGCCGCCGGGTGTCTAGTTTTCAAAAATGCCTGGGTTTGGTAGGTTTCCCTAGATGGCCGCCGCGCACCGGGCCAAAAACCAAAGTGACCCCCCTTGCAAAACCAGGTGGTTTGGCGATAGGCCATCTTGATGTCGCCTCACTACGTTTGGGGCCCTTGCCTGCCGTGGGTACTTGGGCCTCCCACACAAGTGAGGCACCATTTTTACCGGGAGACCTGGGGGAACGCTGGGTGGTGGTAAATTTGTGTGAGCCCGGTGATGCCACTACTTTCCCACCCCAAAATGTGTGAAAAAAGTGATTTTTTGAGCAAAATTTGAGGTTTGCAGGGGATTCTGGGTAAGGAAACGTTGGGGAATCCACGCAAGCCATACCTCCCTGGAAGCCGCCGGGTGTCTAGTTTTCAAAAATGCCTGGGTTTGGTAGGTTTCCCTAGATGGCCACCGCGCACCGGGCCAAAAACCAAAGTGACCCCCCTTGCAAAACCAGGTGGTTTGGCGATAGGCCATCTTGATGTCGCCTCACTACGTTTGGGGCCCTTGCCTGCCGCGGGTACTTGGGCCTCCCACACAAGTGAGGCACCATTTTTACCGGGAGACCTGGGGGAACGCTGGGTGGTGGTAAATTTGTGTGAGCCCGGTGATGCCACTACTTTCCCACCCCAAAATGTGTGAAAAAAGTGATTTTTTGAGCAAAAATTGAGGTTTGCAGGGGATTCTGGGTAAGGAAACGTTGGGGGATCCACGCAAGCCATACCTCCCTGGAAGCCGCCGGGTGTCTAGTTTTCAAAAATGCCTGGGTTTGGTAGGTTTCCCTAGATGGCCGCCGCGCACCGGGCCATAAACCAAAGTGACCCCCCTTGCAAAACCAGGTGGTTTGGCGAAAGGCCATCTTGATGTCGCCTCACTACGTTTGGGGCCCTTGCCTGCCGCGGGTACTTGGGCCTCCCACACAAGTGAGGCACCATTTTTACCGGGAGACCTGGGGGAACGCTGGGTGGTGGTAAATTTGTGTGAGCCCGGTGATGCCACTACTTTCCCACCCCAAAATGTGTGAAAAAAGTGATTTTTTGAGCAAAATTTGAGGTTTGCAGGGGATTCTGGGTAAGGAAACGTTGGGGGATCCACGCAAGCCATACCTCCCTGGAAGCCGCCGGGTGTCTAGTTTTCAGAAATGCGTGGGTTGGAAAGGTTTCCCTAGATGGCCGCCGAGCCCTGGGCAAAAAACCAAAGTAACCCCCCTTGCAAAACCAGATTACCTATTGTTACTACAGCGTGAGAATTTAGGAATAATACTGCAAAGAAAATGTGGCAGACAATTTGAGGTTTACAGGACAATGGGGATAAAAAATATTTTTCAAATCACTAGAGAGACATCACCATGAACTCCCAAGGGTTTTCGACAATATCTACAGTTGGTGGGTTAATCTTACATGGAAAGTGTACCTTGGCAGAGAAACAAAAAACAAAGATTCCTGCACAACCATCTATTCCTCAAACACACACACATACTGGTTGGATTTGGCACGAGGGCAAGTCATGGTTCAGTGTATTAAATTTTATTAACAAGAGATTTCACAAAAATGAAATGCACTGTCAATAATTAAATTCACAAAAAACCAAACCAATGACTTGCAGCTCGTGAGCTGTAAAGCCACGTCAAGGCACCAACCGCTTTACAGGCCATTCACACACCTTTCATACGTGATACAAACAAGACCATTCGCACCACCAGGTACAAAAGCAACACAGTACAAAAATCACCAAAAAGGGACAAGGAACACCCTGCTTCAGAAAGACAAATATTACTGCACAGTCATCTAACCCGCAAGCACACACACATACTGGTTGGATTTGGCACGAGGGTGAGTGATGGTTCAGTAGATAAAATTGTATTACCAAGTGATTTCACAAAACATGAAATGCACTGGTAATAATTGAAAGGGCAAGAAACTGAACCATTGACTCACAGCTCGTGAGCTGTAAAGCCACGACAAGGCACCAACCTCTTTACAGGCCATTCATACACCTTTCATACGTGTGAGACATACAAAACCATTCACACCGCCAGCCGCGGGCCCATCACATAACAAAACTCACACCAGCACACAGCGCCATTCAAGGGCCCATCACTTTCACACGCCCACAATCCAGACACAGCAACTACACAGGCTGAAGGATTGCGTGGAGTGGCACTCAGCTAGCAGTGTGTGTAGTGACCAGTAGAAAGTCACTACTCACACACAGCCAGCCAAGCACCAGTCGACACACACCGCTAGCCAAACGCCAGTCCACGCACACCGCTAGCCAAGCGCCAGTCCAGGCACACCGCCATCCAATCGCCAGTCCAGGCACACCGGCAGCCAATCGCCAATCCACCTACACCGCCAGCCAAGCTCCAGTCCACGGACACCACCAGACAAGCACCATTCCACGCACACCGCCAGCCAAGCTCCAGTCCACACACACCACCAGACAAGCTCCAGTCCACGGACACCACCAGCCAAGCTCCAGTCCACGGACACCACCAGCCAAACACCAGTCCGCACACACCACCTGTCCACACACACTGCCAGCCAAGTACCAGTCCACGCACACCACCAGCCAAGCACCATTCCACGCACACCACCAGCCAAGCACCATTCCACGCACACCGCCAGCCAAGCACCATTCCACGCACACCACCAGCCACGCACCAGTCCACGCACACCGCCAGCCAAGCACCATTCCACGCACACCACCAGCCACGCACCAGTCCACGCACACCGCCAGTCCATGCACACCGCCAGTCCACGCACACCGTCAGCCAAGCACCATTCCACGCACACCACCAACCAAGTGCCAGTCCACACACACCAACAGCCAAGCGCAAGCCTACACACACCGCCATCACATTTTGGATTTTTTTAGAAAAAAATAAAAACACAAACAAATTGCAAATAGATACAAATCTTCTAACAGAAAATCAGCAACTAAATACATTGCACTAACACCAACCTTGAAACAGAATCATATTTTCCAAAGAATACAGACCAGGCAGTTCACTTTACCACTCATGAATCTTCCCAGAAGTTTTTACGCGTGTGGTACGCTCGGAAACAAGCAGAGAGACACAGTGCAGGATGAGAGGGACAATCGGGGCAGTACATATGACTCTCCTTCCGCAAACCTCTTCGCCAACAGACTCTACATCTCCTACTGGGAAAATCTTTTGCGGGTGTGGGAGGAATGTGATCTGGAAAGTGGCGTTCTTTCAATCTAGCAACATCCTCCACCAGTCCAACTCTAGGAACACTTGCCTGTTCCACTACAACAAGGCTGCCTATTACAGACTCCTGAAACTTAGCAAAAGTCATCTTTGACTCAGGGCAAGAATCCTGGAACACAACAAAAGCATTAAACATTGCCAAGTGGAAAAGATGGATAGCCAACTTCTTGTACCAAATGTAAGCCTTACGAAGAGCAGTGTAAGGTTCCAACCTCTGATCTACTCTGTCAATACCACCCATGTACCTATTATAGTCTAAAACACATACAGGTTTGCGCGCTTCAGCGACCTGACTCCAAACAGTCACAGGTGCAGTGCTTTCATCATGGATGGAAGTCAGCATGTAGACATCTCTCCTGTCTGTAAAGTTCACAGCAAGAAGCTCCTGGCAACGCAACGCACTGCACTGTCCCCGCACAAGCTTTTGACAAACAAGTTCTTTCGGAAAACCTTTACGGTTACAGCGGACTGTGCCACAAGCAAAAGTGTCCACTTTGGCCAATTCCCTGAACAACCGTACACCAGTGTAGAAGTTATCTACATATAAATGGTGGCCTTTGTTAAAAAATCCTCTTCCAAGTTCCCAAACAATTTTCTCAGTCACTCCAAAAGTGGACGGACAACCAGGGAGGTTAAACCTAGATTCCTTACCGGTGTACACCCTGAAATTAGAGACATATCCAGTCCTACTGTCACACAGCATATACAGCTTTATTCCATAGCGTGCCCTCTTACTAGGAATGTATTGCCTAAAAACCAAGCGGCCCTTGAACAACACCAAAGACTCATCCACTGCAATTTCTCTACCAGGGGCATAAATCTCAGAAAATCGATCAACAAAGTGATCAAGGACAGGCCTAATCTTAAAAAGACGGTCACAATCAGGGTGATCTCGTGGCAACGCTAAACCATTATCTACAAAGTGCATCATCCGAAGCAGAAGCAAATACCTGTCACGACTCATGACTGCCGGAAAAATAGACGTTGCCATCAAGGGACTGCTAGACCAATATGAAGCCAATGATGGCTTCCTTAGCAAGCCCATCAAAAAAGTTAAACCCAAGAACTTCTTCATCTCTTCAACATTTGTGGGAGTCCACCGGGTAGCTCTAGAGTGTGGCTTAAGACTGGCACTGTTGTCCCTCAAAAACTGTTCGGCATACAAATTAGTCTGCTCAACAATCTCTGCCAAAAACACATCGTCCATAAACAACTGAAAAAAATTTACAGGCAAAAAGTTCTCGGTATTCACTCTAGACCCTGGAACACCAGTAAACTCAGGAAATTCCGGCTGCACCATGCCAGGGGCAACCCAGAGGTCATCACTTTCAACAGGAAGACTTGCAGCCCCAGCCTGCAGCCCAGATGTCTCTTGCCGCACTACACCAACGGAAAGGCTTGCAGCCCCAGCCTGCAGCCCAGATGCCTCTTGCCGCACTACACCAACGGGAAGCCTTGCAGTCCCAGCCTGCAGCCCAGATGTCTCTTGCCGCACTACACCAACGGGAAGCCTTGCAGCCGCAGGCTGCAGCCCAGATGCCTCTTGCCGCACTATCGGCACATCAGTCTCCTCCTCTAACACAGGCACTTCATCCGCACTAAGAGTATCTTCATCATCCGATGACCCCATACGGAGAGAAAACTCACTGCCAGAATCGTCCCCTGCCCCCTCTCCCTCAGAAGCAGAGTCAGTCTCTGACCCAATATCAGAGGAAGACTCAAACAGCAAACCAACAACCTGCTGAGCAGTCATCCTGCGGCTAGCCATTATACCTACTAAGATGGAAGACTGCACAAACAAGTCAACAACAACCAACAATGTGCAAACCAAGTAAGTAAAGAAATGTGTACCTTATATCAATAAGATCAATGTGTACCTTATATCAATAAGATCAATGTACTCAAAAACTATACAATCCAAAATCAAAAGAGACAGCTGCACTCACCAGAAACAAACTCTGCAGTGACACAGCAAAGACCAACGATATCAAACTAGAAAGAAGAAAAAAAAACAAATTACTCACAAGACAACAAAATACACATCGTGCACCAATGCAAAAAGTTTTTGAAACTCAAAAACCAAACATACTGCTATTATTACACCATTTGCAAAAAAAAACAGGCAGAGAAATCAAACACATTTGCATTGTACAAAAAAACAGTCTCTTACCAAACTACACAAACAGCAAAACCACCAGAACCAAAACGTCACCGTGAACAGAAGAAAAGCCTTCACCTAGAACAAAAAAGTAAACAAAAAAAACATTACAATTGGAAATCACAAAAAATATAACAATAAACATTATAACATGCCATGTCACTACCCAAATGGTCAATCGGTTTGTGTGCCAGGTCAGGCAGAAAACAGCAGGAAAAAAAAGGCTATTCAGTCCCGGGGCAGGTGAGCCAAATACATATAACAAATTGCACCCTGGAAGCGAGGGGTCACTTCTATTTCTAATTGAACTAATTCCCTGGTGTCTAGTGGGCTTTTCTGCCCCCAATGGGAGCAGAAACGGCAAAAAAATAAAACCGATCTGCCCACAGAGGGGGCAGAAAAGTCTTCAAAACATTTAGGGGCCCAAGGAAGCGACCCTTGCCCAAGGGGTCGCTTCCTACAATAATATTTATATCCCTGGTGTCTAGTGGGCTTTTCTGCCCCCCCCCCAAGGAGCAGAAACGGACAGAAAGACGACCAATCTGCCCCCAGGGGGGGCAGAAAAGTATTCTAAATAAATAGGCCGCAAAGGAAGCGACCCTTGCCCAAGGGGTCGCTTCCTACATAAAGAAAAAGACATCCCTGGTGTCTAGTGGGCTTTTCTGCCCCCCCTGGGGGCAGAAACGGGCAGAAAGACGACCGATCTGCCCCCAGGGGGGGCAGAAAAGTCTTCTATTCACTTTACCACCCTAGGAAGCGACCCTTGCCCAAGGGGTCGCTTCCTACATAACGAAATAGACATCCCTGGTGTCTAGTGGGCTTTTCTGCCCCCCCTAGGGGCAGAAACGGGCAGAAAGAAGACCGATCTGCCCCCAGGGGGGGCAGAAAAGTCTTCAAATTATTGGGCCCCCCAAGGAAGCGACCCTTGCCTAAGGGGTCGCTTCCTACATAGCATAAACGACATCCCTGGTGTCTAGTGGGCTTTTCTGCCCCCCCTGGGGGCAGAAACGCGCAGAAAGCGGACCGATCTGCCCCCAGGGGGGGCAGAAAAGACTTCCAAAAATTTTGCCCCAAGGAAGCGACCCTTGCCTAAGGGGTCGCTTCCTACATAGTAAAAACGACATCCCTGGTGTCTAGTGGGCTTTTCTGCCCCCCCTGGGGGCAGAAACGCGCAGAAAGCGGGCCGATCTGCCCCCAGGGGGGGCAGAAAAGACTTCGCCAAATTTTCATCCCCAAGGAAGCGACCCTTGCCTAAGGGGTCGCTTCCCAAATTCGAAATACTAAATCCCTGGTGTCTAGTGGGGCATCCCTACTCCACGATCGCGACGCTGTGCGCGATCGTGGAGCAGGAATGCCCTGTATTGAGACATCGGGGGAGAGGAAATACTCTTTCCTCTCCCCCGATGCCTCAATACTACAGATTTCACCGCCGCGGCCCCCACCGGACGACAAACACCTACCTCTGCTCCCCTTGGACGCTCTGGAAGAAATGGATTCCAGCGCGTCCAACGCTTCCTGATGACGCCGGCGCGCGCTGTGCGCGCTGACGTCATCAGAAAGCGTGGGGGGGCTCGGGGGGGGTCGGGGGTGGCAGCGGAAGCTCTTCCGCTGCCACCCCCGTAAAGGGGGGCAAGATCGAGGCACAAGGGGGGGAGCGCCAGCGCTTCCCCCGGGGGCTGTCCTCATGACGGAACGGTTCCGTCATGAGCACAGCCCAACCGATGCTCATGACGGAACCGTTCCGTCATGAGCATCGAAGGGGTTAAAGAAATATGGACAGTATATCAGTTTAATGATGCAACGTTGTAGAGCTGATGGAACAAAATTGGACACTTTAATAAAGAAGTTTATAGGAAATCAATTATCAATATCAGGAAAGACTTTTGTTGCAGTTGCAATAATTTTCCATGATGGACCTTCTATAACTTCTGGTCATTACACAGTTTATCTAAAATGTGAAAAAGGCTGGACACTGTGTAATGATTCTCAATTGATTTTCAAGCAACGTTTGTCTGCAGAATTACCAAATTCCTACTTAATTTTTCTAAAACCAAAATTTTAGGTACAAATTGCAGCATCTGAAGAAACCATTATTTCGATTTTATAGGATTACCATTGGATATTTCACCTAAAAAGGATTTAAAAATTACCATTTGGCCTCATGGAAAGGTAAATGTTTCTATTGTGGACGTCTTTGACAGATATTATTTTGGTGTATGTGCTTAAGCAACAAGATTTCCAGACGTTATTTATTGCAAATAGTTATTGTTCTTAGAAGATATTTTTAATATATATGTTACATTTCTATCAAGGTATGTTTTACTGAGGATAGATTCAGGGCTTTTTTAAACAATCTTTCAGATTGTTTATTTTTTTGCCCGCTGTTAAGTGATGAATGCAATTGATATCACTATTTTCAGTGAAATTCAATATATTCTGAAAACAGCAAAAAAATGGCAAAAAATTACTTTGTTAAATATGAAAATATGTGTACTGTATTCTAAAATGTATTGTTAAATATTACTACTTTTTTTCTTTTTTTTCAGATCTAGAAAGAAAATTTAGGAAATTGAATCCATTTTTCTTGTAATTAAAAAAAACATTTATTTCTAATTAAGTTATTTTGTTGGTCAGGTAAGTTTAAAATATCTGTATTTCTCACCCCTTCACTTTCATGCTCCCTTTTCTTCACTTCTCCTCACTCTGCTTTTCTCATTCCCCTTCCCTCTCTCTTCTTCCTTTACTGCTCTTTCGTAACTCCCTCACTCCTTCTCTACTACTCCCCTAGGTTTACTGCCTCCATCACTATTTTTTCAACCATGTTTCTCTCCCTGTCTCCATATGTCTCAGTCATTCTAACTGCCTTACTCCTTCTCAGTTCCTTGCTCTCTTTCTCTGTTTCTGTCTCTCTCCCTTTGTCTGTCTTACCCTTAATTTCCTTAACATCTCTGTTTCTACCACTCCTCCTCTCTCCATCACTCATTTTCCATCTATGTTAATTTTTTAACCTTCTCCGTCATTCTCCTTCCCTCACCTTCCCTAAATGTCACTATCCTTTACTCATAGTCACTCCTATTCTCCTACTTCACTTCCTCCTGTCTGTATCTCACACCCCTTCATCTTTTTGCATGCTTTCCTTCACTCTCCCTCACTCTCCTTTGCTCATTGAAATCCTGACTCCCTTTCTCTCACTCCAGTTTCCTAAATCCCTCCATCCCCTCACTCCCCATCTGACACTTTCCCTTAGCCCCTTTTCTAATCCTCATACCCCTTATCTCACCATCACTCCACTTCTCTTACTTTCAATCCCTTTACCCTGCTGTACTTCATCCGCTTCATCTGTTACTCCCTTTTCCTATCTCCGTCCCTTACTCCCCTTTTCTCACTCCCCCTCCATCACTCTCCATTACTCACTGCCATTCCCTTACTCATTCACTCTTCTTACCTGTATGCTCTACCCTTAGTCCTTTTGTTGCAGTCAGTCTTTCACTTCCCTTTCATGACTGATCATACTTTCCTTTTCTCACTCATTCTGTCTGTCCTTTCCTCCTCTTCAGTCATTTCAATCATTCATGTATACACTACACATTCATTCAATAAAATTACAACACAGTATATTAGGAATATAGCTCTTCTTGGAGAAGTGAAGTGAGTTCTGAAAAGAACTGTTTTTTTTGTCTTTTTTGCTTTGTATTTTTTTTTAGTTTGTTAACAATTTTGTATTTTTTTTGTATTTTTTTAGAGCACCAAAAAAAAACTGGTAATGAAAAACTGTTCAACAGGAACAAAAAAAAAAATGAAAAAAATTATGGGCTGGAGCATGTGTGCTGCTGTAATCTGTTTTCAATCATGTTTATACTGCTCTCACCGTAGCAAAGCACAGCATTGCACACATTGCAATGTATGTGCACCTTCTGGAAAAGGGGGCGGATGTCCAGTGGCCTGGTACACGGTGAATCTGCGGCCGCAGATGATGTGCTCGGCTGAGCAGGTGGAGGGTTGTCCCTTAGGGCTCTAGTTGTTTCTGGAGCATGATGTACAGGATGCACTGTCTTGAAGTGCCTCACCATTGAATAAATACTAAAGGAGTATTTTTTGCTGGGATCTCCTCTAGATAAGACACTTCCACAAATAGTGCATGTCACCTTCGGCGCATTGACCTTCTTTTGGCCCTCTGGAAAGGTGAAGTAATTCCAGATGAAAGGGTGTTTTTGTTTGCTCTTCCTTGGTGGTTTCACAAAGGTCTCCTCCTCACTCCCTGAAGTTGACTGCTGTTCTGCCATTTTCAAGTAAGATTTCACTCGAGTAGCTGTTCAGCTCCTTGTCCCAGGAAATAAGAAGAAATAGTGAGGGGAGTGGGTGTGGTGTTTGAAGATTCTGGAACAGAAACTACTATGAACCAATGAAAAGTGTTGTTTCGTAATCACATGACTTGCCGTGCACGCACGGTGCTCGCACGCATGCGCGCACGGTGCACGCACGCATCAGAAATGAATTACTTTTAACCCGATTTCTAAAACATGAAAAGGAGGCAGGGAAGACACTCCCTGACCCCCTAGACCTTCTCAGGGGGTCCCTAAAGGACCTCGTAAATAAAAAAAAAACATTTCCTTTAATAAAAAAAATTGCCGGTGCGCGCAAGGTGCGCGCACGGTGCGCGCACCGTGAAAAAACCTTAAAAAAACAAACATTTTAAACTGTTTATAAGTTTATAGTAGATATTAACTATGCTGTTCAACTTTATCCAAATTAAAAAAAAAAGAGCTGAGCCATTCCATATTACAGGATACAGTCAATCTATAACTATATACATAGGTAGTTTATTGTAAAATAAATATATAAAAAATATAATACATAGATGAATTAGCATTTAAAAAACCTTACAAATTCACTTAAAAAACCATAGGTTTCACACACGTTATAGTTAGGAGTTAGCATTTGAAAAACCTTACAAATTCACTGAAAAAACCATATATATATATATATATATATATATGTTTAGAGGTTTATAGAAGATATTAACTATGCTGTTCAACTATATCCAAAATAAAAATAAAAACTGAGCCATTCCATATTGCAGGATACAGTAAATATATAATTATATACATAGGTAGCTTATTGTAAAATAAATAATTAAAAAATATAATAAAACATTCATAAATTAGCATTTAAAAAACCTTGCAAATTCACTTAAAAAACCATAGGTTTCACACACATTAAAGTTAGGAGTTAGCATTTGAAAAACCTTACAAATTCACTGAAAAAACCATAGGTTTCACACACGTTATAGTTAGAAATTAGCATTTAAAAAACCTTGCAAATTCACTTAAAAAACCATAGGTTTCACACACGTTATAGTTAGGAATTAGCATTTAAAAAACTTTGCAAATTCACTGAAAAAACCATAGGTTTCACACACGTTATAGTTAGGAATTAGCATTTAAAAAACCTTGCAAATTCACTGAAAAAACCATAGGTTTCACACATGTTATAGTTAGCTGGACATTTCACTCGTACAAAACCATTGAAATTCCCCCGTTATAGTTAGTTCAGCTAACTATAACTCGCGCGACCGCAATCCACTGCTGAGGACGTCACATATTACATCACTCATGACATGGTCAGTGACATCACTCATGACATCACTGATGACATCTCAAATGACATCACTGATGACCTTCAAATCCCTAGTAAATAATAGGGCAGGGCAGTTCAGAGGCCAGCAGCCCTTTATGCACTTGCGTGTGTGAACTGCTGAAGTCTGAGGTCAGTTTAAAAGCAGCCCTGTGTTGCAGAACTGTTTTTAACATGTAAGTTGTGCTCAAACCCGACTTTGGGGCACTAAATAATTTGTAAACTACAATATTGGGCATATTAGGTACACCCAGGGTCTCCATTAGGTGTCCCAGGGTTGGGGTGTCAGGTACTTATAAGGTAGAGCCTTAAAAAAGAAGTTTTTATAATCCCTGGGGATAGGTAAATGGCACATTTCACTTCCCTATTGTAGCAAAGTGCTTCCCAAAATCGGCTTTTGTGCTAGTAGCACTGTGGAGTGAGGATCTGCAATATCTTTACATATTCAGAACCCCTAAAGTCTCCCCTAGGTGTTCCAGGGTGGGAGGCCCTGTAGGTATAGGCAGGATCCTTTTTTAAAATATGTTTTATAAGCCCTGGTGTTGGAGAAATTATCCAGTTCATTTTCCCCATTGTAAATCACCAGCCACATAGGTTACCATGGCAATCAGTTATTATTTAATAACTAATGCCAGGCTTTACAGAAAAATATCGTTCAAGGGCTTAGAAAAATTATATTGGTAAATCCAACAATATGCTGTTGTTGAATTTACAATAAAATGTACAGAAAATAGATTATAAGATTTTCTTGTCTGTAAGTCAAAATTCAGCCTTCCAGTGATCTGTCCTGATTGGTCAGAGTTAAGTGAATTAGCCAGGCTGATTTGATGAAGTGATAAGTATCACCTGCGGTGAAGAGCCATTCTGGAAGGCGAGGGTTCTGCTGCATAGGAATGCCAGAGCAAGGGGTAGGAGTCGTAAACCATGGGCTTCAAAGGCCCAGGGGGACAGGCAGAGAAATCCTGGTCCATCTACGCCAACCCCCTGTGAACCCAGCCAGATGGCAGGCTTGAGGAAAGAATGTGCAGATGCCTGGAGGAGGGAGACTATGGAGATGAGCTATCCTGAGGTTGGTTTAGCCAGCTCTTGCCTCTCTGCTGAGACCTCAGCCATATTGAAGTCTGGAGAAGGAATATGCTACTTACCAGTATGCATCTGTTCTTGGCATGTAGAGCTGCAGAGCCACACACTTAGGATAGTAGAGATCGCCATCTGGTGTTGGGCTCGGATGCTTGCAGGTTGTTGTTGTCTTCGGAAGAAGTCTTTGGTCATGAGATAGGTGACTCCTCCCTTGGACTACAGTGCGCATGGGCATCCACTCCATCCTCAGATTGTTTTTCGCCATGATGGGAAATGATTGAGTTTGTAAAAATAAAGAAAGGATGTCCATGTGTAATGTCTAAGTAAGACGATGCTGGAACAGATACAGGTCCCGGGGAGGTGGGTGGGCGTGTGTGGCTCTGCAGCTCTACATGCCAAGAACAGATGCATACTGGTAAGTAGCATATTCCGTTCGAGGCATATGAGCTGCAGATCACACACTTAGGATAGACTATATAGCAGTGTCTCCCCTAGCGGTGGTCACCTGTATCAGTTGCAGCAGTTTGGAATAAAGTTTTAAGAACAGCCTGACCCACAGAAGCTTGTTGTTTCGCTTGCATGTCAACACAGTAGTGTTTAGTGAAGGTGTGTGTTGTAGACCATGTGGCTGCCTTACAAATATCTTCTAAGGGAATGTTTCCTAAGAATGCCATGGAAGCCCCTATTTTGCGTGTGGAATGCGCTCTAGGGGGAACTGTTAGAGTGCGTTTAGCCTTGTGGTAGCATATTTGGATACATTTAACCATCTACCTGGCTATTCCGGATTTGGAAATGGGGTTGCCTTTATGTGGTGGAGAGAAAGCAACAAACAATTGTTTGATTTTGCGAAAAGATTTGGTTCTATCAATGTAATAAAGCAGGGCTCTTTTAATGTCTAAGGTATGAAGAGCTCTTTCAGCTACAGAGTCTGGATTTGGGAAGAACACTGGTAGCTCGACTGATTGGTTAAGATGGAACGGAGAAATGACTTTTGGTAGGAATTTAGGATTTGTTCTAAGAACCACTTTGTTACGGTGTAGCTGTAGGAATGGTTCTTGTATGGTTAAAGCCTGGATCTCACTTACCCTTCTAAGGGATGTGATAGCAATAAGGAACGCTACTTTCCATGTAAGGAACTGTAGTTCGCATTTATGCAGAGGTTCAAATGGGGGACCCATGAGCCTTGTGAGAACAATATTTAGGTTCCACACTGGAGAGGGTGGTAATCTGGGAGGAATAATCCTTTTAAGACCTTCCGTGAAGGCTTTGATCGCTGATACGTCGATTTTGTAAGTAGGCTGCTAATGCTGCTAGGTGGAGACGTATGGATGAGTAGTAAGTAGCAAATGATGTTCTGGATGGATGCATCCAGTGGGCGTATATCATTGTTAGTGCAGTAAATGGCAAATCTTTTCCATTTTGCAGCGTAGCAGGCTCTAGTAGTAGGCCGTCTGGCCTCTTTTATAATATTCATGCAGTCTGGTGGTAGGTTGAGGTAACCGAACTCTAGGACTTCAGGAGCCAGATCGCTAGGTTCAGTTGATGTGGATCTGGGTGTCTGATTTCTCCATGGTTCTGGGTTAATAAGGACGGGGAGAGGCGCAGTTTTTGGTGTGGAACTAGAGAGAGTTCCAGCAGTGTTGTGGACCAGGGTTGACGTGCCCATGTGGGAGCTATTAGTATCAGCTTGAGAGACTGTTGCTTGAGTTTGCGTACCACGAATAGAATGAGTGGGAGAGGCGGAAAAGCGTACGAAAATCTGCCTGACCAGTTCATCCATATTGCATTGCCCTTCGACTGTGGGTGGGGAAACCTGGCGGCGAAGGTTGGGCATTTTGCGTTTTCCTGTGTGGCGAACAGGTCTATGTCTGGTTGGCCCCATTTTTGGAAGAATGGGAGTAGGACTTGTGGGTGTAATTTCCATTCGTGGATCTGTTGAGTTTGTAGACTCAACAGGTCGGCAATCTGATTGTGAACTCCTGGAAGGTGTTCTGCTAGCAGGTATGTGTTCTGAGGAATGGCCCATCTCCAAATGTTCTGTGCGAGCTGGGACAGCTGGAGAGAATGTGTGCCTCCTTGTTTTTGTATGTAATACACGGCTGTCATGTTGTCCGTCCGGATGAGGACAGTTTTGTTCTGGAGATGTAATTGGAATGATTTTAGTGCTAGGAATACTGCCAGTAGCTCCAAGTAATTGATATGGAGCCCTTTCTGTTGAGTGGTCCATGTGCCCTGAGTGGTGTGTGTTAGGAGATGGGCTCCCCATCCTGTGAGAGATGCGTCGGTTGTCAGCACTATTTGTGGAAGAGGCTCTAAGAACAGCCACCCTTTGGACAGGTTTATAGTGTTCCACCATTTTAGAGAGCGATGTGAGCGGCTGTCCACCAACACCAGCTCTGCCAGTTGTCCGTGAGCCTGATTCCACTGACGTGCTAGACATTCTTCCAAGGGACGCATTTGAAGTCTTGCATAAGGCACAATGAAGATGCATGACGCCATCATGCCTATGAGTTGCATGAACACTCTTGCTGGAAGAGAGTGTTGGGTTTGAAATTTTGCGATCAGAGCTTATATTTTGGCTATCCTGGCTGGGCTGGGATATGCTAGTGCTTTGGAGGTATTTATGGTGGCTCCCAGATATTGATGTATGTGGGAGGGTTGGAGATGAGATTTGGGATAGTTTATTGTGAATCCCAAGTTGTGTAAGATTTGAATAGTTTGGTGAGTGTGTAGGATGAATTTGTTGAATGAATTGGCTTTTATGAGCCAATCGTCTAGATATGGGAAGACATGATCTGGTGACATATAGCGTTACTAGAATGTGTGGGTGGGTAGTGGTGAGTTCCAGGCAGTAACCATACTGGATAAGTTGTCTTACCCACTTGTCTGTTGTGATGGAGTTCCAGACAGGTAGTAACTGTTTGAGTCTTCCCCCGACTGGAGTGGAATGGTCTGGGGGGAGTGGAGGAAAGTTACTGTTTTGTGGCGGGAGAGGTACGAGTGTTGGTACTGCCTCGACCTCGTTCCTTGGTGTTGTTTCCTCTATATCCTCCTCTAAAATATCCTCTACTGGGGGATGTTTTTGTAGAGGGTTTGAATGTGGAGGAGGTGTCTGCTCCAATGTTTTTGGAGGCTCCTCTGTAGAAGGAGCGTCGAAAGGAGCCACGTGGTTGTGGAGACTGCAATGCTCCCATGGATTTAGCAGTCTCGGTGTCTTTTTTCATTTTCTCAAGTGCAGTGTCTACTGCTGGTCCAAACAGTTATTCTTGATTAAATGGTTGGCTAAGTATAGTAGTTTGTACTTCTGGCTTAAAGCCTGAAATGCGTAGCCATGCATGGCGTCTAAGGAGTACACTTGTGTTTATTGCCCTAGAGGCAGTGTCTGCGGCGTCAAGTGCACATTTAATTGCGGCATTTGAGATAAGTTTTACCTCTTGTATAAGATCATTTGCCTGGGCCTTGTATTGGTCTGGTAGGTGTTGTATCAGATCTTCTAACTGCCCTTTGATGTAACAAGGATCTTCTGGGGCAGTTCTATATTTTTTCTCAATTCTTGGGTTGAGTACCCTGGCCCGTACGGGGTCTTTAAATACTTCTGTGGCGTGTTTTATGACCCCTTTAATCATGGGTAAAATTTTAACCGACTTCTGAGACTGTTCAAAAGTGTCTAAGAGGAAGTCTTCCTCGGGTGCATCGGAGTGCATGGTGACGCCATGATAAAGTGCTGCTCTGTGTACTAGTTGTCCAAACCCCAGGTGGTCATCTGGAGGTGATGGTTTGGAGGGATATGGTGTAGGGTCAGGCATATCTGGTAGAGGGTATGCCCAGTCGTCCAATGGTATGGTATCTGGATTTGTGAACGGATTATTAAGATCATCAGGATCACCCGGATCACCCCCTCCCCCTAGGTCATCATCATCATCCTGTGGGGGTGGTGTATGTGATGGAGATGGTAGAGGTAATGGTGGTGTAGGCAGAGGGGGTGGGGTAGGAGGTGGTACAGTAGAAGAAGGAGGAATTGGTGATGTTGCCGAGTCATTCTTCTTTATAGGAACTGGGGCAGGTGTTGTATCCGGTTTTCGTTTCCTACAAGGTACAGCAGTGACATGTCCAGTTTTTGGATTAATATAGATCCTTTTTTGTGTTGGATCTTGGTGGAAAAGTTCTTGGTCTTCAGGAACAGACTTTGGCGCAGATTTTTTCGGTTCCGATCGAGGTTTTGGGTGATCGGTAGAGTCTGTGGCTTTAGGATTTGTATTATAGTCCTTAGCCGGTGGTTTCGGTGCCGATGAAGGTTTCGGCGCCGATGAAGGTTTCGGTGCCGAAGTTGAGTCTTTGAGCTTGGGAGCTTTCGGTGCCGGTTTCTCTATGGGCCTCGGTGTTTTCGGTGCTGTTGGACCTGTCAGCCCTAGGGTGGTCTCCCCATCTATTTTTGATTGTGCCTCATTTTTTCCACCCTCATTTTGATGTTGGACTTAGGTCTCCGGGCGCCTTTTCATTGCCAATCAGTGTTAAGGTGCAGGTGCTCCCTTCTCCCGAGATAGCTGCCACAGGCCCCTGCTACTGTGGAGTGGTCTTCATTAGTAGCACCCTAGCTGCCAGGAGCTGGCTGGAACCCCACAACAATGTTGCAACACCAGCCCGCCTTTTTTGTCCCATAGGTAGAATGGGGAAGCTCCTGGAATGTGCTGGAACCTTCTAGAAGGGAGGTGTGGTTTTACTTTTGCCGCCTTGGCTAGAGGTCACCTGACCTAGGGCTACTTAAGTGAGGGAGGGAACTTTTTCTAGTTAGTTGGCCAGTTGGGTAAAGCAGAGCTGGAGAATCCACGTAGGAGTTTTAGAGTTGTAGGGCCTAGCCAGGGACGTATGCCTCTGAGAGTGACAGGATTTAGGTGCTGCCTCTTAAGTGAGTGAGGGATCCTGTAAAGCCCGCTGATCTTGCCCAGCAGTAGGAGGACCCCGGGAACCTCTGCCCAGCCTGACTAGGAAGGACCTAGTCGCCAACTCAATCCCTACCCCCCAGGAACAGAACCCCCCAAGGGCGCCAGAGACATCTGCGCCATCAAGACTTCATATAGCAACTAATTGCAGAAACTGAATGCTGAACCCTCATGACACGACCGCATGCTGAAACTGAACGCTGAGACTTCGTGTCAAAACCTGAACACGGAAACCATATGCCAAGCTGATTGTGGAATTGCTGGGGATCGACCAGGTATTAGCGCTGTGACCCCTGCGCTCCCTGACCTGGCCTGGGAACCCCTGCAGCAAGCCCCGTTGAGCGTGGAACTCTCCGCTTAATTTGACCCCCCCCGGCGCGGCGGCTAGAGCGCGCTCACCGCCGAGGCCCGGAAGCCTGAAGTGTGCCCCTCATCGTGTCGAGGCCCGCGGAGAAGCCCGGGGCCCCGTCGCTGCCGTCGCAGCTGCTGGAGGAGGTGCGTGAGGCCGTGGCCTGCCCCCGTCGCGGAAGAATCGACTGCGGAGTCCGGAGCTGGGTTGGACGCCTCAAGACGTCGAGATCAAGGTAAGCCGGGAGGCTTGGGGACGGACCCCGGTGCGCCCCCTACAGACCGGGAGCAGCACCGCACCCTGAGACCCTGGTTCCCCTCCGTGGGAGTTCCCCCGTTCACCCCGGACTGTGACACCCCTCCGAGGGATTGCCCCTTCCTACAAGACTGTCGAGTAGCGTTGTGCCCCGCGAACGGCACCGGAGTACGGGAGGCTTGCTCATTATGAGTATCGTTGTGCTCCGTGAACTGCCCAGAAGTGCCGGATGCTGGTATATTACGAGCGGCGCTTTGGTTGTAGGCTCTGCTCATAAGTGCTTCAGTCTGATAAATTACGAGTCGCGCTATGTTCGCAGGCTCAGCTCTGAAGTGTTCAATGCTTAGATGTTACGAGTAGCGCTATGTTCGCAGGCTCTGCTCCGAAGTGTTCAATGCTTAGATGTTACGAGTAGCGCTATGTTCGCAGGCTCTGCTCCGAAGTGTTCAGTGCTTAGATATTACGAGTAGCGTTATGATCGTAGGCTCTACTCAGAAGTGTCCAATGCTTAATTATTACGAGTAGCGTTATGATCGTAGGCTCTACACAGAAGTGTCCACTGCTTAGTTATTACGAGTAGTGCTGTGTTCGTAGGCTTTGTCCAAAGGTGTACCAGGCCAGATTGACGCGTATAGCGCGGAAATCGTCCACTGAGGCGCGAAGGGTACCAGGGGTAGCGGTAAGCCCGCAAAGTCTGACCTGAGTCCCTGCTTGCCCCCAGGTGTGGCGCTACAATCCCCAGTCCTTACAACCAAGGTTAGGATATACAAAGGTGGCCTAGGGCCTCTGGGGAAAGTGCTGGTGAATATTATGGTTGGTGGGTGCAACAAATGCTAATCGCTAATGAACTGCATTGATATCTAATGAATTGCATAAACCCTACAGTGTGGCGTCCCTTATTATGTGCGTTCCCTGCTTCAGAGGTTGCGTGTGTTGTGTGGTCGCTTTTCACAGAAGCCTTTGGGTGCCCAGCCGCTCGGGTCACGTTACCCCCTTAGGGCCTGGTGACCCCAGGTCTTACAGGTGCGAAGGCGCCGGAGCCGGTTTCGGTGCCGAGAGGTCTTGTGTCTTCGGTGCCGAAGGTGCCGGTGGCACAATGATATGTGGTTTGCTCGGGCCCGAGCCACTGGAAGGCTTGTGTTTCTTCAGAGCCGAGCCCGAAGGCGGGGCTTCTGAAGGGTGTTTTCGGTCTCGACTGGGGCCAGCTGGCGAAGTCTTGACCAATACCTTTGGTTTCGGAGGGGTTGGGGTAGGGGCAGTGGTACTCACGCGTTGCCCCGGAGTAATGGGGTCGTCTGAGTCGTCTGCTTCTAAGATAATTTGAAGTTCCTCGGAATCTTCTTCCGGGACATCGGGACCCTCATCGAAGATGTTTTCTGGTTCCAGGGCTGGTCTGTGTGCCATGATATGGCGTCGAGCTCTTCGATACCGAATGGTCTTTTTGGATCGAAATGCGGCGCAGGCTGGACAGCTGGACTCGTGTTCCGGCGACAGGCACAGGTTGCAGACCTTATGATGGTCACTGTGTGGGAATTTTGCTCCACACTGGGGGCATTTTTTAAACGTCCTTCTTTCCATGAGCCGTAGGCCTCACGGCGCGGATAGGTCCAATCGCCCGCGTCGACGTCCGGAAGCGGTCCGATGAATTTGATGTTGAGTGAAGGTGCCTCGATGTAGTTTTGTAAAAGTTTTTCGCTTCAAAAGCTTGTTTTTGAAGTTTTCTACCGGAGTGGAAAAGTTACATCCGAACCCAATGGCGGAAAAAAACAATCTGAGGATGGAGTGGATGCCCATGCGCACTGTAGTCCAAGGGAGGAGTCACCTATCTCGTGACCAAAGACTTCTTCCAAAGACAACAACAACCTGCAAGCATCCGAGCCCAACACCAGATGGCGATCTCTACTATCCTAAGTGTGTGATCTGCAGCTCATATGCCTCGAACATGGTACTTTCTGGGAGACGATTGTGCCACACTTTGGAGGAAATGGTCATGCGCTGTGGTGTTGCCCTGCACCTCATTGGATAGAAGTGCCCTAATGTGTGACCCCAGAGAACACTGAATAAGTAACTAAGAGGGGCAGTAACTCTCAGATCTGCTGCTAGAAACCACAGAAGAAGGGTCCATGCTGAACGTTTGATCTGCACCAATCAGGCCCTGCACTCTGACTGACTGCACCTGCTGCACAATCTGGAACTACAGCCCTGTGGATCAAACCTGCTTTAAAACAAACCTGCTTCAAAAGGACTAAAGAGTGGACTCCCTGCAAACTACAGGTTAACAGAGCTCACCTAGACCATCACCACCAAGAATCCCGAATGTATGATGTTTTAACGCATACATACTCTACGCATGGTTTTACAACGCGGTCATTACAATGACCACGTTGTTACCATACGTGCCATTACATCGCAAGTTGTATCAACGACTTGCTGTAGGGGGTGTGCTGGACTTGGGAATAGTATTAATTACTATTCCTACTCTAGTTTGTTCAACAGCAGATCCAACACATTCCCTGGTGTTGCATGCCCCCTACAGCAAGTCGTTGATAAGACTTGCGATGTAATGGCACATGTGGTAACAACGCGGTCGATATAACAACCGCGTTTTAAAGCCATGTGTTGTGGAAACAGCGTTGTAAACACTGTTTCCCAAGAATCCCCAGCCTGGAGTGACTCCAGTGTTTTGTAAGAGTTTTGTCTAAGTGGATTGTGGGAATTGAAGTCCCAAACTTTCAAGGACCATCTTTGAGCTTCCAGACCCTTGGAGTAAGTTCTGGACACTTTGGGAAGAAGTTTGAGGAACTTTGGAGCAATTTCGAAAAAAAGCTCCATAAGTGGACTGACTCAACCTGGCCTTCCAAGCCGGCTACCCTCAACCGCGATCCGGCCTGCTCTCCAGGTTTTTACCGCTGAAAAGCTCTGGAGGTCTGACATCCAGAGTTTGACCGAGAGCTGGTGGAAACCCTAGCCGGCGAACCCTCACTGAATCCGGCCTAGTAAGGAGCATTGAGGGACCCTGGGAGAAAAGACTCTGCCAAGGTTTATAAGTCTGAAGGTAGAAGAGGTGACCAGGACCAACTGCACGAGTCAAGCTGCCCCCTTCAACTGCGTGCCGGCCTGAATCTCTAGTTCGGCCCACTGGAAAGCTCAGGAGGTCTGACTTCCATAGGTTTGACCGGGAGCTTGTTGCAAGGCAAGCCGGTGAACCCTCACCGATCTGGGCTGGTGGAGAGCTTCGAGGGACCCCTACAGAAAAAGCTCCAAAACAGTTTCTAAGTCATAAGGTAAAAACTTTTACAGAGACCTACAGCGAGGGGTAGACGCACAGGGCTCCATTGCGGTCAGTCTGAAACGTTTTCTTTGTCCCGGTCTAGCACGACCAGCTATCCAATAGGCACTATAGGTTTCTATGTGCTATATAGTACTAATTCTTTAAAAATTCATATCTCCAGTTCCCCCATATAATGGAGGTTTTTTTCGTTTTGGTGTCATAAAGATCACAATATTTCCTATTTTTATAAATTGATGGTGAATTTTTATTGTGTATTGTGTCTTAATTATTTACTGAATTTGTGTTTTTAAATGCTTTACATACCTGTCTCTGAAGTTAAGACTGCCTGCTCACAGCCAAGCTACCAAGGATTGAGTATGGGAATAATTTTCTGAGACCTGTTCTGAGCCCTATAGTGTGTTAGTGACCTTATTGCTAGTGGTAGATAGATATTTACCACTACTAATAATACACTTTCCAACAGATAGGCTTTCAGGACATTGTTCGAAAGAGGAGGCCACAGGGGGATATTTGCCGTAAAGAGGTCAGCCGGTATCCCATTAGCCCTGGGGCTTTCCTTGCCAGACATCTATTCATAGCATCTATTACATCATTCAGGTCAATTTCCAAATCAGTATGTAGCAATTGGGACAATGAGTATTCTATGTGCCAATGGACCTCTGTCTCAATAGGCGCAGAGCTCTCTATAGTGACTGAGCCTTAGTAAACCTGTGACAAGTGTCTGACCCAATTATCCGTAAAAATCACTCTATCAAGACCAGTATTGCTGGTATGGTCAAAACAATTGTGGTTTACAGTCTGCCAAATGAGTTTACTCTCTTTCAGTTCACTGGCCATAATTAGGGAATTATACACTTCCTCTCTTATTACTTTTTTTAGAGCCTTTAACATCTGCCTATACACCTTAATGCAGCTGCACAGTCAGTCATGGTCTCTAGGAGTGGCTTTAAGTGCTGAGAGTAGATAATTATGGGCTTTCGTACAATAGTAATCGAACCATTTCATTTTCTTCTTTTTAAGACTACCATTGGTAACCTTTAATATTCCACGTACATTGCCATAAATCTTCTCATAGCAACTTGAGATGGCCAGCTGTAGTTGACAGGATTCAGTCAGGAAATAAAAAAGCAAGTGGGACATGAAGTAGCAGAGTCCCTGGGTGAACAGGCCTGTAGCAGACGAGGGAGAAGCTGTTCCTGGTTTCTCCATAGACTGGGCTTGGACTGGCCTGGTTACCTTGGACTGAACACTGAGACCGGCCTCCGGGGGGTGGGCGGGGGGTGTGTAGACGAAAGGAATGTTTAAATGTGTTCTTCTGCATTTAGAATGTGACGTGACCTGGTTCCATGACTTGATGTGACACAGCAGACGTAGCCAGTATATATCTTTAGGTTATTTATTAAGATAGTAAAGTCCATAGTATAGCCCCACCAGGAGCAGCCTGCTAGCTGCTCAGCCCATCCTCTCAACTGTCTCACACCACACCAACATTCCAGTCACGTCATCATTCCACATGGAACACTCACACTGGCTGAGCAGCTAGTTACAAGATACAGGAGAACAGTTAACCTTATATGAAGATACTACAATATCTCCCTTCTTTCCAATTGACAATAAAACAAAGAATACTAAAAGTACATAGCAACTAGACACAAAATATAAACAAGAGATAAATAGTCCAAATCCCAAGGGTAAGATGAATAAAATATACCACGAAAGGGAACCAGACTATAAAACGGAAGGAAAAGGATAAGAAAAGGATGAAAAATAAGAATGAACTATCACCATCCTCCTCTTATATTAAGACACAAAAGAGAACATTAAACTTACACACTATCACCAACCTCCTCCTTCAATGAGACACAAAAAACAATAAACTACCCAACGGAGATTGCAAAGACACCACATAAGATACATGTGAAAGAAAACACAGAGAATCACAATAGAGAACGACAAAAAATACTCTAGAAATTGTAGAAACATACAGGAAGAATCACTCCCAAACAAATACACAATGGGTGGATGTCACCCATCACTAACACGTAGGTGGGACTAACACCCAAATGTACAGAATACAGAAATGGGACTAAAACCCACAGACTAGTGCAGCAAGCATAACAGAATTGCAGCACAGTGAGGCATCACAAGACAGATACCCACACACACAACAGCTAACGTTTAAATGAAGGGACTAAAACCCAACACAAACATGAACAAGGTGGGACTCACACCCCCTTAAAATTTAGTAAAAAGCAAATACCCATTACTAATAACATAGGAGGGACTAGGACCCCCTGTACACAGGGTAGATGGGACTAACACCCATTACCAATAACGTAGGTGGGACTAACACCCCCTGAACACTAAGTATATGGGACTTAACCCATAAACCATGACCTAGGTGGGGCTAACACCCCCTAAACACTATAGGATTAACACCCATAACTAATTTAATAAGTGGAACACTCACCCCCCATAACTGGGTAAATGGGACTGACACCCAACTTCAAAAGTCACACCTGAGTAACTAAACAGTGACTTGCGACATGGAAATAGGGCTAAAACCCATTCCCAATAACAAAATTTGGAGCACAACCTTCAGAATGACCAATGTGCAACATAACGTGACAAAACAAATACACTAGTGAACCAAAATGCAGCACAAAACAGAACGACAACACAAACTAGAGTGATTATACTAGCGCTTAAAAACTCTAGCACATAGCTATTGTGAAACAAGCGCCGGTGAGCGACCTCTCACCCGAGCAGTAGGTACGCTCCCAACTAGTGTGCACCATATAACTCCAATGAAAGACAGCATGGTCCGTAGACATAACTTCACCGTGTGTTCAGTAACTGTAAATAAATATGTGCACGTGTACCAAAATCGCGTCACCATAATACACATGTACCTCCTGTGTATCACCAGCTTCCACGTGTGTATTTACTGCAAAGCGTCTGACCTGAAATCGTCCTTCACAGACATATTGTAGATCAACCAGTGCTGTAAGCTGGTCCTGCTGCATTACTCTTCATGACAAAAGACTTGTCCCCACACACAGCGTTCCTGAAGACGATGTGACACAACCCCGAGAAACTTTATTGAAAATGCCACGCACGTAAGGAAAAAAAACGTGGTTGGCAAAATGAGAATGAGCGCGTTATGGCTTGAGAATCGATACCATCCTGTAAAGAAAGTGCAAACCGCAAGATGGCAGCACGTACAGAAGACGCAATGCCGAGTGGTTCACGGCGCGCTCCTGCACCAAAACGTCCTTAGGCAGCATGGAAGACCGGGACGGAAAGAAAACGTCATGGGAGACTCCACTAACCAGGTAAGGCGCGAGCAGTATTTCAAATTCAAATTAGAAAGTAACTGTCGCTCTAGAAACCACAACATATGAAATACCCCGTTTTTCTCTCTGTAATCAGGCAAAAATGGGGTGAACAAGCACTATTTGAAGTCTTCAAATCCTGCACTCACACAGAGGCAGAGTACTTTTAAAAATGTCACTCAAAAACGAGGCAAGATGCAGAACGGCAACATGACACAGTGCTCTCATGAGGCATTGCTTTAGATATAACACGGTTCGCTTGTAGCGCTAACACAGGGGAGCACTGAAAAAAAATGACTCACATCCAAAACCAAATGAAGGGAAGACATGAACTGACCCGCTCGCTTCCTTAAAACTTGACAGCTTGCATTTTACCGCATCCCTTAGGCTGTCACTTGTTACTTTTAGAACACTCTACTTTGGTTGAGACACAGTAGACGTTATTGTGGTGCTGCAAAACACCATACTTTCACACCGGGGCTCGATTTTTCCCCCGAACATATTTTCCACAACATCACGCACTCGGTGATTAGCCATTTCAGTTGTGGGTCGACTGGGGAACTCCTCTCGATGGAGACACTCTCCCAAGACAGCAAAACTGGACAGGCAGTCACCAATTACCTTGTTCACAGAGGCACGTTGTCCTTAAGTACTGGAGGCTAGACGTTGGTAGTTGTACTGACCCTCCACAGACCAGCAGGTACATCTACATGACTGTCACTGGGGCCAGCAGCGATCATAAAACAGCCAACTTGGTCATGAAGACAGCTCAGGGAGACAACACCTTGTAGTTTAAACAGGACTGAGGCAAACTTCTGTGCTGCACTAAGAAACAACTTGTAGCTCCACTCCTCACTCTAACTGGCACACAGAGGTTTGGGCGATCGGTGTAGTGGTCACTGGTGGGGCTCACGGTGCCAGGAGATTCCGCCAGATGAGGAGTTTCTTTACTTTAGCTCAAATTTCTTCAAGTCACACGTGTTTAGTTACAGACCAGTCTATTCAGGTTACACGCACGGTTTCTTTAGTCCATCTCGTCGCCAATTGACGTGACCTGGTTCCATGACTTGATGTGACATAGCAGACGTAGCCAGTATATATCTTTAGGTTATTTATTAAGATAGTAAAGTCCATAGTGTAGCCCCACCAGGAGCAGCCTGCTAGCTGCTCAGCCCATCCTCTCAACTGTCTCACACCACACCAACATTCCAGTCACGTCATCATTCCACATGGAACACTCACACTGGCTGAGCAGCTAGTTACAAGATACAGGAGAACAGTTAACCTTATATGAAGATACTACAGAATGGCAATGACGGAGCTCTTGGTGGAATTCTTTTTAAAAGGTTCCACTAAAATTTGCCGAGGGTAGGAAAAGGTAATTGCCCTAATTCCTAATTGAAAATGTGCAAATGTATTCTATGTACAAATGTACGCGACCGCAATCCTCTGCTGATGACGTCAGATATTACATCACTGATGACATATGTGTCTTTATGAAAAATAAATATTTGTAATATATGTATAGCTAAAGATTAATGGAAGAAGACATGGGTAAATAAGTGTCTGTACAGTGATGTAATATCTGACGTCATCAGCAGAGGATTGCGGTCGCGTGAGTTATAGTTGCCTGCAGTAACTATAACGGGGGAATTTCATTGGTTTTTTACGAGTGAAATGTCCAGCTAACTATAACATGTGTGAAACCTATGGTTTTTTAAGTGAATTTGCAAGGTTTTTTAAATGCTAATTCGTAACTATAACGTGTGTGAAACCTATGGTTTTTTCAGTGAATTTGTACGGTTTTTTAAATGCTAAGTTATGTATGTATTTATTTATTTATTTTTCAGCTTTTACACCGTGCGCGCACCGTGCGCGCTCTGTGGGCACTTGGTGTAAAACCTGTCTGCAGGTTCGCAGTACGCGCAGGGTGCGCGCACCTCGCGATTTTTAAACAAAAAAATAATTTGTTTTTTTCTCCCTTGGGGGTCCTTCTGTGACCCCCTGACCAAGGCTAGGGGGTCAGGAACTGTCCACTCTGCCCCCTTTTCACATTCTCCACCTTTGTTTTTCATCCCCTCAGACTGCGAGAGGCAAAATGGCGGCCGACACTTCCTGGTTTCGACCGATTCAAATGTTTACCGACATCTAACAACCAATCAGAATTGCGCTCGCGCACGGCAGGGTGCGCGCGTATAGATATTGATATGCTTTTAAATGCTATTTTCTCTATTAATTCTGTTCAGCCGTTCGGGCTGTAGCTGTGTCTAAAGGTCCTATGGAAAAATGCATTGGGAAAACGTGTTTTGGGACCCCCCTTTTTTCTCATCCCCCACTTGACGAATCACCCCGAGACTTTCAGGGTAGGAGCTGAGCGGAGCGCCCCATTAGTTTTGAAAATTTCGCGAGGATTCGTCAACCGGCGCCAAAGTTATTCAAAAATAGAATTTTGAGATTTCCTATGGAAACAAGGTTGTAACTATAACTATCTACTGGCGACCGCCAGTAGATAATATATATATATATATATATATTCACTGAAAAAACCATAGGTTTCAGGGGTGTTATAGTTAGCTGGACTTTTCACTTGTACAAAACCATTGAAATTCCCCCGTTATAGTTAGTTCAGCTAACTATAACTCGCGCGCCCGCAATGCACTGCTGATGACGTCACATATTACATCACTCATGACATGGTCAGTGACATCACTCATGACATCACTGATGACATCTCAAATGACATTACTGATGACATCACTGATGACATCATCCAGTGAATGTGTGTTTTTCTGAAAATTAAATATGTTTTATATATGTATATCTCAAGGTCGATAGAAGAATAAATGGGTATATAAGTGTCTAAATGGATGATTTGTTTTTGAAAAATTGATTGTGTAACTGACTGATTAAGTGTATCATAGTGAATACATGGCTTAGTGAGTAATGTTTAAATATGTAAATATCTGTATCAGTCTCTCACTTTGTGTATAAGTGGCTGCATGGGTTGGTGAGTAGCTACATGGGTGTCTATATAGGTTATTAGTTGTTTTTTTGAGTATCAGTCTGAGTGTCTGCATGGTTCGGTGGGGGGTATTACGTAGTGCATAGGTGCATGAATGAGTGACTCACTGTTTGTATGTGTTGAAGACAGCATGTGTGCAGGACTGTATGGGTGGATGAGTGTGTGTATTGGTGTGTTAGTGAGTGAATGACTGTCTCAATAGTGTCTTTATGAGTAACTACATATGTTTTAAACTAGTATATGTGACTATTGGTGTATATAAGTGAGTATATGTGAGAGTGAGAGATTGAAAGAGTTCCTGTATGAATAAGTATGTGTTTCTATAAGTGATTGTTTAAAAGACTAAGTATGTGTAAGTTTCCGTAGAAGTAAGTGCGGTGGTGTGTGTATAACTGTATATGCAAGTAAATGTATGTTTGATTCTTTATTAGCATGAGTGACTATGTGTGTGAGTAACTCTATGGATGAGTGGCATTGTGTAACAGGATGTATAGGTGTATGAGTACATATGATGAGTGAGTACATATATGAGTGACTGTATAGGACTGTTGGTGAATGAGTGGATGTGTATGTGGATCTTAGAATTACTGAATAGGTTGTTGTAACTGGTATTGGTATGTCCATTGTTTTGAAAATTTTAGTCTCTATTTTTGAATGTGTGTATCAAAGGTTATATTAGGGTGAGGGGAGGTCTGCCACTCTATCACAAGGATGATGTAATCAGTGATGTCATCAGTGATGTCATGAGTGATGTCACTGACCATGTCATGAGTGATGTAATATGTGATGTCATCAGCAGTGCATTGCGGGCGCGCGAGTTATAGTTAGCTGAACTAACTATAACGGGGGAATTTCAATGGTTTTGTACAAGTGAAAAGTCCAGCTAACTATAACACCCCTGAAACCTATGTTTTTTTCAGTGAATTTCTGAGGTTTTTTAAATGCTAATTCCTAACTATAACGTGCCTGAAACCTATGGTTTTTTCTGTGAATTTCAAAGGTTTTTTAAATGCTAATTTCTAACTATGCCTACAGAGATAGGACATGTGAAGAAAGAAGAAAAAATGCACAGAAAGAAAAAAAAGAAGTGCAGAAAGAAGCAACAGAAGTCCTCAAAGACGAAGAAAAGTGCAGGAAGAAGGATAACGTGCAGAAAGAACAAAAAGAAGAGCAGAAAGAAGCCTTGTTGCAAAATCATCCTGTACCCTCAACTTTTTCAGACGGATACTGGTGGTAACTGAGTCTGACTAACCAGTCCTAGAGCCAGTGCTATGTTAAAAGACACTTAGAATACAGTGAAAACACCTACATACACTAGGGAAGATTATGCGTTGGGGTCCCCCTGTGATTAGCATGACCTCCTCTGTAAGCCCCTAGTATATAATAGGGCAGGGGGATTAAAACTACCTCTTAAAACAGGCCACAGGGCGTTTTTGCACACGTTAACTCAGGCCCCGTCCCCTCCCTTCACCACTGTGTAAACACGCCCTGTGTCTGTTTTTAGTTGGGAGATTAAGTTCATTTGAATCCTGAGGGTCCCTAGGGTCCAACTAGCCCACTAGGTACCTCCAGTAAGTGCCACAGAGCTGCGTTGCAGAGAGGTGTAAAAAGTGGCACGGCCTGGACCACCTCTCTGCAATGCAGCTCAGTGGCGCTTACTGGAAGCACTTGGTGGGCTAGTTAGCCCCCAGGGGCCCTCAGATTTGAAGGGAAATTATATCCCCAATTTAAAACGTGCCAAAGTGCGTGTTTGCACACGTCACCTCAGGCCCCGTCCCCGCCCTTCACCACTGTGTAAACACGCCCTGTGGCTGTTCTAAGTTGAGAGATTAAGTCCCCTTGAATCCTAAGGGTCCCTATGGTCAAACTAGACCACTAGGTACCTCCAGTAAGCGCCACAGAGCTGCGTTGCAGAGATGTGTAAAAAGGGGCTTGGCCTCAGAACACCTGTCTGCAGCGCAGCTCCCTGGCGCATACTGGAGATGCCTGTTGGGCTAGTTGGCCCTCAGGGACCCTCAGTATTGAAGAGGAATTAATTCCCCAACTTACAACTCACCAGGGGGCGCGTTTGCAGAGTGCTGCAAGGAGGGGGCGTGGCCTCCGGCACGATGCCAGTCTTTTATTTATTTTAATTTTTTAAGAAGGGGGGCTGTGTGGTTCCCCTTCTTATTCTAATTTATTGGCCCTGATGACCCCATCCCCCAGGGCCTGTCTCCTAATTATACTTATTTGACCCCAATTCCCAGGGCCGGCCACTGTTTTTTATTATTTTTAAAAAATATATATTTATAGACACACCTAGGACATGCTTGACAAACCGTACGTACCTATCACCATGACGATTTGCGTGATATTCATTAAAAGGCAACTATGCATACAATGAACCCACGTGGAATGTATTTACACCACTAGTGAAGCTCTGACATGTCTGATGCCCTACCGTGCCTAATCCCGGTAGACACCTTTGTCGTTTATTTATACAAACATGGGTAGCTATTGATGGGCACATTTAATACACATGCACACCAAGCCGTTCAAAGGGGATTCGACAAAAATGTGACCAAAACTATGCAAGAAACCCCCCTCACGGTTAATAAAACACACATCCACTGCCGGATGTGTAATACTTTTTATTTTACTCTCTGGAAAGGGGACGAACATCACTTGAGAGCCACAGCGCGCTCCTGTCGGAGCCCAATGCTGTGTTACACCCACCATTGCCTGCTGAGTGCCACACACCTCTGTGTTGTATTCCACCAGCAAGTGCATACGCTATGACACTCTCTAGCCCATGTGCACTGTAACACCACCCCGTGAATATGTCATGCCACACTTGTCTTCGCACAGGTTATATTGCCCCATCTAACGTGCCTTCCTCGATGCCTATGTTATAACGCACAGTGCTATGCCATACATATTACAATCTGGGATCCATATCTTTGTCACAGTGCATATGCAACGTTACACTCCCCAGCACATATTTTATATTACAACTTTAGAGACTAGTTAGGTTACACAACACTGCCCTGTACATATTACACTCCAAGGCGCATATCGCATAGCACACGCTAGTGCCTGTGCTATCTCGCGCTCGCCAATGAATCTGTCATTGCGCACAATGTATTGCATATTATATTTCACGCCCGGTTCATCTTATATCACACTTTTTGGTGCATAGTTTATACCATACACTATATCTAGTTTTCATTTTCAATCGTGCTCTCAGGACTATGTTCTATATAACACTGTGTTCACCTACCCTTTTCACGGGCATTACATTTTGCGATAGGGGGTGGAGGGTCAGGGGGTGTTTCTGCCAAGTGAGCCCGGAGTCACAGTCACAAACGTCCTCTTCTTCCTGAATAAAAGTGAGATTATGCTGCATACATGTTCATATTTTAAGTAGTTCGCACAGACACACATTTTAAAAACAATAACATTCCTAATACCCGCCTTCTCTGAACAGTTAGCTTGCTGCCCCATCCCCCAGCTCCCTATCCTCTGTTGTGTGAATCCATGGACTAGCCTCCTCCTTCCTGCCATGCATGGTCTGATGTGCTGCCACTGCCCTCAATTTAGTATGATGTACCAGTCCACTCCTCCTGCCCTCCATTGCCCAATTCTATGCACCATCATTGACCTCCTGTTTAAACTCTGTGCTTAGCTTGCTGCCCCTATTCTCCTTCCCCCTGCCCTCCGATGTCTTTGTGCATGCCCCTGCTCCATCCTTTTTGCCCACCATGTTCCATGGAACTGCCACTCCTATCTACTCTGAGTGTTCTGTTGAGCTGCCACTACCCTCCCACCTGCCTAGCATTGTCAGATGACTGTAACCTGTCCCTGCCAACTCCACCCTGCCTGTCCACATGCCATACCCCTATCCTCTTCCTCCTAGCCTACATGGTCCATTGTACTGCCACACCCTTCTGCCCTCCCTGGTCTGTTGTGCTGCAACTGCTCCTCCTGCCTGCCCCGTGCGGTCTGTTGTGAGGCCCCTTCCCCTGAACTTTCTTGTCTGTGCACAGGTCCCGACCCTCCCTTCTATCCTCCATCGTCCTTTGTGCATGCCCCTGCACCCTCCTTCTTGCCCATCATAGCCATTGTGCTGCCACTAACCCTCCCACTTGCCATGCATGGTCTTCTGTGCTGCCATGGCCCCTCCCACCTTCCCTGTGTGGTCAGTTAGCTGCCCCTGACCCCCTCCCACCTTCCCTCCATGGTCTGTGTGTATTCCATCACAGTCTCACTGTTGCTCTTCATGGTGTGTCTTGCTTCTAGTGCCCATCCTGCCTGACCTCCATGGCTATCTTGCTGCTCCTGCCCGGCCCCCTTGCCCCCAGCCCTCTGTTTACATGTGCAGACCCCTACTTCCTCCCTCCTGGCTTGTCTGTTCCATTGTAATGCACCTGATCCGTCCCTCCTGCCCTTTATGGTCTGTTATGCTGCAGCTTTCTCTCCTGTCTGTCCATTATGGTCAGCTAGCTACCATTGCCTCTTGCCCCTCTGTTCTCTGTTGTCCATGTGCATGGTCCTGTCCCCTCCCTCTTGCTTTCTATGGATTGTTGTGCTGCACTCCCGTCCCGCATGCCCTGTGTGGTGTATTGTGCTGCTGCAAACCCTGATGCCTGCCCTGCAGGGTCAGTTTGGTGCATCTCTCCATGTCCCTCCTGTCCTCTGTTATCCAAGTCCATGTCCCTACCCCATTTCCTTCCATGATCCAATGTACCATACTTGCGAACATTTTGAACTTCGTAAGAGGGAGATTTTGAAAAAAAAACTGGGGTATTGATTTTCCCCTTTGAGTTACTTTGAAAAAGAGGAGTTTGTAGACAGGAGACAGATCAAATAAAGCCCATTTGAGCTTAAAAACATTGGACGTTTCCTGGCTGAATCGGGTCTGTTGGCATGTATGGTTGTACTACCATTGCCTCTTCCTTCTGCCCACAATGGTCTATTACATTGCCACAGCCTCTCTTGCAAGTCCTGTATTGTTGGTTTGTTGCCCCTGCCCCCCTTTCCACTGCCCTCCATAGTCTGTTGTGCTGCCATGGCCCTTCCTGCCTGCTCAGTGTGGTTAAATTGTTGCCTTTGCACCCTCCTACCTGCCTTCAATTTTCAGAGTCTGTGCCCCTGGCCTCTGCCTCTCAAGAGTATCCTAATGAACAACTATATTGCTAACATTCTATATTTATTACAAAAGTGTGGAACGCCTGACGTCATCTTGATGTAATCAAAACTGTAATACCTAGAGTATTTCCTTTAGAAATTACATACATGAGAGGGTCTTATTGGCATCAAAATTATGGTTAGTGCTCTAAAAGACTAAAATAAGGACATATTTTCTGAGTTTTCAAATAGCGACAAAGCACTTTTAAATTATTTGTTATCTATATGTTTTTTTATCCAGTTGACCACTTGATTAAATGTTGCACTTAGGAGAGAGGATGTGGTATTACTTCCAGAACTGCAGACTTTGCAACTGGGGAACCAGGTTGGAGTTTCTGCTTCAGCTCGACATTCTGTGATTCTGGTCAAATCACTTAGTCTCCCCATGTCTACAACCAAAATGAATTTGTTCTTGTGTGATGTAACCAATGCTCATGTAAAGCACTCCAATACCTGACAAGTCTGCACTAAATAACACTGCAAAAAACACAAAATAATAAGTGTTTTGCACACTTCTGTCATTGGGCTATATTTGGGCTACATCTGGGTGATTTTGGGCTACATTTGGGCTCTTTGGTCTCCGGTGGCCATCTTGGGAGATTTATTTGTTATGAAGTTTCCTAATTTCCTCATGTACTGCAGTCTCCTCAGTAGGAAATGCTTTCAGTTTTTTACTTTGATTCCATCATGAAGGTATTCAGATATGTCACACATTTGTCATAAATTCTGAATGTTAGCACTCTAGTTGCCCATTCAATCACTGTAGTAAAACTACTGTTCACCATGGAAGTCTGCTCCTGGTATTAAAAGTGCATATTTCAGTCTGCATGTCAGAATTTTTTAATGAAATAGAAGAGGATTTGAGAAGTCACTCAAAATGTGCCCTCATTTTCTTTCTTCAGCATTAATCATAATTTCTATGGCAAAATGAACCCCCTCATTGTGTTGCTTTTTAAATTAAATGTTTTAAGTGTTACCAGTTTATTCCAATCAAGTGGCTTCAGGTGTGCCATACTTTTGTCATAATGAAGACAGTAAGCGCTCTAGTTGTTTTTAAGAACACTCTGGGACATTCTGTCATTGGGCTATACTTGGGCTACATCTTGGTGATATTTGGGCTACATTTGGGCTCTTTTGTCTCTGGTGGCCATCTTGGGAGACTTATTTGTTATGAAGTTTCCTAATTTCCTCATGTACTGCAGTCTCCTCAGTAGGAAATACTTTCAGTTTTTTACTTTGATTCCATCAAGAAGGCATTCAGATGTATCACACATTTGCCATAAATTCAGAATGTTAGCACTCTTTTTGCTCATTAGATCACTGTAGTAAAGCTACTGCTCACCAGGGAAAACTGCTGCTGGTATTGAAAGTGCATGTTTCAGTCTGCATGTCAGAATTTGTTAATGAAATAGAAGAGGATTTGAGAAGTCACTCAAAATGTGCCCTAATTTTTCTTTCTGCAGCACTAATCATACTTTTTATGGAAAAATGAACCCCCTCATTTTGTTCCTTTTTAAATTAAATGTTTTAAGAGTTACCACTTTAATCCAAGCAAGATGGCTTCAGGTGTGCCATACGTTTATCATAAGTAGGACTGTTAGCGCTCTAGTTGTTCTTTGGAACACTCTGGGAAGCTGCAGTAGAACACAAAGGAATCAACTGACAGTCTCTGCCCTTGTTGGATGTACATGTTTTACTGAGAATGTCAGACTTCATTCTCACATGACTGAGAAAGATAATGTGAATTTACAGAAAATAAGCTCTCAGTTTAGCTTATAGATCACCTTCCAAACCTCTGTGGGAAAAGCATGAGAAAATAATTTTCTCTCAATCATGATATCCCAGCAGAAGGCTTTTTCACATGGTGAAATCACCTTAGAACATACCACAATTCCTAAAATGAGTATGGTACCATCAACAAATGATTTATAATGTAACTAAAGTCTTAAAACCTTCTATTAACTGCAATGCTTTTTAATGAGGTGCTATCATGTATATTGGTCCCAAGATGGCTGCCAACACTTCTTGGATGAAGTGCTGACAGCCAATCAGATCTCAGGATGAGATGTGTCGTTAGGCTCCGCCCACATATATATATGATTTTACTTTTGATTTTCTCAGGAACTACTGAACAGATTGACACCATATATGCAAAAGGCACATCCCTGAGCTGAGGACTACCTCTCTGCCAAATTTCAAGTAATTCTGTTCAGCCGTTCGGGCTGTACCTTGGACTAAAGGTCCCTATGGAAAATTGCATGGGAAAAACGCGTTTTGGGACACCCCTTTTTTCTCAGCCCCCGCTTGACGAATCCCCCCGAGACTTTCAGGGTAGGAGCGGAGCGGAGCGCCCCACCTATTTTGAACATTTCGCGAGGATTCGTCAACCGGCGCCAAAGTTATTCCAAATAGAATGTTGCGGATTTCCTATGGAAACACGGTCCTAACTATAACTATCTACTGGCGACCGCCAGTAGAGTAACGGCGTAAAGTAACTTAGCATTTAAAAAACCGTACAAATTCACTGAAAAAACCATAGGTTTCACACACGTTATAGTTAGGAATTAGCATTTAAAAAACCTTGCAAATTCACTGAAAAAACCATAGGTTTCACACAAGTTATAGTTAGCGGACATTTTACTGATAAAAAACCATTGAAATTCCCCCGTTATAGTTAGTGCAGGCAACTATAACTCACGCGACCGCAATCCTCTGCTGATGACATATGTGTCTTTATGAAAAAAAAATATTTGTAATATATGTATAGCTAAAATTTAATGGAAGAAGACATGGGCAAATAGGTGTCTAAATACAGTATTAGCATCAGCAGAGGATTGCGGTCGCGTGAGTTATAGTTGCCTGCACTAACTATAACAGGGGAATTTCAATGGTTTTTTATCAGTAAAATGTCCGCTAACTATAACTTGTGTGAAACCTATGTTTTTTTTTAGTGAATATATATATATTCAGTGAAAAAACCATAGGTTTCACACACGTTATAGTTAGGAATTAGCATTTAAAAAACCTTAGAAATTCAGTGAAAAAACCACAGGTTTCACACATGTTATAGTTAGCTGGACATTTTACTCGTAAAAAACCAATGAAATTGCCCCGTTATAGTTAGTTCAGCTAACTATAACTCGCGCGCCCGCAATGCACTGCTGATGACGTCACATATTACATCACTCATGACATGGTCAGTGACATCACTCATGACATCACTGATGACATCTCAAATGACATCACTGATGACATCACTGATGACATCATCCAGTGAATGTGGGTTTTTCTGAAAATTAAATATGTTTTATATATGTATATCTCAAGGTCGATGGAAGAATAAATGGGTATATAAGTGTCTAAATGGATGATTTGTTTTTGAAAAATTGATTGTTTAACTGACTGATTAAGTGTATCATAGTGAATACATGTTTTAGTGAGTAATGTTTAAATATGTATATATCTGTATCAGTCTCTCACTTTGTGTATAAGTGGCTGCATGGGTTGGTGAGTAGCTACATGGGTGTCTATATAGGTTATTAGTTGGTTTTTTGAGTATCAGTCTGAGTGTCTTCATGGTTCGGTGGGGGGTATTACGTAGTGCATAGGTGCATGAATGAGTGACTCACTGTTTGTATGTGTTGAACAGACCATGTGTGCAGGACTGCATGGGTGGATGAGTGTGTGTATGGGTGTGTTAGTGAGTGAATGACTGTCTCAATAGTGTCTTCATGAGTAACTACATATGTTTAAAACTAGTATATGTGACTATTGGTGTATATATGTGAGTATATGCAAGGGTGAGAGATTGGAAGAGTTCCTGTATGAATAAGTATGTGTTTCTATAAGTGATTGTTTAAAAGACTAAGTATGTGTAAGTTTCCGTAGAAGTAAGTATGGTGGTGTGTGTATAACTGTATATGCAAGTAAATGTATGTTTGATTCTTTATTAGCACGAGTGACTATGTGTGTGAGTAACTCTATGGATGAGTGGCATTGTGTAACAGGATGTATAGGTGTATGAGTACATATGATGAGTGAGTACATGTATGAGTGACTGTATTGGACTGTTGGTGAATGAGTGGATGTGTATGTGGATCTTAGAATTACTGAAGAGGTTGTTGTAACTGGTATTGGTATGTCCATTGTTTTGAAAATTTTAGTCTCTATTTTTGAATGTGTGTGTCAAAGGTTATATTAGGGTGAGAGGAGGTCTGCCACTCTATCACAAGGATGATGTCATCAGTGATGTCATCAGTGATGTCATTTGAGATGTCATCAGTGATGTCATGAGTGATGTCACTGACCATGTCATGAGTGATGTAATATGTGACGTCATCAGCAGTGCATTGCGGGCGCGCGAGTTATAGTTAGCTGAACTAACTATAACGGGGCAATTTCATTGGTTTTTTACGAGTAAAATGTCCAGCTAACTATAACATGTGTGAAACCTATGGTTTTTTCACTGAATTTCTAAGGTTTTTTAAATGCTAATTCCTAACTATAACGTGTGTGAAACCTATGGTTTTTTCACTGAATTTCTAAGGTTTTTTAAATGCTAATTCCTAACTATAACGTGTGTGAAACCCATGGTTTTTTCAGTGAATTTGCAAGGTTTTTTAAATGCAAATTTTTTTTTTTTTTTTGTTTTTTTCTAACATATTTTTAATTTAATTATCTTACCTTTTATAAAGACTATGATTAAATTTTTAAAATTCTTTAATATGTTTTTTTAAATATATTTTTTAAAATAAACATGTAAAATTTATTTGCAGTACTTTTTTTAAAAAAAAAAAATTTTTTTAGTACGCGTACCGTAAGCTCACGGTAAGCGTACGGTTTACGCAACGTCCGTAATCTATCTACGCTGCTTGCGTATAGTTACGCACTTTGCGTAGCCGCGCGTACTGCGCGTGGGACGCGTGCGCGCTTACGCTACACGCGCACGTTACGCGGAAGTGTCGGGTAGTGACTGTTATGCGCATGCGCGCAAGCGCGTGTCTTTTTTACGCGCATGCGTACTTTTTGCCGTAAGCGTACCGTAAGCGTACCGTAAGCGTACGGTAGGTCATGTGATCATGAAACACAACTTTTGATTGGTTGAAACTACTTTCAGTTCTAGAACTCTCCTACACCACACCCATTCCCCTCATTTCTGCTTGTGATCCCTTGGGAGAAGGAGCTGGTTTGTCTTTGGGATACGATGGCAGAACAGCAGAGCTCTTCTGAGAGTGAGGCTAGCACTAGCAGCACTGTCTTGAGGCAGAGATCGAGGAAACAAAAGCCCTCTTATGTATGGGATTATTTTACTTTTCCTGAAGGCCAGCAAGAGGTGAATGCACCCTTAGTGACTTGTAAGCTGTGTAAGCGTGTACTTTCTAGAGGTAATCCTAACAGGAAGTATTCCTTTGGGAATCACACCATGAAGAGACACCTCCAGGATGTACACAGAAGGACACATGGTCATCTTTTTGGAGGTAACTCTTCAGAAAGACGAGCCAGTACATCCACAGTAGCTCAGCCTGGACCATCATCTGCAGGGCTGACTCCTTCTTCTGCAGGTCAGATGAGCCCTTCATCTGTGGGGGGAGAATCTCCTTTTGCTGGCCCTCTGGAAATGAACCCTCGATTTCGGAAGGTTGATATTCATTGCACATTTTGTAAAGATCTAATTTGCCATAGGGAGACCAGTGTTTCCCTAGTGAACAACAAAATAGATCAGCACATTTGTCGCTTTGAATAATTTTCCCATGCTTCCTTTCCTCTGTCCCTGCATGAACACAACGGTTCTTTTAAGAGCCAACCTTATCTTTCATCTTTTTTTTACATATGTTTTTAAAAACTTTTTTTTATTTTTTTTTTACCGTACGCGTACGGTGCGCGTACTTTTTTTTTTTGTTTTAAAAAAACACTAAAAATCATTTATCACATTACATTGTCCTTGAGAGACTACAATTATTATTATTGACTTACCATACTCACTGAAAAAATATTTATTCATTTGTTTTTTTTAAAAATAGTTTTAAAAATGTTTGTAGTTTTCGAAAATTTTCTATATCTATCTGGAAAAAAAGAAAAAAGTATTAATATTTTTAAAACATTTTATAATACAGTACACATATTTACATTTTTTTCCCAAAAATATTTTTGCCTTATTTTTGCTGTTTTCAGAATATATTGCATTTCACTATAAATTGTGAAAGCAATTGCATTCATCATTTTACAGCGGGCAAAAAAAAATACCAATCACAAAGATTGTATTAAAAATGCCCTGATTCTTTTTTTACTTAAACTTAACATTATAGAAATGCATAATATTGTAAAAAAATATCATCTAATACCAATAGTTATTTCTTTAAAATACCTTCTGATATGTTTGTTTCAGAAGTATAATCACAATATTATATCTCAAATAACTCCAAAATACATCTGATTTCATTTCCTTTAGACCAAATAGTAATTTTAAATTTTTTTTTGGAATAAATTTCCAACGGTAATCCAATAAAATTCTAAAGTTTAATTTGTCCAGATCTCACCGATTCTCTGTAACATTTTGGTTCACGAAAATTTTTTGAATAATTTATTAAGTCCACAATAGAATTGGTTACTTTTCCACATGGCCAAATAGTAATTTTTTAAAACATTTTTGAAAAAATTTCCAATGGCAGTCCAATAACATTCCAAAATTTAAAATGTGCAGAAGTTACCGATAATCTCTAAATTATTGGTTTTTCAAAGTTTCATTAAAAATTAAAAAAGTCCACATTACAATTGGTTATCTTTCCATTAGGCCAAATGATAATTTAAAAAATCTTTTTTTTACAAAATTGCAATGGTAATCCAGTAAAATGGTAAAATTGTTTTGTCCAGATCTTGCCAAGTCTCTCTAAAATTTAGGTTTCAGGAAGATTAGATAGGAATTTGCTAAATCAAAAGGCAAACGTTGTTTGAAAATCAATTGGGAATCATTACACAGTGTCCAGCCTTTTTCACATTTAAGATAAACTGTGTAATGTCCAGAAGTAACAGTAGGTCCATCATGGAAAATTATTGCAACAGTTACAAAAGTTTTTCCTGAAATTGATAATTGCTGTCCTGTAAACTTCTTTATTAAAGTATCCAATTTCGAACCATCAGCTCTACATCGTTGCATCATTAAAATTACATACTGTCCGTATTCCTTTAAAATTAATGTTGAAAACATGTCAGAATTACACTCACCACATTTCATGCTATGATTAGCATCTTTAACTAATTTTGCAAAAGTGACTGTTTTACTCTCTGGCAATGTCAAATAAATAAACCTTTCATTATCAACAATAGAGCCACATATATTATAACAATTATCACAACTATGTTCCCATTTATAAGAGAGACCAAAAAAAATGTCAATGGGAACTCCTTCTTCTTCCACTACCTGAAGAAAATACATCAAAAATTCATGTGCATCTTGCTGTTCATTTTGAGAAAACTGTGTTCGTCCTGAACATACATCTAAAAGTTTTCTAATGTCAGTAGCACTTTCTATTTGAGTTTTATCTTTACTCAGCTTTTGAAAAAGGAGACTCAGCTCTGAACAGAATCTTTTTCCCTGATTTACTATTATCTGCTCTTGCAAACTTTCCAGATAAAATGCAACATTCAGCACTACATTTGCGTAGCAGTTGACACCAGAGCTATTTTCAAAATGACATCCTACAACCTGTTCTTCATTTTCCTTTTTCTTTTTGCTTGCAATTACATCACTCCTCTTTTTTTTCCTCTTCTCTACATCTTCACTACAGATATTCTCATTTTTTCTTTTACGAGAAACTACACGTTTCTCCAACACAGGATACTGACCTAAATGAGGAGCATAGCTTCTTCTTAATCTATCATACTCCTTTACACAGTTTGTATCAGCACTAACTTTTGACTCATTTGGAGCAGACTGAATCCTGAATCCTGCCGTGAGGGGAACGGCTGAGTTTCTGTTGTTCACACTTATTACCACTTTGTCAGCAAGCCGTGAGGGGAACGGCGGTGCTTCGCCTGAACTACCATACCCAGCGACCCTCTGTGTTTGACACGCCCACATCTCCAGCTGAGGCGGGTTAGCCTTCTTAAGGCCGGTGAGCCTCCCGCAGCGTGGGACGCGCTTGGAGCAGACTGAATCCTGAATCCTGCCGTGAGGGGAACGGCTGAGTTTCTGTTGTTCACACTTATTACCACTTTGTCAGCAAGCCGTGAGGGGAACGGCGGTGCTTCGCCTGAACTACCATACCCAGCGACCCTCTGTGTTTGACACGCCCACATCTCCAGCTGAGGCGGGTTAGCCTTCTTAAGGCCGGTGAGCCTCCCGCAGCGCGGGACGCGCTTGGAGCAGACTGAATCCTGAATCCTGCCGTGAGGGGAACGGCTGAGTTTCTGTTGTTCACACTTATTACCACTTTGTCAGCAAGCCGTGAGGGGAACGGCGGTGCTTCGTCTGAACTACCATACCCAGCGACCCTCTGTGTTTGACACGCCCACATCTCCAGCTGAGGCGGGTTAGCCTTCTTAAGGCCGGTGAGCCTCCCGCAGCGCGGGACGCGCGCGGGCAGCGCCCGGGCAAAGCCCGGGCCAAGGGCGGGCCCGTCCTTGCCCGTCAAAGGCCGGATAAGGCTGGGCTGGGCATCCCCCCTAACATCGGTGGTGGGACTCCAATTAGTAAGTATTGGCGTCTCATTGTGTGGATGTAAACCTTTACCTGAGACTGTCTGTTGGTGGACCCTACTTTGCCGAAAGCTGGGTGGAGTGGTGTCGCCTCAAAATCACCACGTAGGCTGAGACCTAACGCCCTGCCAATTGTGGTTCTTGTACATTAAGAGGATCTAAGACATTTGTGTTGTGAGAGCAAAAGGAGGAGAAGCAGGCTTATCCCGCTGTGGGACATTGAACTTAGTTGTGGGCCAATTAAGTGTACTATCTGTTAGCCCGCATTGGAGTTGCCTGCTAAATAAGACTCACTATTATATTGCTTATCATGAATACTAGGCCTAGTACGAGAAGAAAATCGTCGGTGGGGGGATCCGTTAGAGGCACCCTAGATCAGTTCATTACAAGGGCTGCCTCATTGTTAGAACGAGAAATTGTGCACACCGAACAGCGATTATCATCTGAGTTACTGAGGAAACGTTCCTCGTTGGGGGCTATCCAACTAGCTATTACCCCCTCACATCATAACATACATACTGATGATCCAGAACTAAATGCTGATATAGGTATCCCCCCGCAACTACAAGATATAACGGATTCGCAGTTAGGATTTAGGGAACCAGTCACCTTAGATAACAGTATAAGCTCACAAAACGAACTTGCCCTCGAGGAGCAGTTAGCAACCCCAGTAAACAAACATCTCATTAAAAAGAAAAGTACAATTAAAACAAAAGATCCAGGACCTGGTCTCCCAAAACAAAACAAGAAACGTGGCGCAAATAAGGGAAAACGAGGCCACGCTAAACCCTCAAATAGTCCCACAAGTGCTGTGAATATAACTGATTCACCAGAATGTAATACTGGATCAGGTAATACGCCAGCGCACCTATATAAAGATCTAATGAGGGACATAGAACAACTAGTTAAGTCCCTATTATCTCCTTTAGTGGAAAGGGTAAAGAGACTAACAGAGCAGTTGGGGTCTTTGCAAGACAGTGGCACAACTAACTTGAATCTGTTGAGGGAATTGTCATCGAAAACCTGCACGTTGAACCGCCCAGGCCCAACACCTGAAACAACAACGAATACTACAATCCCCGTAAAAGGCGCTGAGACGCTTTCTTTTTCTAATAAGAATAGCACAGCCTCACAGAATAAGCACACAGATATAATGAAGCCAAAGTGTAGCAGTGTCCCGAACAGTCAGATCTATGAACCCAGTAAAGGTGTTGAGAGAGCATACACAGATAAAAATCCTAGGGGCCCTTCTGCACACATTGATCTCCCGCCAGAGGCAGCTCCATATGTCATCGCACTCACTGGGGTTCCTGAACTAGAATGTGAGAAATTTGAAGGTTATCAAACTCTCAAGAACAAAGTAATGCACTGGTTAAGAGTAAATAGACCATTACCCCCAAACTTAGACGGAGAGATTCTTCATGTGAGAAGGCTGAACTGGGTGGGACAAAGACCTAAAAATGTACAAGGTGATGTTATAATTGTCAATTTTAGAGACCATAGAGTGGTAAACTATATCAGAGACTGGCTTCCAGCGGGTTATGAGGGTGGTATATCCACCCACGACTTAAGCTATTTTTACCCAAGATCTCTGATAGGAAATTATGTGAGCCCAACAATTCAGAGTGCCCAGTTGATGGCAGATTCCACTTTTAATATCCCCACTTCCAACCGCTTTACTTCACTTTCTGGATTGGAGGGGGTTGATTGACTGCATACTCCCTCTCCCAGTATTGCTGCTCCCATTGAAAAGCCAAGGTTGGGTGACATTGGTCTAGTTTCCTGGAATATAGCTGGCCTGTCCTCCAAATTTGAGAACAACGAATGGAGGGAATATGTGACCAGGTTTCATGTTATTTGTCTCCAGGAAACGTGGGTGGTGGACCATAACCCCTTCCAGCTAGAAGGATATGGTTGCTTTGCTGTCCCCGCACAAAAACTAGCTCCAGGTAGGCCCACTGGGGGATTAATTGTATACGTAGACCTGCAGATGGAAGGAGCGTGGTCCAGTTTGAACTGGAAATCCAACTATTTCCTGGGTTTAAGGTTCCAAAGAAATAAAATGAGTTTTATCCTTGTTAGTTTTTATAACGCCATAGCATCGAGCAAGGAAGGCTCTATAGTGCATGATTTGCAGATTCACCTGTCTGCTGTTATAGAGCAGAGTAAGTCCACAGTGGCTCCCTATATAATCCTGGTGGGTGACCTAAACTGCCATTTGTGCCAAAACTTAAAATCTCGGATGGGGGGTTGGCCCGGTTGCACCTTGACAAAAGGTCTGCACTTTGAACACACGAAGGAGGGGAGGGAGCTAGAGAAAGTGATGAAAACTCACTCACTAAAACACACACTTGATTTAGTGAGCGTAGATGAAGGCTCCGGTCCTCCAACAACTTTTAAAGGGAGGGGGTGTAGTTCCACAATAGATTTCATATTAGTTTCCAACTTATTTTGGGAATGGATAAATGAGGCAACAGTCGACTGGAGTATATTTAGTGACCATAATCCACTTGCATTATGGATTAAAAATTGGTCTTCCAACAAAGAAATAAGAAGCATGTCGGAAGGCAGTCTTGAGAAGGTTACAGACCAGGGGAGGCGCTTAAAGTGGTCTCGTATTGATGGAAACGCCTTTTTTAAGAACTTAATTAAGGAAGGGGGCAAAGAGTTTGAAATTTGCTCTGATCCCCTGGCTGATGGTTGTACAGTGACTAAAGCTTTTGAATCAATGGCCACTCGCATAGAGAGCCTATTAAAAACCTCCCGGCCTCCTAAACAAACTAATGCGCCTAGATGGTTTAATAAAGATTGCTCACGAGCACAGAAAGACCTCAAGGAAAGTTTGAAATTGAGACCTAGAAACAAACCACATATAGCACATTGTAGGACTGTCTATAAAAAGGCCATTAAGTGCAGGAGATTTGCCTTACAGTCCCAAACTTGGGAAACTTTAAGGGAAGCCGCGGAGAGGAGGGATTTAAGTACCTTCTGGAGAACCATAAATAATCCATGCTTTCAGGATTCTGCAGCACCAGTAATTGGTACAACTATCCTACCAGAGCGCTGGTTTAATCATTTAAAAAAATTATATAACTTTTTAGATGAATACCCGGAGGCTGAAGAGAAAATTTGCCCGTGGAGGACAGTGATCGAATTCACCCTTGGTGAAACTAAAGCGGGCATTCAGGGATTGTCACGTAATAAGGCCCCAGGCCCTGATGGGATACCACCAGACCTCTTTTTATCCAACATAGAATTCTGGGTCCCAATACTGACACGCGTGATCAATGCAGCTGTGGCCACTGGTATGCCACGCTCTTGGTCAACAGCTACCATAGTGCCTATTTTTTAAAAAGGTAAAAAGGATGACCCGCAGTGCTATCGCCCTATCTCCTTAATTGACGTAACCGCAAAAATCTTAGGTAGAATGTTACTAAACCGCCTACTGGACTGGGCAGAGGAGTACCATATAATCTCGGATTTACAATATGGGTTCAGGACTGGTAGATCAACTACGGATCAATGCCTGAATCTCTATTTACTGGTGTCAAAATATACTATAGCCAGTGATCAATCAATATATCTGGGATTTATGGACCTCTCCGCCGCATTCGACCGAGTGAACAGAGAAAAATTATGGAGTCTTTTGATTAGATTAGGAGTAGAGCCAGGGCTTGTAAATATTATGAGAGCACTCCATTGGAATACCTCCGCCAAAGTACGATTCAATTTGGCGGGAAATACAACTGCACCTTTCAATTGCACGAGTGGAGTAAGACAGGGCTGTATTCTAGCACCTTTCTTATTCTCCCTGTATATAAACGAACTGGAACAGGCATTGTGCAAATTGAATGCTGATACTCCAAGGGTAGGGTCTCGCCCAATTCCAGTGCTGTTATACGCAGACGATGCGGTCCTTCTGGCACGCACTCCAAGAGGTCTGCAATGTTTAATAGATGGCTTCGTTGATTTTATGGACACTCTAGACCTGGCAGCCAATCTAACTAAGTCCTATGTTTTAATAGCCGGGACGAAACCGTGTAAAAAATTCACATACCGGATAGGCACTCACACACTTGAACAAGTAAAAACATTTTCGTACCTGGGTCTTTTATTTGATGGGCTTTTAAATTTTAAATTTTTAATTGAAGAACGGTGTACAAAACTGATCTCATCAACAGGAGCAATAATGAATTATGGCCGTAGGTTGGGTCGGTGGTCGCCTGAGCAGGTTATGCACCTTTATGGCGCCATTTGCTGCCCCAAAGTTATGTACGGCGCAGAAGTCTGGGGCTTCGCCGGGGTACGGCAAATACAAGTTGAGGAAAATAAATTCCTGCGGAGAATACTCAAAACGCCCCAGAGCTCCCCAGCCTACATCACCCATGCCGAATTAGGGAGGCAATACATCGAAGATCTTATCAAGGCCAGGCCCGTTATGGCTTGGCTGAGGATCTGGACCAATCCAGATGCGGAATTGGGGAGACAAATCATTAGAGCTTGCATCAGTAGGGATAAAGGGATGCGCATCCAGTGGTTTAAATATGTAAAACTGACACTAGAAGGAATAGAATGTCTAGACCTTTTTACTAACCCAACCACAATCATACCCCAAGATAAGGTCAGAATTAAGAGCTTGCTCCTGAGGAAAGCTGCAGACTGTAGATTTGATTCTGAGGGTAGGAAGATTTTAGCTTGCGCTCACAGCACCACCAAAACAGTAGGTGGCATGGAACCATATCTCAGTCTGATATATAATGCAGAAACTAGGTTTTTATTTACTCGTTTTAGGCTCAACCTTATACATCACTTGTTGGCAGATCCTGCGGGTTATACCGCCACGGTTGAGCAGAAAGGACCCTGCGGTTGCGATAGTAAATCTCCGCAGGATTCCCTTCATTTTGTATTGTTATGCCCTTTTTATTCATTTCCCAGGCGTTATTACTTAGTAAGAATTTTAAAAAATGGCAAGTTTAGACAAGCCAGGGCCACTCTATTATACCTACAAAGGGCTGAAGACCCTTTGACCCTGTCATGTATAACAAGTTTTCTGAAAGTTGCACTGAAAATAAGAAACACTAGAGGGCAACCAGGATTGAATAATGGCTGAAGGCACTGTATTGAAGTGTTTTACATTTTAAAGCACTGATCTGTATGTGGATTACCTTGTTATATTGATATATGTGTGTTGTTTTAACTATAATTTTTAAAGACATGATACCAGCACTCTTGTGAGCTGTCATATAGTTGTATTTGTTAAAAATTATATCTGCAGGATAGTATGCTCTGGTCATTGTACTTGTAATTATGCACTTTATGAGCTGCATAGATATTTCAAATGTATTTTTTTAAACTGTGTAAATGATGTGTTATGCATGCTTTTTATAATAATTGTCTTGCTTTTATGGTGACATGTATTGCACCGAATAAAGCTGATTGAAATGAAAAATGAAATGACTCATCAAAGTCTATCATGAATAAACCTGATAATGTTTTGACTCGTGACAAAGCAACATATGCCATACCTTCTTTGAACACAGTTGAACCAATGTTCACAAATGCACAATCTACAGTCAATCCTTGAGACTTGTGAATAGTTACAGCATATGCTAGAGAAAACGGAAACTGCTTCCTACGTACATATAAGTCTTTCACAAGCATAAAACGAACTGTACAACGACAAATATCTTTAACTTCATCTATCTGATCAAATTTTATTTTTAAACATTCAACTCCTTTTTTCTGGTAATTAATAAAACCCACAACTCTTCCCATCGCTCCATTAACTAAACCTTTCTCAACATCCAAATTTCTCCTTAAAAACACTCTACAGTTCATGCAAACATATAGATTTTTTTCTAATCCAGCTGTTTTGGAGATGTTCTTCTCTAGTGAGTCCAATTTATTTTTCAGTTTGCCTGTTACTGTGACAGTAATTCTTCCATCCTCAATTTTGTCCACTGCTTCCAATTTCCTGATCTCTTCCTTTTCCAATTTCAAAAGCTCCTCATTGAATATTGAGCATTCACGTAGAGTTGGCATTAAGCAGATGACACTTTTGTTTTCTGCAATGTTCTTGTATATCTTCTCTGCAACTATTTCTTCCTTTGGAAATAAATTATGTAGCAGCCGACTCTGTAATGCTTTTTTGCCAACTTCTGTCAGTAGTCCAATCCTGATATCTTTCAGAATACTTCCATATTCTTCATCGTTTGCTTGCCTCATATTAGTAGTAAGTTCCTTGTACTCAAAGAAGGACCAAATATTTGTATTTCCGATGCTTCCCAATGACTTCTTCGTGTCTTCATGTGTCACAGTATTAAACACTGGTTGTCCTTTAACTGGAGTAAGTTGCAAAAGATCTCCAAAAACTATGACGTGTTTTCCACCAAATAACATGTCATAGTCTGTCTTCAAAATTTGCTGCATTCTTAAATGCACAAAGGCAAGCATTAGGTTTGATACCATGCTCACCTCATCAATAATGAGAACTTGCATCTTCTTCAATACTCTTGAAACTTCCAAGGATGCTTCTCCAGTTAGCTTGTTGAATTGTATTTTGTTCTCATGCTCCACTGGTAACATTAGCAAACGATGTAAGGTGATTCCTTTTATGTTATATGCTGCTAACCCAGTTGGAGCAGTAACCACACAAGACAAAGTAGAATCCGTTTTTTGCTGTAGGTAGCTTCTGATGACTTTTATTAGGAAACTTTTTCCAGTTCCAGCTTGTCCGCTTACATACATCCTGATTGGATGAAATGATGTGCATGAGCACTCTTTTTTTACATGTAGAAATCCGTGATCAATTTTGTTTTTGATCTCTTCATAAATTTGTTGCTGCTCTTGATTCAGTTGTCTTTCCAAATTTTCTAAGTCTATAAATTCTTCTTGAGCTTGATTCATAGCCGTTTCCACTTCATTCATGGCTATTAATGCTTCATTTTCAATGATTGGTTGTCCTAGGGGATCTTGACTGTGTGTTCCTGAACTTTGGCTGTCCTGAGAACTGTCTCTAGCTATTTCTGCTGCAATTGTAGTTTCCTGTTCAATTTCTTCATTTAACATTTGCAGATAAGTTGTGAATGTATTGCATTGTATGCTGTCTTTGCAAGCATTAAATGAATCTTCATAGCTTTGAAATTCTCCCAGTAGTTCATCCTCTGTACGCCATGGTTTAAACAACTGTAAAAGAGCCTAGTAGTAAAATTCTTTCTTGTCAGTAGTGTCGCAACTCAGCTTCCGGTGATTTATCAAACTTCCTTTTGTTTGCTTCACCAAACATCCTTCTTCACCAACGACTTTATATTTTCCATTATTGATGTCTTCTGTGGCTTTCCTTGAATAAATGTAGTTCTGCAGCACTTCATAGAGACACATGTTCTCCAGATGTTGACTTCTCTTGGGATAATATGTGTCCAACATGTTTGTTTTCAATATATCTGTACTTTCTGGGTCATTCTCGACCAAATATTCAATTTCTCCTACAGATTTCAGTACCCGATTTCTCATTGCTGCAAGGCCTAAACTTGCCCAAATTATTCTTCTTGACTTCGAGTAGAGACTTGCAGAAGATAACCTATCTGAACATTCGTAGGATCCAATTTCTCGATGCGATAACATCTTCAAACTGAAACTGTACAGCTTCTTACTGACAGTCTTCTCGTGAGAAATCTCTTCCCACATTTCCTTCAATTCAGTTTTTTCTGATTTCGTAATGTAAGACGTTACATATCGGGCAACAGCAATGGAATTGTCAGGTACATACTGTATATCCATGTTAGCGTTCCACATGGATAAAATGACTGGGTTGTAGTCATTTATATTTTTTGATTCTTCTTTTCTTTTAAGGTTGTAGGTATTCTTAGGTGATTTTCTTGTGATAGTATGTCTCACAGCTGACATAAAACTGTTTACTCTTCCATTTGAAAGAACAGGTCTAGGAAATCCAAATCGACATTTAGTGTAGTATTTTTCTTTGCTCTTGTATTTCCGTCGACAGTATTTTCCACACCGATGACTTTGGAAACGTAAAACTTGCTCCTTTAACTTGTTCTCTTCTGTGCTTTTTGGTATAGCACATGTTGCATATTCTTGAATGTAAGATAACACTGCTTCATCAGCATCTGTTCCAAACTTTGGGGCATCCTTGATCCACAACAGCATATGAATATGAGGAGCACCTCTTGCCTGGTACTCTTTTCTCCAAAAGAAATCCACTACTTCTCCAAGGGGTGGATTTTTTTTATTGCAGATGAAGGACATCATAGCCTCAATTCTATGATTGAAATATCTGCAAACATTAACCGGATCCAATGAGCACAGTTCTCCTGCTGTCTTGTATTCGATGTTTTTAATGTTTGAATTGGCCTCTCGTAGAAAATCCAGTAAATCATCCCAAGCGTACTCGGCACAGCTTAGGGTAAGGAACCATGTTGGTGTTCCTAAATTCCGTAACATGCATTTTAGTTCACCATGGCGTCGGTACCAATATTCATTTGTCCCACGCTGACAAGCCATCAGATTGATCAGTTGTGTTTCCAAATGATCATCTCGGTGCTGCACTTTCTCCATAAAATCCTTAGCAGACACATTTTGTAAATGTACTCCACTTTTTAAAATGTGATTTACTGCATAAGACAGTGCAGACAAGTCGCTTTCAAATAAAAGATGGAACAAATAAGGAATACTTTGTCGAAATCTGGGATCTTCAGCATATAGTCTTGTAGTCCGATACTCTGAAGCTGGAATCTGTTCTGGACGTTCATCGTATCGTCCTCCTTTTCCTTTAGGAAACAGCTGAGGAAAACATCGAGCTTCCAAGCTCTCCTCCCATACACTCACAGGAGTTCCTTTTGCTTTCTTCATCTGAAAGAGATCAATATTGTCTCCCATAACTTCTTTCGAATGAAGAGGATGTATGCTAAAATGTTCATAAATTTCTTCTTCCTTTGACTTGTCCACTTTTTCAATTTGTCCAGTTGGTGTTTCTGTGTCTTCTTGAAAATCTTCTTCTTCTTCTTCTTCTTCTATATAAATTGATTCATACCATTTGTTATTTTTTTTCAAATACAAATTTGCTCTTTGTACTTTCCGCACATCTACCAGCTCCTGCCAAATCTTCTTATTCTTTGTAGGTACACCATTAACCAGAATAATTAATGGTTCAGTTTCCAAAGTATCCGCATCAATAGTTTCCATATTTTTTTTCAAATCCAAGGGCAAATACACCACTCTACCTTTTAAACCTCTCAGTAAATCTGAAGGAGGTAATTTACCAGTTTTGGGCTCCATACGTACTATGGTCTGGAACGGATGAACACATTGAATGAGTATAGACTCATATGTATTTAATTCAGAAAGTTCAGCAGGAATAGCATCCAATTCTAAATTATTATGTACAGCTCTGGGCGGCATTCTATTTTCCTCTAACTTGTTGTAACAGTATTTACAAATACGCTGATCTTCACCCAATTCAAAACAATTTTCTAGAAATATATATGTGGCAAAATCCTTCCACTTATAATTATCTTCATTTTCACTCTTTCTGTAGAGATCAACATTCCTAGTTTGTTTTCTATAATGAGTTCTGCGGCAACAAATACAAGTAACATTTGGTCTTTCATTAGAGACTATTGCAAATTTTGTTATGTGATCATTAAATGTCTTACTTACAGAAGGTTCTACATTCTCTTCCACTTCTTCCTCATTTACTGTGTCCTTCTCTGCACTGTTTTGTTCAGGACCAAAGTAACAAAACTGAATTTCATCAACAACCTTCTCTACATCTGATACCGTTCCTCGGAACAGAGCCCTATTCAATTCATTTAACTTTATTGCTGGACTTTTGGCAAAATACAACCGTCTCACAAACTTTCTCATTTTAGTATGATGAACAGCCAGCATCCTAAAATGATGGAAAACACTATTGCACACTTTTCTAGATAGACAAGCCAGAGAATGACCCTGCAAACCAGTATTCTCTCTCACTCTGCATGGATCCAGACTTTGAAGCACCTTAATCTTCTGTTTTACACTTTTTTTACTATATTCTCTAAGAAACTCTCGAAATTTGTCAATAGAATCCTGACGCACAGTGCAAATACTACTACAATTCCAAGTGTACACTGGGGCTTTAGGACGTCTCCCCATTGCCTCATCTGCCATCACTTGTACCTCATCTCTTGGAACCATTATCTCCTTCTCCATTATGCAACCATTTTTCACTTCGTAAGCACGACCTCTGGTGTCAACTGCATGCAGCAAACTATTACTTTGAAAATAGCTCTCTTCATTAAAAAAAGGTTCACTACTTGAACTATGCATCCACTTTCCTAAAAACACTTTACAAAAGTTTGTTCTGTTCACTACTCTTTTGCTTTTGCTTTGTGATTTCAGTACATTAACCATTTTATCTAATGTACGCATCCTATTCAAAATTAATATGAATAGTTTCCTTTTTAATTCTAATGCCTTTGCTGCAATGGCTTCAATTTCTTTTTTTCTCTTGTAATATTTTGCCTTTTGCTTATATTTCTTCACATCCTTTATCAAATTGGACATAACTCTTCTCTGAAACATTTTTCTACGTATCTCTTTAAACGCTGTTTTTCTGTTTATGTAAATCTTTTCAGTTGCAGAAGGTATATTTGCATTAACTAAATTCTCAATTTTTTCCTGTTCTCTTCCTTTTGTAACATTCTTTCCAGTACAGACATTTTGTACATTTTTCTTTGTTTTGAATATATTTTTAAGAAATGGTTTTTTCTGCTTACCAGAAGATTTTTTCTTTTTCCCAACATGAGCATCTTCTACTAACTTTGGTCCTCCAGTTGTCTTCAAATATAGTTTTTTTTTTAGCGTTTTTTGAACTCTGGATTTTGTAGGCATCTTAAATTTTGTTCACTGCTCTTCAGCAATACCTGAAAAAAACAAAAAAAAAAAATCCTTTATTGTATTTAAATATATTACTACATTTCTTTTCACAATAGTCACAAAACGAAATTTCTTTGCCAATTTGAATGCACACAAACTGCTCTTTTTTTTGGGCAAGTGAAAATCACTTTTACAAACTGTCACATTATGAAACCACTTTTCAGATTTTTTAAAAAGCCCATGTCCAGAGTGCTACACTCCAGCAAGGGCAACCAGCCTTAGTGATGCTGAATGTATTTGCATTACAGACTGAAACCTGAAAACCCCACTCGCTTGTAAATACTGTGCATGACTATACATGGCAAGCACATGGGTGTGTGCTAAGACTCTGCTTCTTCCCCCAAAAATTCGCTCCCCCTTTCCATCTAATGCAACTGTGAAATCACCAGAGCAAGACGCAATCAATCTCTGCCTATAATTCCTCTCTGCACACAGAGTCATGTTTTCACATTAGTCCCAAAACGAAATTTCTTTGCCAATTTGAAAGCACACTTACTGCTCTTTTTTTTTTCGGGGCAAGTGAAAATCACTTTTTACAAGTGAAAATCACTTTTACAGACTGACACATTATGAAACCACTTTTTTTGATTTATTTAAATGCACATGTCCAAACTGTTTTTTCAGACCACCACCATGTGTATTCTCGGTGACTGCCTACACTCCAGCAAGGGCAACCAGCCTTAGTGATGCTGAATGTATTTGCATTACAGACTGAAACCTGAAAACCCCACTCGCTTGTAAATACTGTGCATGACTATACATGGCAAGCACATGGGTGTGTGCTAAGACTCTGCTTCTTCCCCCAAAAATTCGCTCCCCCTTTCCATCTAATGCAACTGTGAAATCACCAGAGCAAGACGCAATAAATCTCTGCCTATAATTCCTCTCTGCACACAGAGTCATGTTTTCACATTAGTCCCAAAACAAAATTTCTTTGCCAATTTGAAAGCACACTTACTGCTCTTTTTTTTTTCGGCGCAAGTGAAAATCACTTTTACAGACTGACACATTATGAAACCACTTTTTTTGATTTATTTAAATGCACATGTCCAAACTGTTTTTTCAGACCACCACCATGTGTATTCTCGGTGACTGCCTACACTCCAGCAAGGGCAACCAGCCTTAGTGATGCTGAATGTATTTGCATTACAGACTGAAACCTGAAAACCCCACTCGCTTGTAAATACTGTGCATGACTATACATGGCAAGCACATGGGTGTGTGCTAAGACTCTGCTTCTTCCCCAAAAAATTCGCTCCCCCTTTCCATCTAATGCAACTGTGAAATCACCAGAGCAAGACGCAATAAATCTCTGCCTATAATTCCTCTCTGCACACAGAGTCATGTTTTCACATTAGTCCCAAAACTAAATTTCTTTGCCAATTTGAAAGCACACTTACTGCTCTTTTTTTTTCGGGGCAAGTGAAAATCACTTTTTACAAGTGAAAATCACTTTTACAGACTGACACATTATGAAACCACTTTTTTTGATTTATTTAAATGCACATGTCCAAACTGTTTTTTCAGACCACCACCATGTGTATTCTCGGTGACTGCCTACACTCCAGCAAGGGCAACCAGCCTTAGTGATGCTGAATGTATTTGCATTACAGACTGAAACCTGAAAACCCCACTCGCTTGTAAATACTGTGCATGACTATACATGGCAAGCACATGGGTGTGTGCTAAGACTCTGCTTCTTCCTCCAAAAATTCGCTCCCCCTTTCCATCTAATGCAACTGTGAAATCACCAGAGCAATACGCAATAAATCTCTGCCTATAATTCCTCTCTGCACACAGAGTCATGTTTTCACATTAGTCCCAAAACGAAATTTCTTTGCCAATTTGAAAGCACACTTACTGCTCTTTTTTTTTTCGGGGCAAGTGAAAATCACTTTTACAGACTGACACATTATGAAACCACCATGTGTAACTACAACAAAAACAATTTCCATTTCTATTATTCATTTCTTAAGTTACCACATACATCCCCTCTCAAACTGTAAACTCACCTTTAAAATTAGTTAGTTGTGAAAGAAATGTGACACTCAAACAGCAGATTATCAGAGCCAGGATCTCTGTTGTGTTCACCTCTCTCCTCTCAGCAGAACCAGATAATGGCAAACTTTCCCTCTATTTTTCCACACATATACTTGTAAGTTTCAAATCTCAGTGCTTCCCCCTTTTTTTCAAATGTAATCACACATTTCTATTGGTTGAAAACCAACCCTTTTCCAAAAGTACCCTTCCCCCAACTTGACTTCTGCCTAGTACCCTTCCCCCAACTTGACTTCTGCCTGCTACCATAGCAACAGCTCATGGAACACTGCTGTGTTGAGTTAGGTCAGAAGTTCGCCAAACAATGTTTCAATTCCACAGAGCAAGAGTGCTTGACTTTTCAAACCTAACAGCAAATCCATAGTACTGTTCTTTGGTTACACATTTTTTTTTACCAATACAAAACATGCTTCTATTAATTTACACATACAGCCTAGTTTTTATTCTAGAATGGTATGAAACAGCCAATCAGTTTTTTGTTTTGAAAAAAATATGTATGCCTCCATTTCCAAACTGTCTTTCTTTTCATATTGCCATTCTACTGAAAGACACCTCCTGAGTGCATCCAGTTCTCCTTTGAAGATGTTCACAGTGTGGATTGTAGGGCACAGCTATGTCTTCTGGAGTGAAAAGTTTGCAGAGAAAACAGGTATGGTGAGAGACCTTGCTTTGCCAAATGTAGACATTAAATGGATTGGTCAGAGAGGGTTAAAGTGGCACCAATTGATGCCATTGGTGAAATCCTTCATTCAAATCCAACACCCTGACCTCATAATAGTGCACTGTGGTGGCAATGACCTAGGCACTTTGACTGGGGTAGGTCTGGAAATGCTTATGAAGGACACCTTTGCACAACTGTTTACACTTTTCCCTAAAACTGCCTTTGTGTTTTCCAACATATGCCAAAGGCAAAAATGGAACTGGTCCAATCATTTCTGTCCACAGATTGACAAAGCAAGAAAGCACGTCAACAAATCTGTTTCTGCTTTCCTCCGTGACTATGGTATGGGTGCCATTTACCACAACAACTTGCGTTATGACATGCAAGACATTTATAGAGGAGATGGTGTGCACTTCAATGATGAAGGGAACAGAGTCTTCCTCTTGAACCTTAGACTCTGCATCGGTACTTACTTGTAGGTACCACTAAAAAAATGACTTCATAAACACAACAGCTCTTTTTAGAGCTCCCTAATATCTAAACTCTTAAATCTGCTTTTCATTTATTTATTTTTATTTTTTTTACCGTACGCTTACCGTAAGCTTACCGTACGCGTACCCCGTGATTTTTTTTAAAATCAATAAATGTTTTTTTTGTACTTTTCTGTCCTTCTTTGACCCCCTTACAAATGTTAGGGGGTCTGTAACTCTCCTCATTGCCCCCTTTCCTTGTTTTCACTCTTTTTTTTCAGAGTGAAATACACAAAATGGCGGCCGCCGCTTCCTGGTTTCGACCGATTCGAATGTTTACTAAGATCTAAGAGCCAATCAGAATCGCGCTCGCGCACGCCACCGTACGCTTACCGTAAGCGTACGGTAAGCGTACCGTAAGCGGGCTCAGATATATATATTGATTTAAAGGCTATTTTCTCAGAATCTACTGAACAGATTTACACCAAACCTACAAAAGGCACTTCCTTGACCTAGGGACTACCTCTCTGCCAAATTTTGAGTAATTCTGTTCAGCCGTTCGGGCTGTAGCTCGTTCTAAAGGTCCTATGGAAAAATGCATGGGAAAAACGCGTTTTGGGACCCCCCTTTTATCTCAGCCCCCGCTTGACGGATCCCCCCGAGACTTTCAGGGTAGGAGCGGAGCGTAGCGCCCCACCTATTTTGAGAAATTCGCGAGGATTCGTCGACCGGCGCCAAAGTTATTCAAAATAGAATGTTGAGGTTTTCCTATGGAAACGTGGTCCTAACTATAACTACCTACTGGCGACCGCCAGTAGGTAATATATATATATATATATATATATATATATATATATATATATATATATATATAAATATATATATATATTATCTACTGGCGGTCGCCAGTAGATAGTTATAGTTAGGACCGTGTTTCCATAGGAAATCTGAAAATTCTATTTTGAATAACTTTGGCGCCGGTTGACGAATCCTCGCGAAATTTTCAAAACTAATGGGGCGCTCCGCTCAGCTCCTACCCTGAAAGTCTAGGGGTGATTTGTCAAGCGGGGGCCGAGAAAAAGGGGGGGTCCCAAAACGCGCTTTACCCATGCATTTTCCCATAGGACCTTTAGACACAGCTACAGCCTGAACGGCTGAACAGAATTACTTGAAATTTGGCAGAGAGGTAGCCATAAGGTCAAGGAAGTGCCTTCCACAGGTCTGGTGTAAATCTGTTCAGTATTTCCTGAGAAAATAGCATTTAAAAGCATATCAATATCTATACGCGCGCAGGGTGCGCGAACTGTGCAAGCCCTGTGCGCGCACCCTGCCGTGCGCAAGCGTAATTCTGATTGGTTGTTATATGTCTGTAAACATTCGAATCGGTCGAAATCAAGAAGTGTCGGCCTCCATTTTGTCTGTCGCACTGAAAAGGAAAGGTGGAGAACGTGAATAGGGGGCAGGGTAGGGAGTTCTTGACCCCCTAGCCATTGTAAGGGGGTCACAGTAGGACCACAAAGGGCAAAAAAAAAAAGATTTTAATTTTTTTTTAAAACATCGCGAGGTGCGCGCACCCAGCGCGCACCCGAAAAAAAACATTCTAAAAATAGAATTAAAAATCACGTTTAAGTGTTTAGATATTAGGTGGCTCTAAAAAGAGCCCTTGTGTTTATTGAGTGTTTTTCGGTACCTACAAGTAAGTACCGATGCAGAGTCTAAAGTTCAAGAGGAAGACTCTGTTCCCTTCATCATTGAAATGTACACCGTCTCCTCTATAAATGTCTTGCATGTTGTAACGCAAGTTGTTGTGGTATATAGAACCCATACCATAGTCTCTGAGGAAAGCAGAAACAGACTTATTGACGTGCTTTCTTGATTTGTCAATCTGCGGACAAAATTGGTTGGACCAGTTCCACTTTTGCCTTTGGCATATATTAGAATATACAAAGGCAGTTTGTGGAAAAAGTGACATCAATTGCAGAAAGGTGTCCTTAATAAGCATTTCCAGACCTACCCCAGTTAAAGTGCCTAGGTCATTTCCACCACAGTGCACAATAATAAGGTTAGGCTGTGGGAGATGTAGAAAGGTTTTCACCAAAGGCATTAATTGGTGCCACTTTAATCCTCTCTGACCAATCCATTTAATGTCTACATTTGGCAAAGCAAGGTCTTTTACAATACCTCTTTTTTCTGCAAATTTTTCACTCCAGAAGACATAGCTGTGACCTACAATCCACACTGTGAACATCTTCCAAGGAGAACAGGATGCACTCAGGTGGTGTCTTTCAGTAGAATGGCAATATGAAAAGAAAGACAGTTGAAAAATGGAGGCATACATACTTTTTTTTTAATAAAAAGAACTCATTGGCTGATTCAAACCATTTTACAGTTAAAACTAGGCTGTATGTTTACATTTTTAAAAGCATGTTTTGGATTGGTACAGAAAAATGTGTTCCCACTGAACATTACTTTGGATTTGCTGTTAGGTTTGAAAAGTCAAGCACTCTTGCTCTTTGGATTAGAAACATTGTGTGCTGAACTTCTGACCTCTCTGCTCACACCAGTGTTCCATGACCTGTTGTTATGGTAGCAGGCAGAAGTCATGTTGGGGGAAGGGATGATTTGGAAAGGGGTTGAAAGTTGCAACCAATAGAAATGTGTGATTCCATTTGAAAAAATGTGGGAAGGGCTGTGATTTTACATTAACATGTATATGTGTGAAAAAAGAGAGGGAACAATTGCCATTTACTGGTTGTGGTGAGAGGAGAGAGGTGTACAGCTCTGAGATTCTGGCACTGATAATCTGCTGTTTGAGTGCCACATTTCTTTCTCAACTAACTAATTTTAAAGGTGAGTTTGAGAGGGGATGTATGTGGTGATTTTTGATATAAATATTAGAATTGTCATTCTTCTTTTAAAGTTGTGTTTTACATTTTGTGTTTTAGGAGATATTTAACTGTCTTGAACTTGTAAGATATTATGGAGTATGTCTTCACTGTAAGTTAAGGTGTAGTGGTATCACTGAGGAATACTGTTTTGTGCCTAGAATCGCATCATGAGTCTGTCTGCACACAGGATTTGTTGTCAGAGATTTAATTTTTGTTGCTCTTGTTCTGTTAGCCTTGCACTTGCAGAAAAGGGGCAGTTTGTTTTCTTAAAGTGTGATGGTTAGCATTCAGCAGAAATCAGTTATTCATTCACAAATGAGAGGCAAATGCAAACACATTTGAAAATAGCATGGTACATTTTCCTACCACTTTAAAAGTTGTGTTTTACATTTTATGTTAAGGAAGATATTTAAGTGCCTTGAACATGTTAGATATTATGGAGTATGTCTTCACTATAAGTTAAGGTGTACTGGTATCACCCAGGAATACTGTTTTCTGCCTAGAATCACACCATGAGACAGTGTGCACACAGGAAGTGTTATCAGAGATTTAATTCGTGTTGGTCTTGCTCTATTACCCTTGCACTCGCAGGAAAGGGGCAGCTTGTTTTTTGTAACACATGGTCATGGTCTCAAGGAGCTGTTAGGACATGTGCTCTTTTCTGCTTGTCTAAAATATAAGAAAAATGTGTCAGGCTGTCACAGTAATTATCACTTGCTCCTCCACAGTACTAAATGTGCTTTCAAATTGCCAAAGGAAATATCGCTTTCTGCCTAGAATCACACCAGGAGTCTGTGTGCACACAGGAATTGTTGTCAGAGATTTAATTTGTGTTGCTGTTGTTCTGTAAAACTTGCACTTTCAGGAAAGAGCCAGCTTGTTTTCTTCAAATGTGTTGGTTAGCACTCAGCAGAAATCACTATCTCAAAAATGAGAGGCAAATGCAAACACATTTGAAAATAGCATGGTGAGATTTTTCATCAAATCTTGCAATGGCGGAGGTTGTTCCTACATGTTCAAAACTCCAATTAACCCTTACCACACATGTACTCTTACACACATATCTGCAGTGTTCATGCAGTTGTGCAAGTCTCCATGCAGATCTCTCTTGCAACCGACAATACACAGTCTCCAGAAACACACTCTTTGCACACATGCAGCAGATTCTCCTAAACACACATGCGTAATACTCAGCTCTGTGTTATGTTTCAGATAGCCGTGTGTAACGCAAACACATTCAACGTCATCAAGGCTCATTTCCTGTGCTGTAGTCTAATCACTCACCCTGTAACACATGGTCATGGTCTCAAGGAGCTGTTAGGACATGTGCTCTTTTCTGCTTGTCTAAAATATAAGAAAAATGTGTCAGGCTGTCACAGTAATTATCACTTGCTCCTCCACAGTACTAAATGTGCTTTCAAATTGCCAAAGGAAATATCTCTTTCTGCCTAGAATCACACCATGAGTCTGTGTGCACACAGGAATTGTTGTCAGAGATTTAATTTGTGTTGCTGTTGTTCTGTAAAACTTGCACTTTCAAGAAAGGGCCAGCTTGTTTTCTTCAAATGTGTTGGTTAGCACTCAGCAGAAATCACTATCTCAAAAATGAGAGGCAAATGCAAACACATTTGAAAATAGCATGGTAGATTTTTCATCAATTCTTGCAATGGCTGAGGTTGTGCCTACATGTTCAAAAGTCCAATTAACCCTTACCACACATCTACTCTTATACACATGTCTGCACTCTTCATGCAGTTGTGCAAGTTTCCATGCAGATCTCTCTTGCAGCTGACAATACATAGTCTCCAGAAACACACTCTTTGCACACACGCAGCAGCTTCTCGTACACTCCCGTGCGTACTACTCAGCTGTGTGTGGTGTTTCAGATAGGGGACGCGCTGATAACCTTATTGCTGTTCTGTTTCTCGAGCCTGCCGTGAGGGGAACGGCCTGCGATGGGGGCACCCTTGACTTCTCATCTTACCTCTGACATTCCCTCGACATCGCCGCCGTGAGGGGAACGGCCCTGGGAAGACTACATCCCCCAGAGTTCACCGCACCCGGCGCTTGCTGCAAACGTCATCACGCAGCGCCCGGGACCTATTTAAGGCCCCCAGCAGTCTCGCAGCGCGGGACGCGCACGGGCAGCGCCCGGGCGAAGCCCGGGCCAAGGGCAGGCCCTTCCTTACCCGTCTCTGACCGAATCTGACTGGGCTGGGCCACCCATCTAACGCTGCTGCTGTGGTTGTGCACACAAGGTAGAAGGGCGCTGCCAAGCTGATTGGATAGTATCTAAAGTGTTCATTCTATCTCATCTGTTTGTCCTTATAGGACATTATTTCATAAATCTGTATTGGCAGTACAAATTATTATCATCTAACTGACCCCACTTAGATTCCCCATTATATTGGACTTAGTATTGTGTATATATAGCACATGATGGCGGCTAAAGGGAAACGTATTGGTGGGTGTGGGTCTGTGACCGGTATTCTTGATCATTTTATTACTAGAGCTGTATCAGTTCTAGAACATGAACTAGCTATAACTGAGCGACGTCTGTCCACAGAGTTAATGCAAGCCAGACGTTCATCACTAGGAATTCTGGCACTGGCAAAATCCCCTTTGAATTTAGCAGGCCAGGATAAAGGTGATTTAGTATCACAGGAGAACCCTGGGGTTAGTACTACTATATCGCAGATCTGTAGAGAAGTGAGTGACGCTCCTGGTGATTCTGGTGATTCTGCTATAACAATACGTAGTCCTCTTAACATCCCTAAACCTGTTCCAACCTACCCGCAGACAAGGGCTAGCAGAAAAGCTGTAAATCCTCTCAACCCTAAGAGAAAAAGAGTAGGGTTGTCCCAGGGAGGGAGAAAGGCGAAGCATTCTAATGTTTCGGAAAACCCTCCAATGGGGGTGACTCAGGACGATGATCATTTATCTCTGGGTGAGAATGCTACTAGGCATATAGATCAGCCCCAATTGAGCAATTTGATTCCCCAGATAGAGAAAATGGTCCGTTCTCTGCTATTACCATTGTTAGAAAGGGTTAAGACGGTTAGTGAAAAGGTTGAACGATTAGAACAAACTGTCTTAGACAATTTTTGTTCACTTAAAAATGTTATCAAACTAGCTACCAAGGATAGGGATAATCTCTTAGGGGTGTCTTCTACTCTCCCCGCTTTGCCACTGGTATCTTCTGACCATGAAGTAACGCCTAGGGTTACTCCTGAGGCTGTTCTCCCCAAGGTTTTGGTTATTGATAATCCTATTAATCAACGTGTTGGCCATGTAGGGGACTACCCTATGAGTGTGTGCAGTACTAATACTGAAAAAAAGAGCGTGAGCAAGGGAAGAATTGTGGAACCTGGGGCTAAAACCAGTATATTGTCCAGGGCTCACATACATCTGCCCCCTGCTTCTACTCCCTATGTAGCCGTATTGACAGGTGTCCCCGAATTAAAAGAAGGTGTATTGGAATCCTATCAGCAACTCAAAAACAAAGTTACTTTCTGGTTAAACAGGAACAGACCGATTCCGAATTATTTGGACGGAAAGATCCTTTTCGCTAGAAGGGTTAGCTGGGTAGGTCCAAGACCTAAAGACTCTATTATCGTCAACTTTGAAGATAGACGTATAGTGCATTGTATTTGTTATCATCCACTGGCCTGCGACCAGTCAAAAATTGGGGTTCATGATTTAGGGTACTTCTACAATTTCAATCCCAATATTCCTGCAAGATCTAGTCCTGTTCGGAAAAACTGGGAAGTGAACGACTTGTGCTACCCAGTAGCTCTAGCTTGACCGGCATCTGGGACGCCGCTTTCTATTATATCCTCCAATTCAAGCATTTCTACTGGAGAGCCTAAGACTAATGAAAATGTATACAATCGCCCTGTCACCGGGGTGGCTGAAATAATAGATGTACCAATCACTAAACCGACCGGGGAAATGCAAAGTGGACGTGAGCAGACTTATGCTGACCCTACAGACGTTCCTGGCTATGGAAGGGAGAGGGGATCATTGGTCTCTTGGAATGTTGCAGGCTTGAAGTAAAAAATGGACTCCCCGGAATGGTTAGCCTATATAGGCGGCTTTGATGTCTGCCTCTTCCAGGAAACCTGGTCCTGTGAGCCCCAGTTTATGCAAGGCTTTTTGAATTTCTGTGTCCCCGCAACTCAGGGTCTTAGGGGGCGCCCAATGGGAGGCCTGGTAACTTGGGTTCGACAGGATGTATTCCCAGGAGCTTGTGCAGTCTTAACTAAGTCTGATGATATCCAGCTAGTCAGGGTATCACTTGGCCCCCTGGGTGACCTGGATATTTACAACTTGTATTTGAGAGACCCCAATAGGACGGGTTCCCAGGTTTTGGCTCATTTAGTTTCCCTTATAGACCAGTACCAGGGTGAGAGGCGAGTGCTTGTCGCCGGGGATCTGAATATTACCTTTGAACCACTCTTAGATCCTGACTCTGGGTGGGGTGTTGACCCTGTGGAAGACCAACTTTGGGGGGTACCTGTGCTTGATCTCAATCCAATAAAAAGGTGGACTGAGATTATTATCCAGGTCAATGCTTTCTGCTAGGAGTATGGTCTGAGGGCCCTGAATGGGAGGACGCCAGGTTATAAACAAGGGGCTAAGACATTCGATAACGGCCGGCACTCCAGTAGGATTGATTATGTTCTATGTAGCTTGAAATTATGGCAATCTGTTCTAGATATGGTGGTTGAGGCTAGAGTTGAGAGTGATCACAACCCTATCTGTGTAACTCATCGATGGTGGTCTAGTAACCACCCAGTAGCCGGGGAGATGGACCCGAGACCCCCTGAAGTAATTTCTACAAATGATATGCGTAGACTTAAGTGGTGTGAGCTCGAGCTTAACAATCTGGCTATTGCTGACATAGACAAGAAATTAGCTGGTGCCATTGTGGAGCTTGAGGGTATACTAAATTATGAGCCATGCAGTGTTGAAGCCACTGAATCCCATGATAAGTTGTTTGCTGAAATAGGCTCGTATTTTATGAAGCCTATGAGGAATAAGAACAAGGCTCCAACTAAGAGAAATAGATGGTATGATGACGCTTGCAGGCAATCTAGGGCCAACCTGATTATAGCTCTGTCTAATGGAGGAAAGGATTGTGTCCGTTTTGCCAGATTAACATACAAAAAAGCTGTAAGAGTGGCCAAAAGGAACTGGGACGAACAACATTGGCTTGATTTAAAAAGTGCTTGTCGCTCTAGAGATTCCCGGTTATTTTGGAACATTCTTAAGTGGGACAGAGGTGGGCGACCTGATAGTCCTTCCAATTATGTCTCACAGGTGGAGTGGGTCCATTATTTCAAACCCAAACATGCCTGTAATTTCTCGTTTAACTTTGCATGGGTTCCAAACTATGCTTTCTTTTCCCAGGGTCCTTTTTGTATTCAAGATGCTAAAAAGGCCCTGGGTTCTAGTGGACGTGCCCCTGGCCAGGATAGGGTTCCTTCGGATGTTTTTCTCCACGACAAAGATAATTGGAGCAAGTACATAACCCTATTGGCTAATGCTGTGGCTGTAGGTGCACCAGTTCCTAAATCATGGAAGGGGGCTGTCATCATCCCTGTATTTAAGAAGGGTGATAGGGCGCTCCCAGGAAACTATAGGCCAATTAGCCTTATAGATTCTATCCAGAAGGTACTAGGGAGGATGGTCCTGAATCAAATCCAAGAGTGGATTGATGATAATAACATCTTGTCCCCCTTTCAAGCAGGTTTCCGTAAATCAACCAGCACGGTGGACCAAGTCTTTTGCTTTGTTCAGCTTCACTGGAGGGTGGTGACATTGGGCAAGGGCAGTCTCTACGCAGCTTTTGTTGATTTAAGAGCTGCCTTTGACCTTGTACCTCGCCACCGGTTGTGGGCAGTTCTGGAGAGACTAGGTCTCCCTAAAGAAACTTTGACATTGGTCATGCGATTGCATGAGTCCAACTATGCTAGGATACAGTGGGGTGGGCCAGGTGAGGACACCCCTGAGTTCCCGGTTGAGCGTGGTGTGCGACAAGGTTGTACTATGGCACCCACGCTCTTTTCACTCTATATTAATGGGATAGTTGATCTCATGCTTTCTGTAAATACCGATGCTCCAAGGTTGGCTGGTGTTTCCATCCCTATACTAATGTTTGCAGACGATACGCTTATCGTATCTAGAACATCTAATGGTCTTCAAAAAGCCCTGCGCCTGTTTGATGACTTCTGCCTCGACCATGGGTTGGAGGTCAATGTGGCAAAAACAAAATTTATGGCCTTCAACCCCCATACCAGCTTTCGAGGGAAAAGAGTGTCTATGAATGGGCAACCTTTAGAGATGGTAACCAATTTTACGTATCTTGGTATGCAAATATCAAGTAACAATAAATGGCGTAAGCACCTTGAAATGGCCTCCCTGCGATTTAAGCAATTAACTGGTGCCCTGAGTAGGGAATTTAATAAGTCTTTCACAAAGCCAATAAGCCCGGTATTGCAAGTCTATGAAGCGAAGGCCCTAAGCTCTGTGCTCTACGGGGCGGAGCTCTGGGGCTTTGATCAGATAGCTTCTTTGACCAGTGTGGAGCATAAATTTTTCCGAAGCATAACTGGTCTCCCCCAGAGCACCCCTCTGATCCCACTTAGGTATGATCTGGGCAGGAGGTCTATTAAGGATATTGCAAGGCTCCGTCCGGTTTTATACTGGCGGAGGCTTTGGACTACTCCTGAGCTTTCCCATTATGCTAATGGCCTTATGGACATTATAAAAATCGATGTTTTCCATAAAATTGTGTGGCTGAAGAACTTACACGCGTCTTTAAAAGATATGGGTATGGAGGGGTTATGGTATGACCCGGCGACTGCCCAGTTTCCATCAAAAAGTTCTCTTAAAGAAGCATACTGGGAAAGAATAGATTCCCAGGTATTGAATAGAGCTTCAGGGATGTCCGGTGGCTTTTTAGAGGCTAAAGACACCCCTAGCCTAGAATTATACTGGGATTTGGTCACCAATGTTGGCGATAGGAAACTTTATTTTCAGTTTAGAGCTGGTTCCTTGCCTCTTAGATTTTTGACAGGAGGGTGGGTTAGGAAATCGGAAGTACTGTGCCCTGCATGCGGGTCTAAAATAGAAACAACTCCCCACTTCTTATTTGCCTGTCCGGCATTTATTATCCCAAGGCGTGTTTGCCTTTCTCCCATGTGCAAGACCCTTGGTACAAGGAGCTGCGCCGTGGCATTACGTATTCTGCGCACTAGCTCCTCAACAATAGTTTTTGTCGCCTTAGCAAAATATTTGGGCTGGGCATGGTCATTGCGGAGAAAAGCAATCAAGCGTACCCTTGAAGGACCTCAATGAATTTAGCGTTTGGGTTTTCTTTGATTCTTGAATTTAGGGATTTTAAATGTGTCTTTTTCTATAACTTGTCAGTCCATCGATGTGTTTAATGTATTTTTAAAAGCATTTTAATGTATTTATTGAAATCCATGTCTTATGTATTATGTTTGTGTCTTTTATGATTGTTCTAAATCGAATAAAGACTGATGATGATGATGATGATGGTTTCAGACAGCAGTGTGTAACGCAAACAGATTCAATGTCACCAAGGCTCATTTCCTTTGCTCTAGTCTAATCACTCACCCTGTAACACATGGTCATGGTCTCAAATAGCTGTAAGGACATGTGCTCTTTTCTGCTTCTCTAAAATATAAGAAAAATGTGTCAGGCTGTCACAGTAATTATCACTTGCTCCTCCACAGTAGTAAATGTGCTTTCAAATTGCCAATCAAATATCGTTTTCTGCCTAGAATCACACCATGAGTCTGTGTGCACACAGGAACTGTTGTCAGAGATTTAATTCATGTTTGTCTTGTTTTGTAAGACTTGGACTCGTAGGAAAGGCTCAGCTTATGTGATAGGATTTGAAAAGCTCAAAAAACAATTGTAATGAATTAAAATTACATAAAGGTATTTTTTTTTAGTTTCTTGCAGGTATTGCTGAGCAACAGTGAAAAAATTTAAAGATGCCTATAAAGTCAAGAAAGAGAAAAGAAAAGCAACAACAACTATATTTGAAGACAACTGGTGACAAAAAAATAGGAGGAGAAGCTCGTGTTGGAAAACAGAAAAAGTCTTCTGGTAGGCAGACTAAAGAATTTTTAAAAAATATCTTCCAAAAAAAAAAAATGATCGAAAGATAAATTCAAACAGTGTTTCAAGTACAAAACAACAACAGAGTCGACAGCAAAAACAAAATGCTAATGTAGACTCAGAAGTAAGAAAGAGTGACTTAACACGAAAAATAGATTTTAAAAACATTCGTCGAAAAATGTTTCAGAGAAGAGTGATGTTAAATTTGCTAAAGGATGTGAAAAAATATAAGAAGATAACCAAATTTTATTAAAAAAAGAAATATATTGAAAGCATTGTTACGAAGGCTTTAGAAATAAAAAAAACTATTAATTTTAATTTTGAACAGGATGCGTAGATTAGATAAATTAGTTAATGCAATGAAGTCACAAAGCAAAAGGAAAAGAGAAGTGAAAAAAATACCTTTTGTAAAGTGTTCTTAGGAGAATGGAAGCATAGTTCAAGTACTGAGCCATTTTTTAATGAAGAGAGTTATCTTCAAAGTAATAGTTTGTTGCATGCAGTTGACACCAATGGTAGAGCATATGAAGTTAAGGATGGTTGTGTAATGGAAAAGGAAAAAATGGTTCCAAGAAATGAGGAAGAAGTGATGGCTGATGAGCTTATGGGGAGACGTCCTAAGACCTCAGTGTACACTTGGAATTGTAGTAGTATTTGTACTGTGCGTCAGGAATCTCTTGATAAATTACGTGACTTTCTAAGAGAATATAGTAAAAAGAGTGTAAAACTGAAAATTAAGGTGCTTCAAAGACTAGATCCATGCAGAGTGAGAGAGAATACTGGTTTGCAAGGACATTCTCTGGCTTGTCTATCTAGGAAAGTGTGTCAAAGTGTTTTTCACCATTTTAGGATGCTGGCTGTTCATCATACTGAAATGAGAAAGTTTGTGAGAACATTGTATTTTGCTAAAAGTCCAGCATTAAAGTTAAATGAGTTGAATAATGCTCTGTTCCGTGGATCTGTATCAGATGTAGTGAAGGTTACTGATGAAATTCAGTTTTGTTACTTTGGTCCAGAGCAAGAAAGTGCAGAAAATGACACAGTTATTGATGAAAATGTGGAAGAGAATGTAGAACTTACTGTTAGTAAAAATTTTGAAGATCAAATGACAAAATTTACTATCATCTCTAATGAAAGACCAAATATTACTTGTATTTGTTGCCGGAGAAGCCATTATAAAAATCAAACAAGGAATGTTGATCTGTATAAAAAAAGTGAAAATGAAGATAATTATAAGTGGAAAGATTTTGCAACATATATATTTCTGGAATATTGTTTTGATTTGGGTGAAGATCAGCGTATTTGTAAATACTGCTATAACAAGTTAGAAGAAAATAGAATGCCAGCTAGAGCTGTACATAATTATTTAGAATTGGTTGATATTCCTCCAGAACTTTCTGATTTAAATACGTATGAGTCTATACTCATTCAATGTGTCCATCCATTTCAGACCATAGTGCGTATGGAGCCAAAAACTGGTAAATTACCTCCTTCGGATTAACAAAGAGGTTTAAAAGGAAGAGTTGTCTATTTGCCATTGGATTTGAAAAAAAATATGGAAACAATTGATGCAGATACTTTGGAAACTGAACCATTAGTTATTCTGGTTAATGGTGTACCTACAAAGAATAAGAAAATTTGGCAGGAGCTGGTGGATGTACGAAAAGTACAAAGAGCAAATTTGTATTTGAAAAAAAATAATAAATGGTATGAAGTCATTTATATGGATGAAGATGAAGAAGAAATACTAGAAGACACAGGAATACCAACTGGGCAAATTGAAAAAGTGGATAAGTCAAAAGAAGAAGAAATTTATGAACATTTCAGCATACATCCTCTTCATTCTAAAGAAGTTATGGGAAACGCTATTGATCTGTTTCAGATGAAGAAAGCAAAAGGAACTCCTGTGAGTGTATGGGAAGAGAGTTGTTTTCCCCAACTGTTTCCTACAGGAGAAGGAGGACGATATGATGAACGTCCAGTACAGATTCCTGCTTCGGAGTATCGGACTACAAGATTATATGCAGAAGATCCCAGATTTCGTCAAAGTATTCCTTATTTGTTCCATCTTTTATTTGAAAGGGACTTGTCAGCACTATCTTATGCAGTAAATCACATTTTGAAAACTGGAGTACATCTGCTTAATGTGACTGCAAAGGATTTTATGAACAAAGTGCAACAGCGAGATGATCATTTGGAATCTCAATTGATCAATTTGATGGCTTGTCAGCGTAGGACTAATGAATATTGGTACCGACGCCATGGAGAATTGAAGTGTATGTTACGGAATTTAGGAACTCCTACATGGTTCCTTACCCTAAGCTGTGCTGAGTACGCTTGGGATGATCTTCTGGATTTTCTTCGAGAGGCAAATTCAAACATTAAAAACATACAATACAAGAGAGCAGGAGAATTGTGCTCATTGGATCCGGTTAATGTTTGCAGATATTTTAATCATAGATTTGAGGCTATGGTGTCCTTCATCTGCAATAAAAAAAATCCACCTCTTGGAGAAGTTGTGGATTTCTTTTGGAGAAAAGAGTACCAAGCAAGAGGTGCTCCTCATATTCATATGCTGTTGTGGATCAAGGATGCCCCAAAATTTGGGACAGATGCTGATGAAGCAGTTTTATCTTTCATTGAAGAATATGCAACATGTGCTATACCTAAAAGCACAGAAGAGAAAAACTTAAAAGAGCAAGTTTTACGTTTCCAAAGTCATCGGTGTGGAAAATACTGTCGGCGAAAGTAAAAGAGTAAAGATAAATTCTACACAAAATGTCGATTTGGATTTCCACGACCTGTTCTTTCAAAAGGAAGAGTAAACAGTTTTATGTCAGCTGTGCGACATACTATTACAAGAAAATCGCCTAAGAATACCTACAACCTAAGAAGAAAAGAAAAGTCAAAATATATAAATGACTACAACCCAGTCATTTTATCCATGTGGAATGCTAACATGGATATACAGTATGTGGCTGACAATTCTATTGCTGTTGCTCGCTATGTCACAGCTTACATCACTAAATCTGAGAAAACGGAATTGAAGGAAATGTGGGAAGAGATTTCTCACGAGAAGACTGTCAGTAAGAAGCTATACAGTTTCAGTTTAAAGATGTTATCGCTTCGAGAAATTGGATCCTACGAATGCTCAGATAGGTTATCATCTGCAAGTCTGTACTCGAAATCCAGACGAATAATTTGGGTAAGATTAGGCCTTGCAGGAATGCGAAATCGGGTACTGAAATCTATTCGAGAAATTGAATATTTAGCAGAGTTCGAACCAGAAAGTACAGACATTTTAAGAACAAACATGTTGGACACATATTACCCACAAAGAAGTCATCACCTTGAGAACATGCGTCTCTATGAAGTGCTGCAGAACTTCATTTTTAAACGGAATGCCACAGAAGACATCAACAATGGAAAATATAAAGTCAGTGGTGAGGAAGGATGTTTGGTGAAGCAAACAAAAGGAAGTTTGATAAATCACCGGAAGCTGAGTTGCGACACTCCTGACAACTAGCAGGAGAAGCATGCTCGGAAGTTTCAAGAGTATTGAAGAAAATGAAAGTACTCATTATTGATGAGGTAAGCATGGTATCAAACTTAATGCTTGCCTTTGTGCATTTAAGAATGCAGCAAATTCTGAAGACAGACTTTGACATGTTATTTGGAGGAAAAGGCAATGTAAATATTTGGACATATGTTGAGTATAAGGAGCTCATTACCAATATGAGGCAAGCCAATGATGAGGACTATGCAAGTATTCTGAATGATATAAGAATTGGACTACTCACAGAACATGGCAGAAAAGTATTACAGAGTCGATTGCTGAGTAATTTGTTTACAACAGAAGAAATTGTTCCAGAGAAAATATACAAGAAAATTGCTGAAAAAATACTGTAATCTGCTTAATGCCAACACTACATGAATGCTCTGTATTCAATCAAGAACTTTTGAAATTGGAAAAATGAAGAAATCATAAAACTGGAAGCTGTGGATAAAATTCAACATGAACGAATAACTATTATATTGACAGGCAAATTGGCTACTAAAATGGGGTTCTCTGGAGAAAAATATTTCAAAAACAGCTGGTTTGGAAAATAATCTTTATGTGTGTATGAACTGTAGAGTAATTTTAAGACGTAATTTGGATGTAGAAAAAGGTTTAGTGAATGGAGCTATGGGTAAAGTTGTGGGTTTTGTAAAGTACCAGAAAAAAGATGGAATTGAATTCTTAAAAATAAAATTTGATCAGATTGGAGAGGTTAAAGTCATTAGTCGTTGTTCAGTTCGTTTTTTGCTAGTGAAAGACTTATATGTACGTAGGAAGCAGTTTCCGATTTCTCTAGCATATGCTGTAACTATTCACAAGTCTCAAGGATTAACTGTTGATAGTGCTTTTATAAACATTGGATCAACTGTGTTTAAAGAAGGTATGGCATATGTTGCTTTGTCACACATGAAAAAATGATCTGGTTTATTCATGATAGACTTTGATGACTCAAAAGTAAGTGCTGATGCGAACTGTGTAAAGGAGTATAATAGATTAAGAAGAAGCTATGCTCCTCATTTAGGTCAGTATCCTGTGCTTGAAAAACGTTTTGTTTGTCGGAAAAGGAGATTTGAGAATATCTGTAATGAGGATGTACAGAAGAGAAAACAAAAAGACAGTGTTGTGACTTCAAGCAAAAAGAAAAAGGACAGTGTGGAAGAGGTTGTTGGTTGTCATTTTGAAAATAGCTCTGGTGTCAACTGCTACGCAAATGTAATGCTGAATGTTGTATTTTATCTTGAAAGTTTGAATGAGCAGATAATACTAAATCATGAAAAAAGATTCTGTTCTTTGCTGAGTCTCCTTTATGAGAAGCTGAGTAATGATAAAACTAAAATAGAAAGTGCTTCTGATGTTAGAAATCTTTTAGATGTATGTTCTGGATGTACACAGTTTACACAAAATGTCCAGCAAGATGCACAGGAATTCTTGATGTATATCCTGATGGTACTGAAAGATGAAGGGGTAGAAGTAGAAAATGTATTTGGTGTCTTTTATAAATGGGAACATTGTTGTGATAACTGTATGAACACAAGCAGTACTAATGTTGATTCTGAAAGGTTCATATATTTACCATTACCAGAAAGTAAAACAGTGACTTTTAGTAAATTAGTTAAAGATGCTATTCACAACATGGAATGTTCTGAATGTAAATCTGAAATGTTGTCAACGTTATTTTTAAGGAAATATGGACAGTATGTAATTTTAATGGTACAACGTTGTAGAGCTAATGGAACAAAATTGGAAACTTTACTAAAGAAGTTTGTTGGTAATCAATTATCTATATCTGGAAAAACTTTTGTAGCAGTTGCAATAATTTTTCATGACGGTCCTTCTATAACTTCTGGTCATTACACAGTTTATCTTAAATGTGAAAAAGGATGGACACTGTGTAATGATTCTCAATTGATTTTCAAGCAATGTTTGCCTTATGATTTACCCAATTCTTACTTAATTTTTCTGAAACCCAAATTTTAAATACTAAAATCAGCATCGGAAGAAAGCATTATTTAAATTTTAAAGGATTAAAATTGGATATTTCACTCAAAAAGGATTTTAAACTTACCATTTGGCCTCAAGGAAAGGTAAAACAAACAATTGTGGACTTCTTTGACAGATATTATTTTGGAAAATGTTCTTTTGCAACAAGGTTTACAGATGTTATTTCTTGAAAATTGTTAATGTACTTAAAAGGTATTTTTGACATTTCTATTAAGGTATGTTTTAGTGAGGATACATTTGGGGCTTTTTTAAACAATCTTTCAGATTGTTTTTTTTTTTGCCCGCTGTTAAATGATGAATACAATTGATTTCACTGTTTTCAGTGAAAATCAAAACATTCTGAAAACAGCAAAAAAAGGGCAAAAAATTGCTTTGCTAAATATGAAAAAACATGTACTATTTAATAAAATGTATTGTTGAATATTAATACTTTTTTTCTTTTTTTCAGAACTAGAAAGAAAATTTAGAAAATGTAATTCAGTTTCCTTGCAATTAAATAAAAACATTTATTTCTAAATAAGTTACTTTGATGGTCAGGTAAGTTTAAAATATCTGTATGTGTCACTGCTTTCGTTTCATGCTTCCTTTTCTTCACCTCTCCTTATTCTGCTTTTCTCATTTCTCTTCTCACTCTCTCTTCCTGCTTTACTACTCCTTTGTAACTCCCTCACTCCTTCTCTACTACTCCCCTACCTTTACTACCTCCATCACTAATTTTTCATCCATGTTTCTTTCTCTGTATCCATATGTCTTACTCTTTTTAACTGCCTTACTCCTTCTCAGTTGTTTGCTTTCTGTCTCTGTATCTGTCACTCTCTGTTTGTCTGTTTTACCCTTAACTTCCTTAACATCTCTGGGGCAGATTTACAAGCCACCTGCACCACCACTACGTCACTTTTCTTGACGTACTAGTGGCGCAGGGTGCTCCTCCATATTTACAAGGAGAGGATAAGCCACTCTGTGTGTCTTTTCCTCTCCTTGTAAATACAGCCAATTCAAACGCAGCACTAAAATGAGCTATTATCTTTTTTGATAGGTTTAGGGTACCTATACGTAAGTACTGATGCAGAGTTTAAAGTTTAATAGGAAGAGTCTCTTCCCTTCATCTGTGAAATGTACACCATCTCTTTTTTAATTACTTTGCCACTCCCCTCTCTTTGTCAGGGAGTCCCTGACAGTTTACTAAAGTAGAAAAAAATGATTTTTTTTTTTTAAAAAACGTCATTGGGTGCGCGTAGGGTGCGCGCACCCCAAAAAAAAAAATTGACAAATAGATTCAAAAAATAAGTTTTTGTGTTTAGATTTTAGGTGGCTCTAAAAAGAGCCCTTGAGTTAATGTAGGGACAGAGGAAGAGAAAAACGGAAAAAAAAATAACAAAACTATGGCCTAGTGCAAGGGTGCTCCTCAAATTTTCTCTGAATGAGATCAACACTGCTCTCACCCATAGTAATAAGAGTAGCACAATCCATGCAACGTGTACTCATCCTCCCAAAACAAGGACGAATATCCAGAGGTGTGTAAGAAGGTGAAGGCACCATCGCAGAAGAAGTGCTCGGCTGAGCTGCCAAAGATGTGCTTGGCTGAGCTACTGCAGATGTCGTCGGCTGAGCAGGTGGAGGGTTTGCTCCAGAAGCTTGACGAAAAGTCACAGGATGCATTTTCTCAACGTGCCTCAACATTGTGTGAATACTAAAAGAGTACTTCTTATTAGCATTCCCACGTGAGAAGGTGCGGTGACAAAGTATGCAGGTGACCTTTGGTGCATTCACCTTCTTTTGTCCCTCAGGAAAAGTGAAAAACTGCCATATAAAGGAGTCTTTCAGCTTCCTCTGCCTCTGTCTCTCAAGAGTGTCCTGCTCACTCTCAGAAGGTGGCTGGTGCTCTGCCATTGTCTCACAAAAACAGAGTAGCTCCTTCTCCAAGGGAATCAGAACTAATAATGAGGGGAGTGGGTGTAGTTTTGGAAGAATCTGGAACTGAAAGTACTTTGAACCAATGAAAAGTGATGTTTCTTGATCACATGACTTGCCATGAGGGGATTGGGTGTGGTGTTGAAACAATCTGAAACTGAAAGTAATGAAAACCAATTAAAAGTGTTGTTTTATTAATCACATAACCCGAGGTGCGCGCACGGAGCAAGCTCGGAGCGCGCACTGTGCAATTACGCATGCGCAAACGCGTACTCGCGCATGCGCATAAGTATTATGCGCGTACATAATGCGCATACGCAGCACGTGCGCATGCGCGAATGTCAGCGCGCGTACTCTGCGCGTATGCGCGAGTGTAGCGCGCGGAGCACGTACGATGCACGCAAACGTACGTACGCATGCGTACTTGGTGCGCGCTGAGAGCGCGTACTAAAACGTACGTATGCGTACGTTGCGTACACAAAAAACATACGCATGCTTACAAGGTGCGCGCTGCGAGCGCGCACTAAAACGTATGTATGCGTACGTAGATAACGTACGCATGCGTACATGAAAAACTTACGCAAACGTACTAGGTGCGCGCACCCTAAAAATTTATAGAAAAAAGAAATAAAGTGGACATAAGTTAATAGAAGATATTAACTATGCTGTTCAACTTTATCCAAATTCAAAGTAAAAAAAAAATGAGCCACACCAAATTAAAGGATACAGATAATTTATAAATGTATACATAGGGAAATTGTTGTAAAAGAAATATATAAAAAATATATTAAATAATTCTAAAATTAGCATTTAAAAAACCTTTGAAATTCACTGAAAAAAACCATAGGTTTCACACACGTTATAGTTAGGAATTAGCATTTAAAAAACCTTGCAAATTCACTGAAAAAACCATAGGTTTCACACACGTTATAGTTAGGAAATAGCATTTAAAAAACCTTACAAATTCACTGAAAAAACCATAGGTTTCACACATGTTATAGTTGCTGGACATTTTACTCGTAAAAAAACAATGAAATTCCCCCGTTATAGTTAGTTCAGCTAACTATAACTCGCGCGCCCGCAATCCACTGCTGATGACGTCACATATTACATCACTCATGACATGGTCAGTGACATCACTCATGACATCACTGATGACATCTCAAATGACATCACTGATGACATCACTGATGACATCATCCATGTAAAAAATTACCACATCTTCTCACACCCTCATATAACATTTGATACACCGACTAAAAATTTAAGAGTTCCATTCTCAAAACCATATATACTGCAATACCAATCATTACATACCCACTTATTAACTCTTAGGTCTTCATATACCTCCACTCGCTCACCTGTACAGTCACTCATACTTACAGTCACTCCGTACAAAACTATCATATACATTTAAACACTTATATAGACACTCACACACTAACAAGTATCCATAGAGCTACTCTTACACCTACTAAGTCATGCAAATAATCACACTCCCATTTTCTCACCTATGCGGTAAAACACACTCAAGTTCACTCACTCATAAAAATAGTATCACATTCTTACACTCTTATAGAATCATTGATACAAGCACACACTCATCCATACAGTCACTTTCACAATCACACACTCTCACATCTACTCACTTATATACTCTTACACGCACATATACTGCCTTTCACATATGTAGTTAGTCACAAATGTACTACTGAGATATACATTCAATCCCTAACACACCCATACATACACTCACTCAACCATACAGTCCATTACAGATGCACTCTTAAAACCATGCACCCATAGAATCACCCACTCACACATCTATGCATAGAGTGACACACACCCTACCCACACAAACACTCACAAACCCATACAGATACTCAGACAACCAATCAATTACCCATATAGACACTCATATAGCTGTTCTCAAAACCATGCAGCCACTTATACACCAACATACAGACACATACACACATTTACACAGTTTAGTCACTAGTCTGCAGTAAGATACATTTAATGACTCACTTATAGAATCATGTTATGCACCACAGAAAATCATCCATTTACACACTTGTACACCCACTCATTCTTCAACAGGCCTTTCCCTATATATATTAAACATATTAAAATTGTAAAGAAACAGATACTCAATGGATGATGTCATCAGTGATGTCATTTGAGATGTCATCAGTGATGTCATGAGTGATGTCACTGACCATGTCATGAGTGATGTAATATGTGAAGTCATCAGCAGTGGATTGCGGGCGCGCGAGTTATAGTTAGCTGAACTAACTATAACGGGGGAATTTCATTGGTTTTTTACGAGTAAAATGTCCAGCTAACTATAACATGTGTGAAACCTATGGTTTGTTCAGTGAATATATATATATATATATATATATATATATATATATATATATATATATAAATTGACCTTCTACACGACCTTTGTTTTTTTGGATACCTGGGGTCCGATCTGCACAAGGGTCTCTGTAGGTTCAGTCTATATTTTTATAATGAAACATAATGCATACTAATTCAGTCATGCGGGCAAAATTCACAAAATTAAAAGGAAGACACAAGAAAAGCTTTTTCGATGTATTGTGCATTGAAGAAATGTTTCTGCACAGTTGAATGGAGTACCGCCACATCTGATCTGAGGTTGAGGGGATCTCTTATTTCAGTTTATGAGATGGGTATATCTCTGAAGGGTTCAAAGGAATACAGTAGGCTTTGTGCACTGAAAAGTAAGGAGGCTTCCACGCATTTTATGGCTATGCTCTGTGAATGGGAGGTTAATGTGGGCTGCACAAAGATTTGATGATAGGCTTGCTTGAGAAAAAAACATTTCGATGTGTCATAGATGTGTACTTAGAGATGGTATTCTTTAGAAGCCACCTGTTTCTACAGTGATACGAAAGTAGTACTGTGGATTTAATTGTATTGTGCAAGTTTCAACAAGCATTTTATTGATTAATGTTTCAGATGTGACTAGTAGACACGGAAATGTTAGAGTGTGGTAATGTATACCAGAAGGAAGCCTGTGTGTTCCCTCATTGTTTTAGAGGATAGATTTATTTATACCATTGGAGATATATATATATATATATTTTAAATAATTTTATTAGTTTCAACAGGCATGGTGACAGACATATAGATGCGAGTCAAGTAGAGAGTGCAAATAAAGAACAACCCTCCCCACCCCCTGGCAGAGCAGATTACATGACATTGTACACTTTGAGAAATCCTGTACATCATGGACCGACATGAGTGGTGTAGCAGAAACATATTCAGTGGTGGAACTCTCATAAGGAAGCATCTATTACAAGATATTATGAGGCATACACTCCACAGATTACAACAAATCTGGGTGGAACAACAAGTATGCAGTAAGCGGGGTCCAGAAATCCTTGGGGCGCGAAGCCTCGGGCATTCTTCCGCATAGACCACCAGCTGATCCCTACAGTAAAGTAGATCACAGATCCACTTTTTCGCTGTTGCAGTGGTCTTCGCTCCCCAACACTGCGTAATAGCTCTTTTGGCAAACAGAGTGGAGACTGCAACTATGTATCTACTACAGGGCTTAAGGCATTTTACATACCCAAGAAGGCAGATCTCAGGAGTGCAATACACTGGTTCCAGCACGATATCAGTGAACACACTCACCACCTTAGACCAGAAGGCAAATATACCTGCACACAGTCATGCCACATGCAGGAAGTCAGCATCAGCCTGCCCACACCTCACACAGCCAGCAGACTCGCGCAAACCATACCTACAGAGTTGCAGAGGGGTATAATATAACTGATGTAGCTATTTAAAGTGAATTATGCGGAGGTTTCAATTCGCTGCGAGTCGACCCGTGAGCTCGCAGCATGCCTTCCAAAGGTCTAGCGTGAGGGCGGACCCCAGCGCTGCCTGTCATCTAAGATACGAGGAGTGATCCCTAAATTCTCGCTCTCGCAAGGAAGCATTGTAAAGTTTGGTGATTAAGCCCTTTCGCCCCTCTCCCGCCAGCATCGCCTGCAATGCCGCAGAGTTATAGGCTTCTCCGGACAATCCGGGTAGATAGCTCTAACAGCTTGCCAGACTCGGACATAAGTAAAACCCTACATAAATCCACGATCGGTACCGCCTTGTACATCTTGTAATGACCTGAACCGACCCTGCTGATACAGGTCCCATCTTGGAGATACCAACATTCGCCAACTCACGTAGAGCGGGCTTCTCCCTTGCAGCAGAGATGTCAGGGTGCGAGGCCAATGGGAGCAGTGGAGCATTTAAGTACGGGAGCTGCGCCCTTTTTGCTAGCGTCTTCCAAGCCCATGCCGTGCATTGCACGGGGTTTATTTCAGTCCGACGGCCAACCAAGCCTCCAGAAAGAGTCGCTGCCTGCAGGGGCATTGGAAGAACAGCGTCTGATTCAATAGCGGTGTGAGGTTGAAACCGTTGCCTGGAAGTGCCAATAATGCGCAAATTGCACCTGCGCGCATAGATAACATAATCTGAGGTCAGGAGACTCAAACCCGCCCCGGTCAAAGGGCAGAACAAGATCATCCCAACTGCATCTGGGCTTCTTTCCGCCCCATACAAATGTAAGCAATGCCAATTGGAACGTCTTAAACAGCACAATATTCAACTTGATAGGAATATTGACAAAAAAATAAAGCAGCTCGGGGAGGAAGGCCATTTTATAACTGCTATCCAATCTGCGAGGGAGAGGGGCAAGCGCGCCCACCGCTCAGCCAGCTGAGTGGAATGTGTAATGGCTCGTCCATAGTTCTCAGATATCACCTTATCCAGATCTCTATGCAGCCATACCCCAGATATTGCACTGGATCATGCATCCAGGTTAGCGGAAAATCCAGCTCCACCTCTCTCGTGCCAGCCATCAGCGGGAACACCACCGACTTCGCCCAGTTTATCCCGAGACCCGAATACCGCTCAAATTTAACATACTCCTGGAGCATGTCTCGGCATACAGGGAGACCACTAGTGGTCTCTGCCAAAAGCATAGTGAAGCTGCTGCATGTTTCTGTTGGTATTATATATAGGAAAACAGTGGTTCCAGTGGATAATACAAAATGATTTAAGCAATGAATAGGCGCAATGGCAATAAATTGAAAAGGACTTATAATGTCAGAGGAAAAAACAGAATCTCTACACATTTGAATCAATACAATATTTTATGTAAAGTAGTAAATAGTATAAACATTTCTTTTAAATACAAGAACATTTTTTGTGCATGGTGTCCCCAAGTGAAAGTTGGAACCAAAAAGTGACTGTACAAAGCAAGATATTTGTTTTAGAAAAGAAGGTTTCCATAAATGAAAAGAGAAAAAGAGAAAAACAGAACGACCATTTAAATGCACACTTTGCACAGTCTACGTATAAAATTATACAGGCTGGATTATGGTCTGTTCTGTGTGTTTGTCGATGGCGTTTCGACCCTCCTATGAATGTGGGGTCTCTTCAGGACTAACGATGTAGGGACATCTACAAAAAATAATAATAATAATAATAAGCATAAGGCCCATGTACCAGCACATATGCGAGAAACTAAAAATAACGGCTATAACGATGGATACCTGGATATGGTGACACGGCGCAAGTTTAACGTCCTCAACATCAAACGGCTGCATGAGATATTCCCGATGTGAGTTGGAGAGCCACCCCAGTGCGACGTCGGCTAGGTAGGAATCTATCTCTGCAAGTGGCAACCTGCACCTAGCAGCGTAAAGTTAGATGTAAAATTGTAAGACTATATCACAAATTTCGGGAGTCGAGTAATAGGCAACCCCATCCCCATCTAAGAGTTCCTTAATACACTCCTGGCTACGCTGCGCTGCTAGCTTCTGCGCCAAGGAGTGGCTTGGACATCCCCCTTCTCCATAATAGCAGGCAGTGCTGCAGCGAGAGCGGTGCAACAGCTCCTGATCAGCTGTTTCGTTATGGTCCGTGACAAGGTCTCTTATTGCAGCTAACTTTTCTGGAGAGGGATTGTTCTCATAATCACGCTCGAGTGTGGAGATATCAGACGCCAATTTGTGTATTCTGCGTCGGAGGTCCCGCAACACTCCTGATTGTGCTCCTATGCAAGCCCCACGGATAGTCACCTTGAACGCTTCCCAAAGCACTCAAGCACTATCAACAGACCCCTCACTCTCTCTAAAAAGTTACGGATCGCCTCGCCAATAGTTTGTTGAAAAACTGGGTCGGTTAACTCAGTAATCGCCATGTAAAAGAAGGCCGTTCACATGTGGGTATCTGCAACTCAAGGACTACAGGGGAATGATCAGAGAGTGTACGAGCCATATGCCCAACCTTCACAGCCCAAGTGTAAACGATCTCCGAAACAAGCCAGAAATCTATGCAGGACCATGTCCCATGTACAGAAGATACAAATGTGCTCTCTCGGCCAGCAAGATGTTGAAGACGCCAGATATCCTGTAGGTGGCCAGCATCTTAGAACCCCAATAGCACTTCCGCTGCCTGTTTAGACCTCACTATTCCACTACTAACCCTATCCAAGGTGACATCAAGACAGACATTGAAATCGCCACCTCAAATTATTGCAGCTGGAGGGAACTCAGAAATCCTGCGCCATACATCCGAAAAGAAGGACGGATCATCTGTGTTTGGTCCATATTCGTTAACCAACAGCACACTCATGCCACCCAGTTGTCCATGTATTATTGCCACTCGCCCATGCTCATCTGTGTCAGTCCGAACCACAGTAAAGGGGGCACCTTTTTTAACAAGAGTCATCACACTCCTAGAATAAGAGGACGCAAGTCTCGGACTCCCCTAGCGTGCACCCATTCTTTGTGCTGATTCTTTAGTAGGTGTGTCTCTTGTAGTAAGGCAACTTGCACCTCCATTCTATCCAGGTACACCAGTACTGATCGTATTTTTTTAGGGGTATTGAGTCCACACACGTTCCGAGTGAGGAAATTAACTTTAACACTCATACTGTCTAGCCATCATTAACGGGATACCGAAACTATACAGCACACTATGTATGTCTGAACTACCATAACAGAACTTTACAGGAGATTCACAATATAGCTGCAACACCTGTCTGCAATTCCCAATCACGAAACCCCCACCCCCCACCCACTTCAGTGTCCCAAACTCGCCAAAGCCATCCCAATTCGAAAAAAAACACCCCCAAGTGAAATTTGCATTCGGTGTACACCCAATTAGGGGGCGCAGAGTTCTACTAGCCTCCCAACCAGTGGGAGGTGGCCGAGCAGGTCTAGAAATGTGCCAAAATATCAAACTTCAGTTACCACAGCTCACATTATAACTAGAGTACGTTGTCCCCAGGGATTTTGAGTCACCCCAACTGGAGACATACACTAACAGGACATGCAGCATCTTGTTCATAATACAACTCTGAGTTTAAGAGTGAAGCAATAAGGTAGGTAAAGGTCAACACACATCCCCATTAGTCCTCCTCTTCTCGGGCCGTGCCAGACTGTTTTTCATGCTCGCGGGCAGCCTTGGGGTTGGAGAAGATTTTAGAGTTCCCATCCGGGCCTATGCGTAAACAAGCGTGATATAACATTGCATATGGGACCCCTTCTGATTGCACAAATGTTTTCACTTGCCTAAATTCATGTCTAGCAGACTGCACAGCCACAGTGAAGTCGGGAATGAAGGCCAAAGTGTTTCCCTGGTGTTCAATATTCCCCTTGTCTTGAGCCAGACGTAAAATAGTGTCTGGGTCTCTGTAGTTTAAGAGTCTTGCTATTATGGGACGAGGAGGGGCACCCGGAACAGGTCTCGCCGCAAGAAAGCAATGGGCCCGCTTGATGATAAACACACTGGAGAGGTGATCAGTTCCAAAAATATCCTTAATGAGATTCTCCATGAAGGTCTCCATTTTTCCCACATTCGTGGACTCCAGCAGCCCCATGAGTCTGATGTTATTGCGCCGGGACCGCGCTTCCAAATCCTCATTCTTGACTTGAATGAGAGTCAACACCTTCTCCTTGTTGAGCATCTTACCAGCAACTTCACTCAGCCCATCCTCCATTGCTGGGACTCGTTGTTCAACCTCCCCCATGCGGGCGTTCTGTTTCTTTAACTGAGAAGACAGATGATCTAGACGATGGTTCACAGCCGCCATAGCGCCCTCAATAGATTGAAGGCTACGTTGCATTGCCAAAAGAGTGGTCTCTAGTGTGGGGGGTATCACTATGGGCGTCCGAGTCCGAGGCCGCCTTTTGTGATGATTTAGCAGGTTTGCGAGCCTCAAAACTAAGGCAAGGCTTAGATTTGTCAGTTTTCTGCATGGCAGATAGAGTGAGGTGCACCCCCTGATCTAGCAAGGTGCAGCCCAAACGTAAAGAAGTGTGCACCAAACAGGCCAGAGACAGAGCAGGAGCTAGCGTGGAAGGGGTCTTCAAGTACGAGCCTCACTGCACCCCGAAGCCAAGGAGGGCACACCGAGCAGGCGCCAGAGAGGCGAGGCGAGGCTCAGCGTAGGCCAGAGGCACCCGGAGACTCACCGCGGAGCCACTCTCATACACAGTAAAGACACAGCACACTAATATCAGCACGTGGAATGGGGGGATACCAGATAGTCCTTCCACTCGATGGGATTAGCATAGAACTCCAGGCAAAGCTCTCAATGCAGTGACATTCCTCCCGGGCAGTACAGTGCCACAAACACCGCCCCAACTGCCCGAAAAGAGCAAGGCGAGGCATACACCTCTCACAGCAATGACAACCACCAGGCGCATGTAGATGAAGGAAACAGTTAGCAGGTCAGCAATTTAAGATAGCTGCTCCTGATCGCAGCAGACCGAAAGTGGACCCAGCGCTCCAGCGGAGATATAGGCCCAGCAATGTTCTCAATAGCTCAGCAGCATCGGGCAATACCAGAGCCCCGGCCCTCGCCGCACACAGAGCAGCGGCCTGGTCAGAAGCGCGCTCCCACCAGCTCCAGCAGCAGCACGCAGAGCGCGGCACCGGCCCAGGGCCCCCACCCACCACCGCAACTCTGGGCCCCGCAGGCGCCGCACCCCACTCACCACCGCCGGAACCAGGAGTGATGTGATCCGCTGGCAGCTATTTGAAGCTCAGCACAGGGCGCAGGGGATGCAGGTAGGCGGCAGTTCTCCTCTGTTCGTCGCTCCGCACTCGGTGATCCCTCAGTCGGCTCCGGTGTAATCACGCCCGCCGCCGCCTCGGAGTTAGCCCATCCAGTCAGGGCTCTGCAGCAACAATCAGTGCACGAGGCAAGGCCAGAGCAGGGGGGCTGCGTCTCAGGAGCGCCCAGCGGTCGCCATTTTGTGAGCGCATGTCGATAGAGCTGGCGGGCCAAATTCAGGGCGCTACAGTAGACCAAAGCGCAATTAAATACTCCCAGCGCCTGCAGGAGGGCAACGCAATACTGCCCAGTCCAGTCAGGGGTGGGGATGCAGCGATTTGAGGCAGATGATGGTTGAATTGTGGCTCGGCCGATCAGAGCAGCACTAGGGTGCGGCCATCTTGCCATGCGCACTCTAGCGCCCCACCATTGGAGACATTTTGATTGTTTTGTTGGATGTGAGTTGCAGTCTCATGGTTATTGAGTTGCCCCAAAAAATATTTTGAAATGAAAAAGAGTAGTGCACTCCAAAGTAATCTCGGTGGTGTGAATAGGATTAGTAAGGTCGGTGGTGCAATCAGGTAAATCCTCCTGAGTGAGGATGCTGAATACACGCTCCTGTTTGAGGAGTGTTTCTCCCTTTTACACTTTTTAATGATTAATGTTCAATCGTTCATCATGTTACAATAAACTTTCTTCTCATTGAAATTTCAAATAAATCTTCCTTTATTTCTCTTCAAGGTAGTCTTTGTTTCAATGACATAGTTACATATGTAAATCTCATGTATGCAAGTGAATTAAGCAATCATTCAAGTCGCCCAATGCATTTCGGGCTGTAGAGCCCTTCGTCAGGGGAAAATACTGTAAAGGAGACCGGGAGTCAGCCAAGTACTGGGTGTCGAGGTACTATGAGAAATTGTGCAGAGATAATGGTGGTGACATGACTATCATACTGAGCGCTTCATGGTAAAAAGACTGTGTAAAACGGAACAGCTGGGTGCGCAGTTAATGAGCTGAATGTGAGCATTGACATGCCTAAACGTGCTCGTTCACAAAAATGAAAATGAAAAGATGCACGTGTAATCCCAGAAATGGATGTGAAAGTTATCGCATTCGAACTGAGTGTAAAACGACATGTGAAGAAGGAACGACAAAATGTGCAGAAGTGGTAATTTTAGTATGTGTGCTTCAAGTAATGAACAACCCACGGAAAGAAGAATACGCTGATGGTAAAGTGACAAACGAAGAGTACGTGTGATACCAGAAAATACCCAATGTGTGAACGTGAGTTACTCGTGGATGAAATAGCAAAAATTACGGAATGCACAGCTGATACCTTTGTTTATACTTTGGATGAAACACAACGCATATACGCCTTATTTGAGGACACAGAAGGAATCAGCACAAGTACCACCTCAATTCAATCAAACAGCTACTTTATGCTTCCAAAAGAGCCATTAATCAAAGACCATGATCAGGTACCACAAAGTACAGCACATACCGAGAGGTTTAAGAATTGCCTTGAAATCCACATTATGTAAAAACAATTCTAAATTTACTGAAAGATGGGAAGCAATCTTAAATAAGTGTTCACTGGACCTAATCTTACTTATAGTCAAAGAACTATCAAAATTACTTGACGACCTCAACAGAGAGATTACTGAATTAAAACAAGAAATTTCTTCAAAACTAGCAGACGAGGATTGGAACGCGACACTAGCGGACCTAAATAAACAATTAGATGAATATACCAAGGAAATCAACGAAAGGAAAGTAAGAACATTTAAACGAGATACAGTTGACTACAAGTTAGGTGAAGTATATACCTGGGCAGAGGTATATGCCAACAAAAGACAACAGCACAGAAACACCGGTTGCCCATCGGACACCGACGCTACATCTTCAGACGATTCTTTAACTAGCAGTAGACCATCCAGAGTACCAATTGACTCCCAAATCAAAAGTACATCCCTCAGATCGGGTGACTCACAAGAACCAACCACAGAAGGTCCTTCTACATCTTCTATCAACAACATACAACATTTTTTAGAGTCAGGCCCAAGGCCACAAGAAGAGCCAGGAGGAAAAACAATTCCAACAAAACCAGTCGCAAAGGGTACCCGCAGTCAGAGAACCTAGTGATAAATATTTCAAGTCATCAACTTACGGATTTTCAAATCAAAACTCTACAAAAAGGAACATTGTTTGTTCCTACATACTACTCCAATCACTTATACACAGAAATTTGTTTTTTCAAATTCATGCGTTTACTTAGATTGAAACACTTTTTTCAAAACGTCATGGACGCCTCTCATAAACCACAAGACAACACACTAATGGGACTCCACAACAAAAGTACATACATGGCTCCCACCAGTCACAAAGTATTAGATGCCTTTGAAACCATCGTTCTCAAAGATCTGCGAAAAATATCCTACCATAGTAAAACAAAAAATAACAACATCACTCAAAAAGAACAACAGACACTTCGACAAATAGCAGCAAAATCAGAAATTACCATACGCCAAGCAGACAAAGGAGGAGCATTAGTCATCATGGACTCCACACTCTATGAACAGAATGTCAACGAACATATTCAAGATTCAAACACTTACATGCCTCTAACATTTGATCCTACCAATGACTTCGCGAATATTCTACAAACCATTGTGAAAACCGCAGTTGAAAAGGGCACTATAAATAACGAGGACATGAAATACCTCATTAAAACTAACCCTTCGATACCTTATATTTATATGACACCGAAGATCCACAAACATGCCACCATGCCACCGTTCAGACCAATTGTCTCCACCATTAACTCATTACATGAACCAATTGGAAGATATTTCGACAAACATCTACAGCCTCTTGTACAATCAATGTCTACATACATCAGGGACACTACCGATTTTCGAAACACCATAGAATCTGTGTTCAAGACAGGGTCACCCCGAACACCATTCTTTGTACCATAGACGTAAAAGCTCTATACACGTCGATACCACACGATAAAGGAATGGAGGCAATAGAATCTTTTCTCCTCACTACGGACAAACCCAACGACTTGAAAATCTTCTTAATGGAACTCATTAATTTTACGCTATATCATAGCTACTTTGAATGGTCTGGGAACTACTATATCCAATGCTCTAGCACTTCTATTGGCAATTGTGCCACCCCTACGTACGCTAATCTGTACATGTACCGATTTGAGCTTGACAACATTTTAAACAAACAGGAATGGGTTGAGAATCTAGTCCTATACAAGAGATATTGATGAAATTTTTATTCTATGACAAGGATCCATTAACACTCCAGAAACCCTCATTGAGAAACTGAATACCGTTGATCACCGTATTGATTTTACCCATACAATAAGCATGGACTCAATAACATTCTTGGACACCAAAGTGACGAATAACAATGGCAGTCTCATCACGTAAATTATACACCAAACCAACGGACCGCAATAACTTATTACACTTCCACAGTTTTCATCAACCTTCCCTCAAGAAACATTTACCTTACTCTCAACTATTAAGACTCAAAAGAATATCCAGCATCAATGAGTTATATGAAGAAAGCAAAGTGACTTGTATTGAGAAATTCAAACAACAGAAATATTCCATACAAATCTTGGAGAACGCCACTTTAAAAGCAGACAAACTCAGGCATTATTAAAATAAAAACCAGTACACCAGACTGAATTCAGAAGTGTGTTTGTATCCAAATTCTCGACCCAAAGTTATCAAATCAAAAAAACCATCTTAAGATATTGGCCGATGCTCGGCACTGAAGCTGACTTCAGACACATCTTTGACACACCCCCAAGATTCACATACCAAAGATCAAGAAATTTGAAACAAATTTTAACTTCTCCTACAAACCAAAGAGATGTAATCTTCAAAGGAACAATACCGTGCTACAATTGCGGGTACTGCAATTCAATAATAAAAGGCAACACCATTCAACATCCCCATAAAGGAAATACCATCAAACTCAAAGTAACAGCTACTTGCAACAGTCAAAACGTGATTTACATGCTTAAGTGTCCATGCAGCTTGGTTTACGTGGGAAAAACGGAGCGAAAAATTCCTACGAGACTCAATGAACACAAAAGCAACATTCGCACCCGACAAGCCAAATCTCCCAATGCAAATCATTTTCAACTTCTCAAACACAACATCAGTCAACTACGTTTTTTAATCTTGGAACAGGTACCAATCTTAAAAGGATGCAACAACACTCAATTTATGTTACAAAGAGAAGTTTACTGGAACAATAAACTGGATTCAATCAGCCCAAAAGGACTTAACGAACGTTACGACCTCGGCTGCTTTTTGTAATGAGTCATTGACATTACAAAAGGAACAGATCACCCTCTCGTACCTGTACTATAAATACTTGATCTCGAACTCATTTTCAATATTTGCAGCATTATTGGTTCAGCATAAACAACTCATGCTCTGTCATCTATTGCATGCCTTACCCCATGTGCATAACCTTATTTTCACAGTTTGATCAGTCATTTCCATGATTGTTCGATGTTTTATATTACATTTATGGTGATCTGCATGACAACTGAAACTATCCAGTTTTTTGTTTTCTTCTTCCACTTCAACACAAGGCTCCACTCACTAATATCACTATAAGCTCTTATCTTACACACCCACCATGACACCTTCTCATTCACTTTTATTATTGACCACTTTGTATCATTGACTACAGTTATTCTCATATGGTACCAAGAGTCTTTTCTTTTTACAGCCCAACGATAACTATTTCGTGGTGAGCGCGGGTTAGAGAAATATCGAACTACGAGTCTTTTTTCTCTGTAGTTCAATCAATGTATTTCCGTTCGCGCTCAAGCGCATTTAACATCACTAACGGTCGAAGGCTCTTTTCACTTCCGTCAACACCGACCGGCGTTAGACCTTAACCCGGAACGTTTGTCTACCAGATGACTCACATTTGAGTAAGTCCACAGCTGATGACCATCCGATAAAATAAGTTTATTTACGTTTTAATGTAGCATCACTCACATTGTTTATCGTGAATATTCACAGATATCTGCAACCAGGTCACCATAATTACGTGAGTACATCAAAACGAGTAACTCACGTTCACACATTGGGTATTTTCTGGTATCACACGTACTCTTCGTTTGTCACTCTACCATCACGGTATTCTTCTTTCCGTGGGTTGTTCATTACTTGAAGCACACCTACTAAAATTACCACTTCTGCACATTTTGTCGTTCCTTTTTCACAGGTCGTTTTACACTCCGTTCGAACGCGATAACTTTCACATCCATTTCTGGGATTACACGTACATCTTTTCATTTTCGTTTTTGTGAATGAGCACGTTTAGGCATGTCAATGCTCACATTCAGTTCATTTACTGCGCACCCCGCTGTTCCGTTTTACACAGTCTTTTTACTCAGTATGATAGTTATGTCACCACCATTATCTCTGCACAATTTCTCATAATACCTCGACACCCAGTACTTGGCTGACTCCTTGTCTCCTTTTTTACAGTATTACAGCCCGAAATGAAGAAAGTTTATTGTAACATGATGAACGATTGAACATTAATCACGAGTCCCAAAAATATTTTCCCATTATAAAGTGCATGCAAATGTTATGGTGGGTTAAATTTTATGTTTCACTCCAGAAATAAGCTGTGGGATAAGTACAGAGCGTACTGATCACGTTGTATCCCAGACAAGGTGACCCTACATATTTATAGCTGGTAAGATTAGTTGTGACTAAGCAAAATTAATCATAGGCCTAACAATCAGATTCAATCATTTACTGTTGTATTTTAAACGGCCCTACTTTGAATTATTTTATGACGATTTATATAATTAGGAACCATCCTTATTGTTATAATCACCTCCCAAACCACAATTAGTAGCTCTTTACACATCTAACATTTGTGCCAGGATTTACATTAAATATACCTTAAAACCACACTCCTTTCTCTCCCTTTGCGCCACAATTTGAACATGAATATATTAAACACAAATACTAACTCAAGAGTTTAGGTAACAATCATCCACAATAAAGTGATAAGTACGATAAGAAAATAAACTAAGAAAAAAACAATAACATACAAATCTATTTCAAGAATGACTACACTATAAGATAACACAATTCCCTAAATAAACCATAATTTGTCGTAAAATAACATTCAAAATAACCTTAGATTGCACAAATAGGTTGCAGATTGAGAGGGTTTTTAAAAAAATTATAGACAATACGTTAATAGTAATACAGATCTAGAAAATATTCCTAAATTAGATTAAATAGTTCCAATTGGCTTTTTAACATGATTAAAAACGTTTTCTATTTGTGTTGAATTTGCCATCTCAAGGGTCCAGGTATGAATTTGTGGCTTTCCGGTAGACGTCTTGTTTTTCAAAATAATCTTTTTCATCACCGTAAGTTTTAGATGATAGTGGGTTTGCGAGATTAAATTGATCTATGACGCCCTGGAGAAAGACTAGTTATGATACTTTACAGCATCCCAAAAACAAGTGCTACTATGCAAACATTTTAGGTTAAACAAAAAACACTACAGCAAGTTTACTGGATTCCATGCAAAATGGGAGGTATTGCACTGATAGATTCTTGAAAATGCTGACGATGTCAGTCCCCACAACTGAATGTTATTCATGTGTTTTGTGAATGCCTTCTAATTTCAGGATGGCGGAAAAAAAATCTGAACCTACAATGTGACATAATTCTGTCAATGAAAGTAGTTCCTTTCAATTTTTGTAATACTTTCGTTATGAGTTTCATCTTTGATAACATCATACATTTTGCAACACAGCATTGGGAAACATGATACTTGTCAATCAAGGCACTTTGTGGTTCCGTTTGACTATCTGTTCGTCTCACCTTCACTCGGCCAAGTCATGTTTGAGCTTACAGAATTAGCGTCTATAAATCTTGAGGCTCTGCAGTAATAAGTCTCAACAGAACTACTCCAAAGTATTTCTCTTAGAAATGGTGCAAGCTCTATATTAAGGTAGATATGGAACTTTAACGAACTGGAACAATGTATTGTATTGTAATTGTATTATAATGGCATTTATATAGTGCTTACTGCACCTGACGACGCATCAAAGCACTTTTTCGGCGAGTAGCATGCTACTCCGGAACCCATAAAGGATTAGTAGTGAATTAGTATAGTGAAAATATGAAAGTAATTTGAGTGGTGGATATGTTAGTCAGTTATATGGATTGAGAAGGATGATGGAGGGATAGAAGAGGGAAAAAGGTTTGTATTTATAGAGTGCTTGCTACCCTTGATGGTGTGTTGAAGCGCTTTTTCGGCAAGTAGCACGCTACTTCGGAATCCAGAAAGGATTAGTGGTGAATTAGTATAGTGAAAATATTAAAGTAATTTGAGTGGTGGATATGTTAGTCAGTTATTTGGATTGAGAAGGATAGTGGAGGGATAGAGAAGGGAAAATGGTTTGAATTTATATAGCGCTTGCTACCCCTGATGGACACAGTAAAATGGACATTACTACGAAAGACTAGTGTTTAATTTGTAATAAAATAAATCATAGTTGGTGCCCATTTATTTAGGTCCCGCCTAGGCAGCGCATGTACTGTCACATTAAGACATGTAGTTTCTAGGATATGGGTTTTAAGAATCGCCCATCTGTTCCATTGGTTTCTCTTATTGTCCTTTGTAAATTACGGTTTTTGATTGGTGAATACACTTAGTAGTCCCTCCTTTTGGACTACTGTAACCTCCCATGAGGACTGCCCCTGTTACTTGTGCTCTTACTCATCATTTTATTTACATACCTCGTGGGCACTCTTTTTTTTGTTGACTTTACAGCTAACACTCACAGCATTTTTATTTCTTTGTTTCCTGCTCATCAGAGGAGTTTCGAGGGCACCCGTTTGTGCACTTTGCCCTGCTTATTTTACATTGGGCCAAACTTCCTATTAGTGCTCGTTTTGTTTTCATGTTTAGTGCGCTTTAATATGCTGGTAAGTACTGCACTACAACAAACAAATGATGGACGGAATGCTGACAATGCATACATTCTCCCCCAGTCAAGAGATCTGGGTTAAATCCATCGTTCTTTTGCCCACTACACCACCCCAGTTCAGACATGGCCATATGCAAATCAGTCTTGACCCTGTGCCTCATGGGAACAGTCCAGCCCAAACTGCCAAGCCATGTCTTCCCTGGACCGGAATCAAGCATCCTAGGACCGGTTTCTGGCTATCAGCCGTCATCAGCCAGGATAGCTTGACTCCAGTGGCGTAGTGAGCACGGGTCCCACGTCTGGGAATACCCATCCCACTTAGGGCGAAAAGCGTTACAACAAACAAATGATGGACGGAATGCTGACAATGCATACATTCTCCCCCAGTCAAGAGATCTGGGTTAAATCCATCGTTCTTTTGCCCACTACACCACCCCAGTTCAGACATGGCCATATGCAAATCAGTCTTGACCCTGTGCCTCATGGGAACAGTCCAGCCCAAACTGCCAAGCCATGTCTTCCCTGGACCGGAATCAAGCATCCTAGGACTGGTTTCTGGCTATCAGCCGTCATCAGCCAGGATAGCTTGACTCCAGTGGCGTAGTGAGCACGGGTCCCACGTCTGGGAATACCCATCCCACTTAGGGCGAAAAGCGTCACAACAAACAAATGATGGACGGAATGCTGACAATGCATACATTCTCCCCCAGTCAAGAGATCTGGGTTAAATCCATCGTTCTTTTGCCCACTACACCACCCCAGTTCAGACATGGCCATATGCAAATCAGTCTTGACCCTGTGCCTCATGGGAACAGTCCAGCCCGAACTGCCAAGCCATGTCTTCCCTGGACCGGAATCAAGCATCCTAGGACCGGTTTCTGGCTATCAGCCGTCATCAGCCAGGATAGCTTGACTCCAGTGGTGTAGTGAGCACGGGTCCCACGTCTGGGAATACCCATCCCACTTAGGGCGAAAAGCGTTACAACAAACAAATGATGGACGGAATGCTGACAATGCATACATTCTCCCCCAGTCAAGAGATCTGGGTTAAATCCATCGTTCTTTTGCCCACTACACCACCCCAGTTCAGAGTACAATAAGTACTGCACGGCACCTGCTTCACGGCCGCCTCACTTTATCACACAGCATGGTGGCCGTCTGGAGAGAGCCTTTCTTTTTTTCTTCACAACACCTCCTTCATGTGTAGTGCACTTTATTCTGTAGCTAGCTACCGGGTGGCGCCACTTCACCGCCACCACGCTTTATCACACAGCAGAGTATGATTAGAGAAGTTTCTTCAGGGCACCCAAATCTTGTCCAATGCACGTTTTGTGCTCCAGTCTCTGACAGTTATCTGTAGGACCTTCAATGGAGATACAGAGCACAGTGAATCATGGATATACTGCATGGTGAGTATCTTTGTCAGTCTTTTAGCTGGAAAGTTAAGTCGTTTTATTTACTGTCCTTGCATTCCTCCGTACATAGCGTGGGTATTATTTTGGTAGGCCTTGCACATGTTTAGGCGTCTAGCCACAGTTAATCCTGCTTGTCTTGGATTTCATGGCTGACAACACTGCCCGCATTCCTTCAGTGGGTGGGGTCCTGCAACAGGAATGGAGAGATGCTCACTATGTGGAAACCTGCTGCCTGGGGCCTACCCTGCCCGTCCGTACCAGTAAGCCAGCCCTCAAGCCTGCAGCCAACCTGAAGACACTGGCATCTCCCTTGAATAGGATTAGTGCTGGCCATCACCCCTTCGAGGTAACTGCTCATTTTCTCTTTTTATTTAAATTACCACTTCACTATCAATCAAACAGCCTTCACACTTTAATCTCCCTGTGCCCTCTCCCCTCTCCCCCATCCCTAATCCCTCCCACAACACTGCTTGTTATTAGTTGCTTTCCACCATTGCTGACGCCATAGCGCACCACAACAGCTCACTGTTACAATTGGCTACTGGGTGCCTGTACCTACCAGCCAAATGGTGCTGTGCCTCTTTGGCGGCAGCGCAGAGAGAATACTCCCTGCTGCCCCAAGCGACTCCCTACCCGTCCAGAAGTACTGTCTGCCAGCATACCTTTATTTGTTGCAGTTTTGGTGTACCTCTTCTATATTAAACACCACTGGCGGTGTATTACTCATCTACTGGATGGTAGCTGAAGCTATGCCGCACTGCTTGGTCTGCAGAGCTCTACTAAATTATGGTGGCTGTGTCCTTTTTACAGTTATTTGTTGAAACTGTACACGCACTGTTTTAGTATTGACACCAGGACAGCGCCTAATAAAATTGTTCTGTGTCTTGGTAGCCAATTTTTATCACTTTTTTTCACATATTGGTTATTTGCACTGCAACCATCACCTTGAAAAAAATAGATATTAGGTTTTTCTCTGGGATTAAGAGTGTATGTTACTATTCACGACTCTCTCAGAATATCTGTTAATCCACAACCCTTAGTTGCACAAGGGTGTGTGGTCCAACTAGAGTTCCCAGATGATGAAGCAAGCCACTTCGGTGGGTGATGGGATCTCATTTTCTTTATTAAAGATTTCCTTAAGAATCTAGTTCACTTAGCTGTTGTTTGAGGTCATATATTATTAGACCTACAGTTTTTCTTGTGTTTTCTATAGGCTGTGTTCAGGCACCTCAGTGTGCATCAATCGCCCCCCTCCCTACACACCCTTTTAACAACGCAGATCACAGGGTGAGCATCATGTATTGGAGTCCAAAGCAACCCCACAGCAGAGGTCTACTGCTACTGTGATTCCCCCTCAAAAAAACATTGGCAAAGTAAATACCTCTAACTCTCACAAACATATTTCCCATTGTCTGGTTCTCCTACACTGCGAAGTCATACGAATGGCAATAGAGCTATGCAAATATCATCACTCAACTGCATACAAAAAAATAAAAATAAAAAGCATTGTCATTTTCAACGCCAAGAGCTCTAACTTTCACAAATACGAGACCAATTGCATTGCAAATGCTTATTTTAGGAGGCTGCAATCTGCTTTCACCACTGGCATGGTCCACTTCCACCACTGACATGTCCAACACTTAGGCCAAGATTCACACAGGTTTAGTGTCGGGTTAGAGTTATTTTTTTAATGCTAAACCGATGTTAATCCGTTTTGGAGATTACCAACCCAACGCAAATTGGTATTTAAGTTGATTTGTATGGAAAAGTAATGCAAAGCCGTGCGAAACGCTGATTTGCATTACTTTGCATCAAGGGGGCATTACATGGGCGTTTGCATGCAGCCACCCATGTTTTTTTATGCTAAACCCTATCTGCTAATATTAGTAGACAGGGTTTAGCGCCAAAAATTAACGGAGCGGAAAGCAGGCGCAAAAATGAAAAATATTTTTTTCTTGTTTTTTTGACTTTGAATGTGTGCTGCACGGTACAGCACACATACATTGTAGAAAAAGGTTTTAAACTTGTCTATCCATAGTATTTTGTACTGGAAGGGTAACCTTCCTGTACAAAACCTATGGAAGACTCAGACCCGCACCTTAGTACTAAGGTGTGTGCCTGGCGCACTGCAACCAAAATCAGCGTCGGAGCTAGGGAGAGAAAGGAGAGTGCCTATCTCTGTGAAGATGGCGCTCTTTTCTTCTCAGCGGTGGTTTCTGGGGGTGAGCAGAGGGGCTACGCTCATGCAGTTAAATCTGCTATGGATGGTAATTCCAAAAAGCAATTACCATCCTATTTAAATTATGTTAAAACGTATCTACTGGCTTGGCCTGACTAGTCCGTTTTCCAAATCGGATATCAGGCAGTCAGGTAGTTTTAATTAGACATACGAGCTTGTGTGCATGTGCCAGTTGGCATTAGGGAAAGTTAAGCAGTACGGGCTGACAAGCTACCAGCCCGATTTTGCAGTAAACGGGGTCCTCTGGGACTGCCCTCAAATGACGCTTAAAAGTGTCACATTCTGATGCAGCCCTGGGTGGGTACAGTATCAGCCCTGTACTCCTAGGGCTGCTTGTCTATCATCAGCTGCCTTTTACCACTGACTCCTTGCTTTCCCAAGTCGTCACAGTGTGATGTCTTGGAAAGGGAGGGGATGCAGCATTAGCAAGATAGACTGTCATGTGCTCTAAGCAGTGATACTGTGCATGCTTCTGCGTCTCGTGTATTCTGTTAAGAGCATTCCAGCACCAGTGGAGAGGCGATTTAGAAGCTGCAGCTGGGCCTCATTGGAAGAGCCATGGACTGTTCTGCTGCGGCACTGGACAACATGACTACTGGGGTGAGTGTTCTTATCTCTCCTTCACTGTCAGTTTCACTTACCCTTCCTTTAACCCCTTTCTTTCTTCCTTTTTCCTTTCCCCAACTGCCTATGGCCTGTCGCTCTCTCCTTCCCACGTCATTTCCTTTCCTTCTCAGCAGGTAGCAGCAGCAGGAATGGTTAATTTCAATAGTTTAATTCAGCTGAAGTGTCATTCACAGTGTCTCCTGTGCTGTGAAACCAAAGCCGGGCAAACAGCTAGTCCAGCCTTCCTAACGGTGCCTGCTGGCCTGAAAGAAATATAAATGTGTGCAAACAGTTAATCTGAAAATGTAAAGGGTAAAATCTACAAATACAGAGGATGCTTGGGAGTCAGTACTGGCTTTAATTGATCAAAGGTTTGTGATGGCAAAGATTTATTCTTTTTGAGCTGTAGTGCAAAGAGTTAATGACTGAGCTGTGAAGTGAGTACTTTTAATTGTAATTGCATTTATTTAGCGCTTACTACCCTTGACGGGGCATTCAAGAACAGTTATTTAAAAGAAGTTCATTACGTATAGTTTCTGTATGATTAAAATATATATTTTGGAAGTAGCATTTTTTCTTAAAACCTTTTGTGCATTTTGTAGTAGTCTATCTTATACTTTGTGTAATGCAAGTTTAAAATAATGACTTACATATTCACACTGCTTTCTGTCAAAGGCTGTGACCTATTAGCACTAGAAATACAAAAGTCACTATTCTTCACTGCATCAACCAAGCTTTAATTATTTGGCTCTCTGGTTACACACAGACCTCTGTGTTAGGATTCAAGCTTCAGGTAGCCCAGCCGGGGTACATAGTATGTTAGGACATTAATGCATGTTCAAAAACTTAATTAGTCCACTAAGCTTATACTTTTGTGACGGCCCCTAACTCACGTAAGAGGCCGTCTCCATCGTAAGCCGATGCTTGGCTTACTGTTCCTGACAAGTGAACACCCCCCCCCCCCCCTGATCCGACCGAGTTCCTGTTTCTCGCTGTATTGCTTCCTGCTAACCGTGCTCGACTCCCTATCTCGATATGCCTTGAGGACATTATTTGCAATTCCCCAGGAATCCCGCTTCTGCCTTTGGTTCCCTTCCGTGGGAGGATTCCTTTTGTCTGGCGTTTGTGCTGCTGCTCCGCTCCTTGCCCATCGGAGCCGGCCAGCGCATCACACCGCCTCAGCCGGAAAGCGTGTGCTCTGCTGCTCCGCTCCTTTCACCCATCGGAGCCGGCCAGCGCGCCACGCCACACTTGCTTTTGTTCCCCTGCCTGAACGCGTGTGTGTGTGGCTGCTCCGCTCCTTCCCATCGGAGCCGGCCAGCGTGCCACGCCATACTTACTTTTGGCTCCCTGCCTGAAAGCGTGTGAGTGCTGCTCCGCTCATGCTCTCCTCGGATCCGGCCAGCGAGCCATGCCATAATTGCTTTTGTTTCCCTGCCTGAAAGCGTGTGTGAGCTGCTCCGCTCCTTCCCCCATCGGAGCCAGCCAGCGTGCCACATCTGGTGGTCACTTTATGATTTATTCCCCTCACTTTTGGGGAACAATGTCCTGTGAGTAAGTTACAATATATTCCTCCGGGAGTTGTTGTCTAGAAGTGTTGGGACCCGCATCTTCGCTCCCGTGGAACCTCACTTGGATTCAGCTGCGACACTCTGCAGTGCATCAATTAATAGACTTTCATAATGTACTATACATTTCCAACTGAGTATCACCTTTTTACATTTATTTTTCTTTTAAGTTGCACATTATATTATATGTAGCTACCTGAGGGTGAAACTTACAGAATATTTTGGGGCTTTTTTTGCCACACCTTTTGTACAACTGATATTCTGGACTCAGATATTTAAAATTGCTTTCATAAGTGGTAATGAAGACATTGGAGTTTTGCTGAAATACAATATTTGCTTAAGATCACACAATTTAAGTGGGGTAGCCATGATTTATCAATATTTTCTGGTTTCACTTTGAACAAATCAGCCACTAAATGAGTATCTATTTGTCTTTCTTTATATTAAGGCTTTGTTTTTAACCTCTTGGTGCAGTTTTGATATACTGCAAACTCGACACAAAGTAATTTTGCGCTTTCATGAACATCAGTTACATTACACAATGTCACATTCATTCTATAGCCACATGAGGGATTAAGGGATTTGCCCAGAATCACGGTCTATTCACACTGAGAATTAAACCTGGTTCTCCAGTTCCTTAATCTGCAGCTCGGACTTTAACACCACATCCTGAGTATGGGGAGAGTAGCAGACTGATGCCAGTATAAGACCTCTGGGCATGATTCACAAAGGGCCTCCGCACTCATGGCAGAGGCCCCGCAGTCGAGGGGAAGTCTGCACACTTGGGGCGGAAACTCCACAAGGAGAATTCTCATTGCAGAGATTCCACCCAGAGTGCATAGACTCCCACACGACTGCGGGCCTCAGACACGAGTGCAGAAGCCCTTTGTGAATAAGGCCTCTATTTCTTGTCCATTTATCACAGAACAATTGCTGAAAATCGCCCCAAAATACTACAATGTTCAAAACATTTCCCCCGGGGAAAACCCCCCAAATCCTCCCTCCATAAACATTGGCTTCGCTCGCGCTATAATTCATTGACTGTTTTTAGGCCCCCGCCACTTTCAGCGCAGCCTTTTTGTGTCCTGTGCTGCGTTGCGTAACACTTTATGAATCTGGGACTTAGTTTATAAAAACAAAATGTCACAGGCCCAACATTTATCATCACACACTGCCGTCGGTTCTGCCTACACAACCACTACATTGACGGTTTTACTCTAATAATTTGGATGTGACAGCCCTCACTCTGCACAGTGCACTTCTGTGCCAAGAAGGCTAACGACACGCTTTGTCACTTTAGAAATGCAGGGCTGCATCATATTTACTTGAATATGGTGTAACCCTGCATTTCCCCCTGCGCTTACGCTAACATTTGCTGCCTAGCACCAACAAGTGCACCCTTGCACCATAGTGGGGGACCTTCCTGCACATAAACAATCATAGTCAATTTGCTGCTTCCATGTGTGCTGCACAAGGCAGCCCACATGGAAACAGCAAAAACGAGGAGAAATAAAGCATTTCTCCTCGTTTTGCCAGTTTAAGACTAAGTTTTCCCTGGTCTAAATATTGGCGCTGCCTCCTATTTACACCATCCTTGTAAATAGGGGGCAGCGCCAAAATCAATTGCCTTAACACGGCCTTGTAAATAAGGCACGGCCCCAATGGCCACCACGTCACTGAAAGTGACGTTGGGGTGGCGATAGGGGCTTGTAAATATGGCCCGTCGTGCACAGAACAGAGATGCATAGTGCAGGCAGAACAGAGATACATCATGTGGTGGGGCCAGTAGTGGGCTACTAACATCACTGCCCCCCTCGTAGACTTGAAGGCTCGAGCAGGGGTGTAAAAGCAAGCACCGGAGGCGTTACAAACATAGTAGCCTTGGCAGATGCAGCATGGTCTGGAGATATAAGGGGCAGAGCAAGTGATAGCAGAACAAAATAGAAAGTGCACTCAGCGCCTAGAGACATAAAGAAGAGATCAAAGATCTGATTCAGATATTTAAGGGTCATGTCTTTATAAATTACCCTTCACATAGCACCCTGCATGCTGAATAATGGTGCTATGAGACGTGAGCAATGTGTAGTAAACAGTACATGGTGCGCACTGAGGCACAGTGAGCAGTAAGGAATGTGTAGTAAGCAGTACATGGTGCGCACTGAGGCACAGTGAGCAGTAAGCAATGTGTAGTAAGAAGTACATGGTGCACACTGAGGCACAGTGAGCAGTAAGCAAGGGGTAGTTAGCAGTACACTGTGCGCACTGAGGCACAGTGAGCAGAAAGCAATGTGCAGTAAGCAGTACATGGTGCACACTGAGGCAAAGTGATTAGTATGGAGCAGTACATGGTGCACACTGAGCCACAATGAGCAGTAGGCAACGTGTAGTAAGCATTACATGGTGCGCACTCAGCCACAGTGAGCACTAAGCAATGTGCAGTAAGCAGTACATGGTGCGCACTGAGCCACAGTGTGCTGTAAGCAACATGTAGTAAGAAGTACATGGTGTGCACTGAGGCACAACGATGTAGTAAGCAGTACATGGTGAGCACTGAGGCACAGTGAGCAGTAAGCAATGTGTAGTAATCAGTATATGGTGCGCACAGAGGCACAGTGAGCAGTAAGCAATGTGTAGAAAGCTGTACATGGTGCACACTGAGGCACAGTGAGGAGTAAGGAATTTGTAGTAAGTTGTACTTGGTGCGCACTGAGGCACAGTGAGCATTCAGCAACCTGTAGTAAGTTGTACATGGTGCGCACAGAGGCGCAGTGAGCAGTAAGCAACATGTAGTGAGAAATATATGGTGCGCACGGAGACATAGTGATCAGTAATCAATGTGTAGTATGAAGTACATGGTGAGAACTGAGGCACAGTGAGCAGTAAGCAACGTGTAGTAAGAAGTACATGGTGCGCACTGGGATACAGTGAGCAGTAAGCAAAGTGTAGTAAGAAGTACATGGTGCACAGTGAGCAGTAGGCAAGGGGTAGTAAGCAGTACATGGTGCGCACAGAGGCACAGTGAGCAGTAAGCAATGTGTAGAAAGCTGTACATGGTGCGCACTGAGACAGTGGGCAGTAAGCAAGGGGTAGTAAGCAGTATATTGTGCACACTGAGGCACAGTGATCATTAAGCAATGTGTAGTAAGAAGTACATGCAGCGCACTGGGACACAGTGAGCAGTAAGCAACTTGTAGTAAGAAGTATATGGTGTGCACTGAGGCACAGTGAGCAGTAAGGAATGTGCAGTAAGCAGTACATGGTGCGCTGTGAGGCACTGTGAGCAGTAAGGAATCTGTAGTAAGCAGTACTTGGTGCGCACTGATGCACAGTAAGCCGCAAGCAATGTGTAGTAAGCAGTACATGGTGCACACTGAGGCAGAGTGATGAGTATAGAGCAGTACATGGTGCACACTGAGCAACAGTGATCAGTAAGCAATGTGCAGTAAGCAGAACGTGGTGCGCACTGAAGCACAGTGATCAGTAAGCAATGTGTAGTAAGCAGTACATAGTGCGCACTGAGGCACAGTGGTCAGTAAGAAATGTGTAGTAAGTAGTACATGGTGCACACTGAGCCACAGTGATCAGTAAGCAATGTGTAGTAAGCAGTACATGGTGCACACTGAGGCAAAGTGATTAGGATGGAGCAGTACATGGTGCACACTGAGGCACAGTGAGCGGTAAGCAACGTGAAGTAAGAAGTACATGGTGCACACTGAGCCACAATGAGCAGTAAGCAACATGTTGTAAGCTGTAAATGGTGTGCACTGAAGCACAGTGAGCAGTAACAAATCTGTAGTAAGCTGTACATGGTGCACACCAATGCACAATGATCAGTAATCAATGTGTAGTAAGCAGTACAGGGTGCGCACTGAGGCACAGTGAGCAGTAAGCAATGTGTAGTAATCAGTATATGGTGCGCACAGAGGCACAGTGAGCAGTAAGCAATGTGTAGAAAGCTGTACATGGTGCGCACTGAGGCACACTGAGGAGTAAGGAATGTGTTGTAAGTTGTACATGGTGCGCACTGAGGCGCAGTGAGCACTCCGCAATGTGTAATAAGAAGTACATGGTGCGCAGTGAGACACAATGAGTAGTAAGCAATGTATAGTAATCAGTATATGGTGCGCACAGAGGCATAGTAAGCAGTAAGCAATGTGTAGTAAGTGGTACATGGTGTGCACGGAGACACAGTGATCAGTAAGCAATGTGTAGTAAGAAGTACATTGTGAGAACTGAGGCACAGTGAGCAGTAAGCAACGTGTAGTAAGAAGTACATGGTGTGCACTGAGGCACAGTGAGCAGTAAGCAATGTGTAGTAAGAAGTACATGGTGCGCACTGGGACACAGTGAGCAGTAAGCAAAGTGTAGTAAGAAGTATATGGTGTGCACTGAGGCACAATGAGCAGTAAGGAATGTGTAGTAAGCAGTACATGGTGCGCAGTGAGGCACTGTGAGCAGTAAGGAATCTGTAGTAAGCAGTACTTGGTGCGCACTGAGGCACAGTAAGCAGCAAGCAATGTGTAGTAAGCTGTAAATGATGTGCACTGAGGCACACTGAGCAGTAACTAATCTGTAGTAAGCTGTACATGGTGCACACCGATCAGTAAGCAATGTGTAGTAACTTGTACATGGTGCGCACTTAGGCACGGTGAGCAGTAAGCAACTTGTAGTAAGAAGTACATGGTGCGCACGGAGAAACAGTGATCAGTAAGCAATGTGTAGTAAGAAGTATATGGTGAGAACTGAGGCACAGTGACCTGTAAGCAACGTTTAGTAAGAAGTACATGGTGTGCACTGAGGCACAGTGAACAGTAAGCAATGTGTAGTAAGAAGTACATGGTGCACAGTTAGACACAGTGAGCAGTAAGCAAGGGGTAGTAAGCAGTACATGGTGGGCACTGAGGCACAGTGAGCAGTAAGCAATGTGTAGTAAGAAGTACATGGTGCGCAGTGAGGCACTGTGAGCAGTAAGGAACCTGTAGTAAGCAGTACTTGGTGCGCGCTGAGGCACAGTAAGCAGCAAGCAATGTGTAGTAAGCTGTAAATGGTGTGCACTGAGGCACAGTGAGCAGTAACAAATCTGTAGTAAGCTGTACATGGTGCACACTGATGCACAACGATCAGTAAGCAATGTGTAGTAAGAAGTACATGGTGTGCACTGAGGCACAGTGAGCAGCAAGCAATGTGTAGTAAGCTGTAAATGTTGCGCACTGAGCCACAGTGAGCAGTAACAAATCTGTAGTAAGCTGTACATGGTGCGCACTGGGGCACAGTGATCAGTAAGCAATGTGTAGTAAGCACCCTGAGGCACAGTGAGCAGTGTGCAATAAGCTGTACATGGTACGCACTGAGGCACAGTCAGCAGCCAGCAATGTGCAGTCAGCAGTACTTGGCGCACACTGAAGCACAGTGGTCAATATGGAGCAGTACATGGTGCACACTGAGCCACAGTGATCAGTAAGCAATGTGAAGTAAGCAGTACGTGGTGCGCATGGAGGCACAGTGATCATAAACCAATGTGTAGTAAGCTGTACATGGTGCACACTGAGCCACAGTCAAGTCAAGTCAAGGAAATCTTTATTCGAATGTTAATATACCAATCATAAAAGCACATACAATAAAAACAAATAAAAATGTCATTATAAACTTAACAGATTTTGATATAATTACACATAAAAAATTGATCCAGCACCATCAGGGGAGGTAGTGCCCACAATTTACTCCTCCAGTACCATACTTTTCCTCAGCTGGATCATCTTTTTTAAAAACTTGGCCACCCTCCACGCAGTGTGTTCATCTACCAGAAGCTGCAGCCAAATAAAAGCTGGGCGACATTGACTTACGCCCAGATGTTTTAAAAGTGGAAGTAAATTGACTTTTGTTGGACAGGCCACGTGAAGGGCTTGCTCCCTCCCCGCATGACAGGGCCCGAGCCCCGGCCCTCCAGGTGTTACCCACAGAAACAACCCGCACCCCGTCCCCAGACGGGACTCCTGCCCCCGGACCTCTCTGTATCATGGGGCCGAACCACTACCGGCTCCCTCGCCCGGCCGCCATCTTGGACACTGCACCACGAGGCCGCGTGGCCTCAGCTCGACCCTAACCCTGGGCCTGGCCAGGCCCCGACATCCCGGCACCACCATCCACCCAGGAGGTGAACGGACCACTTGGCAGGTCGATGGGAGAAAGAAGTGTCGATGGCTCTCCCCCGCCAGGTGCCGATCGCCCCCCAGCTCCCCCGGGCGCTGGCTCCACCCCCCTGCTGGGTGTCTGGACTCCCTCATCCCGGACCTCCCGACCTCCAAGTGCGAGGGTCCGGACATCAAAGGGCGCCAGACCTATAACTGGGGCAGCTCCAGAGCAGGAAGGCAGTTGTATCCTGGAGTCGAAAGACACCGAGAAGAACTCATCCTTGACGGACTACCGGCGCTGCCGTAGCCCTGCCTTGTGAACTATCATCCTGCCTGCTGGCGCTGCCGCGGCCTTCTGCATCCTCCATCCTCGTCGGGACCTGCTGGCGCTGCCGCGGACCGTTGTAACTACCACCTTCATTGGGACCTGCTGGCGCTGCCGCGGACCGTTGTAACTACCACCTTCGTTGGGACCTGCTGGCGCTGCCGCGGACCGTTGTAACCACCACCTTCATCGGGACCTGCTGGCGCTGCCGCGGACCGTGTAACGACCACCTTCACCGGGACCTGCTGGCGCTGGCGCTGCCGCGGCCCGTCCAGCTAGAACACCAAGCTCGAGGATTGTGAGCTATCCATCATATCATCGCATCTACCAGTTTGGTAACAAGACTGTCCCGCTACCCCCTTTTCCCAACCAAGAGACTAGAATCGAGGGGACCCCTGAGTCCTGACCTCCTTGTACCCTTCTATCGTACCTAAAGATTGCTTATAAAGAACGTTAAACCTTATCCTTGTGTGGTGGACATCTGTGGGGGGGAAGTTACTCGTCTGTACGATCGCTGGAGACGGCTCTCCCCGGAGACCTCTCCCCTTGTCCTCGGCCGACCCTCCCGGTCCGTCTAACATTGGTGGCCAGCGGCGCGATCCGAATCAACGCGTAATCGTACAGAGAGTAGCTCACCCCACGACGAAACCACAATGTCAACCAAAGAGAGCGGATCCACCGAGAAATTCCAGATGGAGAAATTGGAAGAGTACAACCATCGTGAATTGAAACAATTCTGCATTGAACTAGGCATTGCTACCACCGGCCTGAGCACCAAAGACGATTTCAAGCACGCCATTGAGTCGTGGGCAGAAACCGGGGCCGCGAGATCCCCGGACCAAAACATTGCAGCATCAGAGAGGAACACCACGGCTCCCGAGGAGCGAAGAACGGGTCTCTCGCAGGAAGAGATCCAAGAGAGAGAAAAAAGCAGACTACATGAGCTAGAAATGGCACGGCTCAAAATGGACGGTGAACTAAAATTAGCCGAACAAAAACTGAACCTAGAACATCTGCGGCTCCGAGAAGAACGGGAAGAAAAACAGAGGCAGAGAGAGCTCGAAGAAAAGAGATTAGCGTACGAACACGAGCGCAAACTGGCAGAAATAGACCTACGGAAGCAGAACAAAGAACTGGAGGTGCCCGAGCGACCGCACACCCCGGGAGCGACAGAAAAGAAAGTCCACATCCCCAAGGATGTCGTTCGAGAGTATGTCCGAGAGGACGACATACAACAGTGGTTCAAGGCCTACGAGATCGCCATGACCTCCCACCGGATCGATCGAAGTGACTGGGGAGCCGGTCTATGGGGGAGGTTCGTCAATGAAGGCCGCGATGCCCTGTTACAGCTCCCAGACCATCTGATGTCATCCTATGACCACATGAAGGCTGCCCTCCTCACCCGATATGGGCTCACACCCGAAATGTACCGCCAGAGGTTCCGAGACTGCACCCGGATCCCGGGTACAACTTGGGTGGAATAGGTCAACTATTTCAGCCGAGCCTTCGAGGGTTGGATCAAGGGAAGCCACGTAACGACCTACGAGCAACTTTTTAATCTCATGGTGTGGGAGCACCTCTCTAACAACTGCTTCGTCGAGCTCAGGCAGCACCTCCTCGACAGTAAATTGACTGACCCACGGCAACTCGCCGCCGAAGCTGACCGGTGGGAAAGCACCCGAGTGGGCCGGAGAGGGCCGCACGAACAGAACCGGAACAACCAAGGTCAGCACCGTCCCCGAGGAGGAGGAGGAGGCCAGGGACGAGGAAGAGACACCGTCCCGGCCGCTCCCGCTGCCAGCACCCCGCCCCCGGCCAGCCGGGGCAACCCCCCGATGCGCCCGGGGTTCCGAGCCAATGTCACGTGTCACCGATGCCAGCGAGTCGGCCACTACGCCAATGACCCGAACTGTCCACAGAACCAAACTCCGAGACCCCGCCAGGTAGCGGCCGCCGCCCTGGGGGGAGAACAAATCTCCGAAGAACAGGAAGAATACGAGCAGGAACAACACGAGTGGGAACCGGCCGCCATGGTTCTAGCGTGCCTAGGGGGAAGAGACATGGTCCCGCGGGCTCCCCTACCCGCCAACACCAGAAAATATAGTCAGTGGGTGAACATTAATGGACGCCGGGCCGAAGCACTACGTGACACGGGGGCCAGTGTGACGGCCGTCCGCTGTCACCAGGTAAAACCAGAGCAGATCCTGCCGAACATTCTCTGCCCCGTCCGTTCAGCCGACAATTCGGAGAGTCTGTCGGATGGCCTGCGTCCCCTTCGAATGGGGAGGAGTCTCTGGCATGTTGAAGGTGACGGTCCGAGATGATGCCCCCGTGGACTGTCTCCTGGGGAATGATCTTGAGAGTTCCCCGTGGGCCGCCGTAGAAAGAAGAGAGCACCTGGGGATGTTGGGCCTCCCGGACTGGGCGTGCGTAACCACCCGGTCCATGGCCGCCCGTGCCATCCCCCGACCAGAAGAACCCGAATGGCCAGCACCTCCTCCCCCGATCGCTCCAGTAGAGGACACCGACCATACCGACCCCCCAGAGCAAACCCCCGAAGGGCTCGCTCAGCCCCAGGACCTTCCCAACCTGGCTCAGTGGCGTCAAGAAGGGGGGCCCACCCAGGAACAGTTCCGTCAAGAACAGAAGACCTGTCCTTCCCTCGAGGGACTCCGCCAGCAAGCCCTCGCCCAGAGCGCAGGGGACACCACCGGAGCCCATTGGATCTATTGGGACAACGACCTATTGTACAGTGAACAGAGAATCACGGAGTTAGGGGCCAGTCGAGTGCTGGTGGTGCCCCTCCGTTTTAGAGATTTCCTGTTAAATTTGGCCCACGATGTCCCTCTGGCTGGACACCTGGGCCAGGACAAAACCTACAGTCGCCTGGTGACCCACTTTTTCTGGCCAAAGATGAGAAACGACGTCCTCAACCACTGCCGGTCCTGCCCCACGTGCTAGGCCAGCGGGAAGAGCGGCCGCAAACTCAAAGCACCTCTGCAACCCTTCCCAGTTGTCACCACCCCGTTCGAGAGGGTGGGAATAGACATTGTGGGGCCCCTGGACCCCCGTACAGCACAAGGACATCGGTTCATCCTGGTACTGGTGGACCACGCCACCCGCTACCCCGAGGCTGTGCCCCTGCGAACTGTAACAGCCCCGGTGGTCGGCCGGGCCTTAATGGGGATCTTCTCCCGGGTGGGCTTCCCCCGAGAAGTCGTCAGCGACAGAGGCACAAACTTTATTTCGAAGTATATGAAGTCCCTCTGGCAACAGTGCGGGGTCACCTACCAATTCACGACCCCCTATCACCCTCAGGGAAACGGACTAGTCGAGCGGTTCAACCGCACGCTCAAGGGAATGATTGGGGGATTGGAAGAGCCCCTCCGTCGCCAGTGGGATGTACTACTTCCGTGCCTCCTCTTCGCCTATCGAGAAGTTCCCCAGAAGTCCCTCGGCTTTAGCCCTTTCGAACTCTTGCACGGGCACCCTGTGCGAGGGCCCCTCAGCCTAGTCAAAGAAGGTTGGGAGATGGCCCCCCTAAAGACCCCTCCAGACGTCTTCAAGTACCTCCTGACCCTACGCAATCAGACCAGGCGATTCAGAGAAATGGCGAAAGCGAACCTTGAGGCCAGTCAGGAGGACATGAAAAAATGGTACGATCAAAATGCCTCCTCCATCGAATTCGAACCTGGCCAACAAGTGTGGGTGATGTCCCCCACCGAACCATGTGCCTTGCAGGACAAGTGGACGGGGCCCTTCAAAGTGGTCGAACGCAAGAGCCCCGTCACCTATCTCATCGATATGGAATCTCCACGGAACCCCCTCCGGGTCCTCCACACCAACAGACTCAAACCCCACTTTGTGCGCTCGGAGCTCAGCCTCCTGATGGCTACAGACAGTGGAGCGGAAGAAGACTCCGAGCCTCTCCCTGATCTCCTGAAGACTCGTGAGAAAGATGGTTCCGTGGACGGGGTCCGGCTCTCCGATGCCCTCACCCCGGAACAGCGCCAAGGCTGCCGGGACCTCCTGCTGCAGTTTGCTACCTTGTTTTCCCTCACCCCAGGGGTCACCCCCTGGTGCTTGCACGACGTGGACACTGGGGACAGTCCCCCTATCAGACACCGGGCGTACCGCGTACCAGATCGGGTACGGGCCTGCATCCAAGAGGAGGTATCAAAGATGCTCACGCTCGGGGTCATCGAGCCCTCGGACAGCCCCTGGGCCAGCCCGGTCGTGCTGGTCCCCAAAGCTGCTGCCCCCGCCACCACTCCTGAGCTCCGATTCTGCGTCGACTATCGGGGCCTGAATGCTGTCACCAGAACCGACGCTCATCCCATCCCCAGAGCGGATGAACTGATCGACCGCATGGGGGCTGCCCGCTACCTCAGCATCTTCGACCTGACAGCGGGCTACTGGCAGATCGGTCTCACACCCCGGGCCCAAGAACGATCCGCCTTTTCTACCCCCGATGGCCACTACCACTTCAAAGTCATGCCCTTCGGCATGAAGAATGCCCCAGCTACCTTTCAGCGACTGGTGAACCAGGTCTTGGCGGGGCTCGAGGAGTTCAGCGCCGCCTACCTGGACGATATCGCTGTGTACAGCCGCCACTGGTCCGACCACCTCCACCACCTCCGAGAGGTCCTGCAGGCCCTCCAACGGGCCGGCCTCACAATCAAGGCCAGCAAGTGCCAAATTGGTCAGGGGTCCGTGACCTATCTCGGACACCAGGTGGGAAGCGGTCGGGTGGCCCCTCTGCAACTCAAAATCGCTGCCATCCAGTCCTGGCAGCCTCCAGTCACGCAGACCGAGGTCCGAGCCTTCTTGGGGCTCACCGGCTACTACCGGCGGTTCGTGAGGGACTATGGCAGCATTGTGGGGCCCCTCACGAGACTCACATCCAAAAACCACCCGAAGAAGGTCAACTGGACCCCAGACTGTCAAGCGGCCTTCGAGAAGCTGAAAGCCGCCATGTGCACTGCCCCTGTGCTCCAGGCCCCCGACTACAGTCGGGAATTCATCGTACAAACAGATGCCTCCGACCATGGCATCGGGGCGGTCCTCTCCCAGCTGAACTCCGAGGGACTTGACCAACCGGTGGCCTTCATCAGCAGACGCCTCCTGGCCCGAGAACAGCTCTGGAGCACCATCGAGAGGGAGGCCTTCGCAGTGGTGTGGGCCCTCAAAAAGCTCCGGCCCTATCTCTTCGGTACCCACTTCCGGGTGCAAACAGATCATCGACCCCTGCAGTGGCTAATGCAGATGTGGGGGGAAAACCCCAAACTATTGCGTTGGTCCATCTCCCTGCAGGGGATGGACTTCACTGTGGAACATCGACCGGGCCAAGACCACGCCAACGCAGATGGCCTGTCACGCTTTTTCCGCCTCGACGAGGAGAGTCCCCAAGAGGATGGGTGACTCTCCCCGCCTTCAGCTGGGGGGGACGCATGTTGGACAGGCCACGTGAAGGGCTTGCTCCCTCCCCGCATGACAGGGCCCGAGCCCCGGCCCTCCAGGTGTTACCCACAGAAACAACCCGCACCCCGTCCCCAGACGGGACTCCTGCCCCCGGACCTCTCTGTATCATGGGGCCGAACCACTACCGGCTCCCTCGCCCGGCCCGGCCCGGCCGCCATCTTGGACACTGCACCACGAGGCCGCGTGGCCTCAGCTCGACCCTAACCCTGGGCCTGGCCAGGCCCCGACATCCCGGCACCACCATCCACCCAGGAGGTGAACGGACCACTTGGCAGGTCGATGGGAGAAAGAAGTGTCGATGGCTCTCCCCCGCCAGGTGCCGATCGCCCCCCAGCTCCCCCGGGCGCTGGCTCCACCCCCCTGCTGGGTGTCTGGACTCCCTCATCCCGTACCTCCCGACCTCCAAGTGCGAGGGTCCGGACATCAAAGGGCGCCAGACCTATAACTGGGGCAGCTCCAGAGCAGGAAGGCAGTTGTATCCTGGAGTCGAGAGACACCGAGAAGAACTCATCCTTGACGGACTACCGGCGCTGCCGTAGCCCTGCCTTGTGAACTATCATCCTGCCTGCTGGCGCTGCCGCGGCCTTCTGCATCCTCCATCCTCGTCGGGACCTGCTGGCGCTGCCGCGGACCGTTGTAACTACCACCTTCATTGGGACCTGCTGGCGCTGCCGCGGACCGTTGTAACTACCACCTTCGTTGGGACCTGCTGGCGCTGCCGCGGACCGTTGTAACCACCACCTTCATCGGGACCTGCTGGCGCTGCCGCGGACCGTGTAACGACCACCTTCACCGGGACCTGCTGGCGCTGCCGCGGCCCGTCCAGCTAGAACACCGAGCTCGAGGATTGTGAGCTATCCATCATATCATCGCATCTACCAGTTTGGTAACAAGACCCTTCCCGCTACCCCCTTTTCCCAACCAAGAGACTAGAATCGAGGGGACCCCTGAGTCCTGACCTCCTTGTACCCTTCTATCGTACCTAAAGATTGCTTATAAAGAACGTTAAACCTTATCCTTGTGTGGTGGACATCTGTGGGGGGGAAGTTACTCGTCTGTACGATCGCTGGAGACGGCTCTCCCCGGAGACCTCTCCCCTTGTTCTCGGCCGACCCTCCCGGTCCGTCTAACAACTTTCCTCAACCCTACGTAAAATTTACAGAATAGGACTAGGTGGATCGTAGACTTTTCAGAGTGGTTGTCACACGGGCAGGGTATCAGAGTTCATGACTAGTCGTTCATGGTTGGTATTGACAGTAATCTATGTACGACTCCCAATCTAAATCTTGTTAAAAGCATCCTATGAAATATTCCTGGGACATATAACAAGTAGGGCTCCATTCCCATCATGGTTCCCTCTAACCTGTGCGCCTGAGCTGGCACGCACATCTAGGTTTCCCTCCACGCAGACACCTACAATGAGCGCGCACCCCAAAGGATTCCAGTAAATACTTCACTGGAGCCCTTGAAGTGCGGCTCATGGCGATGCTGCTGCGCTTCCAAATGCATTTCTAAAGACATGTGTTTCGTCTTTAGAAATCCTAATAGGGGACGTTTAATGCCTGCAACGCTGTCATTAAACAGCAGGAGAGAATTCCGAGAGCTTTCTCTACAGCCAGAGTCCCGTTGTTTCATCACCGAATGTCAACGAGCACGCAGTTGTTGCTGCCGAAATGGGGCACAAGTGCACGGTATATGAATAAATTAAGTTTGTGTTAGGGAGCACGCCCGGGCGGTGGGTTCATATATACAGATGAACGAGGCAGCGGTCTAGTTTACCAAGCATCGTGAAAGTGCCAAATTCGATTAAAAAATAAAATTGCAATGCAAAATACATTCCCGGTGGGGGCGAGCTGCGTGATTTGCCTCGGGTTCTGTGCTTGCAGTGTGCCCAGAGGTGCTCCCACTGAGGAGTGTGTAGCTGAGCTGTGTTGTCACTTCCCCAAAGTCATGATTGAATCTCCTACCTGTCTCGGAGCGGTCACCAACCTCTCATTTGTAGCGAGGGTTTCTTAACACCGAGATGCTCGTTCAGCTTGAACTTTCCACGGAAATTCATTGAACTGGTTGGTTGTATTTAGTAGACAATCACATTTGCAAAGTCCACGGACCTCTAGCTCCTCACATAGCTGCCAAGGTTTCAGATTGCCATGTGTGACATCTGAGTAATTATGAGTGCATTTCAATGACTGTGAGTGACACTGAGAATTTCATTATAAATAAAATTGAGAATATTTTTTGCTGAAATATATGAGAAATCTTTCAAGCTTTTAAAGTGAAGTAAAAGGAGGTGTAAAATATAATTAGACTGCCGTTAATCAGGGGAGCGGTGCCCTTAACCGAAATCGATTACATTCAGAAACTAAAACAACAGTTATTTATCCACTATACCAATAAATATATCGAGCCAAAACATTTGTATTGCTAAATCTCTCTCATGTAACAGATAGCGATAGCCTTACATGCTGTGTCAGTAAGATTACCAATTTGAGCAACGAGAAACTAAGTTAACTGCTGCAAAACGTAAGAAATATAAACAACTTTGCTTTATCAGACTCTAGCCAAAATTGCAGACAAAAGATAAGGCACACTGAAAGGTGCGTGACTCGCAGACTCACATACAGCGACATGAGCAGTAAGCACAGCTGCATTCTAAAGCTGAGAGTGGAAGACACGCATTTAGGTCACAACTAAGCAGGCAGCTGTACTTTATGGGAAGGCACTGTGATTGACATGATTCACACTTTACATGTACAACTGGGTGAGCAGTCCACCTATGTTTGCACTGTCTGTTTCCATTAGAATAATTGCTTGAAATTCTTTGTATTTTAAGAAGATGCCCTCACAAATCGAAAGTAAACTGTGCCATTTAATTGGGCACCAAGAATAAACCGGATACAGCCTACGCTATTTTACAAAACGCTCTAATAAATATTCGTTCCCTATGGGAGATGGTTTGCTGTGCTGTGATAGCTGATCTGGCCGGCCGGGCAGACTGAGGGTTTCTGGATTAACTAAGTGAAGAATCCACCTTCATGTGCGGCTTCTGACTTTTTTGCCTCTGCATGTGAGGAAGATAGACCTGGCGCTGTCAAGAAACGGGGGGTGGGACTCCTTGACCAAGAAATAAAACAGGCCACAACCCGCTTCAGATACCCGCTCTCCCGAGGCTCCACAGAGAGACACCCAAGGCGCAGCGGAACACAGGCCATGAGGATATATCAATATAAATGCATGACTTTGCATTTCAGTGCGGTGATGCGGATCACCACACTGAAATGCGTTAGTCTAACGCCTGATGCATGGTACTTGGCAGAGCTGCCTCCACCTTTCTGCTTTCTCCTTCTGTGTCTGGCTGTGGCATCACACATGCTTGTCTGAGGCCTTATCAGTCGGTATGCTGGTTGGTCTCCATTCAGCAGCCTCTGCTATTGTTGCTGGCCATTCACCTCTGCAGTGACTTGTTAAACGCTCTTCACCAGCGTGCTGCACCTTACTTCACTGCCTCCGACCAGGCCACCTCCTGATTTCTCCAGTTCTTTTTTTTGCACTGTGTGGCGTCACTGGCTTCACATGTGCTTTTACTGTTTGTAAGATGCTTCCATCCAATACAGCACCTTCAGCTATTATTGTTAGTCAGTTACCTATGCAGTGACTCCTAAAATGCTCCCTACTGCATGCTGCCATTCACATTTGTGTCTCTCGCCTCAAACTGCTCAATATGTTAGTTTTTCAATCCACTTCTCGAAACTGCCAGGAGTTCTGCAGTATGTGCCGTTGACACTTAGGCAGCGATTACACACACAGCAGCAGTGCTAGTTCTAGGGTTTTTGGGGCCCCAGACAGATTAGGAACAAGTGAGTGCCCTTTTCATATCTTTTATTAGTGAAACAGGTTATTGCCAACTGTATACACATGACAAAGCAAAAGATAAACAAATAGGGCAAATATTTTAGGCTTAGCAGAGAATACACTCTAAGTGGCCACTGAAAATACTTGCCCAGACACTAAGTACTTAAAAGGTCATGAGGCATAATGGGGCGTTTGGGGAATGATTTAGTAATATTACTTATCTGATTATAAAAACAAACGTCAAGTACTTTGGAATGTGAACCAGAAAGCAAGGACTGGCAGTGGACTTCCCAAACAATAGGCCTTTGCCTTTGCCCACAAACCAGTTCACCAAGTTCTCCCACTCACCTCCATTAGAAACGTCGCAAATCAACATTTTTCAAACAATCATAACCTTTTTTAAATTATCTTTATTTGAATCAATCAATCACTCAGCATTTTTAGTGTGCAGCGCTGTCACCTCTAAGGATATCTGGGTGCTGGGATGCAAGGCCTCCGTCAAAAAGCCAAGTTTAGAGTTTGTTTCTGAACTCCGCCTGGGAAGGTGTTCTGGGGGGGGAAGTAGGGGCGCTGGGCAACAGGTGGAGGAAAACGGCAGGAAGAGGGCAAGAGACGAGCAGAAAAAGAAAAACAGAGAGCAAGAAGTAAGCAGAAAAGGCAAACAGAGGGTTAGAAATGAGCAGATAAGGCAGAAACAGAGGGCAAGAAATTAACAGAAAAGGCAACAATAGGGCAAGAATCAAGCAGAAAAGACAAAAAGAGGGCAAGAAACAAGCAGAGAAGGCATAAACAGAGGTCAAGAATTGAGCAGAAAAGGAGGCACAAACCAGGGGCAAGAAACAAGCAGAAAAGGCAAAAAGAGGTCAAGATACGAGCAGTGAAGTTAGAAACAGAGGGCAAGAAATGGGCAGAAAAGGCAAAAAGAGGGCAAGAAACGAGCATAGAAGGCACAAACAGAGTGCAAGAAATGAGCGGAGAAGGAACAAACAGAGGGCAAGAAATGAGCTGCTTTGTTTAACTTTATTATTGCACACATATGTCTGCCATTTTTAGCCGATAGCATGTTGTATTTTTCTACTTTTATTCTTTCAATTTATCTTGCAAATGTGACTCTACTTGTGTATGTGCTGTATTGTGGTTGTGTATGTTGCTGAATGCAAGAATGAATAAGTGATTTATGGATGCACAATGGCAAGGATGATTGACAGGGTGCATGTGTGATGACTTATTCAGTGCTTAAACCAATCAGTGACCAAGAAGTCACTTTTAATTAAAAGCAAGGCTTATCGGCAGTGCCAATGCTTGTCATTTACCTATAAGTGGTAGCGGATCGACTTGCCTTGTTGCACATCTTATCACTCAGTTGCGCACACAAGCAATAAAAGAGTGCACACCAACATTCTATTGCCGCACATAAGAAAGAAAAATTAGAGGGAACATTGATCCCCATACATGTAAGCGTTAATTGATGCTTCCTAACGCTAGGTTTTAGCACTTCTTCTGCCAGTCGTATTGAACTCAATAATTGAAGACCCTCTAACTTTAGGGTCTTTCCCGATATTGACAGCATAGTAACGGGGTCTACAAAGTATTCTGGATGCCCTAGGTCTTTCATAAAATTACATATATATTTAATCCAAGGGATCTTGTCGGCCCCATTCAAGCTCATGCTATCATTTAAAATCTCTCTATTCAACTTGGTCTGCTCCTCAGTCCAAATCCTATGCCATAAAAGCACTGGTTCCAATTTGATAAAGTCTGAAATAAAAGGGAAACCCAGCCCCTCATGGCATGTGTAGGAGGGCGTGGATGGGGGTCTGACAGAATATAACGCAAAAAAGAATTCTCCACCAGCTGTAGTGGGTAGGTATTAATAAAACCTCACACACCTGCCCCATACATTGTAGCTGTGATACACTATGCTTTGTATATTTGCAAAAGCTCCAGTGGCGGCTTCCTCCCTAGTTTCTTGGCAAAGGAGACTCGGGCTGTTGTCGTTCTAGTAAACGCAAGTCTTTTCGCGTTTAACATCTGAGACCAGGTGTCTTTTTGATTTACTAGAAAGCCGAGATAAGTAAAATTCTTGGTGGTGGCTAACTTGTTTCCTTCCATAAAAATTTCCCTCACCCTCTGGATCCCTTTACCACATCTCATGATAAATGTCTTATAGACATTAATGCTTAACCCTAAGTCCTTCATAAAATCATTAAATGTATCCTAGGCCTTTTGCAAGCCATTTTGCGTGCGCACCATTAGAACCGCGTCGTCCTCGTAAAGAAGGGCTGGGTTTGGTCGCCCACCAGCTTGAGGGAAATCTTGACCCTGAATAAGCAGTACTTTGCCAAGGCCATTTGTATACAAATTAAAAAGGAAAGGGGCCAGGACACAACCCTGCCTGACCCCTCTTCTAATGGGGAATGATCTAGTGCGTTCCCCACCCTGTCCATAACGGACACTGGCAGAAGCACCTCTATATAAACACTGCAGGAAGATTAGAATATTTGGATCCACCCCCATATCTGCTAGGATCACCCACATTCTCCCGTGCCTTACAGAATCAAAGGCTGCAGTAACGTCCATGAACGCCAGGTACAAACAAACTTTTTTTGCTTGTATATATTTACCTATAAAAATAGATAGATTAAGGCTTTGCTCTATGGTGCCTAGTGTGAGAAGTTGGCCTCATATATGCTGTCCAGTAGTTATAGTGGGCACCGTGTATCAAACCAAACAACCCCTTATTGGTTATAGGTTAAAGACAACCTTTATTGAAAGCTATCATAGTGGTAGCTATGGAGAGCAGCCTTCAGGATAAGTCTTGAAGGAATGTAAAGCAACTTCTTTTACCGGTCTATAATCTCTTGAGTCACTAAATGAAATATATCCACACCAGGTATATATATAAAATATATGTATTTATTACTAAACACACCCTCCTAGTCTCTTGATCAGACTAGAGGTCAAAACACATAAGTTACACTTCAATAATCAAAGTAAAATCGCACAAATACACGCCAGACCCTAGGGGTGTGCCAAACCATATACTAAAATAGTGCTATAAGAACCACGACTTAACTAGACACAAGGCCTAGAAGATCGCTGGGACCCCAAGGAACCACCCAAGGTAGTGACACAGGGGACCTACGGGGGCCGTGTGCAGTGTGTGAACACAGCCGCGATAGCTCCAATGGGGAAAGTCACGCGGTTAGATTTTTAAAGATTAGGAACACTTCGAAATGAGTCAGGACCAAACCATTTTGGACTTAGGAAGTTCTAGGGCTAGCACCCACGGGAGCACCGGAGTACTCGTGTTACCTCTCCCTGGGAAGCTGGGTGCATAGGTGTCTTTTGGTGTCGGGTCGCGTCGTCGATTTCAATGGGAGCTGGCGAGAAGTGTACGAAGAGATCCAAGCCTGGATTGAAGCTGAAAAGAACCTGAAAGCAGAGGGGACAGAGTCTGGGTCACTAGCCAGTGACCAGGGAGGTGATGGACAGATGCCCACCGATGTCGGGTGATTTCAGGTGAAAGAGGTGAAACTTGACTCTTCGGAGGAGCCTAGCGCGCAACCAAGATGGCCGCGTAGGTGCGAGGCTCCCGAGGACCTCCGCGACCTCCTGCATAAATCCTGACAGAATCCTGTCCCAGATGAGGGGACTGTATTTGTGAGTCCGAGCAGAGGTGACGCCCGTTTTCCGTTTTTAAATCGGACCTCGGACACCGGCAGGAGCATCGATTGAGGTTTGCGGCCTTCTCCACGCCGGCCCCCCGTATTGGAGTTGTGGGGCGATCCGGACACAAAGTGAACAACAGCGGCGGGCAAGGCTGGGAGGCTCGCGTGCCCCGCACTTTCACTTTCGCTTTTGCGCCCTCCTTGCTGCCAGGCGAGGTTGGGTTGCGGGGCGGTGTGCGGTGCTGTGGCCTCGTTGGGCTGCCCTGCCGGCCCGCCGGCTGCGAACCGTCCTGAGGAGCGGTGGTCGCCCCCCCCCGGAGCCCTTGAACGGGATTGTCTGCCCCCTTTCTGAGGAGGTTGGCTCGATTTGGGGATTGCGACCATGGCCACAAAACAAGATGGCGACCGGGCCAAGGTGAAGTCGACCCGTCGTGGCACGGCCCAACAATCCAATAACATGGACCGCTACACCCTCCAGAAGGGATCTCCAGAGGTGCTGCGTAGGTCCCCCACGGGCCCGACTGATGCTCCTGTTCCGCCCACGGACCTGACCCTCCGGGACGTCATGGGCGCCATCGCCGAGATGAAGGCCTCGGTGGACCAGCGCTTTGACACTCTGGCACAGAAGATCGACTCGGTCCTCGTGGACGTGGGCCTCGTGAGAGCCGATCTGTCTAAAACGAATGACCGGGTCGATTCTTTGGCCCACTCTACCTCGGGCCTCACAACTGACGTGGCGGCCCTCCAACAGGAGGTGCGCAGGCTTGGCCAGGCGAGCGCCCTGATGAATCGTCGACTGGAGGATTCCGAGGGTCGGGCCCGGAGAAACAACGTCCGCATTATCGGGGTGCCGGAGGGACGAGAGGCGGAGGCAGAGGATCTGTTCGTGGAGGACCTGGTCCTCACCCACCTACAGCCTCAGGGGCTGAGCAAATTCTTTGCAGTGGAACGGGCCCATAGGGTCCCCGGGGGTAGGCCTAAGATCGGCGCCCCTCCGAGGCCTCTCATCGCCCGGATCTTCAATTTTAGGGACAGAGACGCTATCCTGCAGACCTCTAGGCTCCAAGGGCCAGTCAGACTTGACAACATGGATATTAATTTCTACCCTGACTTTACCCCGGCGGTCCAAAAGCAGAGACTAAGCTTTCTGGGTGTCAAACGTCGCCTACGAGACCTGAATCTCAAATATTCGATGCTTTTTCCAGCTAAGCTGAGGGTGGAGGTAGATGGCCGCACGCACTTTTTTGATCGTCCCGAGGCGGCCGGGGACTGGCTGGACACTTTGCCCGGAGATCGGGGCCGGGGGGGCGGGGGGGGTGCGGTTGGTGGGGAGGGCCCGCCGGGTCAGGCCTAAGGGACTAATGGTAGGCCTTGCTCCGGGCTGTGTTATTGTCACCATTGTCACCATTGACTGTTAGGGTAAGTTCCCCTCCTGTGGAGGTCGTGCGGGGTCTCTTGGGGGATCTCCCTCCTCCTCTGGGGGACTAGTTAGTTTTCTTTCTATGGGGCGACAGGCACACTGCACTTTGGGGGGGCTGTTTGGGCTCATGCAGGGGTGCAGGGTAGGGGGAGTTCTGTTGGGATGGGTGGGTTGGGGTGGGGTGTGGTTCGTTTCTACCGCAAGGCAAACCCTTTATTGTACTGGTGTTTTTGAGTTGCTCTCGGGGGGACAAATGATGGCTTCTGTATGTGATGGGGGGTAGGGACCTGACTTTGTTGTCCTGGAACGTTAACGGGCTGGGGGATAGGATTAAGCGGGGTGTGGTCCTGCAATATCTGAAACGGATTTCGCCTGATGTGGTCTTTCTGCAGGAGACACACCTTATTGGTAACTCCTTTTGTGCCATGAACCGACGTGGTTATCGTTTGGTGGCCCACTCGGGCTTTACGTCAGGCTCACGAGGGGTGGGCATTATGGTCAAGACCTCGCTCCCGCTAGAAATAGACGAGGTGCGCCATGATGAGAGGGGACGCTACACTGTCTTGGTGGGGAGAATGGAGGGCAAAGTAGTCGTCTTTGTCTCAGTGTACGTCCCACCGGGGTTACAGTCCACCACCTTTGCGGACCTGGGACGCCTCCTTCTTGACCTTCCGGGGGGGCTTCTGGTGGTTGGGGGGGGACTTCAACGCGGTGGTTTCTGGGACTATGGATCGTTATCCCCCTAGGGACCTCCCCCGGGCACAGGCGTGGCTGTCGGGCCTTTTGGACACACTGGGATTGGTGGACTGCTGGCGTTTAAAGCATCCCACTCAGCTGCAGTACACCTTCCATTCGGGTGCCCATGGTAGCCTTTCGCGGCTTGATCATATCCTCGTCCCTGCGGCCTATGCCGGGAGGGTGGGGGAGGTGCGCCATTTGGCGAGGGGCATTTCAGATCACTCCCCGCTCCTGTTGCACTTTGATGTCTTCCCGAGGGGGGAGGGCAGGGTAGCTCCAATCAACGCTTGGTACCTGCGCGACCCCACTATTCGCGCTGACTTGATTAAATCCTTGCAACGGTATTTCGAGGAGAATGTGGGGTCAGTCCTGTCGGCTATCTCCCTGTGGGAGGCTTTTAAGACAGTGCTGAGAGGGGAGGCCCTCTCCTTTATTTCCCATGCCCGGAGGCGCGCACAGGAGGAGGTGACCCGGGTGGAGGCCGAAATTACTGAATTGGAGGGTGATTTGGGGAGTGGGGTGACTGACGCTGCGCTCCACGTTCTGCACCTTAAGCAGGCGGCCTATAGGGCCCTCGTCACGGAGGCGGCCAGGGGCCTCAGCAGAGAGCAACAGGGGCGATTGTATGATGTGGGTGATAAGGCGGGCAAGTTGATTGCGTGGTTGGATAAGAAGGAGAGAGCGAGTCGTGTGGTCCCGCTGATTGAGAGGACGGATGGGGTGCGTGTCATTGAGCCGGAAGGCATTGTTTCTTGCTTCGCGGATTATTTCCGCGAGGTATATTCCCCGGTTTCTCCCTGCTCGGAGGAGGATTCCCATGCCCTGCTGCGTGACATCGCGCTCCCCTCCCTTTCTGTGGAGGACAGGGAGTTGCTGGATGCCGCCCCCACCTCGGACGAAATCGCCCTCGCCATCCGCTCGGTCGCTTCTGGCAAGGCCATGGGCCCGAACGGCATTCCCATCGAGTTATACAAGCTGCGACCGGATGTACTGGCACCCCACCTCCGCGCAATGTTCCTTGCGGCCCACTCGCGGGGCTCCCTCCCGCCGGACCAGCGTCTGGCTACCATCGTGGTCATCCACAAGGAGGGGAGACCTCGAGATCGGGTCACATCCTATCGGCCTATCTCGCTCTTGAATGCGGAACCTAAAATCCTCGCCAAGGTGCTCGCCAACCGGCTGGTCGGCGTGGTGGGCGACCTGGTCCACCAAGACCAGTCCGGCTTTATCCCCCACCGCAATACGGCTCTTAATCTGCGACGCCTGCACGGCGTGCTACCGCGTGTTCCGTTCGTGCGGGAGCCGGCCATCTTGGCGTCTTTGGACGCCACTATGGCGTTCGACACACTCGAGTGGCCGTACATCTGGGCGATGCTGGCGAAATTTGGCTTTGGGCCGGGTTTCGTCAGCTGGGTCAAATTGTTGTACTCGGACCCACTTGCACAGGTGGTGGTGAATGGTCGAGTCTCGGCACCATTCGGGCTGGGACGGGGCACGCGACAGGGTTGCCCCCTGTCGCCGCTCCTGTTCGCACTGGCCTTGGAACCCCTGGCGGAGTGGCTGCGGTGGCACCCTTCTATCCGAGGTCTCCGTTGGACCCCTGAGTATGAGGACCGCGTCTCTCTCTATGCAGACGACATCCTCTTGTACTTAGCCTCCCCGCGCAAATCACTGATTGTCCTGGTTGATGTTCTGCACTCTTTTGGCCGCAATTCAGGCCTTGTCATCAACTGGGCCAAATCCTGTGTCTATGTGCTTTCCGGGGAGGCTCCTGTCCTCCCGCGGGGCTGTCCGATCCAGATTGCCTCGGAGGGATTTCGATACTTGGGTGTCTACATTACGCTGGACCCGGTGGCCCGCTACGAGCGAAATTTGCTTCCCCCCCTCCAGCGCTTGAAGGAGGATGTCGCGCGCTGGAGGCGCTTGCCACTTTCGCCGCTCGGCCGGGCGGCGTTGTTCAAGATGATGTCACTGCCGCGCTTCCTGTACGCTCTCCAGAACACTATGGACTTGGTCCCAGCGCGCTACTTCCGTGAAGTGGAAGGTTTACAGCGCCGCCTGTTCTGGGATGGGAGGCCGCGTATAGCCTTGGCAAAGTTGACGCTCCCGTGGTACGACGGAGGGATTGCCCTCCCGGATATTAAACGGTATTACTGGGCCTCCCAGTTAGCTGCAATTAATCAGGGCCTCTATGGGCCCGCCCTAAACCCGGCATTTGAAATGGACAAGATGCTCCTGCCCGGTGGCGACTACAATCGAGCGCTCTACGCTAGTGTGCCCGATTCCCGCTTGACGGGACCCACGCGTGTCATGGTGCGAGTATGGCACGCGGCTAATGCAGCTATGGGCTGGAAGGACCGTTTGACCCGGGCGTCACCGCTGTATGCGTCTGAGAGGTTGGGCTCTCTGTGGACCTCGAAGGGCTTTGAGCAGTGGGACACTATAGGCATCAGTACAGTGGGGGATCTCTGGACGAGGGGAGGATTTAAAACATTCGAGACGTTGCAGGCGGAGTTTCAGCTGCGGGGCAGTGAACACTTTCGGTACCTGCAGGTCCGTCACGCGCTGGGCTCCGTCTTCCCAGACGTGGCCTCCATCCCGGAGTCCTCCCCCCTGGAGGATCGAGTGCTAGATGGCCATGTTCCGGACAGCACGATCTCCCTCATTTACAAGAAATTGATAAATGATCGTTTGGGCTTACTGACTGGCCTCCGCGAGGCCTGGGTTGCCGATGGGCTGGAGTTGGACGACGAGGACTGGATTTCCGCAGTGGCCTCTCCGAAGGAGGTGGCCATCCCGGCTCGCCTTCGTTTCGTCCAGCTTAAGATACTCCACCGGGTGTACATGACGGGGCCGAGGCTTCTGCGTATGGGCTATGCCGAGGACGGATTGTGTAGGCGTGGGTGTGGTGCTTCAGCGACCTTTTTGCACATTTTGTGGGAATGCCCGAGGGTGGAGCGATTCTGGCATGGTGTGCATGAGGTCCTGCGAGCGGTTACGCATGTCGCGCTGTTGCCTGAAGCGAGGAGATGTTTGCTGAATGTGTGGGAACCGACCGATTACTCGGTTCCGCAGACGCGATGGGTGACTCTGGGCTATATGGTGGCTAAACGGGACGTTGCACAGCTGTGGGGATCCCAGAGGTCCCCGGCGGTGTCGGCCTGGAAAGAACACATGGATTGGTGCATGTTCCGAGAAAAGGTGGTGTATGTGGCGCGGGGTAAGCCTGGGGCATGGGTGAAGATATGGGGCCCCTGGAACGCCTACCGCGGGGATATCTGCGAGCCGCCGTTGTTGCCTCCCGCTTCACCAGCTCCATCCCCCTAGTTTGCTCCCTCCCTCAGTTCCGAGCACAGTATTCTCCCGGTCCCAGACCTGTTTCCCTTCCCCTCTCGGGGGTTTTCAGTGGATGGTTTGGGGTCCCCCATTTGAGGAGCACGTGCTGCCACTTTCGATCGTGGGTTGCCTTGCGGGTGTGTGTTTATTTATGTTGTTGTGTTGTATAAAATGAAACCGTATTGTGGGCTCAGAGCCATATGGCCCGCGTTGTGGATACCTCCTGCCTTAGTGTCTATGTAAAGCTAAGTGCCTCATTGTATGTATGTCATTTGTTATCGTCACTTTAGCGGCCGGCCAGAAGGTTGTAGGCCCCTACCTGTATATATTTGAGATTGCAATAAACGGTTTCAAAAAAAAAAAAAAGAAACTTGACTCTTCAGCCACGAGGACCAGGAGGCATCGAGGATGACCAGGAGCTGGATTCCAGCTGTCCCATGAAGGATGTCGAGTGCTGCAGTGTTGGTGCCCGGATTGGACAAAACAAGCCTTGGCAACAGCAACCCACGCAGAAACAAGAAAGATGCTTCGGTGCAGAGCAGCAAGGTCTGTGGGACTCACCACTTGGTAGGGAGTCGGGGCACGTCTGGAGCAACCAGGGAAGCCCAAGGAAATTCAAAGTTAACCCCTCAGGGACCCACCAGTCAACGGGCCAGGGATCGCAAAGGGACCTCGAGACGAAACACAAAATGGCGGCCCACGGGTCACTTGCAATGACCAAGCCGACAATCTTCGGTGGATTCAGTGCTCGAGGTGGGGGCTACAAGTCAGCCTAAGCACTACTTCAAGAGACGTCGAGAAATCAATGCACTTGCAGAAATGCACGGTGACCAGGAGTTCCGGTTCCACGCTACTCACGAGGGCTGTGGGTCTCAGCTTTGCTGGGGTCTCGAGTCGGTCTCTGAGATGTCTAGAAATACTCTTCCTGGGCTGCAAATACTTCGGAGTCCGGTGAGCGCTTCGGAAATGCAGACTGGCAAATTGCTTCGTTGGTGCCTGCCAAGCAGGGGAGTCACTCCTTGACCCCAAGGGAGATTTCTTTAGTCCTCTGGTCTTTAGCAGAGCGTCGAAGGTCCAGGATTCGGCTTCAGAGTTTCGTCCAGGGTAATCTAAAGTCCTGGTTACAGAGGTTCCTTACTTATTCCTAAGGAAGGGGTTGGACTAGCTCTGGGGACCCACCTATGGGAGGGTTTGGAAAGAGGGGTGGCTACACCCATTTCCTTTGTCCAGTTTCGCCCCAGAGCAGGGGCTTGAAACACCTGAACCGGTCTGAGCTGGATTATGCACAGGGACACCAAATGTGCCCCCAGTGCAGGACTTCAAAGCACTCAGAGAGTGCTCCCACCCAACCCCAAAACACAATCCTGTCTAGGAGGTGGTTACACCTCCCTGTAACAGGAAACCTATTTTATTTAAGTTAGCATTTACCGTTTGGTTATAATGCACTTAAGAGTATATGGTCAGGCTGCACTACAAACAGCATCAGAGAAGGGTCGCCGAACGCTGCAGAGGGGCTCTGCTCATGCAGGGGCACCCTCTCACATAAGAACCAAGCACGCTGCCTTCAGGATTGATAAGACCTGCCATAGGAGTGACTTATAGGTTTATATGTGTGTATATATATATATATAGTGATATAGGTAACCTATATCACAGTAAGGTGTGCATGCACCACCTTACCCAGGCTGCAGTAGCAGACCGGTGGTGTCATTTTGGGTGGCTTTCCAGGGGTGGCATAATACATGCTTCTGCCCCTGGTAGGCCTCTGGGGTACCTATGCCCTGGGTACATAGTATACCATATACTAGGGACTTATAAGGGCACCTCAAATCCAATCTGAACTGTACCTAAAGTACATGGAATCATTTTAGAGAGAAAGCAGCTAAGCTGGGGCCCTGAATAGCAGGGTCCCAGCCAGACTAAATTTTAAAAACAGTGAATTACCAGCAAAAATTGGGGGAAAATATTTGAAGCAGATCCTACTCTTCTACACAATCCCCCCCCCCCCCCAAATGCAGGGACATTAAACTAACCTTGACCAATTGAGTCTTCATGTTCTAAGCGGAAATATCTGGAGAGTCCATCTGCATTGGCATGCTTACTCCCAGGTCTATGTTCCACTGTATAGTCCATCCCCTCTAGGGAAATGGACCACCTGATAAGTTTGGGGTTTTCACCCTTCATCTGTTTTAGCCATAAGAGGGGCTTATGGTCTGTCTGAACAATGAAGTGAGTACCAAATAAGTATGGTCTCAACTTCTTCAGAGCCCAAACCACAGCAAAGGCCTCCCTCTCAATGGCTGACCAACGTTTCTCTCTGGGGGTCAACCTTCTGCTTATGAAAGCTACTGGTTGATCCTGACCTTCATCATTCATCTGTGACAGTACAGCCCCTACTCCCAACTCAGATGCATCTGTTTGGCCAATGAACTTTTTGGAGTAGTCAGGACTTTGCAGAATGGGAGCAGTGCACATTGCCTGCTTCAGGTCATCAAATGCCTTTTGAAAGCTAGCTGTCCACTGAACCTTTTTCGGCATTTTCTTAGAGGTTAAGTCATTCAGGGGTGTCACTATTGATCCATACCCCTTGACAAATCTTCTATAGTACCCAGTCAGGCCTAAGAAGGCTCTCACCTGAGTCTGGGTAGTTGGAGTAACCCAGTCCATTATGGTCTGGATTGTGCTCTGCAATGGTTGAACCTGGCCTCCACCTACATGGTGGCCCAGGTACACAACCTGACTCTGCCCTATCTGCCGTTGATAGTTAGGCCTGCTTTTTGCAGGGCCTCCAAAACATTCCTCAGGTGGACCAGGTGAGCCTCCCAGGTGGAGCTAAAGACAGCAATATCATCTAGATATAGCGCACTATAGTCTTCCAGGCCTTTAAGGACTTGATTCACCAACCTTTGGAAAGTGGCAGGTGCATTCTTCAAACCAAAGTGCATTACCACAAATTGATAGTGCCCACTAGGGGTAGAAAAGGCTGTCTTTGGCTTTGCATCATCAACTAGTCTAATCTGCCAGTAGCCAGCTGTCAGGTCAAATGTGCTTAGAAACTTGGCTGAGACCAAAGTATTTATTAGCTCATCTGCCCTGGGGATGGGCATCAGTTCTAGTGACTGCATTGAGACCCCTGTAATCCACACAAAACCTCATCTCTCTCTTGCCATCTGTGGTGTGAGGTTTAGGTACCAGGACTACAGGACTAGCCCAAGGGCTATCTGATGGTTCAATGACTCCCAAATCCAACATCTTTTAGACTCCTGTCCTTATACAGTCCCTGACATGGTCAGGTTGCCCGTAGATCTTATTCTTCACAGGTAGACTGTCCCCAGTGTCCACTTCATGAGTGCACCAGGTGGTCTGACTTGGAGTCAGAGAAAACATATGTCTGAACTGGCTGGGAAGTTTCCTGCAGTCAGTTTGCTGCTGGGCAGTGAGGCTGTCTGCCAAGGCTACACCATCAACAGACCCATCATCAGGGTTCTGAGAAAGCAGGTCAGGGAGTGGGTCACTCTCTTCCTCCTGTCCTTCGTCAGTAGCCATAAGCAAGCCCATGTCTGCCCTGTCAACATATTGTTTTAGTCTGTTGACATGAAGTACCCTGTGGGGACTCATAGGGGTTCCAAGATCTACCAAGTAGGTGACCTCCCCTTTCTGTTCAAGAATTGGATGGGGGCTACTCAATTTGTCCTGGAGGGCTGCTGGGGCCACAGGCTCCAACACCCATACTTTCTGTCCTGGCTGGTAGACAGTCAGTACAGCCTTTTGGTCATGCCAGGCTTTTTGTAATTCCTGGCTAGCCTCAAGGTTTTTGGTTGCCTTTTTCTTTTTTTTAAAGATTTTTATTGAGTTTTCAAAGCAGTGCACCACAAAACCAATACTACATACAATAGCCTCGTATAGGAGACCCAACCATCGATGTCCATGTCAGGAGAAATCGGTTCATCCATGCTTTTGATTGCCTTTTTTATATACTCAGCCATGCTGGAGCGGAGACCAAGTACATAGTCCACTATGTCCCGTTTGGGGGGCTTGAGAGGCAACTCCCATCCTTCCTTAACCAGACACAATGGACCCCTGACAGGGTGACCAAACAAAAGTTCAAAACTGCTGTAGCCAACCCCCTTTTGAGGCACCTCCCTGTATGCAAATAAAAGGCAGGGCAAGTGTATGTCCCATCTTCGCCTAATCTTTCTGGGAATCCTTTAATCATGCCCTTTTTAGGATTGGTTGAACCTTTCAACTAAACCATTGCATTGTGGGTGATAGGGTGTGGTGAACTTGTAGTTCACGCCACACTCCTTCCAAATAGCAGTCAAGTAACTTGACATGAAGTTTGCACCCCTGTCAGATACTACCTCCTTAGGAAAGCCTACTCTTGAGAATATACCCAAGAGAGCTCTTGCCACCACAGGTGCTGTAGTGGTCCTTAGGGGCGTTGCTTCTGGGTACCTGGTGGCATGGTCCACCACCACCAGTATAAACCTGTGCCCAGATGCTGTCTGAGGATCCATGGGACCAACAATGTCAATCCCAACCCTCTCAAAGGGAACCCCCACCACAGGTAGTGGTATCAGGGGGGGCTTTGTGGTTCCACCTGCCTTGCCCCTGGCTTGGCAGGTCACACAGGAGCGACAAAACTCCTTAGTGTCTTCAGACATGTGGGGCCAGTCAAAGTGAGGGACAATTCTGTCCCAAGTCTTGTTCTGGCCCAGGTGTCCTGCTAGGGGAATATCATGGACTAGTGTCAATAGGAAGCCCCTAAACTTCAGAGGTATAACCAACCTCCTGGATGCACCAGGCTTGGGGTCTCTACTCTCTGAGTAAAGGAGTCCATCATCCCAATAAACTTTATGGGTGCCACTAGCATTCCCAGCAGCCTCATCAGCATCTTGCTTTCTGAGGGGTTTAAGAGAGGGGTAGGTTTTTCTGCTCCTGGCTCAGATCAGACCTGGAAGGGACTCCTGTCCCCAAGAACTCAACCTGGTCAGGTTCAAGCTCCTCTGGGACAGTTCCTTCTTCAGGCTCAAGATCATCTCCCTGAGGAGACTGATCTGCATTCTGAGTCAGGTGGGAAGGCACTGCCTTAATCCTACTGCTCCTCCTCTTGGGAGGCATCTGGTCCATTATTCCAGAATCCAGGGACTGTTCAGTTTTAGACATTTTGGCCTGTGATCTAGTCACAGCAAAGACATGAGCAGGGATCCCTAACATTTCTGCATGTGTCCTGAGCTCCACTTCAGCCCATGCTGAAGTTTCCAGATCATTGCCAAGCAAGCACTGTACTGGTAGGTCTGCACTTACCACAACCTTCTTAAGGCCAGTTACCCCTCCCCAGGAGACGTTAACAACTGCCAGAGAATGGTCTGTTCTGACATTGCCAGCATTGGTCACTTGGTACATTTCACCAAGTATAATCTGCCCAGGTGCCACAAGATCTTTTGTCACCATTGTGACACTTGCTCCTGTGTCCCTGAATGCCAAAGCCTCTATTCCATTTATTAAAGGCTGTTGTCTGTATTTGCCCAGATTACTGGGGCTCACAAAGGGGAACATATCCATACCCCCATCACAGACTGAGTTGGAACTCTGACTAGGCCAGAGTACATCTCAGACCCCAGGGTCAACCCTACCACACCCTTATTCTGAACATTACCATCACCAATCGTAGCTGTACTAGGGGGAACAGTTGCCTTAGGGGCAAGGGTGGCTGGAGTAGATTCTTTGGACTTTGTGCAATCACTGGTCCAGTGAGTTTTCGGTTTACAAATTTGGCACCATGGTTTCTTTTGGCCTTTTCCCTTGGTAGACTGTGAATCCCCACCTGAAGAAGATTTTTGGGGCCCTTGTGAAGACTTCTGGTCTTTACCTTTCTCCCCACCCTTGTCAGAGTTTTTAGGATCTTGCTTCTTGGGTTCACCACATTGGTTCTGTACCTTCTGCCTCACCCTGGTTCTGACCCACTGGTCTGCCTTCTTTCCCAATTCTTGGGGAGAGGTCAGATCTGAGTCTACCAGGTACTGGTGCAACAGCTGATTCTGACAATTATTAAGGTTCTGCTCCGTCATAATTAAATTGTACAATCCTTGATAGTCATGCACTTTACTGCCAAGTAACCAACCTTCCAGAGTCTTAGTAGCACAATCTACAAAGTCTACCAAGTCCTGAGTCTGTGCCTTTTGGGTATCCCTGAACTTTAACCTGTATTGCTCAGTGGTTAGGCCAAACCCATCAATAAAGGCACTCTTCAGACTGTTATAATCATCTGCCTACTCCTCTCTAACAGTGAGGAGCTTATCTCTACCTTTGTCTGCAAAGGAGAGCCATAAGATTGCTGCCCACTGCTCCTGCGGGACCCTTTGTACTTTACAGGCCCTTTCCAGTGCAGTTATCCATTTGTGGATGTCATCCCCACTCTGGTAGGGAGGGACTATCTTATTCAGGTTTCTAAGGTCATAAGACCTCTTCCTCTTCCTATCTCTAGGGAAGTTGCTGCCACCATGGGACTCTAGTCCCATCATTTTCTAGCTCTGTAGAGCTCTAGGGCCTCCCTATCTAGGGCTACCTGCTTTCTTCTGATTTCAAGCTGAGCTTCCTCATACTTAAGCAGTCTCTCCCTCCTCTCCTGAGAGGTTTCCCTCCTATGATAGGAGATTGAGGTCCCTATAGATAAACCAGAATGGTTAGACTCCACAGAGGGAGATCTTGACCTTCTAGGCCCACCACCAACTCTCCCAGGAGGGACAAAGAGCGGTCTATTTTGGTCCTCTCCATCACTTTCTAGGGGAATTGGATTTTCCAGGTCCAGAACATTGTTATCTGCCTGGACAGCCTCAGAGGTTAGCTCATGGGGTGTTACACCCCTAGGCCTTTCCTCAGTTGCTGTCCCACCCACTCTGCCTAACCCTTCAGATCCTAACGATCTGCTAAGGTCATCCAGCCTGAGTACCTCTATGAGATGTTGGGTGGTTGGACTTTTGCCAGTCTTCAGTTTCCTAGTTGTACATAATGCTCTCAGTTCCATGAATGGGAGGCTGTCATACTAGGAACCTTGAAGCCCATTGGCTTCTGGCAAGGACCTACTGGTTCCTGGCCTTGAAGACATTACTAGTGTGGTGTGGTGTATGGCACTACCTACTCTAGTGTGGCCTACTAAACTCTCTTGAGTTGTAGAAAGGGTGTGCTATCCCTTAACACACAACTCTAAGTTCAGTAGAACTTACTGTATTCTAAAGCTTGTATTATATGTACCTAGGGTACCTTTAGTGGTTTTCAGTTAGTTACTCAATTGAGATTATATGGTAAAACAATAGCAAGCTGGAATCCCACACGCTGCACACCAATGTGAGAAGTTGGCCTGATATATGCGGTCCACTAGTTATAGTGGGCACCTTGTATCAGTCCAAACAACCCCTTATTGGTTATAGGTTAAAGACAACCTTTATTGAAAGATATCCTAGTGGTAGCTATGGAGAGCAGCCTTCAGGCTAAGTCTTGAAGGAATGTAAAGCAGCTTGTTTTACCAGTCTATAATCTCTTGAGTCACTGAATGAAAGATATCCACACCAGGTATATATATACAATATATGTATTTATTACTAAACACACCCTCCTAGTCTCTTTATGAGACTAGAGGTCAAAACACATAAGTTACACTTCAATAATCACAGTACAATAGCACAAATACACGTCAGGCCCTAGGGGGGAGCCAAACCATATACTAAAATAGTGGTATAAGAACCACGACTTAACTAGACACAAGGCCTAGAGCCTGTAGAATCGCTGGGACCCCAAGGAACCACCCAAGGTAGTGACACAGGGGACCCACGGGGGCCGTGTGCAGTGTGTGAACACAGCCGCGAGCTCCCGTTAGCTCCTATGGGGAAAGACGCGGTTAGATTTTTAAAGATTAGGGACACTTAGAAATGAGTCAGGACCAAACCCTTTTGGACTTAGGAAGTTCTAGGGCTAGCACTCATGGGAGCACCGGAGTACTCGTGTTACCTCACCCAGGGAAGCCGGGTGCATAGGTGTCTTTTGGTGTCGGGTCGCGTCGTTGATTTCAGTGGGAGCTGGCGAAGAAGTGCTGCTGCCGTGAAGATGCGAAGTGTCCGAAGAGATCCAAGCCTGGATTGAAGATGAGGAAAACCTGAAAGCAGAGGGGACAGAGTCTGGGTCACTAGCCAGTGACCAGGGAGGCGATGGACAGATGCCCACCAATGTCGGGTGATTTCAGGTGAAAGAGGTGAAGCTTGACTCTTCAGCGACGAGGACCAGAAGGCGTCGAGGACAACCAAGAGCTGGATTCGAGCTGTCCCACGAAGGATGTCGAGTGCTGCAGTGTCGGTGCCCGGATTTGACACAACAAGACTTGGCAACAGCAACCCACACAGAAACGAGAAAGATGCTTCGGTGCAGACCAGCAAGGTCTGTGGGACTCATTACTTGGTAGGGAGTCGGGCAGGTCTGAAGCAACAAGGGAAGCCCAAGGAAATTCAAAGTTACCTCCTCAGGGACCCACCAGTCAACGGACCAGGGATTGCGAAGGGACCTCGAGACGAAACACAAAATGGCGGCCCACGGGTCACTCGGAATGACCAGGCCGCCAATCTTCAGTGGATTCAGTGCTCGAGGTGGGGGCTACAAGTCAGCCCAAGCACGACTTCAAGAGACGTCGAGAAGTCAATGCACTTGCAGAAATGCACGGTGACCAGGAGTTCCGGTTCCATGCTACTCACGAGGGCTACGGGTCTCAGCTGTGGACTCGGGTCGGCCTCTGAGATGTCTGGAAATCCTCTTCCTGGGCTGCAAATACTTCGGAATCCAGTGGGAGCTTTGGAAATGCAGACCGGCAAAATGCTTTGTTGGTGCCTGCCAAGCAGGGGAGTCACTCCTTGACCCCAAAGGAGATTTCTTCAGTCCTCTGGTCTTTAGCAGAGCGTCGAAGGTCCAGGATTTGGCTTCAGAGTTTCATCCAGGGTAATCTAAAGTTCTGGTTACAGAGGTTTGTTACTTATATCTAAGGAAGGGGTTGGACTAGCTCTGGGGACCCACCTATGGGAGGGTTTGGAAAGAGGGGTGGCTACACCCATTTCCTTTGTCCAGTTTCACGCCGAGCAGGGGCTGGAAGCCCCTGAACTGGTCTGAGCTGGAATATGCACAGGGACACCAAATGTGCCCCCAGTGCAGGACTTCAAAGCACTCAGAGAGTGCTCCCACCCAACCCCAATACACATAATCCTGCCTGGGTGGTGGTTACACCTCCCTGTGACAGGAAACCTATTGTCCAGGCCTCCCCTGCCGGAGTTTCGGTCAGCAGTAGGAGGCCAGACTTGTGTCTGTGGCTGCAGCATCCATTTTGTGATGCCAGGGCTCTATTAAGTTTCTACCGGGTATACCAGTGCTGTCATGTCTTTCCCTCTAGAAGGGTGAGATCATACTCCCACCAGTTACTGGTGTGGGGGTATGATTCCAAGGTGTTTCACATCAAACACGACATGTTTCCGTGCAGCCAGTTCAAAGTTAGCATTTACCGTTTGGTTATAATGCACTTAAGAGTATATGGTCAGCCTGCACTACAAACAGCATCAGAGAAGGGTCTCTGAATGCTGCAGAGGGGCTCTGCTCATGCAGGTGCACCCTCTCACATAAGAACCAAGCACTCCGCCTTCAGGATTGATAAGGCCTGTCATAGGAGTGACATAGGTTTATATGTGTGTATATATATATATATAGTGATATAGGTAACCTATCATAGTAAGGGGTGCATGCACCACCTTACCCAGGCTGCAGTAGCAGACCGGTGGTGTCATTTTGGGTGGCTTTCCAGGGGTGGCATAATACATGCTTCTGCCCCAGGTAGGCCTCTGGGGTACCTATGCCCTGGGTACATAGTATACCATATGCTAGGGACTTATAAGGGCACCTCAGATCCAATCTGAACTGTACCTAAAGTACATGGAATCATTTTAGAGAGGAAGCAGCTAGGCTGGGGCCCTGAATAGCAGGGTCCCAGCCAGACTAAAGTCGAAACACAGTGAAACACCAGCAAAAAGTGGGGGTAAACATGTGAAGCAGATCCTACTCTCCTACACCCAGCCCTTCTCGGAAGCCATACTGCAATTCAGAAATTATCTGTTTTTCTTCTGCCCAATCTTGCAGTCATTCCAGGATCACACGTCCTACCACCTTAATCATTGAATCAAGTAGGGAGATCGTCCTGTAACACCCCGGGTCATGGTGTTCCCCCTTCTTGAAGATTGGAGCGATGATAGATTCCACCCAGGTCTTTGGTATTGATGTCTTAATACTAGCGTTTATAACTTGGGTTATTATAGGACCCCAAAATGAAATATTGGCTTTGAATAAATAAACTGGCACACCATCTGGTCCTGGAGCCTTACTCCCTAGGCTACAAGAAAGTGCTCTGTGCACTTCATCCAGGGTAACTTGTAGCTCTCCCTTATTAATCTGAACTGGGTGTGTTACAGACGGTTGAAAAACTGGGTTTTCTTGTTCATTATACACCTTAGAAAAGTGATTGACCCAGACGTCCTCAGATATTGCGATCTCAATAGATGGACCATCTCCCTCATGTAGAAAGGGAGCCCTTATTGCTCTCCAAAATGCTGCGCTATCTTTTTGTTGGGCCGCTGCGTGGAGTGTTTTCCATGTTTCCTGATGCAGGATGTGTTTTCTAACCAAAATTGCCGGCTTATACTCCACCCTAGCCCGTCTGACCCCGTTGGGGGATCTGGGTTGCCTATGTAACTCATACTTCAAGTTTGATGCGCTTGGGAGAATTTTTTAATCAAGCCACCCATAGTCTTTACGCTTGTTGCGATGATTGGCAGTTAATAATCTCCTAACCTCATTACCTATAGCTAGAAATGAATGGACAATGCTATCGGAGGAAGATCTCACACAAACAAGTTATCAAAATCCAGTCTGCAGTTCCTAATTAATTTCATAATCATCACCTCGGGATCAACTTTAGACCACCGTATGGTGTAGCAATTCTTACTGCTCAATTCAAGGTCACCGAATACTGGATAATTTTGTTTGACCTTCCCCGTTCTACGGGGAGGCAGCGCAACCTCAAGACGTAGCGGAAAGTGGTCACTCATAGAGTTGTCCCCAACACTAAAAGAAGATACACTTGCAGCAAATGAGGAAGAGGATAAAATCAATTGTGGATCCCATACCACGGCCACTGAGGCACAGTAAGCAGCGTGCAATAAGCTGTACATGGTGCGCACTGAGCCACAGTGATCAGTAAGCAATGTGTAGTAAGCAGTACATGGTGCGCACTGAGGCATGGTGAGCTGTGAGCAATGTGTATTAAGCAGTATATGGTGCGCACTGAGGCACGGTGATCAGTAATGAATGTGTAGAAAGCTGTACATGGTGCGCACTGAGGCACAGTGAGCAGCGTGCAATAAGCTGTACATGGTGCGCACTGAGGCAGTGAGCAGTAAGAAATATTCAATAAGCTGTACATGGTGCGCACTGAGCCACAGTCTGCAGTAAGCAACGTGTAGTAAGAAGTACATGTTGCACACTGAGGCACCTTGATCAGTAAGCAATGTGTAGAAAGCTGTACATGGTGCGCACTGAGGCACAGTGAGCAGCAAGCATTGTGTAGTAAGCTGTACATGGTGCGCACGGAGGCACAGTGAGCAGTAACGAATCTGTAGTAATGTAGATGGTGCGCACTGAAGCACAGTGAGCAGCGTGCAATAAGGTGTACATGGTGTGCACTGAGGCACAGTGAGCAGCAAGCAATGTGCAGTAAGCAGTACATGGTGCGCACTGAGGCACAGTGAGCAGCAAGCAATGTGCAGTAAGCAGTACATGGTGCTCACTGAGGTACAGTGATCAGTATGGAGCAGTGCATGGTGCACACTGAGCCACAGTGATCAGTAAGCAATGTGTAGTAAACAGTATATGGTGCGCACTGAGGCACAGTGGGCAGTAAGGTGTATGTAGTAAGAAGTACATGGTGCATACTGAGCCACAATGAGCAGTAATCAATGTACAGTAAGCATTATATGGTGCGCACTCAGCCACAGTGAGCACTACGGAATGTCCAGTAAGAAGTAGATGGTGTGCACTGAGCCACAGTGATCAGAAAGCAATGTGTAGTAATAAGTACATGGTGCTCACTGAGCCACAGTGAAGAACCGGGGTTTAACCCAGCGGCGTCAGGGGCACGCCTAAGATCTTCGAGTTCACCTGTCTTGGTATACAGAGACACGGAATACTTCTGGATGGCATCAGAGACCAAGTTTATTAGCTGCAGCTAGTAACAGTGATCCTAGAAATACATCACGGTGTAAATTCTCAGGAGACTGCTGATTTTACTAAGGCGAGACGTCTCCTTTTATACCCAATATTCACATTATAAATGTACACCCACTGCACAAAATTCTAGCCAATAAAGTACATTTTCAAACAAAGTGTCACATAACAAAAACTCAATTTACAGTATCCCAACCCAAAAGTTAATTATTAGGAATGTCCCAAATTCAATCTCCACAAGCCGGACAAACCTATAATTGAAAGCATGTAATGAAGAAACATAAAAAAAGAAACGGTAACAAATGCTGAACAAGATAAGGCATGTGCCTGGAAACTAAAAGTTAACGATGTCCTGAACATTGATTGGCAATCTCAGAAAAGATCGATCAGGGAAATAGGCTTTGCGGGGTCAGTTTCAGGTGCAGAGGTCAGTTTCTTACAGTTCATTTCAGAGTCAAAAAGAAACCTAGTTAATGTATACATGAACTAAGAAGGCCAGGCCACTATATTCGCCAGGCTACCTTCACAGGCCTACATGAGGGCAACACAAAATGGTGGCACAGAACAAAATGGAGTCAGACTCGAGAATTACAGAACCTCAGACCCTCCTTTTGCCATTGCGTAGGCAATAACCTAAGACTCATGTTAATCTGAATCTAGGTCTATGTCGATATTCATTAGGTCATCAAGGTGTTGCTGTAGCATCATCTTATTATTATCTACTTCTCTCGGGACAGGTCTCCGAACACACACAGTAGCACAAAGACTACAAATGGCGGGACCACACTGGATGCAAAGACAAGCGAAAAGGATGGTTAAAACCATACCAAGGAATGTCAAAATCTTCCATCCCCATTTGGACAGCAGTCCCCAAAACCATCCCGTCAATGACCAGTCTTCTTCGTCTACATGGATAGACTCAGAGATTTTATACAACCTAGAGATGGCTTGGTACACTGTAGGGGCATTATCTGGTATGTAAACACAGCAACTGGATCCAATCAATTTACATACTCCTCCTCGATCTGCAAGTATGATGTCTAATACCATACGGTTCTGCAAAGTCATAAGGCGGTCCGCTTGAAGCTCAGCTGTAACATTACTAAGAGCACCTGCTGTCTCATTAATAGTAGCTTCAACAACGCGGACAAGCCGTCGAATATGCCTACTATTGATCATAGGACCCCAAAAGGGCAAGAAGCCCTTGAAGAAATCTCCTACTTCGTGTGCTGTGGTATCTTCCTTATTGAAGACACCTCTACCATATCTCGTTCTAGGATAGTCTGAAGCAGTAGTGTATGTAGGGGGAAGTAGAAACGCCACATAACACGTTCCTGAAAAATCAAGTGGCAACCATGTGTAGGCTCTGTCATGACAAACAAAATATGTGCCTTTAGCTGGCACAAACGGTGGAGAAGTCCAAGATGAATAGACATAGGTTTGAGCACACACACTCTTACCTAGCTGAGCTTTCGGATTCTGACCATTACCTTGAAAACAAAAGTGGCCTCGGTGGGGTACAATCCAAATAGGGGGGGAGACCTTTTTCGTCTCTCCTTCTCTCTCAAACTGGTACTATATCCAGTCACGTTCCAACCAACGTAAGCCTGCACCTCATCCTTAGGGATAGCATTATATGCATCAATATCTCGGATCATAGCTACTACTCCCCTTATTAAGGCACTATTGCTCGAGTTATCTGTAAGGGAACGTAAGGGGCGTACCTCATTTGCATAGATAAACATGGTCTGAAAAGCCCACACAGACCCATTAAAAGAAAAAGGCAAAACCAAATATGGCATACCTTTATCTGTCGTATCAGGCATAAGACCACAAACCCAACAATTAGTGGTATTTACTACAAACTGATGCAACTGTATAAACGAGTTGTTGACAAATTCTGATCTCCTTGTCTGTTCATGTTCAGGCAACGTATAAAACTGGTGCAAAGAAACAGTAGTGAAAGAAAGCATAGGTTGGGAGGTGGGTGCAGATGTCTGTTGTGTAGCATAGACAGTCCAACCCACACAAGCCAAAGTGATACTTAAAAACATCAAAAAGCACAATATTATAAAACATTTGCTATGTATCAATGTACAAAATCTTGTCTTAAGATCTATTCTCTCAACATCTCTTTCAGTTACAACAGACTCCATCCTCTAACATGCTGCTCGCGGCAATTTTCCTTCTTCACTCAAGTGTGCGTCCAGGCGTCCTAGACGTCCCTAGAACCGCAGACCTTTCATCAATACGCGGGCCACCCCTTAAGTTCTTATACCGCGACCCTGCAGCTGAACCCGGATGGTGGTTCGAAAAAGAAAAATAGTCTCTTGTCTGAAAGAGTGTAATTCACAAAAAAATTCAAATTTTATTTGTCCCTTTTAGACCTTAAGTTGTAGCGTTCTTTACCAGGCACAGTTTGATCCTGAAAGAGTGTCTCTGGGTACGTAGTATCAAGTCTCAAACACGGCGGCACAGCTTCTTGCAAGACTTTATCATCCGCACGTTCTGACTGAGTCCATTCCAGATGTGCATCGCTAAAAGGTACAAATCTCGGAACTCTTTCACTCTCGGAATCGGCAACACCTTCCCGGACCCACTTATCGTACGGTAAGGGCAAAGGTATCTTCTTACAATGGGTACCATGTACCCAGTTTTTCTTACCAAACACCTTAATAGCAGTCCGAGTTGATAACAGGACTTGGTATGGACCGGTCCATCTTAGTTCCAAGTTCTTTGACATCTGGAAATTCTTGGTTAGAACCCAGTCGCCAGGTTGAATCGTGTGGCCTGCGTCTACAGAAACTGAAGGCAAAGGGTCATGGACCTGTTGGTGAAGAACACGCAATTTAGCAGTCAAATCATGTAAGTAGTCAACCAACATAGGGTACTCGATATCACTGTACTTCTTAGGCCTCGGCACACCCCAGACATTCGCCGGGCGTCCAAAAACAATCTTGTATGGGCTAAGTCCCACGCGAGAATGTACTGTCGTTCTCGTGGACAAAAGTGCCAATGGTAAGGCATCGGGCCATGTAAGACCAGAGCTCGCTTGCACCTTGGCCAACTTCAGCTTCAGAGTGCCATTATAGCACTCGACCAGGCCTGCTGACTGGGGGTGATTCGCAGCGTGGAACTTTTGCCTGATACCCAGACCTGCACATACTTTCTTCATAATCTGACCCATGAATTCACTTCCATTATCACTCCATACCATCCTCGGCAAGCCATATCTGGGTAATAATTCTTTGAGCAAAACCTTGGCTGTAGACAAGGCAGTATTATCCTTTAGGAGGTAGGCCTCTATCCATCTGGAAAAGGCACAAACAACCACAAGGACATACTTCAAGTTATTGCATCTTTCCATATGAATATAGTCTATCTGCAGCACCTCGAACGGATACGTTGGAGGAGCAAAATGACCCGCTGGAGTTGGGGTTCCCTTTCCAGGGTTATGCATCAAGAAAATCATGCAGTGTTTAACCAAATTCTCAGCACACTTAGGAATTCCACCATTCTGCCATACCGGAGCCAATGACTTACATATCCCTTTTGAACTAATATGAGCCAACCCATGAGCCATAGTAACCACCGGAAGCACATATGCATCCGGCAACAACCATCGCTGGTGCTCTGACAACTCAACCCAACAGCCTGTTGAATCCAACATTCCCGTACTCTCTGTCCACATACTCAATACTCAATTCTTTCTCAGTAGCTTCTGCCTGAATCATCTTCACACTTTCTGTTGTATCTTCACACATTCCTCCTTCCACAACCCATCTGGCAGGACCTGCAACATACATCTTTCGCCGTTTCTCTCGCTACTTCATCTGCAAACGCATTCCCTTGACCCACATCATCCGTAACCTTCTTATGCGCACTACACTTCACTATCGCAATTTGGGTTGGCAAAGTAAGTGATTCAAGAAGTTCACTCACTAATTGTCCATGCTGAATTTTCGTACCATGGGAAGTAAGAAATCCTCTCTTTCTACAAGCGACCAAAACTATGAGCCACACCAAATGCGTATTGGCTATCAGTATAAACATTCACTCTCTTTCCTTTTGACAACACACACGCTCTAGTCAATGCTATCAACTCCGCTGCTTGCGCTGAATTCTGTGCAATACGTGCTGTTTCAACAATCGTGTGCAAAGTTGTGACAGCATATGCTGCAGTCGTCTCTCCATTCGGAAGCTTAAAGCACAAACTATCTACCCATAGGGTACCATCAGGATTCAAAAGAGGAGTGTCTTTCAGATCAACTCTACCCTTCGTTTCCTCCTCTGTCCGGAGAAAACAGTCATGCTGTTCCTGAGCATCTTTCTCTACAAAAATCGGCAACAATGTAGCTGGATTCAATGTGTTGCACAGCTTGATGTGCACATGGCTAGCCAAAAGCGTCAACTCATAACCGGACAAACGCGCACTGGTAAGATGTTGAGTCTTCGTTCTATTCAATAGGGTATCCACTGCATGTGGGACCATCACAATCAATGTATTATCCAATACCAAACCAGCAGACTGTCGGATAGAAACAGCCGCTGCCGCTGTAGCTCTTAGACAACTAGGCAACGCCCTAGCTACCGGATCTAAAGTAGCTGAAAAATGCACACATGGGCGCTGCTTGTCTCCAAATTGTTGCGTCAACACTGACAACGCACAACCTTCTCTCTCGTGTACATAAAGTGTAAAAGGTTTACTATAGTCGGGGGTACCCAACACCGGAGCAGAACACAATGCATCACACAATTTGGAAAAACTCTTCTGACATTCGTCAGACCAAGGAAGAGGGTGTGGTGTGTCCTTAAGAGTAAGTGCCAACAAAGGTTTCGCTAGCAAAGAAAAATTCGGAATCCACTGTCTACAATACGAGGTGATACCTAAGAAGGCACGCACCTCTCTCTGTGTGCATGGCACAGTCATTTGGGCAATCGCTTGAATACGCTCTGGGGACAATCGCCTTCCCTCCTTCGACAAGAGATGACCTAAGTAGGTCACTTCTTGGCGGCAATACTGCAACTTCGAAGGTGACACTTTATGATGAAGGTCAGCCAGGTGTCCCAACAAAGAAAGGGTAACTTCTTTACAAATCTCTTCATCATCAGCAGCAACCAACAGATCATCAACATACTGGATAAGAGTAACACCAGAAGGCAATGCAAGAGTATCAAGCTGAGTTTTCAAAGCCTGACTGTAAATGGAGGGACTCTCACAATAACCTTGAGGAGCGCACTTAAACGGGAAACTGCGGCCTCCTAAAGAGAAGCCAAAAATATCCCTACTTTTCTCAGCAATCGGAATACTGAAGAAAGCGTTCTTCAGATCAATAACAGAAAACCAAGCAGCTGAGGCAGGGATCATAGTCAATAAAGCAGTAATGTCCGGGACAACAGGAAACTGTGGCACAACGATCTTATTGACCTCTCGAAGGTCGATCACAAACCGATACACAGGTGGCTGAGAAGAGTCAGTACCCTTAAGGGCAGGCAGAACAGGACTGTTACACACATTACCTCTCGTTTCTTCAACCACACCTTTCTCAACCAAATCATAGATAATCGCTAAAAGAGATCTTTCGCCATCACTGGAAATTTTGTACTGCGGAATGCGAGGTAATTTAGCATTCAACTTAAGGGTAACAACGTAGGGTGGAATCTGCAAGAGACCAACATCATTGGGACCTGTAGCCCAAAGTGTATCAGGGAGAGAACGCAGTTCCAGTGGAAGGCGATCCTTAGACAGATACATCGGGGAAATCACTTTCTTACCCACCGTAAGATGTACTCCCGAAGGAGAACAATGTAATGTAATGTCACATGCAATCTTTTCAACAAGTCCAAACCCAACAGATTCTCGCTACAGCCCGTCGTTAGAATAAGGGGAGCCTCCAATTCACAGGGACCAATAGAAAGGGGCAAAGGACAAGAAACCGGATTACGATCTGGGGCGCCAGAAAATCCTACTGAAACATTGGTCAAGCCAGACAAAGGTGCGCCGGGGAGTTTAGAGTGCATGATAGAAAAGGTTCTGCCACACCTGATGTAATCACTTCAACATAAGGTCCACTCTGGTCTACTGGAACTGCCACTACTCCCTCCCTTTGTCCATGGCTGTCCTAACTATCATTAAAACCAGCACTCTCACTTCCAACATAATAATCATCAGTGTAGTACTGAGCGGACTGGACGGTCGGAACATTCTGTTGGTCAAAATAATTAATAGAATTCTGAGGGGAAAAGGAACGTTCATTTTGGGGAAACGTACCACGTCCCCTACCCCTAGGTACTTGTTGGAAACCACCACGACATCTCAGACCAGACATACCATTCCCACGCTGTAGCAAGATCAGGCAACTATTCTTGAAGTGACCTTCTTCTTTACAATAAGCACACTGATTAGGGCCTAGCGGGAGTCACGAAGCAAAAAACTCAGGCTTCTGCAACAGTTTCTGAAACTGTGGGGGTTGCTGAAACTGGGAAGGTTGCTGAAACGGACGCTGATTAGGGCGAGGCGGATAAGCCTGCTGCAGAAGAACTTTCGTTTTTAATTCTGTAGTCTTCTTCTCTACTTTATCCTGCTCATCTTTATCTCTATTCTCATAGTATTGTGCAGTAGCCAATATCTGAGCCGAAGAAGAAACAGCCCATGAACTCTCAGAGTCCTTTGCCTTATTAAAAAGTTCAGGAAGTAAATTAAAAACAAACTTATCTACAAACAACCTCTGACCACCTTCTGTACTCATATCCTGACCACTATGATCAATTAATGTTTCCTCAAACCTAGTGAAGAAATCAGACACACTCTCGTCTTTCTTTTGTTTGCATGCTGCTAACTTGTCCCAATTCACCCGCAGAGGAGGCATCATAGTTTTCATTAAATTAATAATCCTACCAGGTAGTTCTGCAACTAAGGGTTCAGGTTTGACACCTCCTACCTGCCGACCATCTGCAGCAGTAATATTAACCCACGTATCTCCTAACTCTGGCGCGTGATCCTCGTGACGGCTCTTCGCCCACAAGGGTTGAGGAACTACATTACCCATCAACATATCTATGTCAGCTAAATTCATAACACACGCATCAACTGTCTGAGACAACGCCTTATAATAACCAGCAGGATTTTTACGGGGGTCAGGCAAAGTCTGCTTAAGAGCCAGGACCTCAGCTCTCTTCCAAGGGACATGCACCCACACTCGCTGAAAATGAGCCGGTGCAGCCGCAATACCATGAGCGGCATCAGCCAAAACTGCCTCTCTCCATACAGGGGGAACCTCTCTCATAGGATACTGCTTCACTTTTCTCCTAATAGAAGGGTCAGGTTCGAACAATGACTGAGGTGGAAGTCTAGACCTAAATGTGAGTGGTGTCTCTACCGCTTCCTCAACATCGGAACCCACTATCGTCCCTTTAGCAAATTCAGACTGAACATTAAGCAATTCCAGTGGAATTGAACCCAACTCATTATCTTCCCACTCCTGACGAAGGAAGGTACACATGACATCAAAAACATACCTTTGTTTTGGTGCCTCCCACTGTAGGAAGATGTCCATAACCACTTGTGGACTGTACTTGGAGGTATTCGAAACCCATCTACGAGCAAGGAGATATAACACTGCCCGCTCTTCGGGACCAGGGAGCTGACTACGTCTCTGCTTACGTTCAGAAACAGGGGTCATATTCAGTGACCAAAAGAAAGGAGAAAAAAGACTAGTGACAGTCTCAGTCATTCGTTGCCAAGCAGAAGGAGAAGAAGTTGACATGAGGACAGGAGACAAAGTGTTTTGAGGTGACAGAGACGTAGGGACAGAAATAAGAGAAGTCGAAGATAAAGGAGTGTAAGGCAAAGGAGTTTGAGGCAAGGCTGGTGGCAAGGCTGGCGGCCCTGAAGGGGGCTGCGCCGGGGGAGGAAGAACTACCTGTGAAGCAACGGGTGGCTGAACAACAACAGGGGGTTGAACGACAATAAGGGGTGCAACAACTGGAGGTAACGGAGGTGCAGTAGCACCCTGCACATAAGGGGGTGGTAATCTCAGTAAATGTGACATCAAAGGATCCTTTTCAGGGTCTACAGTCACATTTGAAAGGGGAGGTGGCAAAGCCGGGTAACATTTGTCAATGGCCATGCAATGTTGTCTGACACTTCAATCGCACGATCTTCTTCATCTTCCTTAAACTGCCTAGCAGCTTGCATTACCGATATATTCCTTTCCTTCCTATCTCTCTTAGCTTGCTTAATTTCTCGCTGTTTGGCTTCCTTACGCCAAAGGCGGAAAGAGTAAAACATCGCCGGCCGGGCTTTCTTCTTAAATAGCGCAACTTCTAGGTTATCTAAAACATCTGATTCAAAACTACCATGTTGGGGCCATCGTAAAACACCATCTTTCCTTGTATAACGGACCCATACTTCATCAAAGGTAATGGGACCTACACCATGCTTTGAATAGAGCTCATAAGTTGGAGTTCCAACCGGAGGTATCGGACACGAATCCTCCAATCGGGAATCCCTATTACAAATACAACAAAACCATTTCCTAAATTTGCTAAAACCAGGCATCTTTTAGCTCACTAGTCTTGCTTCAAACTTCAAGTGGTTATCAAAAATGATACACTCGCAAATATACGAACCCCCCGGCTTCGACTATTGCAATGGCCGAATCAAAACCAAGAAACAAAACAAAGTCGTGGGAGCGACCCACTTATACTTAGCCAAAATGTCTGTCACGCCACCAGAAGACCGTTTAACGTCTCGCCTTACAAATCATCACAAGAGGGTCCAAGACAGGGCGACAGTCAGGGCAGCAGTCCTTCGCAGTCGTCGGAAAGGGGAAGCCTCGCAGAAAAAAACCTTCGGTCCACGTCGACATGCAGGGGTCGATGAAGTGGCGGCCGTCCTCCAGAATTTCCTCACGGGGCTCCTCACAATCTTCGGGCTTGGACCAGTACCGCTGAAGTCGCCCAACGTTGGGCGCCAGTTGAAGAACCGGGGTTTAACCCAGCTGCGTCAGGGGCACGCCTAAGATCTTCGAGTTCACCTGTCTTGGTATACAGAGACACGGAATACTTCTGGATGGCATCAGAGGCCAAGTTTATTAGCTGCAGCTAGTAACAGTGATCCTAGAAATACATCACGGTGTAAATTCTCAGGAGACTGCTCATTTTACTAAGGCGAGACGTCTCCTTTTATACCCAATATTCACATTATAAATGTACACCCACTGCACAAAATTCTAGCCAATAAAGTACATTTTCAAACAAAGTGTCACATAACAAAAACTCAATTTACAGTATCCCAACCCAAAAGTTAATTATTAGGAATGTCCCAAATTCAATCTCCACAAGCCGGACAAACCTATAATTGAAAGCATAACCCATGTAATGAAGAAACATAAAAAAAGAAACGGTAACAGATGCTGAACAAGATAAGGCATGTGCAAGGAAACTAAAAGTTAACGATGTCCTGAACATTGATTGGCAATCTCAGACAAAGATCGATCAGGGAAATTGGCTTTGCGGGGTCAGTTTCAGGTGCAGAGGTCAGTCTTACAGTTCATTTCAGAGTCAAAAAGAAACCTAGTTAATGTATACATGAACTAAGAAGGCCAAGCCACTTTATTCGCCAGGACTCGAGAATTACAGAACCTCAACAGTGAGCAGTAGGCAAGGGGTAGTAAGAAGTACATGGTGTGCACAGAGCCACAGTGACTAGTAAGCAACGTACATTAAGAAGTACATGGTGCACACTGAGCCACAGTGAGCAGTAAGCAATGTGTAGTAAGAAGTACATGGTGCGCACTGAGCCACAGTGAGCAGTAAGCAAGGGGTAGTAAGCTGTAGATGATGCGCATTAGCCACAGTGAGCAATGTTTAGTAAGAAGTACATGGTGCGCACTGAGATACGGTGAGCAGTAAGCAATGTGTATTAAGCAGCATATGGTGCGCACTGAGGCATGGTGATCAGTATGCAATGTGTAGTAAGCAGTACATGGTGCACACTGAGGCACAGTAAGCAAGGGGTAGTAAGCTGTACATGGTGCGCACTGAGGCACAGTGAGCAGGAAGCAATGTGCATAATACAGTAGATGGTGTGCACTGAGGCGCAGTGAGCAGTTAGCAATGTGCAGTAAGCAGTATATGGTGCGTATTGAGGCACAGTGATTAATAAGGAGCAGTACATGGTGCGCACTGAGCCACGTTGAGCAGTAAGCAACGTGCAGTAAGAAATACATGGTGCACACTGAGCCACAGTGACTAGTAAGCAACGTGCATTAAGAAATACATGGTGCGCACTGAGCCGCAGTAAGCAATGTTTAGTAAGAAGTACATGGTGCGCACTGAGACACAGTGATCAGTAAGCAATGTGCAGCAAGCAGTACATGGTGAGCACCGAGGCACCGTTATCAGTAAACAATGTGTAGTAAACAGTACATGGTGCGCACTGTGGCACAGTGGGCTGTAAGGAGTGTGTAGTAAGCAGTAGATGGTGCACACTGAGCCACATTGATCAGTAAGCAATGTGTAGTAAGAAGTACTTAGTGCGCACTGAGCCACAATGAGCAGTAAGCAATGTATAGTAAGCATTATATGGTGCGCACTCAGGCACAGTGAGCACTAAGGAATGTCCAGTAAGAAGTAGATGGTGCGCACTGAGCCACAGTGACTAGTAAGCAACGTGCATTAATAAGTACATGGTACGCTGTGAGCCACAGTGAGCAGTAAGCAATGTTTAGTAAGAAGTACATGGTGCGCACTGAGACACAGTGAGCAGTATGCAACGTGTAGTAAGCAGTACATGTTGCGCACTGAGGCACGGTGAGCAGTAAGCAATGTGTATTAAGCAGTATATGGTGTGCACTGAGGCACGGTGATCAGTAATGAATGTGTAGAAAGCTGTACATGGTGCGCCCTGAGGCACAGTGAGCAGTGTGCAATAAGCTGTACATGGTGCGCACTGAGGCACAGTGAGCAGTAAGAAATATTCAATAAGCTGTACATGGTGCGCACTGAGCCACAGTGTGCAGTAAGCAAAGTGTAGTAAGAAGTACATGTTGCGTACTGAGGCACAGTGAGCAGTAAGGAATGTGTAGTAAGAAGTACATGGTGCGCACTGAGGCACCTTGATCAGTAAGCAATGTGTAGAACGCTGTACATGGTGCGCACTGAGGCACAGTGAGCAGCAAGCATTGTGTAGTAGGCTGTAGATGGTGCGCACTTAGGCACAGTGAGCAGCGTGCAATAAGGTGTACATGGTGCGCACTGAGGCACAGTGATCAGTATGGAGCAGTACATGGTGCACACTGAGCCACAGTGATCAGTAAGCAATGTGCAGTAAACAGTACATGGTGCGCACTGAGGCACAGTGATCAGTATGGAGCAGTACATGGTGCACACTGAGCCACAGTGATCAGTAAGCAATGTGCAGTAAACAGTACATGGTGAGCACCAAGATCAGTAAGCAATGTGTAGTAAACAGTATATGGTGTGCACTGAGGCACAGTGGGCAGTAAGGTGTGTGTAGTAAGCAGTACATGGTGCACACTGAGCCACATTGATCAGTAAGCAATGTGTAGTAAGCAGTACATGGTGCGCACTGAGCCACAATGAGCAGTAAGCAATGTACAGTAAGCATTATATGGTGCACACTCAGCCACAGTGAGCACTAAGGAATGTCCAGTAAGAAGTAGATGGTGTGCACTGAGCCACAGTGATCAGTAAGCAATGTGTAGTAAGCAGTACATGGTGCGCACTGAGCCACAATGAGCAGTAAGCAATGTACAGTAAGCATTATATGGTGCACACTCAGCCACAATGAGCACTAAGGAATGTCCTGTAAGAAGTAGATGGTGTGCACTGAGCCACAGTGATCAGAAAGCAATGTGTAGTAATAAGTACATGGTGCGCACTGAGCCACAGTGAGCAGTAGGCAAGGGGTAGTAGGAAGTACATGGTACGCACTGAGACACAGTGAGCAGCAAGCAATGTGTAGTAAGAAGTACATGGTGCGCACTAAAACACAGTGAGCAGCAAGCAATGTGTAGTAAGAAGTACATGGTGCGCACTGAAACACAGTGAGCAGCAAGCAATGTTTAGTAAGAAGTACATGTTGCGCACTGAGGCACAGTGGGCAATAAGCAATATGTAGTAAGCAGTACATGGTGCACACTGAGGCACAGTGATCAGTAAGCAATGTGTAGTAAGCAGTACATGGTGCGCACTGAGCCACAATGAGCACTAAGGAATGTCCTGTAAGAAGTAGATGGTGTGCACTGAGCCACAGTGATCAGAAAGCAATGTGTAGTAATAAGTACATGGTGCGCACTGAGCCACAGTGAGCAGTAGGCAAGGGGTAGTAGGAAGTACATGGTACGCACTGAAACACAGTGAGCAGCAAGCAATGTGTAGTAAGCAGTACATGTTGAGCACTGAGGCACAGTGAGCAGTAAGGAATGCGTAGTAAGCAGTACATGGTGCACACTGAGCCACAGTGATCAGTAAGCAATATGTAGTAAGCAGTACATGGTGCACACTGAGGCACAGTGATCAGTAAGCAATTTGTGGTAAGCAGTACATGGTGCACACTGAGGCGCAGTGAGCAGTAGGGAACGTGTAGTAAGCAGGATATGGTGCACGCTGAGTGCAGAGTGATCAGCGTGCAGTCCACAGAATGGATTGAGCAGAGGCTGTTGCAGCATGTACATGAAGTCCACTAAACAGTGAGCAGTTCCTGATGCACACTGAGTAAGTAGTATGAAGCACACAATGAGGGTGGGCTGTGCGTACTGAGGATGGAGGCAAGCACACAGAGTAGTATGAAGTACACAATATGGGTGAGCTGTGCATACTGAGGATGGAGGTGCACACAGAGAGTCGTGTGAAGTACACAATGAGGTGAGCAGTGTGTAGTGAGGGTGGAGGCATGCACACTGAGTAGTGTGAAGTACACAATGAGGTTGAGCAGTGTGTAGTGAGAATGGAGTCATGCACGCAGGGTAGTGTAAAGTTCACAATGACGGTGAGCCCTGCATACTGAGGATGGAGGCATGCACACTGAGTAGTGTGAAGTACAGGGGGTCTCCTCCGTGTGGGCGGAGGAGCGTCGCCCCACTACTTTCTCGCAGTGCAAGAGCAGAAACATTAAATGGTATGAATACCTTTTTATGTTTCTGCTTCTCGCCCTGCGAGAAAGCACAAGAAGGGTTTATTTGAGGGCATGCGGGTGAGCGGGTCGGGGAGGAGTGGCTAGCCCAATGTTGTGGGCGCTGACTGTTTGGTCGGCCGCAGTCGTGCACACTCTCCCGTTTTCTCCATGTAGGCTGCATGAAGTCTGCATGGAGAAAACGACCTCCCGATAGATGCCTGTGAGGTCGGTGTCCAAGCCAATCACAACGCTGCCATTCCAGCGTTGTGATTCACTTAGGGTAGGGGAGGGAGGCTGCCTGTGGCTGCTTCCTCGAGGACGGCGCAGTGCTAGACCGTACTGCTAAATATACTTTTTAATATTTTTTTTCATTTCAAATTACCCCCCCTCTCCGTGCGACCCCCCACCCCACTCACCCGCAAATGATGCCGGCCGCGACTGGGGAAGTACACAATGACGGTGAGCCGTGGGTACTGAGAATGGAGGCATGCACACTGAGTAGTGCGAAGTACACAAGGACGGTGAGCCATGCATACTGAGGATGGGGGCACGCACACAGAGTAGTGTTCAGTGTATAAGTGCACCCTTTCTCGTCTTCTCTTTATCTTTCCTTTTGCTCAGATTCCTGTTTTATGCACACGCTTTCCACTGCCTTCTTTTGTTATGAACTTGTCCTCTGACTTATACCACATCTTCTCTCAGGCCCATGTTGCTCTTGTCTACCCGTTCTATCTCTTTATTACAGCGTTACAACTTTCAGTGTTACTTTTTCAACTGTCTGCCTTGTTTTCACATATCTCACTCACTCTCCTCTATTTGCCTGTTATTGACCCTCTGTCGCTTTACACTCTATTCAGATACAGTTTCGGCATCTCTCTGTTCCTTTCTCTTCATTTCTCCCCAGGGTATCCACGACTGTATTAGCGTCTCTAGCCCTCTCTTCCCCATGTTTCACACTCTCTGTCGCTGTCTGCATCACCTGGTCCCCGATCACGTACCCTTTAACCACCTTGAAGTTGCCTCTTCTTCAACTTACGGGTGTTCCAAGGGCAGGCAGGCCCTCTGCTGCCTGCCCACCTGAAGAGTCAAATTGCACCGTGGCACCAACCAATCTGTGCTTACCAATTTTGGGGGAGGGTATACCCCTTCCCAACTGTGGACCGCCAGTCCACCCATTACTCACGCCCCTTGAGGGGGGCAGAGCGAACCAGGCAGCCCCTGGTTGCTCAGGTTTACAACCGCCCGTAGGACTAACGGGGTGCTCTCGCTCCTCTAGGGTCCACCGCGAGGACTTCCTGGGGATATTTGGCCTTTGTACCCTTGTTGTCCTCCTGAAGAGGGTACCCCTATGTACCTTTCAGCCTCTGGATCGCCCTGTAACTCCGCCTGCAACACAAAATAACAAGTTAACAACCTCTCCCACCCCACCCCCTGTATAAACGGGAAAGCGGTAGGGAGGGAAACGGTGTGAAGTATTGCAGCAAACAGAGAGCCAGGTGGGCGTGAGGGATACTTATAATTATACGAGGCGGAAATGACGCAGGGCGCACCGGACCCAGAGGGGGTCCCTTCAGCACTAGACTGTCGCCGTGTGCCATCATGTGTCACTAAGGCGGCCGCCCTCCTATGAGGGCCCCCTGCGTGGACCGTGGGCAGCCACATTGGTTCTTCTATCCCTTTCAATTTTGGTTAACGTTTCACAGTCATATCTGCAGGGGTTTAAGTGGGCCGGGTCCTGCTGGTGCTCAGCACCGGCAGTCCTAAAAAACAGCTGCTGAGACGGGTCCCTATCGGGCTCTCCAATTTTTCCCTCACCCTCAGTATGAAAAAAATAAATCGTAACTCTGCAGCAGTGCCACCCTTCACTGCCAGTGATGTAACTTCAGAGACTCGTTATAGTTCTTACACAGTCTCATTATTTCAGAATGGAAGCATTTTCAATATTATATACAACAAAGCCATAGCTGTAGCTTATTTCTCTTATGCAACTAACAACCACTGGCAAAAGCCAATAGTCATGGCTTGTTGTAGGTGTAATGTTACTTGTTGTATTATATATCCAGATGCAATGACAGGCAGCGAAATACCAGTGGGGCAGCACACTATGCTAAGCATAGATTTTTAGCTTATGTGTTTTAAGCCACGCCCAACTTACATCGGTCATGCCCTTTGAGAGACCCCCCAGATTTTTCTTCCCACTTAAAGACCGAATATAGAATTACTATTGGTACAAAATGTGAATCGAGCTCCGCATCAGCAGTGGCTGCTGGTGCTAACTAGGGGTGGGCAGAAAACTACGCTCCGTCAGCGTAGCAGATAAAGCCAGCCACTCCTGCACACCGGCCCGGTCCCTGCTTCTGATAGCAGCCAGGCCGGGGAGAGCCTCCCTGGGCCCCAGTGGACACCCTTCCACAGCGCACGGACCCTCGGCTGGCTAGCAGGACGGGGGGCTCCCGCTCCCTGGGACACTGGGACGGAGCACAAGCCCCGGACCCGGGCCCAGCTTCCGAACCCTAGCCAGGCCAGGGAGAGCCTCCCCGGGCCACGGTGGACACCCTTCCCCAGCGCATGGATCCTCGGCTGGCTTGCAGGACGGGGGGCTCCCGCACCCCGGGGGCCTGCAGGACGGAGCACAAGCCCCAGGCCTGGTCCCAGCTTCCGAAACCTAGCCAGGCCAGGGAGAGCCTCCCCGGGCCCCCCGGTGGACCCCCTGTCCCCAGCACCCGGACCCTCGGCTGGCTCACAGGAGGGGGGGCTCCCGCACCCTGGGACAGAGCACAAGCCCCGGGTCCGGGCCCAGCTTCCGAACCCTAGCCAGGCCAGGGAGAGCCTTCCCGGGCCACGGTGGACACCCTTCCCCAGCACATGGACCCTCGGCTGGCGTGCAGGACAGGGGGCTCCCGCACCCTGGGACACTGGGACGGAGCACAAGCCCCTGGTCCGGGCCAAGCTTCCGAACCCTAGCCAGGCTGGGGAGAGCCTCCCCGGGCCGCAGTGGACACCCTTCCCAGCGCCCGGACCCTCGGCTGGCTTGCAGGACAGGGGGCTTCCCACCCCGGGGGCCTGCCGGACGGAGCACAAGACCCAGCCCGGTCCCAGCTTACGAAACCTAGCCAGGCCAGGGAGAGACTCCCCGGGCCCCCCGGTGGACCCCCTGTCCCCAGCACCCGGACCCTCAGCTGGAACCAAGGAGGGTTAAGCCCAGGCCACGTCCTCTCCCCGACGGCCTGCCCGGGGAGCCCATTTTTATTGACCATTAAGCCCCCACGTAGTGGGGGCTTACAGAACTCTGGGGAAGGACAAAAGTTGGAGTTAGCCCAGCCGGCCAGCAGGCCGGCCATCTGGTCACCCGGCCCGCAGGGCCATCAGGTCGCCCGGCCCGCAGGGCCATCTGGTCGCCCGGCCCGCAGGGCCATCTGGTCGCCCGGCCAGGCGACCAGATGGCCAGGGACCACCCAGCCCCCAGGTGGCCTGGGAGGGTGCCGTGCCCAGTCGCCCTTGCAGTCCGGCCAGGGTGGCCAGGCGCTCCGAGGGAGCCGCTCGGGAGGGCTCCTTCCCCGGTGCTGCTCCTCGCCTCCCTGCGCGGGAGCGGCGGGAAGGGGAGGCCAGGCTAGACCATCTGGTCTCCCTGCCGAGCAGCAAGGGAAGGTGGCCCCCATCCCCGCGCACCGGTGGGGCAGGGACGGGAGGGGGAAGCCCCCGTGCCGGAAGGCACGTGGTGGAGGCAGCTTCCCGCAGGCCCGCGTTTCCCCCTTCCGCATCCCTCCCACCAGCCCGGCGGCAGAGGGACCAACCCCTGGGTGTGGTGGAGGAGGGCGTCCGCGGGCACCCACGCACGGAGAGAGACAAAAGCTTGGCTCAGAGGATGACTTTCAATAGATCGCAGCGAGGTAGCTGCTCTGCTACTTACGAAACCCTGACCCAGAATCAGGTCGTCTACGAATGATTTAGCACCGGGTGCCCGACGAACTGGACGCCGCGAGGGCGCCCGTCTCCGCCACTCCGGGTTCGGGGATCTGAACCCGACTCCCTTTCGATCGGCCGAGGGCAACGGAGGCCATCGCCCGTCCCTTCCGAACGGCGCTCGCCCATCTCTTAGGACCGACTGACCCATGTTCAACTGCTGTTCACATGGAACCCTTCTCCACTTCGGCCTTCAAAGTTCTCTTTTGAATATTTGCTACTACCACCAAGATCTGCACCTGCGGCGGCTCCACCCGGGCCCTCGCCCCGGGCTTCTGTGCGCACCGCAGCGGCCCTCCTACTCATCGCAGCTTAGCCCCCGCGGCTCTCAGCGCCGCCAACGGCCGGGTATGGGCCCGACGCTCCAGCGCCATCCATTTTCATAGCTAGTTGATTCGGCAGGTGAGTTGTTACACACTCCTTAGCGGATTCCGACTTCCATGGCCACCGTCCTGCTGTCTATATCAACCAACACCTTTTCTGGGGTCTGATGAGCGTCGGCATCGGGCGCCTTAACCCGGCATTCGGTTCATCCCGCAGCACCAGTTCTGCTTACCAAAAGTGGCCCACTAGGCACTCGCATTCCATGCCCGGCTCCACACCAGCGAGCCGGGCTTCTTACCCATTTAAAGTTTGAGAATAGGTTCAGATCGTTTCGGCCCCAAGACCTCTAATCATTCGCTTTACCAGATAAAACTGGGGGCTCCGAGCGCCAGCTATCCTGAGGGAAACTTCGGAGGGAACCAGCTACTAGATGGTTCGATTAGTCTTTCGCCCCTATACTCAGGTCGGACGACCGATTTGCACATCAGGACTGCTACGGACCTCCACCAGAGTTTCCTCTGGCCTCGCCCTGCCCAGGCATAGTTCACCATCTTTCGGGTCCTATCACGGACGCTCATGCTCCACCTCCCCGACAGAGTGGGCGAGACGGGCCGGTGGTGCGCCCGCCGCTGGAAGCATGTCGAGATCCCACCTCAGCCGGCGCGCGCCGGCCCTCACCTTCATTGCGCCACAGGGTTTCGCTCGGCCCTCCGACTCGCGCACGTGTTAGACTCCTTAGTCCGTGTTTCAAAACGGGTCGGGTGGGTAACCGACATCGCCGCAGACCCCTGGCGCCCGGCGTGGGCCTCCCCGCCCGGCGGCGCGACGCGGTCGGGGCGCAGTGAGAACAGTCCACCCCAGTCGACAGTTGCGCCTGGAGCAGGGGGCCCCGTCCCCCCTTCAACCGCCCCAGCGCGCCCCGAGGGGCGGCCGGGAACGGGTGCCCGGGGGAGGACGCGGAGGCGGTCAAATCTCCCTCGGCCCCGCGGACACGGCGAAGCTGCTGCCAGGGGGGCTGTAACACCCTCCGCCAGAAGCGAAGGGCCACCTGCCACCCCAAAGCCTTCCCAGCCGACCCGGAGCCAGTCGCGGCGCACCGCCACGGAGGAAATGCGACCTGCGGGGGCCGGGTAGGGCCCGGGCGCCGGCCCCGCGGAGGGGATCCGGAACTCCCGGGCCACCGACCTTCCCGCCGTGTTGAATCCTCCG